>NC_133939.1:26350743-27550743 GCF_031877795.1 Strix aluco | reverse complement strand
ACATACCCTCACCACAGCATGGACAGTTTTGTCCAATCTGAACATCTCATGGAAATTCAGTTAAAAATAGGAATTTAAAGGTTTAAACTCAAGTATCATGTTAATATCAAGCAAATGATCCTTGTATAAAAGTTCTAGAAAAGCATCTAAAAAATCATCTTTACCTGTCATTTCCAGGACTTTGGGAAAAAAAATATTCCAGAATCGACACTGCTGAGCACGCAACTTTGTCAGTATCTCTGAAGTGTCGGTATTTAATGTCAAATATTTTTGTTCAGTACTAGTGAAGACTGGCCATCTTGTTCCATTAATCAGGGTCCCATTTGGAGTTCTAAATGAGAAAAGAAGCATTTCATCTAGAATGAGAAATTACCTCAGCACATCAATAAAACATTAGTTGGTTTTTATTTAACAGTTATTTCAGCTTAAGTATGTTAGTTTGGAATTACTGAAGTATACTTTGGTAAGTAACAGGAAAAAAGGAAGGTAAATTTGATTTAACTTCATTTGAAAAAAAAAAAAAAGAAAATAATTTGTATTCCCCTTTTTGGGTGTTCTGGATTCACTTAAGGGGAAAAAAGTTAATAAACAGCCATACACAAACTACACTTGTTGAATCGAGATTCTCACAGAAGCTGTAATTTATTATGGATGACTTAAGAACAAACCAACCAATCAGTCTGGGAGGTTGAGTTGTTTATGTTTTAGTTTGAATGTTGCTGATCCCTTCAGATAGACAAATAGATTGGACTAAATAGCTCAGATAAAAATGCAAGTAAAGGTACAAATAATGTCTAAACTTTGGATAAGAGCTGTACTGGGAGAAAAAAAGGACAATATGTAGTATCTATATGACTAGAGGAAAAAATAATTGGTTTAAGTGAGTAGAAGAACAAGATGGGGAGCATTGCATTAGGGAACAAATGTGACAGAATATGATTTTCAGAAAAATCAGTACATTTATACTTTAAACAATCATAAATCACCATTAGCTTAGAAGAGGTTAAGAATACAAATTAAACATCTTATTGCATTGCAAGCAGAAGGACTCATTTTCTTTTCTGGAAGCTGGTATCAGGGAATCTGGGGTTTAGGGCTGAACAACAGTAGTTGATGATTCTTGGTGGGATAAATTGAGAGCACTGTTAGTTAAGTTAATTTGGTTATCTCTACTTTACTTTTCACCAAGACTCTTCCCAGAAGACAGTGGTCAGAGAGGAGTCCAGGGCGTGTGGAGCCCACTTGAGTTCTGCTTGCCAAGAGTAGGAGCAAGGTACCGGGTGTAGGTGGGAGCAGTCGGAGCACAAGATTCAGCTGCTGAAATAATATCAATATCTCTTAGTTGATTTGGAACCAATCAAGTGTTCGGCCCATGTTTTAGTATTCTGGAGTCTTTGGCATTGACTGCTTACAGAATGATGTTAGAGTAAGAGATTCAGCATATTTCCTGAATTGCTCACTTCTTTACTAATTTTTCTTTACTAATTCAGCTCTGATTAACTTATGGCACCGTTTTTAACTGCACATTTATTTGTGGCTCATAAGAATGATAGCTTAAGCAGAGCTTGCACTTCAGTTCAAGAGCAGAACGCTAACGGTGCTGTCAGTATTCATTTAAAAGCTTTTATGCTATGAAATAAATCATGACATTCCACATTATAATTTACAGGTGTGGGGGGATTACACAATGGCTACAGATGTATTTTACTAAAAATGATTGAAAGATCTGTCAGATGAAAACAGCATTTTGAAATACATGAACCTGCTGATTATGACATTCTCTGCATTTCAAGGAATTTTCCTGTTCAAAGAAATGTCCAGTAATTTCCTTTTTAGCTCCATTATTGAAAATTTCCCAAGTTAAAAACTAGCTCCCAGTTACAGCAAAACAGAGATCACAGGAGTATAATTTTTAACTGTTAAGAACAAGTTATGATTATAACCTCGTTGTTCTATCATAATTGCTGTTCATTCCTTCTTGCTAATAACTTCATGATGAGAATTGCAGTGCCCACAATAAGCTGCAAAATTCCATGTTCTTTGCACCAAACTCAAAGTTTAATAATATTCATATTATTATAAAATAAAAAAGTATTGTGAGAATATCTTTCCTGAACAGAAGGGAATCCAATACACTGCACAACCTTGTCTCTGCCCATCTATGTTTGGATGGACAATCTTTGCTGACAGATTATAGGAACTTGCTGCTACTGAAACAAAGCTCAAAATTTCCACAGAAACCTCCATCCTATCATCTTTAGTAATTCCTCAAAACTTTGTCCTTTCATCTTCTGGTACCAGTCAATCATGTCTTCTTCAGTATGTTCCAGTTTTGTCCACCTTGGTGCTGTCAATGAGGCCTGAAGGTGTGTCCTGAAAGGGCTTGGGCCACACACATCTTCAGGACAGACCTCTATCTTGTGCATCTACCTTGTCAAACACTAATCACCCTTCTTAGACCTCTGCCCATATCTATAAGCTCCAGTCAGGGAAGATCTTCATTTTGTAAAATGTGAGGTTCTTCACCGAATATTTCAGAAAGAAGCTAACTCCTTTTCTACACATTTTTTTATGTTTACAGGAGCAAGTCTTATGGCAATTAAGAAATACAATTATTTGAATTGCTTCCAGAGAATAAATGCAAGAGAGAAGAGGAAAAAAAAACAACAAACAAACAACCCCCCAAAACCCCACAACCCTGTATTTAAACTTTAGTGTAAACAGAATTTGCTTCATTATTTCAGCTATGTTTTTTCTTTGCTTATGCCCTGAAGTTGTAAGCTGGACTCTCTCTACTCTGTGATAGTGGTACGGCAGTTCATTTATAGTTAATTATTTTAAGATATGTCTTTAAGGCAGTAAAACTTTTTTTCTCATTAGCTCAAAAAACAGACTGCCTTCGTGGACTCAATCTCCAGTAAAGCTTCTCTCATGCTCTCCCTTTACACAAACATGTGCTCTCCTTGAAGTTCATGAGCCTTATTTAATCTTATGCTCAGTGGAAGTTGCTTGATATTACTCATTGTTACTAAGATCAGGTTCTCCTCCCTTTGGGTATTGTATGTCCATAACTGTCAAAACGTTTAATTCTCAAGACTCATTTACAGCAAGCGTACTAGATTTAACATAGGAGTGAAGAGGGTTTTAGAGGAGTTTATTCACTGATCATTCCTGTATATTTAATGTTCATCTTCAACAACTTTAGAAAGTTAATTTGATTCAGCTACAACCACCTGAACACAGTTCTGTTAATCATAATAAACATACAGACATTACTATTCTCATTAATATGATCAATATAGCCAGAAATACTAGTTCACTGCATATTTATTAATATTCACATAACATTACTTTTACAGATAGTTTATCATACACATACACAAAAAAAATGTAATACATCATATAAGTTGGGTTTTTTTTTGTAAGCATTCATGATATAAAGTACCTGTAAAATATTCACTTTATTTTTGTGAGTGAGCTCTGAATAGTTTTCACTCTGCTGTGGTATCACCATTTAACAGAGACGTTCTTTTGTATTGTTAAGTTATATTTTGATATAGTCCACAATGAAAAATTTTCTCTGATAAGTCTCCTGAAAACAGTTTTAGGCATCATTTACCTTCCTAATGAGTGTTGTAAACACTAACTGTACCACATGCCAGCTTAGATTGTCCCAAGCTTTCCCTGTATTCCTATTTAGCTGCTCTATTTGTAAATGGATCAGGTTAACATGTTGGGTGTTTCTCTAGAGGAAAAGAAAAACAAAACCCACATCATTTTAGCTGTCTAACACAGATGAATTATACCAACCCAAACTCACTAAGAGATTCACAGGCTGAAACACAATTTTACCTCCAGTCCCCAGTAGCCCCTTCCTCCAGACAGAAAAATATTTGTTCTGCCTGGCTGAAGCTGTTCATAGAGATATTGCTCCCCGAGAGGAAGCGTACACTAATTTCACCTGAGCAGTGTGTTGTTGCTCTTAATTGTCTCTTCAGTTGCAGCTGGCTTTCCTCTGACCCACTCTGAGAAGGGCTCAGAGAACTCGTTTTCCTACAGCTCACCCTGGAGAGGATTTCCCGTTTCTCTCGGCTGTGTGGGGCCACGGGCTGGTGGCCCCTCCGTGCACAGCCTCCCTCCCTCCTGCGCTCCCCAAGGCAGCAGCAACCCTGCCTCTCACAGGCACTTAGTAAGGCAATTTCTTCCTCTGTGCCTTCTGCAGGTTGTCGCTAGGCTGGCATTCTGATGGCATGTGTCTCGTTAGCCGAACGGGTTGCCCACTGAGATTAATGAAAGGTTATGATAATGCTGCTGCACCCTCCGCTTCCCCCGCACTGTAAGAATTGAAATCAAATGGAGACCTGTTCCTCCTTGGTGAGACTTTATTGACTTCACTCCGGTTGTAACCGCTAATGCTTATTTTCAATGTGGCCCCCTTTTCTTTTAAACAGCTGGTTCAAAGGGAGGAGAGAGTGAATGTAAATCATTTTTATTAGCTTTCATGGTTCCTTGTAGCTGTCAGGCAGCACTGGCAATCAGCTGTTTTTCATGGGATGGCGTTTTACCATGTGTTACCATGGGCACAAGATAACAGGGAGGGGAAACGGCCTTAGAGCAAATGCAGCAGCAACAATAACCCCGTCCTTCCAGATTTTCTACAGTTGTATTACGAAGCCTTTAAGAATTATGGAAATAGTCAGTTTAGCATCAAATAAGAAGCGTACTGTAAATGTTCCACCCCAGGGGTAGCTCTGGGAATGAGGGACAGTCCAGCACGTGCCTATACTGCAATCCAAAGGAGCTGGGGAAGCTCACGCAGCTGTACCCAAGGTGGCTTCAGAGCAGCCACATGAAGGCTACCGCAGCACAGCGTGGTTTCCAGTCCAGCAAACCCCGGTGCAGCAGCCCAGTACAGGTATAAAACCTGACAGGACTGAATGTAATTAATAATGTCTTTGTGCTTGTAGAAACACAGAATGAACTGCTTTTTCTGTAGCATTGTAAATTTTGGTTGTGTTGTCTCCTAATACATTTTCTGCCAGGTGAAAGGGAGTAAGATAGCACAGGGTAGAGAAATCCAAGGTTCAGGAAAAATGAACAAGAAGACAAGAAGACATCAGCTGGGTGATAGGATTAACAGTTGATCTCAGAGAGTAAGAGGCTAGAACCAGAGTTATGTGGTTTACAACAGAAGTAAAGATACCAAACTATCAACTGGCACCACAGGTTAAGCTGTCACTGTGCTACAAGTAAACACGCCTGCTTGCTTTAATGAAGCTACAGGTAGATTTAAAAAAAAATGATAGGATGGTAAGGGCTCCTGGATAACATCATCACGTCATGGGTCCCCATCAAAGCTCTGGTGTCCAAATCTTTGGTCCTTTGAGGGACAGGCTAGGCCAGCCTCTTGTGCTTCTTCTGGCAGTATGGCTAAAGCTTGTGTCCCTCCTGCTCATGCCTCAATCAAGAAATGATCCTGTTGACTTCAGAGGAGTCACGATGGGGATATCCTACACTTTGAGGAAAGGCCACAAGATTTGTATCTTAAAAATTTATCTCAGTTTTACCATTGCTTTATTAGTTGTGTTGTGTAGGACACATCCATTAATCATGCTGGCACTAAACATACCCAATCAAAATATCTTTTTTTGTCTAATGCAAATGGATGAAATGTGGGGGTTTAGTGTTGTTTTTTTTTCCCCCAGCCTGGAAGAAAATAGTTTGTTGTTTTCCCTCTTCTCCCCTTGGACAGGAGGGCACTCATAATTAGCCGGAGAGCTGACGAGGAGCACCAGGCACGCCTGTGCTACCTCAGCCCTCTGGAGCAGCACTCGCTGCAGAGGGGCGGGAAGTGTTTGGGGCATTAGTCAGGCAAATGTATCCAGATGTCTCACATAATTTCTAAAGGCCACAATGCACGATATTTATACCTGTGTTCATTTTCTCATTGCAACACAACGACTGCCAGGTTAACAGCAATTTTAGGCTGTGGCGTGGTCCCCAGGGGGCTGACAGAGTAGCAACAGTGCATGTTTGTATAAGGCTTTGCTCACATGTTACGACTGGGAGCTTAAAAGATACTTTCCAGCCCAGTCCTATTAAAAAGAAGAGCAGATTTTATTGTTAAGTACTGGTGGAATCTTCTCAAACCCTCAAACAATTTGGCTTAATGCTGGTTTCTTCATACCAGGCTATTAGTTTCAGATGACTCACTGTTAAGTAGACACTGGAGAGGGCAGTGAGGTTGAAGACTCAAAGTCCTTAACCTGAGCAGCAGTCCTAGCTATTGGAACAAAGAAAATGAACCTCTTCTGGAAACTTTCCTTAGAAAGGTTAGCAAGGCAAAAGATGAAGAAATATCTGTAACACCTGTAAAAAACCCCTGTTAACTGTACAAACATCCCCAGAGGCTCTAATTACTGTATAAGTTTTCTGTTCAGAGATTGAGACCTGTATAGGGAAAGGCTCTCACTGCGTGAATACGTGGATTGCCTCTGATGCAATATCACCATCAATTGGGTCCACCTATGTATGATTCAGTATAATGAATTTATTCTTAGATTTTTAAAATTCAGAACATTTTCCCAAGTCAGCTAATTATCTACTAAAATGATTTGATGGACTCCCTGGATGAAATCTTTACATTATGCCAAAATATTTTACATTAAATTGTACACTTTGAGGCTTTTGTTATTAGAAACTGCAAAAGCAAAGACAAGATGACAGGGGCATTTTTCTGTCCATTACCCAAATTTTATGAATTAGCCCATTTAGAATAACAAGACAAGGGGAAATGTCACCCCTAAATAAGTGAATTGGAAAGTTGACACGCTATCACTTCACAAATACATATATTACTTTTGATGTCTCTACTGCTACCAGTTAGTGGTCTTTATACATGATGCTGCATAACAAGTTACCTTGCTAGTTTTTATTTAATTGGGAGACCTCTTCAGAGTATTCCTTAATATCAGCTACTCACTAACCATCCTATCTATTGAACTTATGTGGACTCTCTGTACAAATGCGTTGTCACACTTAATATTTTATTTTAAAATATTCTCTTAAGGTCTTTATCCTCTTAGACTAATGGGAAAGACAGCAGCTATCTAATCTATCAGTTGAAAAGGGTGAGTGGTGCCATTTATAATAGCCAAGTTCTAAAAACTACTGTACTGAAAGGTGACATCTCAGACACGGGTATTCTCAGCCTGTGCAATACTGGATGATTGCAAAGCATCCATGATCATCTGTTTTATATACTAAGCTTCCCTAGAGCCTCGTGGCAAAAATTGCAAAAATCACTGGTTCTGTTTCTGTGATGCTTGAGCCTTACTCAGATTCCCGCTGTAACGAATGAAAGGACTCATAAGATTGAGTCTGAGAGAGGTTGCAGATTTGAATCCTTCAAATTACTTTTCCTCAGCAGCTGTTTATGGGAAGTTCATTATATTCTGTTGTGCTCAGTTCTCACTCACAGATCACATACATGAGTTCATAATCTAGTGACTATAAAGTGCCTCTGAGCCTCAGCAAAAGGAAACTGCTTTGCAAGTTATATTGTAGGTAAATATTATTTCTTCTGCTGATCCTTGAAGAAACCTGTAGGATCCAGCTGGCATACTTTTTAACTGACAGAAACTGGAGAAGGACCTTTGCAGCTAGGCTTTCTTACATCTTCACAGGCTAAAAAAAGCTCAGGATATTCCTTCCAGATTCCAGCTTGGTGACAGCAGTTGTGTGTTTAAATGTCTTAAACTATAAATTCTCGTGGTATGTGCTATTACAACCAATATCGGTTTCAGGAAATGAAGCAACAAGCTGTTGCTTCTTTTTTGGTCTTATTGTGTTCTGCTCAAAACAGCCTCAATGAAGCACCCATCAAGTTGAAATGATTCTTGCTTGTGAATGTCTTGGTGAATTCCTGCTATATATAAGGGATTGGCAAGGTAGGTCTTAAGGTATTGGCCATAAATAATATAGTATTTGAGAAATTTAGATCCAGGATGTTCTGCCTTAGCTCTTTGGGCATGCTTGCAATGCATTTAGGAGCTCAGTGCCTCAAATCCCTGGCTCCTGGACTGGAGTCTGCTCTGGTATCAGGGGTAATAATGAGCTGGGTCAGCTGAGCCAGGGCTAATGAGCCCTTCAGACCCTCTCTGTGCATGCCTAACCTCCTGGGCCCATGCTGGCACTCCTGCACGTAGGTCTGCTCTGCTGTGAAAATGTTTCAGCAAAGCTTGGTACTATTTCAGCAACCTGCCCCGAACTGCACCATCTTTATAACATAGGATGGGATGTGATTATTATACGAGGTCTGGAACATCAGTCCGACCATTCTGTCTCAGAGTCATTAGAAACTTCAAAGTTTCAAGTTATATCAAGTTGTAATGTCCTTTCCTGAGCAACTGGTAAAGTTAAACATGACCAGATCTTTCTCTAAATTTAGTTTAATTAATAATGAAGATCCACACTGATTTAAATGAGAGCAATGTCCCAATATCCTCTGGGTCCTGCTGAGTGAGGACCAACAGACCTTTGTCTCCTGTCCTCTCAGTGAGTCTATACTATGGCCCTAGAGCCCTGACAGTCAGAGATCCCTCAGTATCTCTGATGGTACGTCCCAAATACATGCATGTTCTGCACTGTTTTGAAGAGGGTGTAAAGAAGAGACTGAGACCATGCTGAATCTCACAGCTTTCTCATCAAAGAGTATTATTTCTGGCCAAAGAAAAGAAAACAGCTCTGAAAATTGAAAGAGTCTATGATGCTGGAAGCTGCCACAGTGAGAAGAGTGATTAGCAAGAGGAAAAAGAAGAAAAAAACCAACAGCGAATAATCTTCAACCTCATGGTATAACTTCAAGAAGACAGAAGATTTGAAGCTAAATTGACTTCAGGGAAATGGATGAAATTTTGACATTGATCTAGAGATAATTTTAAAATTTTAAAATTTAAATTTAAAGATGTTTTATCCTGTCTTGTTTTAAGAAATAATTATCACTCAGTGTGATGCTCACAGTCACACTAAGCTGAATGTGACAAGTGTCTAATATAAAATACCCACAACATATAGTTTTAGTCATTTACATATTTAGATTATGTATTGTGATAAAGCAGTAAAGTATTTTATTCCTTCTGCTTAACATGACTTGCATCTGATGCATTATTTTGCATGGCATTTGAAGACCAGTCCAGCACTTTTCGAGGTGAATCAACTTACTAGTTAGGGGCTGATCCAAATCCAGACAAATGGAACAGGCTGATTGACTTCAAAAGCTTTGGATCAGGTCCCAGCTGGAGAAATACCTGTAGCTGTTTACAAAAGAAGCTTCTCTCCTCCTGGACAGAATTCACAATGATGATTTCACACCTTCTCAGGGACTCCAGGTTCTGGTGTGAATATTCACAGTTCGTATTTATGTCTCTTTTGAATAGACATAAGAGAGGCAATGCTATGGCTTAGTCCTTCTTTATTCTAAAGGAACATTTTTGACTTTTTTTTTTTTTAATGTTCCTGTAAAGTGTTTTGTAAGATCCTTATGCCCTTTCGTATGGTATCAATTTTAACTTTCAAGGACGACTTTTCAAAGCTGTTATTTTTTTTACACTCCTAGCTGCAGCAAGAAATCAAATGAAACTACAGTTTTTAATCTTACTTGCAGAGGTTGAAGAGGGCTATTTGGAAATGGAAGAAGGTGCTGAACCCTGTTGAGACCTTGAAGGAGGAAGTAACTTCCGTAGAAGGTAAGTAAACGAATAAGTAGACAGGAAGGCATATGGCACTTGCCCTTTTACTGATCCTCTGAAACTGTCTTATCTCCTCCACAAACTCACTTCTCCCTCTCATGACCTGGAAAAACTTAAACTTACATAGTAACCAGTATTGCTCCCTGGGAGAAACCTAAAGAGAGTGTCTAAAGGGAGAGAAAAATGTTTTTATTGCCATGGAACTATTAATACTGTGTTTTAAATTCCCAGTGGCTTTGGTAAAATTTGTCAGCCCAGTTGGTTGTGAGAAAGAGTGAGTACTGTACTCATATGTATATGATTGCTGTTTCCATCTCTTGCTTTCTCTCCCATTAATAGAGTTCATCCCAGACACTCAGAAATTGTTAGATAAATGGATTCAGTGCTTTCCTTATCTCAAGACCAAATTTTCAATAGCAACTGTGTAGTAGATACTATACTAGGATATGATATTTGAGATTTGTTTTCAGTTGTAATTGCTCTAATCATGATTTCTTTTCAAGATGGATGCTCCACATAGCCCTACACCAACTAAAATCATCTAGATTCATTGTGTCCTGACAGATTTCATCATAGTAGCTTTTTTCTTGATATTTTCCACTACTGCCACTGTTTTATTTCTGTGAATGGTAGGAAGAGCATGAGTCACAAACTTTAACTACCATGTAATCTAGGCCAAATTGAGAAGTCCTATAAATAAAACCATTAGGTAGCTTTCAGTAGCATGTATATGTGTTATTGCTTCATCTGAAACAGAACCACTGATACTTCATGATGGGAAATGTAAATAAGAAGCTATACTGTTCATAACAACCCCAAAAAAGATATTTAAAACTAAAAAAGAAAAGATTAATTTCTTATCCCTGTTACAAATTCATTGTAAATTTGACATTTACAAGTGGAAGTTACATGTAATTTTCTTTGATAAACACATTCAAATTATGTCCCAGCATTACAACATCCTCTGAGTCTGATTTGAATTACACCAAGAGGGAGATCTCCAAATACCAACATTTGGACTGAGAGTCATGAGAGGCATGCTCACAAGAAGAAATAGTGTGTAAAGAGGGGAGGATATCTGAGACTATTCAAAGTCCTTCTCTTTCAAAATCAAGGGGGCTTTTGTGGAAATTATAGTATGCAGACTACTTCATAGCTAGGAAAAAACAACTGTTAAACCTCTAACCTTTTCCAGTTGTATAGACAATTCACTCGGAGGCTACTCCTTGAGAACACCATGGTGAATAACATTCATGAGAGGCAGATATTTAAAACTTCGTTAGTTAAAATAAAATCACAGTGTTTGAACAGCAGTTCCAGTAGAGAAAGCATCTCTCTGGTGTAAGTTTGAGGCAACACTCTGTAGAGTTTGTATTGTATGAAATTAGGAAGTTGTCTTATGTTCCCTCAAGGAAAGGCAGTGAACACAGATGGTGGCCAGAGGTGCCTTGGAAAGCAGACAATGGCAGGTTTTAGTTTTACATCTGCGCTAGCATATAATTGTGTAACATCAGTAACTGTAAGTATGAAATGCCTGATTTCTACTTATGCAGCTTCTAGATTTGTGGGGACATAATCTCACAAATCCTGTGACTAAATTGCTAACTACATTTACCCACAACTGACTTCTCTTGCAGCTGATTGAAAAAAAATTAAACACATATTGAGCTACCTTCAAAAATATGGTGTTAGGTAACCTCTGCTGCTCCTCATTTCCTCTTTTCTCCCCTTTGCCACTTCCCTGAAACAAGCCAATCTCTTGCGTTAGGGAGTAAATTAAAATGTGTACTGAAAGGTTTCCATTCTTCATGTGAAATTTCTCAGTAGGACTTCAGATTAGTGTTCCAGAACCACCTGGAAAAATGGGGTTTGCAGACCTTTTAAACTTCAATTTCTGTCTTTTGATGATGAAACAAGGACTAAGCTGCAGAAAATCAGCACAGAAGAAGAGTGCCCCTAAAAAGAGGATTAACTGTGGGTGAACACTAATTAGAATTTCACAGTGACTTTTGCAACCATGTGTTTACATGCCTGCAAAAGTTATGATATAGGGAAAGTAATCCCTAATCCTAGATTATCTCTGAAGTGTATTGTTCTTATATGTGAACCTGCCTTACACAGAAGTTCATGCATGCATTTCCTTCATTTCACTGTTCACAAACCCTTTCCCCCCCAAAATGCTTAGCAAACGTCTCAGACATTTTCTTCTCTTATCTTTGCATCTCTTTTTGTGCTCTCTCTCTTCTTTATGTCTTTTCTTGTTCACCTAGCCTCTTGCATCAGTTAGCATTTCCCCTTCTTGTTTTCCCACCTTCCTTACTCATGTACTTTCCATCAAACACTGAATTATTTCCACCCGGGCTTCTTATTCCCACTCCCAAATTTGAAGTAGCGATCATACCATGATTTTATTTCAACTCTTGGAACAGTTGAAACATTGAACAGTCTTCATTCCTCTCCTTTCCCCAAAACATATGCACATAGGCTCTCTGCCAGGTTCTGGCCACAGCAGGGAAGCATGTCCAGTACAAGGCTCTTCTACCTGTCTCTCTTGCAAGAATAGGAAAAGCCACATCCAAGACATTTCCCTCTTCTTTTACAGGGTCAGCCAAAGGCAGCATAGCTCTACAAAAACCCACCTCAAAGAGATCCACTTTATTATTTATTTTTTTGTGCCTGTGCATGCATGTTTTTATGTCTTTGCCTTCGACTGCAGACATGGGGAGTTCACCTTGCTCAGGCCCAGGACCATGAATTATCACTTGTGGGTTTGATCCTGCAGCCTTTGACAACTGTATTAGAGCTTACCCTTTTCTATAAAGCACTGACAGTGTTATATTCAAGGCAAACCTTTGCATCATAGTTATAGAGTTTAGTTTTATGTCTCATTCAATTACTCCTACAATATTTGGACATTTCCTTAATAGATGTTCTCATCACATGTTTGAAAATAATAGTTTGACTCATCTGTTGTAGAGAACAAAATCTGTATGGACAGGATTGCATTTGCTGCACATATGGAAAGTAACAAGACATCTTCTTGTAATTTTGCAATATTTGCAATAATATTAAGCCAATTTAAACCATTTGAATCTCAGACCTATTTTCAAAAGATGACTGAATCAAATACTCCTGGTTTCAATTTTGAAATTCAATGACAGCTTGTCAGCTTGCAAGCCAGAAAGAGAGAGATGACTGCCAAATGAGAGTGTCTAGTTACTGATTTTTTCCATGATGCACTATTTCCAAATAGATTGCTAAAAAGGTGTTTCCATTACTGCTTCTGAATATAACAATATGTACAGGCCCTGGAAAGATGATGAGTCACTTTTAAGAACCCAAAAACCAAAAGTGAAGTTGGAGAAATAGAAGTAAGTTTCCTAAGATCTGACCCTTTTTTTTGTTCATGACTCTGATTTCCACAATTTTTTTCATGGCTCAGAGGTGATTCCAGTAAAAGACAACGAGCACGAGAATGCATGTGCCCTTTTGGGTCATAATTAAAACTTTGCTTTTCCCTAACATGGGAAGGGAGGAGTTTGCTTTCCATATATATTTTTGTACTTTTAGAAACCTCTCTCATGCCTCGTTTATACTCCTTGGTTTTTTACCTCACACCCAGAAATCTCCTGTTCTGGATTCTTGACCTGATACAGTAAAATCACCAGTTAAGATGACAAATTACTTATTCTAGGTAAACGTGAGATGCCAGAAGCATCAACCTCAGGGAAAGGCTCCTCTTGGTCCCACTGAGCTGTAGCTCCAGTGCGTTTGAAGACCCTGTGAGGAGCAGCACCAGGTCTCAGCTGAGTAGCTGACAGGCACCTGCTTCTGTCCCTGCGAACGTGCGCTAATCTCAGAAAGAAATACAACCCACAGTAAATGGCTGAATGGTACATAAAACTTCCTAGTTTCCGAAGTATTAGAAAATTAAAGGTGGTTGGAGTTATTTTCTTTTTTCCTTTTTTTTTTTTTTTTCCCCAGTATATTCATTCCCTTCCATACATAGAGTATATAGGTCCCCAGTTCAATCTGCTGTCTGGACTCTATATGAGGCTGTTGTTTCTGTTCTCGCTGTTCTGAAACTACTCTCTATAAACATGTTGTGATAAGTTGGTAACAAAAGCACTGAAATTTATTATATGTCTACCAGTGGAACATCAGGGAAAGGCAATAATAACCAGGCAAAGTGCTTCAGAGCTTTAGTGGGACAATCAAAGCCTCACAAATTCCCCTAAAACATGGGAGGAAATATTTCAAAGGCTTCACTTTATAGAAAAAGCTGCAAAGATTTGTTTCAGCAGTTGTAAAACTGGCAGTGAGACAAGTTTTGCTGGTTTCCTTTTATCTGAAACGTTTTTCACAAAGCCTTAAAAATATTATCTTTGTATGTTCCACTACATTCTTATTTGAGTTTTCATCTCATCTGATTTGTCTGTCTTCTTGTCACTATACGTCACTCATGTCTAAAGAATACAGTTACCAAATCTAATGAATAAAGTAACGCAAAAGGCATAACCTAGCAACCACTGATTTGGGATGCCATATATTTTTTCATGATAAATAAAACTTCCTCTTACTACAGTTAGCAGAGCATTCTGCTGGTTATGATTGATAGTACCTGTTAGTGTCACTTGCTTACTTTCAAAAGCTTTCTGAAGAATAACAAAAGTGCAGCAGAGAAATGAATTTTAAAAGTGTTTAAAAAGAGAAATTCAAATTCTTTCACCATGGATGTCACATAAAGGGTTCCAGAAAGCTTTCAGGAGAAGGCCACGGAAATCTAACATAATATTGTTAAAATGAACTTTACTTATACACAAACATAATCATACCGAGCCTCATCCAGCCCTTCTGTATGATATCACACTACGGTTTCCTGCTGAATACAATTCGGCCACGTCTCTTTGCCTGTCTAATTTTGATGATGTCTGGAATTTTATCAAATTATTTTAAGGCTAGCAATTGATATTCAACTGTCAATGTTCTTGAATACAAGAATCAGCTGGGGAGACCCTAGGTCAGGGTAAATGGAAGATTTTAAAATCAAAATGTAGATCAAGAACATCGATTTTGGAATCTGTCCTTTCCTATAACCCAAATATTTTATTATACTTGATATATTCAGATAGCACCAGTAACAACCCTCTTTCTTCCCTCATTGGTAGAAAAGAAATTCTTTGAGAGTGTGATGAAAACGTTCTTTCAAGGCTCAACTACATGCAAAAAAAGTATTTTATGAAATGATGCTAATAGCACTAGGAACAGCTGGGATACTTGGTTGACCTTACCAAAAGTTCAGTCATTAAAAAATTGTAGTGATAATGAAACTGCAGAAGTGTTCAAGTGATGGAAAAAGAATTGCCACAGCTCGAAGCTTTTGTCTTCCAATCCCAGGAATTTATTGGCAGTTTATTAATAGTTACCTTTCTCTGTACCTTAACGGACATCAGTATCCACTTCAAGACTGACTTCACAGCTGGAAGTAGCCCAGAGGGCTGATCCTAAACATCACTACCAGGAATCTTATGGGCCTCCCAGTCTGTCCTTTCTTCAAGTTGCTCCATGTTAACTGCTTGAACAGTCAGACCCATGAGGTAATTTGTTTCTTTTATTCATTCTTTTCAGTCTACGTGATATGAAGTAACATTATTTATATGGGTAAATACTGCAGACAGTGATTAGCAGCCTGTCCCTACATGCAGTAGCAGAGGTAGTTATGGTATCCATAGTTCCCAGGGGTTCCCATGCTGCTGAATCCGCTTCTGGATAATGAATCTGCAGGGAATTGCATGACTGAAAAGCAGTGGCTTATTGTCAAAGACGACTACTTCAGCAGGGTCTTCACAGAAGATACAGACCATGTAAATATATGGCAGATTCCTAAAAATGACACTATTCCCCTGGGTACTCAAGAGAGATATTATTGGTGTATAACGCCAGCATCTAACTTCAAGCCTCACAGGCAAAATGTCTGTTCCTGTCTCCTACTGAATCCTGTATGTTACCCATTCCCCATTCATATTCAAACCCAGAAAATCTTTAACCCTGTTAATGATGAGTCACTTTTAAGAACCCAAAAACCAAAAGTGAAGTTGGAGAAATAGAAGTAAGTTTCCTAAGATCTGACCCTTTTTTTGTTCATGACTCTGATTTCCACAATTTTTTTCATGGCTCAGAGGTGATTCCAGTAAAAGACAACGAGCACGAGAATGCACGTCTCTTTGCCTGTCTAATTTTGATGATGTCTGGAATTTTATCAAATTATTTTAAGGCTAGCAATTGATATTCAACTGCCAATGTTCTTGAATACAAGAATCAGCTGGGGAGACCCTAGGTCAGGGTAAATGGAGGATTTTAAAATCAAAATGTAGATCTGATATTTATTGTATGTAGACACCAAAATGTAGACACTGATATTTATTTTTAGCAAGGATGTGAAATAAGAAGTGCCTAGAGAATTGGCAAATTCCATGAGCTATTGATAGGGGTGGTGATTGAGTGGGAAGCTCTTGGGCTGGCTGACAGTCTCCTTTTGTTTACTGAGAAAGGTAAAACTCAAGAATTTCACATACACTCTTGGGATCCTTTGAAGGAGTCACTTTTCTTTTTCTCCCTAACATCTTTTGTTTTGTTCTTACATGACATTAGGTATTTCTCAGAAACGGAAAATACTATTACCAGGCATTTGGACCTTTGACTTTTCATATCACCATTTTTATTCCTACTACTCATGTGAGAATGAAAACCAGAGATCACTAAGGTCAAAGTATGGGCTTGAAAACCCCTTGTGAGAAACACAGAGCAACAGGCTGTGGTGCCAGCGGTAACATGGAGCACACTGCTCCGCAGGCAGTGAGCTGAGTCACCTCTCAGACCCTCCAAACCAGAAAGTACCAGGAGAAAACCGCTTTCTTTCAGCTTTTGTTGACTCTACCTTATCTCTTTTCCTCTGCAGGCTGCTCTTCTCTCCCTTGTGCTTTTGTACTTCTGCACATTAGAATATTAGGTCAAACACCCTCACTAAAAATTGCGCTGTACACTATTTTTGATTTTAATCTTTTTGCTTGATTTTCTCGTTATCTACTGGAGACATCAATGGTAAAGTAATTTTCCCCTCAGATATTTGCCCTTTGATCATGTCAGAGTTTACTAGAAACATTATGTCAAATGGGGCTTCCCCAGTTCTTTATAAATGTTTACTGTGTGCTCAAAGGTGCCAGGAAAACAAGGACCAGCTATTACTTTCAGAATTATTAACAATTTTTATTATTTTTCCACTTATTGTACACTATGAATGATTTGTTACAGAGCCTTAGGGGTCTGTGTTTTGGATGATGATGAAAGTGTCACATAATGATTTAATACTGATCTGATCTTTTACTGTTACATAAATTGCATGATTATATTGTTTACCCTGATAGTGATGGTTTGGATACTTGTGGTTGAAGCAGAGGGAGAGATTATTTGCTGTTTGCTGTGGAAACCACTTGAAATTCAATCTGTAGGCTAATCTAATTATAGTGCAAATGATAATCAGATTAGATGACGGGACTGTCTTCTATAAACTTAAACCTGAATGTACCTTATGTTGTCTAATTTTAGCTAGCTACAGTGACAGGGACAGTGTACTCTATTTTGCACAGCAGATTATTGAGATTTTTTTATATATACCCATAAAAATTATATACATATATACATAATAATTAAATACATATAATACAGTGGAAACCAAGAGTTCACAGAAATGTAAATATTGTTCTGCAAAATCTAATATAGACCTGAATTTCTCTTTTCTTACTAAGAAATAGTTCTGTTTAATGGAAAGATCTGCTATCTCTCGTATAAGATTCTGATTGCAAACTCCTGTATGGGAGGTTGTAAAGCTGCAGTATGTAATAAGAAGCCTTCACCCAGTTTACTCTCCCCTAAGGGCCTAATGACACCAGCTTCAAAGCAATGTTGTCCTAACATGTCTTCAGGATGCACGAATTGTTACCAGGCTTTACCTGACCTCATTGTGAAGACTTCATTCTGGAAATCTATCAGATGCATTTTTGGCACTGATAAATCAACCACAAGCTCAATTCCAGAACGTACACCACTGTTGAATGCTTTTCTCTGTGCTATGGTCTTTCACACCAAATTCATATGGAGTGGTGTCATCAGGCTCCGAGTAAAGAGGGAAGCAGGAAGAGCTCATAGATTAAATTTTAGATTAAATTTTACAAGAATAAAACCTGTGTTAAAACATTATGCATGGATGAGTATAGCTATCTGTGTAGCCATTTTCTGAGTTTTAATATGTTCATCACTTATGGTAAAAAAAATTACAGGCTCCAACATATAAAGCGGATAGAAGTTGCTAATGTAATTAATATTCCTGTGTATCAAGGCAAACAGTCAATCACACCTATTGATGACCAAATCTGTTAAAAAAAAAACAAAACAATGCACATAAAAATAAGCTGTGAGTCCACCTTGGAATGTAACGTGAAGGGACTGCACAGGGCTCAGGCAGCAGCCGGGCTGCCCGTGGGTCGGTGCCAGCCGCCCCGTGCAGCGTGTTCCAGAGCCACGGCAGAAGGGGCGACCGCGGGACCAGGGCTGATCATGGAGCTGCTGCGCCCCGGCAGGCATCCAGCAGCTCCTGGCATAACACCACGGTCAAGGCAAATATTACTTTCCTTGGATGAGTAAACAGGGGAATATCAGGTTGAACTAGAGGGGATGGATGACAGCGGTAATTAGGGCTCTTTGGGGAGGGCAGTGTTTAATTCCAACAAGGAAAGCTCCAACAAGGTGTTGATGAATCACAGTTTTGGAGAAGATGCATAATTATTATTTAAGGACTTGAAAAAATGAATTACAGTGAAAGCCTCAAGAGTATAACCTATTTTATTTAACAAAAAAAAAAAAAAGATTAAGGGTTATTTGTATAGAGCTTAGAACTATCTCTATATGGAACACAAATCATAAAGTAAAGCTTAGAAATTGTCAAACAAAATAGAGCCTCTAGAAAATGGAGAAGTAGAATAGGCAAAACGCAAAACTTCTTTTTATAACTGTAAATGTTTTAAGTGTAATTAAGCTTTAGAACAACCTACCAATATTTGTTCTGGACTTTCCATCACTGGAAATATTTAAGTCCCACCTGTGTTTTGTGTTATGTACAAGGTTTTATGAACTAAATGAGCACAGTGGTCTCCTCTGATTTCTAATCTATTAAGAAAAATAATTAGATCCTTTTCCAAAGTTGATTTCAGTCTTTACAAATCTACATATCCTTCACAAACCAAAAGAAAAGACCACCATGGAAGTAAAATTAAAGCAGGATTTTAAAATTTAAGTCATTTAAACATTTTTAAAGAATGAATTAAGTGTTTGAGTCTATGTTTTCACAAGTACAGATTTTTATATACATAATTTTCTCAGGAGAGAGCACAAACTGAGCTTCAGAGAAGACAAGCAACCTGCCTATCCCATCAGGCTTGCAGCCCTGAGACTAATCGTACATAACTGCGGTAGCGGCTCTTTTTCTTACTGCACTGAAATGTTTTAATTTCAAACTGAATATTGCAGCAAGAGAACCCCACAACCCTGCCATGCAGCCCAAGGGCTGTCTCACTCCTCTCTGACTCCAGCTAAATAGGCTGAATGAGGGGTTGTATTTAATCCATTTCAAACATCTAAATGAAATATGTTTATTTGCTTCTTATACAGACTAGGACATATTTCACTTAAAGATGAGTCTAATGGAAATAGCAAGTGATTTGTCATTGGCTTCAGTGAAGCCCAGGATTATACTTACAGTACACATGGGAAGATAGGCTTTCTGAAAAGAGCAGCCTGCAATCCCAATCACTTCATCATGTGAACATAATATACCTCCATATTATACACCTGCATGTTCTGAGAAAATTACATTTTAAAGGAAATTGGGCTTTTTGTTCCTACTTCTACTGTTGGAAGTCTTTCCCAGAATTTGAAATATTTTGTTTCTAAAACCTGAAACCATCACCTTCCTTTGTAACAGCTGCTGCCATGGCAAAAAAAATGTTTTGCATTTGCTTTTATGGGTGGATTCACATTGTTTCCTTAAGTTCATCCAATACAGTGAGTTGCACATCAACAGTTTATTTTACTAAGACAGTGATTTTATCAGAACTAAAATAGGAATTCTGGATAGCCAAACAATTAATCCTTCCTCATCGTTCTCATCAGGCTTCAAATCACCACCAAAAGTTAAGCTTTTTCCACCTGTGAAACAACAAGCAAAGACCAATCAAACCAACTTCCGCAGTAAACTTACCCGGTTTTTGCAAAAGTTGCCCAGTATCTCAACATGGACCGGCTTAAGATTTCTTCAGCTTTGGTGTAATTCACTCTTCTTTCTAGGGGCAATCCAAACACAAACTCGATCTCATAACCATGCATTACTCCCATCCACTCTGGCCAAGGGAGCTTTGAGGATCGATGTTCAAAGAAATAAAAGAATGCGTTGTGTCCTAATTGTGCAAACTTTTTTGTGAATTCCATTGCAGGACATATTATATTGTAGTCACCAATAACATCATCCATGGCATCACGGTAATGTTCTGGCTTTTGCTCATTTTCCCAATCTGTGTACTGAAAAATGATTGATTCTATTGCAAGTTGGCTTGCTTCTGGGAAGGACAGAGTTAAAGCTGCTTCAAATTGTGTTTTATTGATCAAGCTATCACTATCCTTGCTGAAGCCAGGGACTCCATATACTAGAAATGCTGATCCTTCATCTTTATTAACACCGACTAAGATCTGTGTTTGTTTGAAAAGGCCATTCTCAATCAACGTTTCTGGCATGTCTGAGAGAAAATCACCATCCACAGTTGGACAAAAATATATTCGTAAAATAGAGTCATATGTTACAACAAAAATTTCATTCTCCAGTATATCCTTTGGGTCCTTGTCTTGGAGGCAGAGAATTAGCTCTGTCTCATTGCTGGTGGGACACTGGAGTTGTTTAGCTAAAGCCACTGTTCTGTTTCTGGCTTCAGATGCTGTTATTGCAGCCCAAGGGGCATTTGCAGATCCACTTTGCATGATGGCTCTTGTGAATAAAGGATGGCTTTTAGGAGAAAGGATATGGTAGCTGACAGAAGCCGAGCCAGCGCTCTCTCCAAATATAGTCACGCTTTTCGGATTGCCTCCAAATGCTGCTATGTTCTCCTGGACCCACTGAAGTGCCAGTCTTTGATCAAATAAACCTGCATTTCCAGGAGCTTCCTGGTTTCCTGGCAAAGCCAAAAATCCTAATGCACCAGTCCTGTAGTTCATGGAAACTACAATGACTCTTTCTACCCTGGCTAGAAACTTGCCATCATAGACTGGTAGGGAAGTCGACCCAGTCTCAAAGCCACCACCATATATCCACACCATGACAGTTGCATTCTTGGGTTTGGGAGAAGGAATCCATACATTAAGGTATAAGCAGTCTTCACTTAGGTGAGTCTTTGGATTCCACATCTCTGATCCAGGAAATCCTGGGTAGGTTGTGTCTAGAAGCTGGTAACAAGAGTTTGCATGTTTTGTGGCATCCCAGACATCTGACCACTTCTCACGAGGTTCTGGTTTTTGAAATCTCAGTCTACCAATGGGTGGCTGTCCATAAGGTATTCCAAGGAAGGCTGTCACAGTCCCCCCCAGTACCTGCAGGTTCGTCCCTCTGACTCTGCCTTTCTTGGTTGTAATGATGTTATCTTCAGGCATTACCTTCCTGATGAACATATACAGGAGAAGAAGCCACATAAAAAATCTGGTATAGAGACTTGTACCATTTGTCCAAATCATGATATCTGAAACACAGGAAAAAAGAAATTCAGAATTAGTATTGCAATGTGTTAGTACCAGAGACAAAACAGTTTATTCAAAAAGGGTGTAGGTCATCCCAAGGTCATTGAAAATAAGATGGTGCTGCCACACAAAGCTCAGCAGTTTTTAACCATAAGTTCTTGTTAGTTAGTTGTGTTGCGAAGATTGTGTTTAGTGTTTAGTATTTAGTATTTGGTACATGATGCAGAAAAACTCTAACTAAAGAAATAAAAAAGCATAGGACTAAAGAGCCAGACCAGGGAAGGTAAAGTCATATAAGCAGACGCTGACTACTTCAGTTAGCAGATGACTTAACCACTTCATTTCCACTGGCAGGATGAACAGGATATTTTATGACCCGTGACAGAAGATGCCATGCCCGACTAGCCATTATTCTGTTAGAGGTTACTCTGGCAATTTGTATTCTCAAATCAATAAAGAGTGATAACAAACATCACTAGACACAGATTTTTCCAGACATAAACACGCATCCCATGAACACTGAAAAGGAGCTTGAAGCCAAGTCTTAATCCAGGGATCTCCAGGTCCACATAAGCTTTGAACTTGTGTCACAGTAGATGCCTGGGCAAAACCATTGAGATGGCATTGTTATAAACTCCTGCTCATATGTCTTAGGATCTGAAGGTGTTTTAACAAGTGAAGTACGTGAAGAACCTCTGAACTGACTGTCAGTTTGTCAGCTCCTGTGGGTGACTGTGTACAGAGGTATGCCAAGACCTAAATGAAACATTTCTTTCAAGATCTTTTTTTTCTAAAGCAACTTAATCAAGTTTATAACCATCATGAGAAGCAGGCATACTACTACTACTTAGAATGAACATTAAAATGCTAAAAGGCTAAGGATTTTTTAATATATGAAGGTGGTGACTAATAATTTAAGTATGGCCTGGTCTTTGCTTCCTGAAAACTTTTCAAAGTAATAATTAATATTATTTTAAGGCTAAGGGTATAGATTTTTATTATGTACCATATTTAAGGATACTAAAGTCCAATTTACCCCAACTTTTTCAAATACTATAAAAACTCCAGTATCTTCCCCTTGAAAGTGAAAGTCAGAAAAAGACTTTTTGCGTAAACCCATTTCTATAGCTTACATACTTGAAAATGCTTAACAAAGCTTCCTTCTATTTTTTGCTTGTTGCCCTGTTGTACATAGTGTACTCTGTCCTGCCACTTTAAACAGGCCATTCTTTGTTAATGAGAAGCACTTGTGTCCTTAAAAGGAATGAGGCTAATTTCTGTGGAAACTACAGCTGTGGCCTAATCTGAGCTCCTCCTTCTTGTTTACATATTCTTGGAAATCAACTAAGAAAACACAGGGGAGAAAAGTGGAAGATTTTGCGCAGAGGTTCCTAACTCTGAGATAGCATCAAAGGAGGAGGGAAGAATCTTCGGAGACAATATTTTTAGCATTCATCTAAATGGAAAACAGATTAATTTAGAAAACATAAACATCTATGACTTTGTCTTTTTATTAAAAAAGAAAAAAAAAAGATAATTTGGTGAATGGGAGCAATAGATTTCAGAGTTGGTCTAACACTCCAGCTTCAGCTGCAAATGGCCCCATGTATGCCAAACTTTAGAGATGTGAGTGGACGACTCACATGGTCCAGCAACTCCTGAGGAGTTTGGGTAAGCAGAGACTCTCTCCAGCAGCCTGCAGCACCCGCACAGGAGGCTCACATCATTTAGTGGCACTTAGCTCCCACTCCATGTGCCAGCCATTTTTTGTTCCACTCATTCCTGTAATAAAATCTTGTAAGAGTTGGGTGAGAAAAGGTATGTAAAGATTAGCTTAGGGCTGAACTCTTTCACCCTATCTCACAGTCAATCAAGGCAACTGGGGTGGCTGTGAGAAATGTTAATAGGAGGGCTCTAGCTGGGTATTTTTGCACCCAATGCACAGCACTGTGAGATGGGAGAAGTAATTTCTCTAAGTCTGTTGTTTCACTGACACCATCTTTCTTCACATACTCACTTCTAACATGTCACCCAGGACTGAACCACAACAACAAGCTGGAAATAATAAGAGATTTCAAACATTGCCGTTATGAAGAAGAGAAAATAACACCAAGAACAGCGAGAGACATTAAAGTTCCTAAAGCTTTTAATATCTAAATAGTAATTAAAATGAATTCCCCTCTGTACTTTCCTGTTAATTAAAAAGGAATGGGATGGGATGGGATGGGATGGGAGGAAAACACTGCAAAACACAGAAGCATAACTTTTGACCCTGAGAAATTTTAGACATGAATTTTAGGAAGAAAAAGACTAACAAAAAATTTGTGTCTGTACATTTTTAATTAGCTCTGCAAAAGGCCAGGTGTCATTTTAAAGAAAAAGTTTGAAACAGATCAAGCTTGAAAACCACAGAAGTTTTGTACTACTGAATGTGACGACTTGTCTAGTCTCAACTTACTCTGCTAATATTAACAGAAGTAGAAAGTGAGAAATGATTATTATTACACCTTGAATGTATGGCAAATATTACATTTAATAAGGTTTTTAATGCTGCATTAAAACAAACTCAACAACGTAAAGCATACTGAGCAAAACAAACATTACTTGATTATTACTATGAGGATAAAAGGGTCAGAAGATTGCTTTAGCTCATCAACCTTAACTGAACAGAGATATATCATATAATGTATTTGCATACTTTAAAAAGCTGCTTCTGTAGTAGTTTCCTCCAGCAAAAGTTAAACAGACTATACTTTTGTATTCTTATTCAGCAAGGGAACACAATTTATTTCAATGACTCTTTCCTCTCCTTGCAAATCTTTGCCCAGCCAAAAAATCTATACACAAGACTATATAATCACTATTTAAATAGAAAACATGGTTGAATTAATAAGTGATTTCTAGTTCAGCTTAATTTACTTAACCCAGGATCCCTTGAATAATACCAAGGTCTGATACACACGCCTGCTTACTCGTTCCATTTGCAGAGCAGAGTGAGTTTTCCCAAGAGAGCAACAAATGGGCAGAGCATAACATTTTAAAAGATCACAATCCCCGTGCAAATCAAGCTGAACTGTAAATTATCCTGGCAGACAGAGACGGGTAAATAGAGAATCACTTACCCCACTTCTATTACAAGAACTACAAAGTTTTTAAGAGTCAGGATCTTTGAATACTTCAGGGAAAATGCAGTATGCAGCTGCTGCTTTAAGCCTGTAAATTGGACAGTACTGACATTATAATCAACTGTTTCTGACACAAAGCTCGCGAGAGTTGGCAGCAGCAACTTGATCTGCAGGCAGCCGTTCCTTACTATCTGACATCTGCTCAAAGGCTAATGGTATAGTTGTAGAAATGCTACAGAGAGAAACCCATTTTGGAGAAAATCAGGCATGAGCTTTTTATAGGAAAAGGAAGATGTGGTAATTTGTTCTTAGCACAGGGCAACAATTTTATAATCTAGAAAGATAAACAGAATTACAAATATAATAAAATCCTGCCTCTCTTTCCTTCATCTTGCTTAGAGCACCAATCTCACCTGTACTTTTTTGCTATTGTACAGCTCAAGTTTAGCACCATTTTAAAGTACCTCAAACTTTTATTCTCACTGTAAGATGAGTAGTTATTTTTGGGTTTAAGCAACTGTGGCAGATAAAAAAAGGAGTGTCCTCTGCACAGACATGTCAACAACTGGCAAGCATTAGTTGTATTCCTTGATTCACGGCCATCTGTAGGCTACAGCAGAAATCTGCGTTGTCCTCTTCTGATGTTAGGGTTAAAAATGGTACCCATATGGTGTCACACGCTGCTTTCTCTCTCTTAAGCTTCAAATAGGAAGTCACCCATGCTGCTCAGTACACCTGATACCCTCCTTCTGCCTGAACCTCCTAAGCATCGTTTCCACCAGAATTCAGTACTGCAGGTGCAAAGCCAGTCTAAACTACAGGTCAGAGTTGTAGCACAGCTGGGGACATGTCCCACAGTGAGGGGGGGATATTTAAATTGCAAATATTTTGAGGTACAAATGAAGGCGTAATAGAGAAGAGAGGTGGAGAAGATAAATAAATAACATACACCCCCCTTACAAAATGTCTTGTCAAACCCATATCCCTGAGCCACCACGCGAAACCAGAAAACCACCCCTTGGTGGTGGGGCTGCATCTTCTCTCCAGCAGCATCTTCTCTCTAGCTCTGCTCTGAAAAAAGCAACTTTTGCACAATTTAAGGTTTTCTTCTACCGAGAGCCTTTGCTTCCCCCTTTAGAGCTGAAGACAATTACTTTCCCTCTGTTTAATAATCAAACTACAGCTCTGCTTCAATTACACAAAAGCAATATTTGGCAATGCATAGAACAGGAATAAAGCAGAAATAAAAAGTTAAGTATGAAGTTTATAGACCTTAACATGGAGACTACAAATGATTTTTAAAAGCTAGCATGTGAAATAGTGTTTTAATAGAGAAAAAGTCAAGAAAGCATGGTCTACCTTTTACAGTCTACCTTTGGGATCAGACATTCAATAGGTATATTGCAGGGACGTGTCCATTGGAGAGAATATGTCCCAGTCTAAACCTAAGCCAGGTTATAAATCTGTAAACATTCAGCTTGAAAGTGTCAAATATAGTTGGGAATTCAGAATTCTTAGCCAAGATTGTTATCTCAGTAATGTAAATAGAAATATTTAATAACAAAATCAGATTAAGTTGGAATCAACTCTAGTGGCAACTCCTACTGATCAAAACTTTTCAAGTGCAGTTTCCTGCAGGAAGGGCTAAGTTGTGCTCTTTAAATTAAGGCAGTTTTCAGTGTTCTTTGATGTGCACATTCACTGACTTTCTCTAGTGCCTTTTCAACCCATTTGGAAACATGGCCAGGTGACACACGTTTGCTGTGACATCAGAGGAATGAATCATAAGCCCCAAATCTTGTTAGAGGCCACTTTTAAATAAGGTATTTCTGATGCTTATGACAAATCATTGTATTCTCAACCCTCATCACTGCCTTGAGCAGTAGAGAAACAGTAGGAGACTCAAACACTAAAAATGCTGTTTCTGGCTTCATTTATTTTCCAGCATTGGCCACGTTGCCCTACATCTGCTGTCACAACCCCTCCCTTCTCATCTTCTCGCCCCTCTCTGCTCCCCTTTACAGTGCCCACAGCACCTGAAACAGCCTCCTGCTCCAAGACAGACACAGTTACTAAATGCAAAATGCAGAGTATTTCTATGCACTCTGGCAAGGTGACCCTGGGATAAGTGAATCAGCTGTCTCTGACTGTTTCTTGGGCAGTAGGAAACACTGAGTTCAGCCTTGGAATTAACTGGATGTCTTCAGGGAAGAGGGGCATTAGGACAGACTGACTGTTATATTTCTCAACTACTATACTTTAGTCTAATGTTAGACTATTATGCTATACTTTTCAAGAAAACTAAGCCCTCTTCTATATTTTTTTCCTTTAATTAAAAAATTAACATATAAATTAAAGTTTCACAACTGTGTGCTGTGAGAGGAAACACTTATTTTAGTTATTACTTAGCTTAGTAAAAATACCTGAGTGAAAATTAGAGATTAAATACATTTAATGCCTCTAGTAATTCTCTGTAGAGTGGTCATTTTCTCAGTTTTCCTTTGGGAGCTTGAAAGGAAAGGAGGTACAAACCAGTAGAGAGAACACTATATATATGTGTGTGTGTGTATATAAGAGCTGTTATACATACATATATATATACATGTACACTGGTACTTTTAAATATCTCTATCCATCTATCAACCTATCTATCTATAATGCTGGGGTTTTTTGAGGTTATGTAAATTTTTATTTAAGGCAAGGTTCTTAAAAATCATCACCAAAGATAAAAGTGGCTTTTCATTGTTTAATGTGTACATATGAAACAGATGTCACACCAACATAAAAATTTTGATACAAGAGATGTCCAAGTCTCTTAAGAAATTAAGGCAAAGGCCAGCTCTAGGAAAGATGGACATTTAGTAGGCTAAGAAGCTTAGAGAATTTAAACAATATGTATTATAGAAATATCAAACATTTTTGTTATGATTTAGTTCATTATTAAACTGCCCTTCAGGGTATTATTACCTAAGCATATGCAGATGTTTACACTTATGAGTATTCTAAATTACGCCCATTCTGTGTTATCTTCAGGACTTACCTAATAGTGCTGAAAAATCTATGATAGATAAAACTGTTTGTAAAAAGATGCATCTAATATTTCTAACGGAAAACACATGCCTCTCTCCCAAGGTGTCCTCTGAGCTTTCAAGGTCTACTTGTACGTGAAGAGTCCATTCACGAGGTTTGATCCTGCCCTTCCAAGCCATCTACAGCCTCAGAAAGAGCACCTGGGCTCCTGTAAGGACAACTGGGCTGAAAAGCTTTGCAAATGTCACTTAAAAGTAAAGGATATCGCATAAGAAGTGTGTGCATGTGTGAGGAAATATTTACATGCTAATAGCGTGTAAAAGTAGGAAACATTCTTATTTTTTTAATTGCTGAGAGGAAAATCGAAAGGCAAATTATAGCTAAACTATCTGAAATGTCATTTGTGTGAATATATGGGGAGGTTTTGTTTAAACTCCAGCCTTGCTATGCTCCCTTGGGGGGGCTTGGCTGTCTCTGATCCCCGGCTGAGTTTTCACGCTGAGCATCTGTGTGACCTTGGCTCAAACCTCTGAGAAAATCGCTATGTTGTGAGAAAAAGCTGTGAGGAAAACAAGTAAACTCAAGCTGTACAAGATACGAAAGGTGAAACTGCTGACAGGGGTAAGATATCCAAGATGGGGACAGTTAGCAGCTCAAGGACTCGGAGGGAAAAACACCAAAGCTGCAAGCTGTGAAATCTTCAGGTAAAAACCACAGAAGATGAGAGCTCAGCAGCAGCAAGGAACTACTGATGCTCAGCTTTGGGGCTTTCATTCATGTTATTCTACTGTGCATATTAGGAAATAAATCATTGCCTTTACTTTTAAGTCGAGTATACCCTGCTTGCAGAGCATCTTTCTATGCCCAAATACAGTGACCCTGAAAGGTTACACCTTTCTCCTCTTTCTGTATTTCTTTTGCAAATGTCATACTTGGTGTTGCACACACCACCTGTGTATACCCATGAATGTAAAACAGGGACACCCTAATTAAACCTGGGGAGAGCTGAAGTGTTGCTAAAGGTCAGACCAGTTTGAAATTCTGTTGTTATTCTGGTTATTCAAAGAAGCCTCACTCCAGGAGCTTCCAGGACTAGCAGAATTTCCCAACAATAGATCTGAAGGGTAATTTGATAATATTAGGAATGGTGTCTTAGATGCATACCATGAAAATGGATACCAATTTATTAAGTATACAGAAGACACTAACACTCATATAAGCCATTAAGCATGATTATATTTTCCTCTTATTGGTTCAATTATGATCCGCTGCACCTTTTTCCTTATTACTCTAATTATAGGTTGGTATAATTTCCTCTTTATTAGTACAATTATGGTCTGTAGTTTTATAAAATTTTTTGAGAAATCAAAGCCAATGAGAAAATATAACCAGTTAAAAGATAAAGGTATGATTATTATTATTATTTCTTTTGAATGTTCACTTACTCTTAATTCCTTATGGTACTCTTACATAACTCAGTATTTTGTCTCATCTAGGGATCAGATTCAATAAAGAAAATAAAAAATGATTAATGTATACACAGTATGTCTTGCATGACATTATTATAGCCTGGTGTGTAGCTTGTAAGAAAATGTGATTCTGTGTTTCCTTTTTCTTTCTTATGGATAGTAAAGATTTAATTGTTTAAAATTATGTAAAGATATCTGAACAACTAGCTTGGTTGCTGGTAATCACTTACTGAAGCAGTGTGAAGTTCACAACGCCAATATATACTCTCATACCCAAACTCTGTGAATAACTAAGAAGTTTGATGGATAAATGAGCTCATTTGAATCCATTATGTAGAATTTGACTCTGAAAGGTGGAAACTCTTCAAATTCCTAGTTCTCCCAATTCTCACTCTTTATTTTAGGCCGTATTAATAACATGATCCTCCATCCTTCAGTTTCTACATCCACAAGAGAGATACTAATCTCTAATGAAAAATGCCATAGACATGTTCAAAGGTATAGCTTAAGCCACTGCAGTTTTCAGATTTCAATTTCATCGAGCATGTTGAAAATAGGAATGAAAGAATTGAGCCTTAGATCAGGACCTGCTGGGACCTGCAGGTGGGAAGTTACAGAGGAAACAAGTTCAGTGTGCCCCAGTCCACTCTCCAATAAATGGGTCACAGCACCTGGATATGCCACAACTGTGGATTTTAGTGGAAATAATTAGGTGTTTTGTCATGAGATAAAAATTCAGATCCACTGGAGCCCTGTCATTGCTCTGCGTGGGTCTGAAGCCTGTGGGAGAGGAGATTTGAAAGGTTACTGCAGCCCACGGGCAATGAAGGCGTCTGGGCTGCACCTTTCCAATATCTTTGCTCAAGTAGGAGAACGGCAGCGTCAATGTTGGTCAACAGCAAGTCACATGTTTTATTTTTCCTCACTGTGACTGCATCAGAGCAAAACTAAAAAATATTCCAGAGCCATTTCTCCTTTATCTTCTATAATTCACAGCTGATTGATTTCTTTGCCTACATGTCTCATGAAAGAAATATAACTTTAGGAAAAATAGAAGACCCTGGAAGAAGTTATGCTTATTTTGCTTACACACGTAGGTGCACACCAACCTCTGCCATAGGGTCATGCCCAGAGACCATTATGCTTACGAAAGCTCAGGCACTGCTGAAGACTCTTGTAGTCCCATTAGAGAAGAAAAACTTCTCAGGCTGAGAGACTTAACAGAAGGCCTCTTTGTTCTGTGGATGTGCAAGTGTTGTGTAATCATGAAAAATCTCATTATAAACATCTGTGCAAACTTTTCAGGAAGATGCCACGAACGGTGAATATCGGGTAATTCAGCACAGTGCCATCTGCTTGAAAAACAGAGTTGTCAGAACAGCTGGCTTAGTGGTAAAGTACAGTAGCCTCCCTCAGGTGTTGCTATATGTCTATATACTAAGTACATAACATTAACTCAAAGGTAATATGATGTTCAAAATATGCTCAATATGAGGTTCAAGGATACAAGTCAAAATATTAAGGGCATTTTGATTCCAATAGTATCCTTAAAACATTAATCATGTTAGGAAACATCATTTCATAAATAGTTAGAATTATTCTTCATCAGTAATCTTCATTAGTTTCTTAACAGTACATTCTGCTCATGATTATTCTGCCCTGTGAAGATGCCTGATGGATTAACCCACCCCATAAACTTATCTTTTCTTCCCCTCACCTCTGTTTGCATGAAGATAATCATACAAGCCTGAAACAACACTGACTTTTCCCAGTCCCTTTCCCCCTATCATGTAGTAGCATTTTAACACCAAAAACAATCCGTAAGTGTATTTTCCCTTAGCAGGGGCTGCAGCAGGTTGAAACAGGAAACGAAAACGTCAGTGCACTGACAGAACATGGCACCACGGGCAGACCTTGCGGACCTCAGCTGGGGAGAAGAGGCAATTTTAGCAGTTGCAGGAATGTTACGATTCTCTGCTCATTCTCTCACTTTTGCCTGAAGAGAGGTTCAGTACAAAATGCACAAAGACAGTCTGCAACCTGAAAGACTTTCTATTTAAGTTATCAGACCAAGGATACTGGGAAATTGAAAGATGTGCCCAAGATCATAAGAAAGACTGAATTGCATTCAGACACCCAGAACTTTAAAACACAATCCTCCTTGGTTTGTTTTAAATCCCCCAGTTTTATATCTGCAGTGTGGTAGGTTTTCTCTCAATATATTACTAAAAACTGAAGAGGTTTTTGATGGTTATCTTGAATAAAAGCAGCATTTCCATCCATTTTCCACAGTAAACAGAAGTCAGCCCTTGGGATTCAGAGGTTGCATTTTCTAAAAGTCACCACAGGCAATAATCAAAAGAAGTTACTGCAGAATACTCCTGGGCTCTGGAGCTGGTAGATGTACCATGGGGAAGGACAGCCACTTCAGAGCAGTCTGCCCAGGAGCTGCCAGTGCCTCTTGCTGGAGCCACCACCACAGCTGTGAGTCTTTTGTGCACAATAATTAATCATAATAAAGGTTGTACTGAGGATTTGGTCTGGAAATGGATTCAGAAGGCACAGATGGAATATCATGGCACAAAACCATGTGCCTTCATTTTTGCCAAAGCAGAGACTCACTTGCATTGAAGAAAACCCACAGGTAGGCAGGCAGGGGCTGCTGAGTGAGTTTTACGTGGTTTGCCTTTCATTGCCTATCCTGCAGGAACAGAGCTTTAACAAAATGTCAGTCTATTTCCCAGTGCCGCTGGAGGAATAAAGTGCAATGGCTAAGACTTGCTCAGTGAAAACATTCAAGTGACTTTAATTTTCGTGTTCATGCAAATAAAATCCCATCACCAGCTGATGAAAACATCGAAGATTCTGAATGTCTCACAAAGAAATGCAAGTGCCTGTGGTGTTGGCTTTCTGATTAAGCACACTTGTACTTATATCAAATATGAACTGTTCTCCCCGGCAAAAGGGCATTTATCAGTGTTTAGGATTTAACCATGTGAAAAGTGAAAAGCAATTTGCTAACTCTCTTATGCTGCCTTTTCTCTCCTCCTCCTTTTATTCCCCCCCCCCTCAATTTTTTGTCAACTATTCTGTGTTGCCAAAAAATGTGCAGCGATGTTCTTACATGCAGAGTATAAAAAATAGTTTTTCTAATAAATGTTAACAGCAGCCATAAAACAGCAAAATAAAATAACACTAAGAAAAACAATCAATAAAAATCTGTACAAGAATTAAGTATTGGTGCATGAAATAGGAAAAGGGGCTGAATCAGACTGCTTTATAGAGAAACCTGGAAGCTATTTCAAGAGAAGATGGGCAAGGAGTAAAATTTATCAAATGTTGCTGAGATAATTATACTAGAACAGACAGGAAACAAGATGTTTGACCGAAGGGAATGTAAGTGAACGGATCCAGCTCTTCTCTGTGCTTCCCAAATCATTGTCCTTTTGGGCTTAAGTGATCCCAGTGAGTCACCATGCAAATGATTTTAAGCTAATGCTGAGACAGATGTTTCAGTGATGGGTGCCTGGGCAGTAGGAATTTAGTTCGTGCTAAGCACCTGATGCGTAGGCAATGGGGATTTGGTCTATGGAATCAGTCTAGAGCTTGTCCAAACTGGGGGGGGGGGGGGGGGGGGGGGGGGGGAAGAAAGAAAAAAGAGCAAAGAAATAAAAGAATAAAAGCCCTGCAGTGTATACACCATCAGATCCTCAGAACTGGTTCTTCTGTTGCTTTCACCGAGCTGTCCTACCTGCCATCACAGCCGCAGTGTGTCCATGAGTACCTCTCTATCCCAATATACACACCCTGACAAGTCCAACTCATCTCTGCAAACAAACCCAAAAACCACCTGGTCGGCAAGCAGAAAATGGGACTGTGCACAGCCAGTACCTAACAGCCTTCAGAACTGAGACAGGGTAAATATAGATAAGCATTTATTTTGTATGATCAAATAAAGAGTCAATAGGATCAATACGTATAAGCAGCTCCAAGCTCTGGTTATGTGGGATTTGGTGTCTGTTCTGTGGACTAAGAGCTTTTTACCCCTGAGCAGCATGGGGTTAAACATGGGAAGACAATTCCTGCCTTAAGCAGCTGGAGGGATTTTTCAAGCTCTTCCTTCAGTACCTCCAGCGTTCTGGATATGGGATTGCTATGGGATGAGCTATCAAAGGGCTGTTCAACAGGCGTGTTCCTGTCCGTATAGTATGCTACACTTGAGTCAAAATATGACCCAGGAGCCCAAGGATTTATGGGTATTAAGCGGAGATCTTCCAGCTTGGTCATTTCTGTTACATATGTAGCTTCAACAGCAGAGGCTACAGAAGTGCTTCCTGTGCCTCAGCGGATATTCACAGAATCACAGAATCATCTAGGTTGGAAAGGACCTTGAAGATCATCTACCGTTAACCTAGCACTGACAGATCCCAACTACACCATATCCCTAAGTGCTATGTCAATAAAGCGGCTGAAAGACAGACATACTGCCTCCTCCTCCTCACCAAAGATCCTGAGAGGGGGAAAACACAGGCTGCTAAAACCAACAGCCTCACTTCTCTAATGGGTGTGAGATTCTCCAAGCATAGTAAAACCCCAAATATCTGCCAGAGATAGTAGTGACACCACAGTAAATGCCCAATCCAGTGATGATAACCAGCAGTTGACATAGCAAACATCCAAAGAGCAACTTTGGTTTACTGCTTTGTGGCACTCGAGAAAGCATTCCCTCTGCCCCATTACTGGGTTAAAGGTCTTTACCAAGATCTCTTTGAATTTATTGTAGGGATATTTTACTGTACATTTATACAGAGCAAACCTTTCTCTCATAAAGCTGTACTGGGTCTTCACTCCACGACTGGAGTTTCAGTCATGATCAGAACTTTTCATGTAATGGGCTGTGCAAGGAGATCAGCTGTGAGCAGTCTTAGTGAAAAAAAGCTTTCAATTTAAGATAAGTGGCATCTGGTGGAAGCAGAAAGATGGGACACACACTCTGAAAACCACAAAGCAACATTTGTCAGCACATATAGCATATACCCACATGAAGGTAAGGCAATAGAAGGTGACAAAGTTGTGTGGAAATGTTTATGGGAAGCTCCTTCCCATGCACTGACGAACAGAGAGGTGTTTGCCTGAGATAGGGTCAGCCAGAAACGAAGTCTGGAGTTTCTGGCAGGAGTTGGCAACTCAACAGCAGTGAAAATAAGAGGTAGGTTGAGGGCAGGCAGTGAGGACAAGTCGTTCAGATCTGGAGTGCAAGCATCTGCCTGCTAGCTCCTGTTGTCCCCATGGTGCCTCAAAGTTGCATGAAATAAGCCTGATCTTGGCTCACATTAACTCATTTATTATAAATCTTTGGCATGGCATACAAGAGAATGTCAGTAAAAATGGAGCTGTTAACGCATGGATTTTTAGCGTTATATACAATATGTCTGGCATGACTGTAGTGCTGGTAGCAGGAAGGACTCCAGTGCCGTCACGATGCAATATGCCAGAGCCTGCCGCAGTTATTAGCATGTCTACCTTTGACAAGATGCCTTAAGAGTTTCTCCACGGGACAGCTGCTATATTACATCATGTCAGTGCACAGGATAGAGCTATTAATGGCTTTTAATGCGATACTCCGTATCCTGACAATGCATGCTATTAGGCAGTCCTTAATCACCGGATTGCGGATATTGATATACCAACCCTAACAGCTCTAAAGATGTACGGTGCCAAAGTGTGCTACCCACGTCTGCAACAGTATATAGTAAAACCATTAGGCAAAGATTCAAAATGTTATTTAGTTCAAAGGAAAATGATGAAAATTCAAGCCTGCACGTCCACAGATCCAGTGTATGCTAAAAGTAATCTGAATTTTCATATTCCAGGTGTCCACCTATTCTTGGGTTAATGACTAAGTGTTACAACCAGCTTTTCAAAAAATATAACAAAAAATATTGCTGCTCATTTTCCTGGCAGACTGCTTGCATCACTTTAATTTAGGAAGCAAACAATTTTACAATAATCACAGACATGTAAATGAGCCAAAAATGGTGTTTATTTTGTTGCTTTCCAAATTTAAGCTGACCTAAATAATTTAATACAAAATTTGTAGCGCTGAGAACACAATTTGGTGGACACATATGGGAACACATCGAATTTGTGCTACAGAATTGTTACTCCTCTGAGTAACAGATGATTCACTCTCTAAACGTACTGTAAATGCTGATACAGCCTTCGCTTTGGTGGCACGAATGGCACTGTGAAAACAATACAGACCCTCTCTATGTCCCTTCCATCTAAGATAGAAAAAGGAGAGCTTTCTCTTACCCAAGCATGAGAAGTGGGTACGTGCTTATTCTCTGAGTGGGTGTTTGATACTCAGTTGTGAAGGTTGGCAGATGTCCCCAAGCAACACATTAAGTTGTTGATGACCAATTCTTTTTGCTAATATGAAAATAAGGAACAACTTCAGCAAACAGGAGGGGAAGCGGAGCAGGGGACTGATCGCATCAACCGTGTGCCCATGCTGCCCCAGACACTACACAGCAGTTACAGCAGCAGGGGCTGATGGAGACATGGCAGCTCAACCCAGCTGCCTTGAGGCTCTGCACCCAGTAATCAACACTGTCACCTGCTTTGTAAGCAAAGCAAAAAGCAGGGTCTGAACTGATGGGTTATAATTAGTGCGTGATGAGAAGAAACATTAAGCAGGTAGACCTGACGTCACTGTGCTCACCAATAATTTTTAGCAAGATGAAAAATATTCTGGAGTTTCTCCACTGTGAAGCAGGATGGGAAGCTGGCACAAAGGCATTTCATCTCAGACATGGTTGTTTTCTGTTCTTAGTTAATGGCTACCTGCGGCAGAACTGAACAAGCTTCTGGCATCTGCTCCAGTGGGATGCAGGGATGCGGGAACCGCATCACCTCCCTGTGCTTCAGTAGATTTTAGGGAAAGGTTGTGAACAACAGGATTTGGTCTTTGACTATTTTGTCCTCCAAGTCAGCACTCAAGGAAAAGAAAACAATTATTTATCTTTCTTTTTTTTTTTTTTTTTTCAATTCTACACATTTCCAAAGCTCTTTGTACAGTTTCTCAAAAATATCTTCACTGGTCTTCAGAGTATTTTGCCCTAATTATGTAACAACGTATTTCCTCTGTAATAAACTAAAGCAGAATAAAAAGCATTTTCATAAATTTCAGCACACTTTACATTTCATATATATTTTGATCACAAAATAAATAAAACTTAAGTGTGAGCTTAACTGCAAGTTTAAATGCATTAATCATACTTCCACATGGACTAAAGTGCTTTCTTGGACCAAGATTGTAAATAATACTTTATATTGTAAATAATACTAAAGCCATCAACAGGACTAAAGTACAAATATGAAGCAATGAGAAACCTTGGCATTTACTTGTGGTGAGTCCTACAGGAATTTTCCCTGCATAAAAATAATGCTAATTTTTGGCTCAAAGCACTTCAGTCTTTCAGTGTGTTGGTAAGCATCTCTTAAGATACCTTTTCCCTCAGGTCCAAACCACACAGGCTGAAATCAAAGGTTCTTTCTATCAAGTTAAGCAGGATTGAGGAATCTGTGTTTTACACATGGTCTGAAGATGGAAAAGCCTTGTACAGTCTCAGGACCAGCCCCAGCACTGGACTGGCACTGCCTTTCTAGTTACAGCTAGTGGCTTTTGTCCCATTCTATATGATCAGTAAACGAACTGAATATGTAGTTTGCAAGAATTTTGTTCAGTCACCACACCAGCACCAGCTGCATTGCTAGTAATAACATAGCCCGTTCTTCAGAATCAAGCAAAATAGAAAATGTAATTAATTTTATTTGAAAATTCTGTCTGAGCGCATTTGACACCCACTTCATTTCACTGCCACATCAGAAGATACACTCTGACCAACGTCACATGCCCTGAAGACACAGAAGAAAGAGAATAAATATTATTATTGGTGTTTGAATATTCAGGTTATGTAAATGTATTTATACTTTGCTTGGCTTCATCACAATAGAAAAAGCAAGCGAGACAAACTTGTATTTTTTTCTGCACACACTTTCCTTTTGTTTTGTTTTGTTTTTTTCAAATTTTGCATAGTGCATTTTGCAAGCTTTTCTTTTTAGCTTTATGCCTCTAGCTATTATCTTGGAACAAAAATTCAGACATATCTAGCACAAAACCACATGAAATGGCTCATCACAATGGTGCCTCGAGGTTTCAGAATCATAGATGTTGGAAAGGACCTATTAATTTATCTTTTTTGCATATGCCCTTGCAGTCTAGTCTTTTCTATTTATTTGGAAAACCTCAGGTAAAATGGTAGCTTACAAATGAATTAATGAAAAACAGCTTCAGTTCTGTACAGACAATGAGTTGGTTTCTGGGGAAGGGAAACTCCTGTGTTTTCTTGTGCAGATACCTGATCTGATGCATTAGAATAACCATAAACCACCAGGTTGTGCTGTTGCCCTTAAGCAATATGCATCACTGCAGAGCTATGCTACTGTGCTCATCCGATGGCTATTATTCGTCTGGGAAGACCCTAAAATCCTAGAAAAACAGAAAGAAAACAAGTCCTGCAGACTCATTTTCCTTTTGATTAAACAGCTCAGTACTTTTCATAGGACTTTGGCTCACTTTGTAAACTACTGGCAGTGTTTGGTGGCCATGAAATTCGGATACAAAAATAAATAACCCATCTGCACAGGCTTAAGATGCAAATACTGCAAAGCTGACCCGAGAATTGATGTTACACTCTGTGCAATTTCCAACAAACCATCCATTAATGTTCATCACTGCACATCATTACTCTTACTTCCGCATTTCTGCCCCCCTGCATAGACCATTTCAGTTTTTCAAAACTGTATACTATTTAAAAAATCAGGAGTGTACTGAGAAGAGAGCTCAGAGGATGCCTTGAATAAGTGGAGACTGGTGAAGATGTTGGACATCATCTCTGTTTGCAGTTGGAACCTCAGTGCTGCTTGCGCTAGACTAACCCCTTGAATCTTATGAGTACCTCTGGAATGCTGGACTAACCCATAATTTTTACAGGATATCTTTTAGATTGCCCCTTTTTTTATAGTTTATACCTGAGTTATTTCTTTTTCTTGATATTTTCTAAATGGATATAATTTTTTCAGGTTCCCCATTACTCAATTTTTAAGCAAATCACCACTAACCTGAACAGATATTTTTTTCTGCAGGACTGCTGATCTCAGACAGTGGTGTGACTCAACATTAATTTTCCACCATGTATGACAAAGATACATTAACTGCAGAGAAGTAATAACATCTTCCATAAAATAACAGATATTTTACATAGGAGGAATGTGTAAGAATGGCCATGCTGAGTCTGACCAAAGGTCAATCAACAGATGCCAGAAATGTTTGCAAAAGTAAAGTAGAAGAGCAGGCTAAACATACAATGATACATGTAAAACTTTCCAGCCAGCAAAAAACTGAGTCTCAATAGGAGGTGATGTTTTTGTATCTTATTGCCACCCAGAGGTTTTTCTTCCTTGAATTTGTCCAAGCACTTTTTGCCACCTTGTAAACATTTGGCATCTGGAACATATGGCAACAAGATCCATTGCATAAGTACATGAGCCAAGAAAAACTGTTCCTTTCAGTTCGCTTTTAAACCCACCACCTGCTAGTACACAGGATAGTATAAAGACAACTTGGCTAAGATTCAAGACTGAATCCTGATACTTTCCCTCATAAAACTAGGTAATTAGATAAGACCAGGTTTAGGGGTTTGTGACACAAGAGGCAAGACCATCCCACAACACAAAACTAAACCAGGACCCCAAATCTTTAAACCTAGACAAAATAACTCAAAGTCACATTTGTAGGTGATTTAATTGAATGTTAACTTCCATGTCACAAAGCATTTGATTCCGTATTCTCTTCTTAATATTCCCAAATGTTTCAGGATACTTCCCCAGCTACCCTTCAACCTTTTGCTTGGTGCTTTTCCATGCTGTGTGCTTTCCTCTTCCATTGATGCAACACATATTGTCTTCTACCTTCCCTCAAAATACTCCAAGATAAACAGCTTTAAGCTCTGCTCAAAAAGAAGAAGGGTAAAGGTTCCTCTTCCTTCACTCACCTCAGTGGGAATATACTGGATCAGGAATTGCTCTAACACAAGAAATGCAACTCAGGTTATTCAGCTCCCAGGGGGGACCTGGTACTGCCCTGCCTTGTGGATCACACTTTAATTGCGGATGACACGCTGCACAGTTACTTTCTTTCCCAAAATAGTCCCCCAAAGAATCCAAACAGATTTTTAGCTACTGGAAATCACAGTAGCACCCTTAGAGCCTGCTTCTGTACATCTATTTAGCTGAGATGCAAATCTGTCCCTTCAGAAAGTAATTGTATGCTGAACATTTTCAGATTTCCTTCTGTCTAAATTATTGAGAAGCAACTACTACATCAAGTCCAGTGTTTTAGATGAGATGATAAACGTGAATATAAAATTCCAGAAGATTTACAAAGTTGTGAAGTAGGGAAAAATCGCTCCCTGTTTGGAAAGGTTAAAAATCTTGCCCCACGTGTCTGTTCAATGCCAGCAAAAAAAGTTAACAGACAATAAAAGCAAACCTAAGGAGTTCTTTCAGTTGCAGTTTTAGAAGGCTTATGACACAAAGCCATCACCAAAGCCTAGTATGGAAATTTGAAAACTACAGGGTAAAAGGTAAATTCCTGCCATGGATTTAAAAACTATTCATGAGATAGAAAAAACAAAGGAGAAGAAAAAAGATCTAATTCTTGACATGCAGAGAGGTTAATATAGAGTGCCCCAAGACTTGCTGCTGGGACTGATTTTTGTCACTTTAAATCGCCGGCATAATGCAAAAAGTATTAGCTTACTCAGCAAATATTCTGCACTTCTCTATTGTAATAAATACTTGTTCTTGCTTGCTTTAGATCAGGCTCCTGAGTCTGTATGCCTTAACTTGTAATAGCACCCACAAGACTATCGGGGCACTCAAAGAGGAAGCTTAATCTCGATGTGGTTACACTTCAGTAGAAATGTCCCAAGGGGAGAATCTGTGTTACTTGTGATTGCTCATAAATCAGAACAAAGACAATTTTTCTTTTAAACCATTCAGTGAGTCTGAAGCTCTGCAAGGCAGATAAAACATATTTTTCCCTTGTATATCGAAAAAATGTGGAACCATGCTGTTGCTGTGGAAATCATTGCTATTATGTCTGAATAAATGGCATGTAGCATCAAAAAGATTCTTTAAATCCCAGGTAAACTCTGTCTTAAATGTTTAAGTCATACCATGCATGTATGTAGATGTTCAGCATGGAAGTGAATGGTATACCACTCATTCTCCAGTAAATATGGCCAACTGGAAAAAATGGTACAGTAAGATTAATGCAGATGAAGTTTCATGAATATACCAATACAGACACTAATGGAATCAGAGATGGGTGTTTAACTCTCAAAAAAAAAAAAAAAAAAAAATCTAAACAACAACTCAGTAAAAATGTCTGTTTATTCTTCAAAAGCAGCCAAAAATGGTTAATGTGTTGCAAGCGACTGCTAGCAAAAAGATAAAGTCCAATTAAAAAGTTTGCTGTTATTTCACATCCTCTTGATTTTGAATTCAGTTTCAATCACATCACAGAAAACATGGAAAACATTCAGAAGAAGCAAACAGAAATGTCTTCTAGGCAACAAGAACTTTGAGAAGAGTAAAAGCAGTTTTACACACAGTTCTGCTCCTTTTTTGACCAGCAAAAGTCTTTCAACTGTGCAGTGTCTCAAAAGCTGAACAGCTGCCATGGTCACACTGATTAGAGAAATCTGACTCAATTATCCTGTGCAAATATATCAACATAAAAATACTAAGTACAATGAATACTCATGATTCAGAGCATAAATTGATTAACAGTCAGTTTGGCCAAAAAGTTGTCTTCATGGTGTATTTAATAGTTAGGCATAATGGCAGGAGGAGTTGGCAGAAAACAAAGCTGAACATTTAATTTCCATTGTCAGCTGATGAAGCAATGATCTCAGAAAATCAGCTGCCTTATGCCAACGCGTATTGATATATGTGACTATGTAATACTTTCATTTGCATTATGAATAATTCTGTCTAGTGTAGGCCACCTAAAATATCTCATTTTTTCTAAAAATGTGATTGGAAGTCTTCCCAGGTTACACAGTACATTTGTCCTTTTGAGAATATAGAACTGAAATCAATAATTGTATTTTATTTCAGGTTGTGTGTAGCACATGCAAAGCATTCGCATTCTATTCACAATACAAGATTAGCAGTCATGAAGTCTTGATGGTCCCTTTAGGGGAACTGATGGAAATCAACAGTTGATATCCACCTAGAAAGGAATTCAGAAAGTATCCCTGATCTTTATTGGTAATTGTAAGGATATCTACAGAATTTAACAAATTATGTTCACAATATTTTTTAAATATGTATTTTTCAGTGTCTCCTTTTCCTTTCTCTTGTTCCTAAATACATGGATTAAGGAAAAGATGAGGACACTAGTTTTTTTGTTATGTAGCATCTCAGTTTCCTTAGATTCCTCAGTGTTTCTTAGCTGATAAGAACACAGTTTAATTAAGCTAGAAGGCCTACTAACCATAATAATCCCAAAAGCATCTGTTTGCTGAAGCAGGCTGATAGCTTCTGACCGCTTTTTTTCCTTCTGAACGAGTTGGTTAAGAAAAATAATTTTTTTTCACAGCAAAATTCCTTAAGTCTTCCTGCTCATCGTGTCCAGATCTCTACTGTTATAAGAAATCAGTATATATTATTTCACTCACTGCTTGATTAAGCATAATCTTGTTTCTTGCCCACTTTTCTCCTAATGGAAGAGCATTTGATGATCTCAATCACTTGTGATTAGAAACCTTACTCCCCTTTCCAGAATAAATGTATACAAAACAATTTTTATTATGAATGTTACCATTTCCTCTTATGTTTTCCACTCCTGGGTATTTCTTTATGGTTAAATTTATAAGAAGGAAACATCTGCATTAGCCGCATCATTTTTCTAAGCTAAGCCAACCTGTTTCAGTCCATCAGGCTTTTTTGGGGATAGGAAAGAAGTTACTTTCCCTTCATCATCCAAGTAAATCTTGCCCACCCTGTCCCTATTTGAAAGCATCATTCTTGATGTGGAGGGATCAGAAATACTGCAACATTATTGGAAAGTATATCAGTATTTTACATTTCACATCTTATTTCTATACAGCTATTACAATGGAAGTATCCTAGATTAACCAGAGCTGTCAAATTCTGCTGTTTGTCCCTGAGTGCATGACTTGGTTTGATTTGACATTACAAAACCAAATAAGCTTGCAGATAGTCTGAGATGAACACGAATGCAGGAACAGCAGAAAGTCCTCTGAGATGTAAATTCTGTTTTCTGACTACTCTGCCACATTTCCTTGGCTGCTCTGAACTGGTACAGGGCTCGCAATCTCGGGTCTAGAAGTCATCAACAACAGCAGTAAACTGTGTGCTGGTAACTGTTATTATAGTCTTATTTGAAAAAGAAACTGAATCCACAATGTTTTCAGCACTGCAGAATGATGTACTTATTTGAAAATAGAATCTGTACTTTTTCTTCCCCAGCCTAAGTTCTAAAACTTCATCCTGTTTCTTTGAAGTCAGGCTGGTTGAGAGCAGGCCATCAAAAGCAACAGAGCCAAGACATAAAAAAGAAACATAAATACTTTTTGAAGAGTAATTATTCTACACAGAAATAAAGGGCTCTGGACTGTCCGGAGCCATTCGTTCTGCCTTCCTCTCTTGGTTTACAGGAGTCCCAATGCCCATTCTGCCCTCTGGGCTCATCAATCCCCTCTATTGTGTAGCTTTGTTTTGAGTGAGAAAAATGAGGGAAGACAATTTCTTGAATCAGAGAAATTCTGGGAACAGCAATAAAGAAGCAAAGGAAAAACAGGGCAGGTGGTGCCAAGTAGGGCTGGGATGACCTGGAGTGAATATCAAGACCTAAATTGTCCATTATTTCTAAGTGAGGTGGTAATTCAGCACCACCCTTAGATCTACTAATGCAGCCTCTTTGCATGGCACTGAGACAGGAAGAACTGGGCACCCAGACTCTTTTTTTTCCACATTTCTGTCTGAGTTCCTTCTCACTGCAGCTTTGCAGCAGTATTCCCCTCTGCTAGGTACAAAGTAAACTGCTTTGTCTTGAAGCGGGAGGCCACTGTGTTCCTGTCCACAGCACACACCCACGCACACAAATACGCACACAACTCGCAGTGGAAACTTCTTCAGATATTTTTTCTCTTCAGAAAGCTGCTTTGTGCAATTCCATATTGACTGAAAGGATTTTCAAGGGAAAACACATCCAAATTAAAATCAGTCACTTTAAAAACATAGAAGGAAAATTGCTGTGTAACAGTCATACTTCTGCCAGAGAAAAACAGGTATAGAAAGGGAAGGAAAGCCTAAGGGTTTTACAACTGGGAAAGCCCGGGAACTTTATTTTTCAGAATTCTTAGAAATGCAATGATTTATTGTTATTGCTCACTAAAACAAGTACGTTAGAGTAGAAGTGCAGAGATGTTTATGCAAAGATTGAAAACACAAGGAGCTCAGGGAGCCTGGAGCAGTCTGAGAGGCCAGTCTGACATCTCCAGGATCCAAGGACCTGAACACAAACGCTGACTGTCCAGAAGCAAATCTATAAAATGAGATTAATCCCAGGAGGAAGAACGCAAAGATTTAACTAACCACTACTGCAGGATCACACGTGTTAATCAGCTTAGTTACCTACAGCATCGGCCTCACCATTCTCTCAGCTAATGATTAACTTCGTCTGTGCCACAGCCCCTCTCTTATTGCCACCGATGGCCTTGGGGTCAGCTGGGAGAGGAAAGGAGGGGAGAAGGGAAGAAGCTGAGCACAACGTGTGTTATGAGGAAGCCGAAGAAGAAATAGCCACTCCTCAGTGCTCGGTTTCAAGCAGCGAGCTGTCAGGCACGTTACATTAATAACTGTAATTTGTAACTGCGAAAGCTCCAGGATATCAGCAGTGCCTTGATGAGCTGTGACCAAGGATTAGCTGCAAACAGCTTCCTCACGCAGGAGGAGCTTCCCCAGCCCAGAAAGCACACAGCCTCCCCAGCAGAAGTGAACAGCTTTGGAAAGGCACCATCAAGCGATGGTAAACTTCAGGGTCTGAGTTTTGCTAATCTCATGGCATGACTGCAGTGCAAAGAAAACTACATTTGAAGTATAAACCTTATTGCCAACAGTTATGTGGCAGTGGAGTAGCAGGAAATCAGTTCAGAAGTGTTTGCTCAATTTCTTCTGTTTATAACATGCTTTGCACAAAAGACATCTGACAGCATTATCAGCTAGAGAGAAATAGCTGCAAACTGCAGTGTTAAATTTAAGTGCATTTATTATGGCTGGATTTTTGATGATTGGAAAATTCCCAGGGGGATCTAGGAGGTGCAAGCAACTGACATTTAAAACATTTTAATTCCACCTTGATGTCCGGCTAACGCTTTAAGAGAAAAGAGTACACGCAGTTTCATTCCACACTGATGCATGATTTTATCTCATGCAGTTTACTCAACCTAATGCTAATTCTCACTCCAATGTTACTGTGCAATTTTAAGGCTGACATTTATTTCTTTGACCATGACAGATTTAGATGATCTCTTTTCCTCCTCTGCAGCACTGCTAATTCCTATAGCAGTCCCCTTTGCACAGGGGTGACCCCGCATAAGCTGGGTGTGAACCATCTCCTTGCATTTGCCTTTACATATGTCTGGACGTATTGTAGAGTTACTCAGTGTCCACCCAGTGTGACACGGAGGTGTCTATATGCCCTTTTTGTGGTTGTCTAAAACGAGATTATTTAGTAGTAAAATATAATAGCAAAGTATTGCAATATATTTAACTGCCTATTCATTCTCCTAGAGCACATTTTCCATTTTCAACAGCAAAGAGTATAGAAAGGACCAACAACATGCCACTTTTAGCCATCAGCAATTAGTTAATTCTCTTTTAGGTTTCCCACAGAGGAGGACCCCCAGTTTCCTGCTTAACATCATTGTTTGTCCATCCTCTGTGTGCAGCTCAAAGCATAGAGCTGGGTATATCTTCAGTCTCTTCCAGGCTCTGTTCACTTTCTCAGAACCATGCTTTGGGATTTTCATGGCTGGCTGCAGTTTGGAACACCCTGAAGCTGTTTTGGTGTGGTGCCAAGGGAAATCTCCGCAGGACCTGCAGCCGCCTAGGGGACAGTCCTGAGTTCAGGACCAAAGGACACCAACAGCACCCAGAACCCCCTGAACACGGAGCCGTAAGGTCCACCTGGTGCATCGTTTGCATGCTAAAATATCAGACCCACATCAAAATGTCAGACCCATGACCTTGGCAACAAATTAACAGCGAAAGGGGGGGGGGCAAGCAGCAATATTTATTTACTCAAACCTCCTGTCTGATCAAATTACCACTTCCACCTCACCCACTTTTAACTCTCTTTTACCTGAAAAGGAAGCCGAAAAGACCAACCTCAAACGCTGATTTTCCCGTCTTGCTCCTTCTTTCTTTCAATAAAAGCTTTCTCAGGCTAAGAACTGACTACCAAGTAGCCAAACTAGTTATATCCACATTTCTGGTTTACCCACTGTCAGATAAGCATTAGGTTAAGGAGCCAGGAACATCACATGACTCAAAGGATAGGCTACTTTTTATATGTAAATAATGTACTGAAGTAACACTTTGGCAAACAACTGAAGGAAATGCACACATTTCTGCTCCGCTTTGTTTGCACATCTGCATTTCCCACTTCGCTGAGACCTTTGCCTATTATAGCATATTTTTGTAGTTGTTAATAGGACTGGAGTTTTTTTGGTTGTTTTGAAATCCTTTCCAAGATCCAAAACAAGTACATGTAGATTTAATTTTTTTTTCTTTAACTTTTTGCAGTTTTAATTCACAGGGTCGATTTGTCATTTGAATGGAATGTGCTAGAATCCGCATTGCTTTTATTAGAAATAAAGAAGCATTAAAATCTAGTGTAACATTGGGGTAGCCACCCAACACATTTATTCAGTTTTCATATCTGGTATTACTTGTCTGTATGGGTGTGGGATGTCATTTCAGTGCTCAGGACTCAGAAAGGGCTCTGCGTTCTGGTCAGCTAGCTGCTGTGGTGTTGAATTACTTTCTTTTCCACTTCCAATTTTCTGATGAAAAAGGAAACAGTTGGTTTTAGGTTTTTTAAAAATAGTATTTTCTGTGAATATTTTAATTGAATAAAACCCCCAAATTTTACTCCAGAAATAAAATGTCTGAAAAATAATTCAAGTTGAAGAGACTCCACCATTCAGTTCTCAGCAAATCTGCAACATTGTCACTCATGTCACTGGATTGTACCCTCACTCCTGTATGTATTTACCATCTGCATTATAAACTCTGAAGTCTGAGCCATTTATGTCCTGAGTTTTGGCCATCTAAAACACCACAAGGAAGTTAAGCTGGAGGTAACATTTGACTTGCTCCACATGATTACTCCCAGGTTAAATAGCACATTGCCATTATGCTCTTGAATCCATGAAAGTGAAACATTAAACAACTTAAAAGGTTCAAAGGTGACCATGTCCTAAGCTGTAGAGAGAGGCTGGAGCCGCTCTTCATTCCGTGGTAAAGTACAAACAGGTGTTTGCAACAGAAGTAGGCAGAGCCACACCAGCACCGTGTTTAGCTAATTAGGCTAATGATTAACTGGTAACACCAGAAATTGTGGCAGGTCACAGCCTTTGAAAGAGAGGGTGCTGGGACCTAGGTGGGGTTTTCCAGGTACCGTTAACTGTTTTTTTAGTTTTAGGTTTGTGCTGCTAGGTATTTATTGATGTCTGTTGTTCTGGGACTCTTCATGTAGCTTAGTTAAAGCAGACAGGCCTTTCCCCCTGTAGCAAGCTTGTGCCTTGCTGTACCAAGCAGAGCTGTGTCCTAAGCATAGTGTTTCTCTACTCACGCTCTGACTGTGCCCACACGTGATGTTTTCTGCTCAAGAATGATCCTATTCATTACCAGCACATCCAATCTGGATTTTTTTCTTTAAAGGTATGTATATTTAAGATGTAAAAATACAGATGCATTTTTAGCTTTGAGTCATATTGTGCTGAAAAGAGCTAAGGGACACCAAAGGAGTGTCCCGTGAGCAGAGACCTGGGTGAAGCTGATGAGTGGAGGTGGCATGAGGTTGCTAAGCAAAGAGATGAGCGTGGTCTCAGAGGAAAGCTGGACCAGAAAAATGGTTTTTAGGTTGAGAAACTCACCCAGACTGGAGTTTCTGAGTTGGGGGTTCTGTTTATTTCTACAGTATTGAAGAAAACATGGCTTGGTTTATGCAATCTGTAAATAAATATTATTGCACCTAAGAAATACTTCACTAATGCGAACAGTGTATTATATTTGTATTACTTTATAGAAGCAGACTGCTGGGATGCTTATTCTGAGTGAAAAATGTTCACTGAAATGATATTTCACCTATGGGTATTAGGCTTATTCTATATACATTAAGATAGTTCTGGCTTTCAGTATTATAATTTGGAAATATAATCTAAACACACTTCACAAGACTTTACTGACACTTTTGATCCTTGACCTGTTTATATTGTAACTATTAATAAGCTTAATTCTGAGAACTGTGTTCATGTTGTGTTTTTACACGAGATATTTTGGCATGATAAAATGATGCCTATTACAAGTCAAGGTAGTTTTTGCTCAACCAAAACAGCCACATTAATTCTGAATTCAGTATAAACAAGAAACAGAATAAATGTTTTCCAAGTAGAAGAACAAACCTGGCAAGAAATAAAACATATTCATGCTTTTAAGTGCATAATGCAACTGTGCAGAAATACAGAATTTTGGTTTTAGAGAATGTCAGAACATATTACAGTCTATGGCTTATGTATTTTTTCCATTTTATTTTGAGTTAATCCTTCATTTTAACCAGACTTAATTATAATTTGTGCATATATTGAAGCCTGAATTTTACTGGAGTCTGAATTGGCACTGATTCTGAATGCCTTTTCAGACAAGTGCAAATCAGAGCAGTCAATGACTGAATTTACCTGAGCTTAAACTACAGGCACAGAAACCCCCCACTACTAACTTAATCTGACTCACATAATAGCAAAACTCCATTGATGTCAACAATACTATCATAGTTTGTGTAAGGATCAGAAGATTTATCGGTTTTAATAACTTACTATTAGATGATTTTTCACATCAGTGATTCCTTGACTTCAAGTCAAGAAAGTCATCTCCTAAATTATACTTGGATAAACCAAATACGTTCAGTTTCATAACTTTCTCCCTATAAAATAGGTTTTCTAGACATCCTACCATCTTTTTTCTGAACATTTCCAATTTTCATTATAAATTTGGAAATTAGGCTGCAGAATTAAACAGATTGTTCCAATAATTGCCTTGTCAATGCTGCATGGACATATGCCACCACTTCCCTGCTTTTTCTTCTTCCTGTCCTGCTTATGCCTTCAGGTGTTGTATCCTTGCTCTCTCTTGCGGAATTGTACTAATATTTTATATTCAGCTTGTTATCTATGATCCTTGTTTCTGCAGTGCAGGATATGTCGATTTTCTAAGCATAGATACATGACACTGCAGATGTACAAAACATGTTTGTCTATATTTTAATGTGATTTACATTTAGACATAGCAAATCTTCCCTGCTATTTCTTTAATCCACAATTCATTTTACATTATTATCAAATCAAGACAGGCTCTTGTCAGAAATGGCCAGAAGCTGTTTTTCAATGTGTATGGTAAAACACATAGTTTAGTAGTGTAAAGTCTAAAAATAGTGTTTTAATGTTGCCTAAGTCTACTGCTGATCATTACAAATGGTACTAGTGTGAGTGAAGTCCTATACTTTAACGCCTACTGAAATATGACATGGTATAGATCATCTGCTAGTGTAAATAGTCATGCTGAAATCGAAATGAATGAACTTGTGATCATTTGTACCAAGTAAGAACTGATACTTCCTAAGTTTACAAATATTTATCTGTGTTTTAAATTGCCTCTTTCACACTGAAAGAAAAAACCATCCTTATCTGTCATCTAAAATATGTCTTTGCTTCATACATTTGGTAGAGAGTTGGGAACCAAAATACAGAGGGTGGAAAATGGCAGAAATTGCTGAATAGAAATAGCTGTCTTCCGTATCATGAACTGTGTTATGGAATAAAAGTCAGCTTTTTACATTTTCTCTTTGCTATATATTTTTGAGTTGAACTCTGCTGTGTGAATGAGTGGGCACATGCAAGTATACAAATTTATTAATGATCTTCAGTGTTATCAATAATTTTAGAAACTAAAGACCTAAGAAAAGAATGTGGTCAGAGAATAAATACCTTTCAAAAGAAGTCTTACATCACCTATAGACAATATTTCTAGTAGAAGATGGAGTAACCTAAGACAAATCATAGTAAAAAACTTCCTCTGCTAACAAATCTTTGGGTTACTGATACAAATATGACCATTTCCTCTGACAGTAAAGTGTTGTTTGCCTCTAAGCAGAGCAAACCATTTAAAGATATTGACATGAATACTAGATTTGAGAAAAGACTGTAATCCTAATGGAGAGGGGTGAAAGTAGAAGATTACATGATCAAAAGATATGAAGAGTGTTGATTCATTATTAAGAACAATTTATCCTATGCTATTTCTGCATCTCCTGATGTAGGCTTTAAGACATATGGAACTTGCACAGGAAGAGGCTGGAAGAAGATACTAGTCATTTTAAAATAGATATATTTCATAACATCGTGGGGAATAGAAAAGATTACTTTCTGCATTTCAATAGCTGGCATTCAATCTGATTTTTAAAAACCCCAAACCATGCGACTTTATCTCTTCTATTATTCAACAGTTTAATATGCTGCATTTCTTGATATTTACATCAAATGTCTTTCATCCCTTATAATATATTCCCCTTACTTGTTAAAATTGTACTTCCATTGTATTGGGTTTGTGTGGCAAGGTTTTGGTAGCAGGGGAGCTACAGGGGTGGCTTCTGTGAGAAGCTGCCAGAAGCTTCCCCATGTCCGATGGGGCCAACACCCACCGGCTCCAAGATGGACCCACCACTGGCCAAGGCCGAGCCCATCAGCGACAGTGGTAGTGCCTCTGGGATAAGGTGTTTAAGAAGGGGGAAAAAAAGTTGTGCAACAGAAAACATCAGCCATAGAGAGGAGTGAGAACATGTGAGAGCAACAACTCTGCAGCCACCAAGGCCAGAGAAGAAGGGGGGCAGGAGGTGCTCCAGGCCCGGAGCAGAGATTCCCCTGCAGCCCGCGGTGCAGCCCATGGTGAGGCAGCTGTGCCCTGCACCCAGGGAGGCCCACGGGGGAGCAGAGACCCACCTGCAGCCCGGGAAGGACCCCAAGCCAGAGCAGGGGGATGTGCCCAAAGGAGGCTGTGACCCCGTGGGAAGCCCACACTGGAGCAGGCTCCTGGCAGGACCTGTGGCCCCGTGGAGAGAGGAGCCCACGCTGGAGCAGGTTTGCTGGCAGCACTTATAACCCTGTGGGGGACCCACGCTGGAGCAGCCTGTTCCTGAAGGGCTGCACCCCGTGGGAGGGACCCACACTGGAGAAGCTCGTGAAGAGCTGCAGCCTGTGGGAAGGACTCACATTGGAGAAGTTCATGGAGGACTGTCTGCTGTGGGAAGGAGCCCACACTGGAGCAGGGGAAGAGTGTGAGGAGGAAGGAGCAGCAGAGACGACGGGTGATGAACTGACCACAACCCCCGTTCCCTGTCCCCTGTGGGGAGGAGGGAGAGAAACGGGGAGTGAAGTTGAGCCTGGGAAGAAGGGAGGGGTGGAAGGAAGGTGTTTTAAGATCCTATTTTATTTCTCATTATCCTACTCTGATTTGATTGGTAATAAATTAAACTAATTTCCCTAAGTCAAGTCTGTTTTGCCAGTGACAGTAATTGGTGAGTGATCTCTTCCTGTCCTTATCTCAACCTTTTCATTGTATTTTCTCTCCCCTGCCCAGCTGAGGAGCGGAGTGATGGAGCAGTTTTGGTGGGCACCTGGTGTCCAGTCAGGGTCAACACACCACATCCATATAACAAAGTGAATAATTATTATCCTTTCTATAAGCTTATGTCCTCAGACGCTTGAAAGCTGTTACTGTGTTCCTGCTTATTCCTTATTTGGCCAAATCATAACTGCTTAATTATCTTCATTTTTCTTCCCACTTCAGTTCTCACAAGAAAACATTTTTTTTATTCTCTCTTCTGATTTCCTTCCAAATTAACAACCTTCTGGGAGAGCATTTCTAATAGTTGCATGCAATGGCAACAAGAAGGTTGCAGAAAATTTTGCTTTCTGGCTGCCATCCATGTCCAAAATCTTTTGAAGTCCGTGGCTGAACTTCCACTGGACACAAAGGGCACTGGATCATACACTTGAATTTTATTTTTTTATAATTCTTGTAATATCCTCCAACTCTCTTATCCATTACTACTGTTCTAGTTAATACATTGCTTATTCTAATGGTTCATCTTCTGATTGGCTATGTTTTATGTTGGCTTTTTGTTTGCAGTAAAATATTTTTACTCCCTTGATGAATCTATTTTGCAATGTTTCATCCGTGTTTCTTATCAGTCCCTTTTTATTTCACTCTCCTTATTGACATTTCAGATCTTCTAGAATGAGCATAATCTGTGCATTTCATTAAGATCTTATTTATGTCTTTTTTTCTAAATCATTAATGAAGATACAAAGTAAACCCAGACTAACAAACAGTATGTGTTACCCCACTGGACATTTCCAACCATCTTGCTACACAGCTGTTTATCGTAATTTTTTTCATTTGTCTTTTAGCCAATATTCAATCCATGCACAATTGTCTCCAGCCAAGCTGACTTGAATTAATTTTTCAATTAAGATTTCATGAGACAGTGTCAAATGCTTTACTAAAATCCAAATATCTGTCAACTCCTATACTGATTTTTTTCTTTTTATTTTTCTTTACACCCCCCCCCCCTTCTGTTTAAACCTCATTCCTTCACTTCACACAAAGACATCAACAACTGTTGCATGTGTGGCACGCTTTAAAATTGTGCTTGCCAACAGGTAGCCTTGAATTGCCTGTTTGTCTAAGGACCATTTAGCTCAGCATTTGCAGACCTTGGAAGAGACACATCTCTATCCTTGGCTCTCTGCAGAGTGACTGGTGCAAGCTGAAGGAGTTACAGGGTTGTTCTAACTAAATCCACTCTCAGACTCATAAGTCGCTCCATTATTTTAGTTTACACAGCTTGAAAATACCCTTTGTCCATTTCTTATCATCATACAAAAAGCAGCAGATAAATTTGTAATTGCATTCACTTATTTTTATGCCAGTGAGGGAAATTTCTTTCCACTACAGCCATCACCTGGTGTTCACGGTGTACCCCAGCCAGCAAATGGAGGCTTGTTAAATCTAGGGTGCTGCTCCCCAAAGGGTCTAAGGATTTGAGTTTTGAAAATCTCATTCCTGCATATCAACTGGTATTTCTATTGCTTTCAGAGGGACTAATCATGTGGTGGAGTGCTGCTTTTTGTTAATTAAAAGAGTCTAACCTGGACATTTTAGAGCTACTCTGTGTTTCTCTCACTGAGGGGAGCTAAGGAAAAGATGGTAGCCCATTGTATTTACATATTATTTAACATTTAGTTAATTCCTTTCATTCACTGAGAACATTAATGAAAGTAATTGTTCTTGGCTATATTAATGCACTGTCTGGAATCCTCAGTCATTACAAAGGAAGTTTTATGTGATGAGAGAGACAGCAGCTTTCTTTGAACCAGAATGTATCATTCATTTCTAAGACAAAAGTAAATTTCCAGCCACTATGATGGCTTTTAAATGAATTAATGGTGACTAATTACAAGGTGTTTCTTCCTTGATTCTAGAAGAATGTTACCAGTAAAACATTTTATAATTATTCAAACTTCTGCCCATGTAAGGGAACTGGTAAGCAAGTTTCTGAACAATTAAAATGCCTTCTCCTTCCATGAGAAAAATACAGGAGGACCATCAATGCCCACTTTTGCAGTAATCAGAGACTTCAATTAATTGCTGAAGGATTATGTGTGTCTTTTAAAAAGCCACCTCTGAATCTATGAAAGATTTAAAGAGGCCTTTGAATAATGAAGAAAACCACTGAAATTAAAGAAACCCAATGTTATTTATTTTATGACAAACATTTTAGGACTTGACAACAGTTGCAGTGTTCCCCTAATTTTTGCTATAAAAGGGAGGTAAAACAACAGTTTATTGTAGCAATACTTCATACTGCCCTACTTCTGTAAATTGTCTTTATGCTCTAGGGTAAGGATGGAACATTCATGTTTTTAAATTGGATACAAAAGCAGTTTCTGTGCTGTGGCTGCTGCAGCATAAATTGCTACACAGAGACTACCAGATATATCTAAGCATACTGATGCTCAGCAAATTGTGAACATTTTTTTGCCTTGCTTTACCTGCAATGCTTATCATTTGTGCTCCTTTTAAATGCTTTCTAATGTTTGGAAGGTATAACGTAGACCTTGAAAATGTTTCCTACTCGTAGGAGGTTGCATAATTCTCCTTGAAACAGACCCAAAACTCTCTGAGCTGTCCTAAAGTTTTAAAATGTTTTAGCATAACTAATTTATAATATAAATTGGCTGACCAGTGTGAACCTGGATCTTACGCTGCAATTTTTTATGAGGACATAATGTTCTACCCACAATAATGGAGAGAAAATAGTACTTATTAAACTTTCATTTGAGAGCAGCAGTGGGTCACGCACCATGTCACGGAGGTGCTGCACTCTCCAGACCCCACAGGAGAGGGACAAAAGGGTGGCCTTGCCTTGTAAGGTCTTGGACAGGTAATAATAGGTTGATCTATTTGACATGCAGCTAGGTGATGTGATGGCCTCACAGGCACCCAGTGGGAGCAGCATCAGTGTCTGGAAAAAGGTCCTGGGACTGCTCGGAAAGCAGCTGAACATTTTGCAGGTGGTAGGAGGCTGTTCATATCTGTTCAATATTCCAGATGGCATCTGTAATAATTACATTTAGTGAGACGGCTAGGAAGGGAACTGTGCCATTAAGAAGCCCTTGCGAAAGCCATTTGAACCAACTGCTGTATTTCGCAGACAAGTACATAATGTGATACTGAGCAATTAGACATTGAATTAGCAATTAGATATTGAATCGAGTAGATCTCTGATGTAGATACCAACTGTCTCTAGAAAATCCCTCCTTGCTTGTACTTTCATTACACTTTCTTTGTTGTTCATTACAGAATAGACTTTTACATTCTCTGCAGGAAGGAAAATACATTTTAAGGCTATTAAGCGTTAATGATCAGATTGTAAGGTCCTATTACTTTTTTATTTATTTATTTCAAGATATTCAGTGCATGAGAGCAAAGTGAGCAGCACAACTTCTACAGCAGTATCTTTGAGAAGTTTGGATGAGATTAGCAGGAGGCTATTTGCAAGAATAGACATGTAGGTTTGCATTCACGAAGGGTAGGAAGGCCAGTTGTTAACTGCAAGATTAGCAATGCAATCATCTGATATTTTAAATAATATGAGAGATCTGAAACATGAAAACAAATTAAGTCTTGCTATGGATGAGAAAACATTACCTGAAAATATGTATGTATTTAGAGCTTAGCTAGAGCAACAGATGCTGTGTCTGAAAAAAGATATTTACAAAGATGTACAAAGCTGCCTCTGCATCTTATCTCCAAATTGTTATAAAACTCACAATAATTACAAATTAATTTTTAAGATAAGAAATGTGTACACACACAAATAAGCAATGTGAAACATTTTTTTCTTGTTTCTGAAATTAACAAATATATTGAGATTTAATTGGCAACGGTTTGTAAGAAGAATAATTTTGAAAGTAATATAACATGTTGTTGTTTTGTTTTAGTGCCTGGGTACTCTTTTTTTTTTTTTTTAATTTCAAACTGATGTTATGAAACCTTGAATTTGTTATAATGGGAAAAATGGCAGTTTTCTTTATTGCTGTTCTCTTGCCTTAGAAAAAACCTGACAAACATGTCTATCATCCTGTTCAGTTCAGAAGACACAGCAAAATCTGGATGCAGTGGAAACTCATTATATTTTTTGAGGTAGCAAACAAAGTTTCCATATCTCCAGACTAACACCTAGTTTAAACGTAAATATTAAATTTACAGCAAATGTTCAGATTACTGTCTGGATTTTAAGCAACTGCACTTCTTGAGTTCTTTGAAGTCAACTGCTATTTCAGCCCACTGGGTAGAATTGGGTATGTACATTATCTGTAGCATTATGTTCCATTTTCCTTGCTTTCCAAGCCATCTCCAGCTGTTCTTCCTAGGTATTAACCTTTGTTTTTGTCAACTCCAGTATTTGCCATTTTTCTAACTGGCCTATAAGACGGAAGTGAGGAGGCAGTCAAGGTTGATGCTAAATGCAATTAGCTGTCTTCTAAACAGGACCTGATTTTTTTTTTAACCTATATTTTTAAAATCATATTTTGCTCTGCATAAAAAATGTGGTTGTCCCTGATATTAATAGTGTTCAAAAAATTATTTCGAACAAGACTGAAAGTCTTCAAATATAAGTATAGAGTCATTATATACTGTTAATAAGTGAATTGTCTCTGTTTTAGAAAAGACAGAGGAAGAACACTTTTTCTGACCTACAATGGATTGAACCTCAGGGCTGGGTCTGAAGAGGAGGTTGCTGTGGCAGATGCAGCTTTTATCATTCTTGCAAAGGGTAAGGGCATACAGGAGAGAAAGGATGAGGAGGTGGGATACCTACAAATCAGGCTTTAAACATACCATCCTTAAAAAAAAAAAACAACCCGAAACTATTTCTAAACTAAAGAAAGAAATAGGTCTCATCAAGTTATTCTTCCTCTATATTTAAATATCTTATGATATTCTTTATAAAATAACTTCCCTAAGCTTCCAAAGAAGGCTGACAATACTATATTTCCGTAAGTCTTAAAACTCCTTTCAGAGTCCATTTATTTCTAATGTTATCAAAAATATGTGAATGATGAACAGCACCATCAGTACATTAATCTTTCCCAACAGAGTAGAACTGCAAACATCAGTACCTCATGCTTTCTTTGTGTTAAGAAACTTTGGTCCAAAATATTATATAAATGGTGTCCTGCAGCAGGTTTTGTTTGTGTTTGTTGGGGTTTTTTTTATATTAGAATGATTTCCCCTCTATTGAATACATTGTAGAAAAACATGTTCACACAGAACAAACTGCATACTCCACTCATCTAGAAGACGGTAACAATAGGGTAGAAGATATTGTTAGTTTGACTCTTTATCTTTGTTCAGAATTTCACTAGCTAGGTGTCCTCATATCTGAAGATCAGGTATCAAATATATGCTGTTATCTAATCTTGGCTGCTTTGGGTGGATAAAATGGACACAATGCAGAGAAGAAAGGCTTCATTTACAAAAAAATCCTGGCTAGGCGATGCTATATCATCCACACTTATCACAAGAGGCATTTTTTCACAAAGCTTGTTGTGAAGAGAAAGAAGTTTTATACTTATAAATTTTATTCAGATGCAGGTTCCCTGAGAGATTAAGTGAATATAAAAAATGTAGGAATTTCTGTTCATAAAATGATGATTCTTATCTATTTGTCCCTAACATAACAGTAATTCCCAGAGATTCAGACGATATATTAAAGCTCATTCTTGAGCTATAAAAAGTTAGTTTCCAAGTTCTGGATGACATCTAGATTGTAAGGTGTCCCATGAAACTGGCAAAATCAGAATTCTTCCTTCTGGACTTCAACTGGAGGCAAAGTATTTTCTGAGCTCTCTGCAGAATGGGAACCAAATACTGAAGTAGATTTGGTCTCCATAGTTCACAGGAAGATGAATTCTACATTTTCATGATAGTGGAAGGTACACAGGTGATGCTCAGACTGTACCTGGGTATTAATCAACTGAGTGCGGAGAGGTGGTGAATCTCTGAAGTTTGTCTCCTTCATTCATATGTTGTAGGCAGCTATAAACTTCCTATGCTGTTTTATTTGATGCTTTCTAAATAATATCTAAGAAGCAGTTATCCCATAAAGAGGTAATTTTATGTTTTACTTTAAGAGTGCATCATTTTATCTTTCTGTTTTGACATTGGTTTATATATTATGCCAAAAATAGAAAAATCTGTATTGAAAGAACAGCAACATTGCACACAAAAGCACTCGTTTCAATCATTCCTTAGCTTGTAAGGTTACCCATGGGATTTTAAATTGCCTCACATGGTTTTTTGCTCTTTGACATTACCTTTCATTGCAATATAATATGCTATTTTTTCCACTGTATCCTGCCACCTTCAGTTGATATGATTCTTGCTACTCTCTAACAAACATAGTCATTAAATTTGCATCTAATATTTGCTTTTTAGTGTATGAATTGCCATTATTTATTGCATATTCTTCAAAACAAGGTTGTTATTCCTAAGTAGATGGGGAAAAAATATTTCTTATTACATGAGTTAATTCTAGGTGCTGCCCTTGAGGTGTCATGACCCATCTTTTGTCCAAATGAAAGCTCTGTTGACTTGTAGCATGCCTGCTTAAGCATCCGCAGCACAAGTTTGGGTTTGTCCCTCCAGCAAAAAAGGAACATCTTTGAGAGGTTTTTTTGTCAACATAAAATACATGCTCTTTCACACACACACACAGAGAACAGTTTCCTAACCTGGGGCACTTGGATCTCTCCTTAGCGGTACGTGCAGAGCTGCCCAAACACAGCCAGCTTGGGGTAGCTGGACATATGAGGAACTACAAATTTGATGTTTCTCTCTCAGTCTGCAAGCAATATAACCTGATGAGCAGTCACAGGATCTCTACTGGATAAGGCTCTGACATGGAAAGGAGGAGTCCAAACCCTGCTTTACAAGTTAAAGCACACAGGATATGGAAAAAAGTTTAATCCCTCCCTTTATCTTCCTTATAACCAGATCCCTGCTTCCCCATTTAATACTCAAGCTACCAGCCTGTAACTTGCAAGAGGGAGCAGGGGAAAAAACAAAAGTAAAGCATGACTTGACAGGAGGCAGGAAAGAGGGAAGGATGTGTGCTTTGCTGACAATTTAACATTAGGAAACCTAAGTGGAAAGCTGTTATCTTGTCTGTGAACCTGCCGTGGAGGGTGATGTGAATTGGCAGACAGATCACAGCTATTTGCTAAACAAATAAGAACACTAAAACTCAGGAATAAGTTGCCTGGTTCTTGCAGTGGGGCATGTTGCAATGTCTAAGTATCTTTTACTTCTCTACTCCAGTTGTCTCTAATTTGCCCTTTCTGTAATTTTGTGAAGGTTTGTTTCATCTTGTATCTCTACAGATATTTTCCCTGTGGTTTTTTTGAAAATGTCTTTGAAGTTTTGATAATTATACCTCTGCAAAGCAGTGTTGCCGCCTCCCTTCTCCCTCTCTCCTTTCTGTCTTCACCTCCACCACCCCTCCCTCCTTTCATCAGCTGCAGATTTCCACTTGTCTCCATTCACTCCTACTCTTCCCCACTCTTGTCACTCTTTGTTCCTGTTCATCATCTCTATTCTTGATCCTCCCAGGTTTACTAGTCCTGTATCTCCCTTTGACTCCCATCAGGAATTTCCCATGCACTTAGGGTGACCAGGAGGACCAGGAAGAGCCCCTTGTTTTGTTTTGTGCCTCTTAATGCCTGCCAACAAGAAATTACTATTCCAGGAAAAATCCTGATCAAATGCTGCAGTAGAGTGATTGTTTTAAGTATTGTGTCCAGCTCTAGGGCCCCCAACATAACAAGGACATGGACCTGCTTGGGTAGGTCTGGAGGAGGCCACAAAGATGCTCAGGGGGCTGGAGCACCTCCCTGTGAGGACAGGCTGAGACAGTTGGGGGGGTTCAGCTGGAGAAGATAAGGCTCTGGGGAGACCTTAGAGCAGCCTCCCAGGACTGAAAGGGGCTACAGGAAAGGGGGGAGGGACTCCTGATCAGGGGGGTAGGGATAGGATGAGGGGTAATGGTTTTAAACTGACAGAGGGTGGATTTAGATTAGATGTAAGGAAGAAATTCTCCCCTGTGAGGGTGGTGAGACACTGGCACAGGTTGCCCAGAGAAGCTGTGGCTGTCCCCTCCCTGGAAGGGTTCAAGGCCAGGTTGGATGGGGCTTTGGGCAACCTGGGCTAGTGGAAGGTGTCCCTGTCCAGGGCAGGGGGTGCGACTGGATGAGCTTTAAGGTCCCTTCCAACCCAAACCATCCTGTGATTCTATGATCCTAAGCAGTATAACTAGCAAATAGGAGGTGAGAGAGGGGACAGCATCGAGAGGGGGAAATGAAATGTCAGATGAATTAGCATCTTGTCTAGATTTCTAACAAGCATCTATGTGCACACTGGGATTTTAGAAGCTTGTTAAGGAACCAAATTTGTATTTGGGAGATATTTTTTGAGGGTTTCCCTACATTAAAAAGAATGGTATTACCTTAAAAAATCCCCTGCTACCTTCCCATGCCCAGAAATACTAACTTAAGTCTTAGATTTAGCAATTAGCATCATTCCTGACTAATGTTGCGTTACTGCAACATGACTAATTTCATTCCCTGCGCTGTAGTGCTACATGGCTTCTGGTCAGGAACATAGTTCAGCTGAAATTGGCTCTAAGAAGTACTGAATCATGCAGTTCAGGTATCTTTTTATCTATATGTCTGTATCCATGTCTATATTTGCAACTCATTCCAATGCATAGAAGTAGTGTTTCTTCATAAAACAGCATTGAAAACAGTTTCCCCTTTAACTCACAAATGTTTGAGGCATTTTAGAAACCAGATGCTCCCCTCTGCCCCCCAAGTTTCAGCCTGACTTAGAAAATCCCCCTTAATGATTTGGTTTGCAACGTTAAAACCAGATGAAAGTGAGCCCTTCCAGTAAAAAAATTCCAGGCAAACACATCTGCAAGTAACCCATAAGAGAAAATGATAAAGTGCTTTTGGATGCTGTGCTACTGTCCAGTGTTTTATTACTACATGTCATCTTAGATATTTTTCCTGTACTTAGTGTTGCAATTAATAAAAATCCTTATATAAAGGTAACTAGGTGTCAGCTTCATTTCCAGTTGAGACTGTCTGTTGATTAAAAACTACTTTACGGTGACATTAAGCTGCAAAGAACAAGTCAAAAAAAGCATAAGCCCAAGACATGCTCTGTCAGTCCCCATAGATTTAAATTTAATTAAATGAGAAAACTGCAGGACTTTTTTGTTCACACTGAAGATTCCCAAAGCTATCCCATGAATGCTATTCAGTTATTGCAAGGCATGAGCTCAGCTTGGAATATTGTTTTATCATTAATGCTGCCAGTCATTCCCCATTAGGTCTAGTATCTAAAATGCTGTGCTGCTGCAATGAAAATAAAAGGCCTTGGCCTCATATTAAATGTGTCCTGAGGATGCAGCCTATGTAATCACACCAGTTTATCCATTTATTAACACGGTAAGCCAGTTGTTTCAGATGTGAAATTCAACACTGAAGTGGTGCTATTTTGAGAGGTGTCGACCACCTGCTCCTGGATGCAACTGAGACTTTGATTTCATAACACCTAAAAAGTGGTGTTATCTCCCTTTAAAGCCAGACCTCCATGGCATGCCCTGGACCCATGGCCCTGTAAAGAAATGCCCTGTGTCAGCCCAATCTTCCCCTTATGCTGCTGTCTACATTCCCCAAGCAACATGGAAAAATGCTACATGTACTCCCAGTAAATCTGATATTTTTCCCACAAAGTATGAGAAACAACCAAACATTGCTTCCTAACCCCTGCAAATAATTTGCTGTCCTTTGAAGTATGGAATTATTCATCTGACATTTTATCTTGTCTATCTACCAGCACCATCAAGTCAAATATAACATCTTCAAGCCCAGTTTTCAATTTTTTGAATGTTAACTTTAATATTTGTAGGTTTTCTGTTCTCAAAGGTAAATTAGGAAATAAATGAGCCCAGAGACAAAGCTGAGAATATACTATATGATAGCACGTACAGAGATGAACATGAAAATGTCATCAACATCATTGCCAGATATGTTCTTATTAATATTTTTTCAGAAAACTGATTTATAGTGGTGGGGAGAGAAATAAAAAGAGGCCGAAGAGATGAGAAGAGAGCAAAGATAGGGGACTCAAGAGCTATACAAACATACATCTCCAGTGCCTCTTACTTGCTCAAAAAAAATGGCATTGTTACCTTCATAATTGCTGAATTTTTTAAACTGGCCTGGTCTGTGTGTGAGGAACTGTACTTTCCAGCAAACACTGTGACTTTTTGAGAATAAAGGCCAAACCATGTGTTCATGAATTTTAATGTAAACAAAATCAGCTTTTTTTCCAGTTTTTAAGATCTCTCTTTACTTTGTTGTGTGGGGTGAGGGGCAGAGAAGCAAAATGGCCAAAGGGTAAGCTGCAGCATGCTGGTACATATGTTTTCATCTCCTGCTGAATCTTATCCTCCATGCTCTAAAGAGATCACATTTACCACAAAGAGACCTGAGAGACTGAGACCAAATAAGTACCTGGAGCACAGCTTTTCCAAAACACCACTAATAGAAAAAGAATATGAAATGAGATTAGCCCTTCTGCCTCTTCACGGGTTTCTCTGCATTTGCTGAAGTATATGCTTCTACTGCACCAAAAATCATTAATAATATTAATTTTCAAAGCATTTTGCACTTACTATTCTTAATTCCAATGAAGTAGCTAAACATTTCTGTCTCTGTTTTGTTACTTAGGAAGAAGCACAGAGAAGGCAGAGCTCTCTCCGTGCTCTGCAGCAATGTATTGACAGACCTTTGGCTAAAGCGTGGTAGCTCCAGCTCCATACCAATTAGCCTCAGCAAATATTCAGGCCAAGGTGACCTGTCAGAGGAGTTCAAAAATCAGTCTTGCGGAGTTACCTCTGCAGAAGGTAACAACCATATTTTCTTACGTCTTTTCTGTCCTGTAGATTCCTCAGTCGCAGAAGTGAACGTGTTCCCAGCACAGTTATTTTCAAGGAGAGCTGATTTTGCAGGGTGCCTCCCAGCCCCAAATTTTTACTTTTGAAGATCTGCTGCTAACTAATGATGCTGATGCACCAAAAATGCCATATGCCATTTCTGAACTGACACCTGTCCTGCACATAATTTTGAGCATCTCATATGGTAATGCCAAAGAGACATTCAGGCTTTTAATCTCTGCCATCCATCTCTCTCAATCCTACTTAAACATAGCATCTCTTCTAGTTAGATATTCCTGTACATACATCTCTATATAGCTACAGCAACATCCAGAGATACGCTCTGGGAATTAAAAATGCAGACTCTATGAATATTTTTGGGAAGGAGCATAACTCCTATTACTCCATAACTTCACTTTGAAATCTGCAAGACAAGAAGTACCTTCAATTTATTTTATCACTGTAATTTAAGGGTACATATATTTTTCTTATTTAAAACCAAAAGTCTGGATGAATAACTACACTTTAAGGTATATTCGCTCTAAAATAAAAGGAAGCATGTAGCTGGTTTTGATACCTGAAGTATAATGATACTGAAACTTTTAACTTCTAATAAACACTATACTTTCTTGTAATACATTGAAATAATGTTACTATTATGGAAAACTGTGTTCATGTCACTAAAAGTGACTGTATTAGTTTGACCTCTGAGCTGAAAATGCTCATTTCAGCCTGAATTCTCCAAAAAATGACACTACTGTGACAACAGCTGTAAGTCCTTTTCACAGTCTTCCACCTACATCACTTCAGATATTATTTTGGTCCACGTTCCACCAACTGAAATATGCCTAACTCCAGAATAACGCTGCCTTAGCTGAGCTTCCCACTGAAATTAAGTTTTTGTTTACAGCCACGCGTTGCCTTGTACAGCACTTGCTCACTCTGCGGCATCTACTGTGTATGTGCTGGAAAAGCCACTCAAATGATTTGTAACAAGTTCAGCTGAATGTGTCTCTGCCAAGGATGAAGCTACACCACACAGCACTGTGGGACGAATTGAGGCTCTCAGCGAAGCAAAATGCAGCAGCACTGTTTGATTACTCTTCTGCAAAAGGACCACTCGAGAGCACAAATCTCTCTCCACTGGCATGACTCAGTACCAGCACAACAGGACTATTTCTTACAGTTTCTTTTTCCATCACCGTTTGAAATTTCTGTGCTGTGCCTTCATAGCTAAAAGTTAAGATTATGCCCACACACTCCTAACTTTTGTCCATCATCTTCCTTTCAATACAGTAATATGTATTTTTGTTACCAAATCTAATACAGGCAAAAATCATTCTCCACTGTTTTTTGTCCAAGCTCAGCCAGGTTTGCTCTCAGGGGAATGCCAGGCACACATACAAGAAGGAGGTGGTAGATGCCAAAATGTTCAGGCCTTATGGGGACACCAGGGGCGAGGAGGCAGAGGAGTTCTGGTGCAGTTGGGATGCAGCATCTGCATCCTGCAGTGCTCTTCAAGGAATGGTTTGTATTGTGTGGCTGCTCAGGTGTGAAAGCTCAGCGTAGGAGGAACCCAGTTTTGGGGTATTTTAGAGCTTGCTAGATATTTAAAGTTTCAGACCTGAAATATCAAAGTGACTTTAATTTTTTTTTTTTTTTTTCTAAACAGGCTTGAAAGAGTGAATTTCAATTCCCATCCCTCTCCTCTTCCACGGAGGGGATTATTTTAGTTCTGTGAAGCTGATATGTTTAAAGTTATGTGTGCGTGTTATCTATTGTATTGCACATTTATATTCTGTTCATCAGAAAGGTTATACAGAATATAAATAAGTCTAATGATAAAAAGACATTGTAAAACAAACAAACATAGAGCACCTGCTTTTAAATTACTTTTGCTCTTCATTCCTGACACAAATAATGGTCAAAACAAAATGCTCTTGCATAAATCATTTCCATTTCAATGAATCAGCAGTTGCCGAAGGGAAAATATTTACATCTTTGCTTGTTCTATCAGCTTCTAGATAGCAAATATCGTCTCAAAACAACAACTAAGCAAAAATCTTTTGGGAAGCTACAAAATGATAAAGATTTTCTTGGCCAAGAGAGAAAACTGGAGGGATGAGATACTTGAACTCTAACATCTCTCAGTTAGTGTGGAAGCACGGCAGCAGAGTAATGCTGAATTGACAAAAATTACTTCCATTCAGTTCAGCAATCCAAACTATTATGGTTCCAATTAAGCAAAAGAGAAAATGTAGAAAATTGGATGAAAAAAATTGACAAAAAATACTGATTAGCTCAACTGAATAGGCCGGGATGAAAAGGCTCAACTACACGAGGGCAGAATAGAAAGTTGAACCTATATTTGGAAATGACAAGAACTATGGAATAAAATAAGAGGTGGTTATATTTATTTTGGTTTTCACTGTTTTATCTTAACTTAAAATGTTTTGATTACAAAGTCTAGGAAAGATTACCAGCAAGAGGTTCCATTTTACATGTCAATTATTTAGTTCCTTTATAGGAAAAAAAACCAGCAAAAAAACCCACAACCAAAACCTGGCCTTTGATCTCTCATTTTCCCTATTGAGAAACTGTATAATCATTTTATAAAATGGAGCAACTGTTCATTTATCCCTTCATTATATCAGCTGATTTACTGTGCCAAAAGAGTGATGGAACCACAAGTTGAAATGCAGTGTAAATTAGGAAAGTGGTCTGTAGTACAAATTCCTTTGAGTATGTTGCTGAAACAGTCTGGCAACAGCCACCCAAGATATTCTGTCATGTTAGAACAGCCTAATCTGCTTCAGTATTGAATGTCTTTTCTGTTTGCTCTTCGCTTCATTGACGCAGTTACTACCCAACAGAAAGTGGCATGAGACCTCCAGGAAGGGATGATGTGACTCAAGATGTGGTCTCAGCACTCCTTTAGCCTCAATAGTCCTTTTGAAGGAAGAAGGGAAACGAAAATGAGGGAACATCTTGCTGGATCTATCAATCCATCTCTAGTACATCTAAAAAACCCCCCATTTTGTTAGAAATTAGCTAGTGGTATTTCAAAATGATCTTCATCCAGCTGCCATTAATACTGCAATCCTGTTATCTGCTATGGATTTAATGCAAATATGCTGCTTGAAAATAAGTGTAAGGAACCAAAAGAAGACTTCCATTGAAAATGCTGATCCCTCTCTGCCCCTGCTTTTCCCCATGTGTTTTTGTATTGATCTTTTTTTTTCTTATCAACATTTTGGGAATATGAGCTAGCGTTCAGCCACAGTATGTTGTATCACAGTTTGTGCAATGAATAAAATCCAGGCGTAAAAATAAGAGTTATGAACAGATGCATATATTATTGTAACAACAATAACTAGCTCCTTTCTGGCACTGTTTACCCATTGAACAAATTGTTCTTTGTGGAGAAACTTATAATTATTTTCAATTTTACTGCAAGGTCTTGACCAAATCTTGATCTTAATCTTTTACTTTTGTGGATTAGACCTTCTTGAGTACCAAAATCAGACCAGCTTTACTGAAAAGTATCTACTGGATATATAAATTCAAATTATGTTAAGGGCATTTCTTTATTAAGTTTACTAGAGTCCAGTGAGAAAAGTTTTTAATAGGACTGCTTAGGAAATAGTTTGTTCTGTTTTCAATTAACATCTCAAAACATCAGCCTCATATTAACTTTTCAGCTAAAAAATGCTGGGTTTTATACTAAAACATTCCAACCGATCATCTTAATCAGTTGCGTTGATTGCTAATTTTGTGTTCCCCTTGCAAATGTTTCACAGCCTTGGAGCTTCAGAACAGAACACGTAGCCTGGTCTTCTGAAGGACATAGTGACAGAAACACAGAAGTGAAAGTTTATTCTTGTTTTATTCTCAAGCATCTATGTTTCTATTTTTATTTAAATTTCATTTTCCACACTTTTTATTGTACGTTATTGATTTTGTTTGATACCATAATTTTTCATTTCTGCAGAATTTCTGGCTGATGTGGTGCAAGACATTTGATGCATCTAGCTTGCAGATATTTATTGGCACTTGCATTGGAAATGAGAGTCTGAACTGGTTTCTGTGGCAGGAGTAGCATTTTTATTAGTTTATTTAATCTGCCAAAGAGGTAGGTGCACTCTGTTTGCTGCCATTTTGCCACCCTTATTCCCTGAGTATGTTTCAACGGAGGTAAGGTAAGCAAGAGGTCTAAGGGGATCAATAACCTCACACCCACAGACTCGCATCTCTAGATTGTTGTTCAAAAGCTGGATTTTGACCAAAACCATGACACTTTGACAGCTGTTTGGTTATTTATACAAACTGAATTGGTGGCCTCCATCCAGTTGCTAGTACAAGTAGGCATCTGCATCCTAATATTTAGATTAAATTAGTACCTTTATCTGGAAATCTTGGCCAAGCTGTCAGGATTGAATGTCATGGAGATTTGTCTCAGGAACCTCACCAGTGCCCTGCTAGTGCTTACCCAGGTCTTGCTGGGCTTCATGGATAACTTTCCAAGTATTTCTAAGATGTGGGCTGCACATCTTCCAAAAATCTTTCCATCTGTCTTTTATAGAGAAAAGTATGATAGTGATCAGAGCCTTCACGCTGGTCCAGGGACCAAAACATCAGCTTCTTGCTTTACAACTCACTTCTTAGCTTTTTTGTGCCTTAATACCCTAGCTCTAAAATTCAGAAGAGATAGTAACACTGAGGATAACGTTAGTATCCCACTACACTGACACATATGCGGTGTTTCTCAATTTTTTGCACCTCGAAAATCCCCTCTGATTTCACAGGCTGGTGTATTGCATAGGAGACCATTTCACCTGGCAGCATCACAATTCACCTGGCATGCCTCAAAAGCAGTGACCCCACAAATGTCTCTGTTGGCACTTTCTCTTAATTCTCAAACTACAACATTATTTTCCATACCATGTGCAAGAATCCACACCAAATTTTATTTAATTAAACATTTATAGCATACTAATTTAACGATGCTGTTGTAGCAACGCTCTTGGCAATGATCCAGTTCCCTCATTGGAATAAACTGCGCAGCCTTCGGCTTCATAGTTTATTCACTTGGGGACTGTGTTACTGCCTCATAAAACAGTGCGATAGTACTATTATCACTTAATTATACAGCAAGCTTTTTCAGACTTTGGTGTCTGCCTTCCTACATCAGCCACAGCATATTTCTCTGAACCCCAGAATGTGCAGGAAATATAAATTGGTCTGTTCGAACATGCATAAATATATCTCAGAAAGCTGTTTTGTCAGTACTTGGAAAATTATCAATATATTATACTCAAATGTGATAAATTACTACTTTAGAATGAACCAATGAAGATATTCCCAATAGAACTAATTCTAACAGGTAATTCTGAGTCATCACCTGTAATTCCTTACATAAAAAAACCCAGCAACAGAAATGGGCTACTTATCTGGGTAATGAGTACTCACTGAGAAAAAAAGAGAGAAAGAAATGCTGAAACTTAAACTACATATTCATTATCACTAATTAGTGATATCTGCAATAGGTATTGTTGGAGGTAATTTCAATAATAAAAATATCTAAACGTGACACATAGCCACAATTTATTCCAGGAGATCAAGTTCTTAATAGTTTTTCTATTTGATGACTAACAGACTTTTTCTCTGTATTGAGACACTTATTAAAGTGAGGAAATATTGCTAAAAAAAGAAGCAAATACAAAAACTAAATCAAAATAATAACATTTCCTAAAACCCGCTTATTTTAGGTAAATTTAAGCCACAATTTCACAGAAATTCAAGTGTAAAGCATAGGATTGCTCATTTTATACCTTATTTCTATACTAGTTGCCATTTATTAAATATAATCACTTATGCTTTTTTTATTTTTAAATCTTCATACTGATTTAATTAATGCCCAGAATAAATTTTGAGTTAGGTTTATAGTAAATGAAAGTCTATTTTCAAAGGCTATTACAATGTAAGTACATTAGGTAATCCATATCTGTCTCCAGATTGACAAAACTGTTAGAAATGCTGAATGCTTAATTTCCCTTGAAACAGGTTTTGAAATGAGAACATTTGACTTATGTGACTAAACAAAGATTCACACACTTACGTTTAAAAGTTTTAGATGAAGTGACTTGTCCAACTGTCTCAGTTGACCTCATTCAACCCATCAGTTCTTTCAGGTCACTCCTTTTTTGTTCGCTATTCACCATTTAAATCGATCAGCCCCAGATAGTCATGTCTCATCTCCCAGTGTAGCATGACCAGCTGAATACAGCCAGCTCAAAGGCTCTCCTCCTTTTGAAAGTTTTTCTTAGAAATGGTATATACAGGGTGACATTGGGACAACTCTTTAAAGCAGCACCTTGCTCTTTTTGGAGGTTTTCTGAACATCAGCATCCCAAATATGAAAGACCACAAGTATGTGAGAAATGGAAATGTTGTGCTGATTCTGTAATTCAAGGCTTTGCAATTCTTTCTGTTGATATTAATATGTTTATATTAAAATGAATATCTAATTGTAAAACCTAGTGGTTTAGATTCCATCATTTTTCATGTGAAAAGGAGCAAGAAACTTCATTGCTTCTTCTAGAACTGTTATATGGCTATACTTTATAGGCTTTTTCTTTTATAACTACTTATTCAAAAGCTCAAAACATAAAATAAATTTTAATTTGTTATGTAGGAGAGAATAAAGTTATATATATTCCTTGGTATATCTAAAATTACTTCAATTCATGACCAATGACTTTTCTAACTATTGTAACAGTAAATTAAAGCGATTTAAGCATACCATACCATATCTATAGCATGACAATAATACTTCATAATAGTTCGTAAATACCTTTGAAAGGTTTGAAGGATTTTACTTAGTCCTATTCTCAGATAGTGGCGCACATCGGGGTAAACATCCATTGTGTTTCTTTTTAATTGGCACTTTTAAGACCTCTACATATGTGACAGTGAGATAAAATGGGACATCCACTCCAGATATGACTGTTCGTTGGCAAAAAAATATTTATTTGAACATACGGTCCTTTATTTTTAATTTGATTTTAGAGTATTTACTTGTATATCCCCCACAAAAATCATGACCAAAACTTTACCAATGTAAACATTCTAATTATGAATGACAATGGGTTAAAAGTCATCTTGAAGAAAATGTAAAACAAAAAGTATTTTATATGGTCCTTTTTATCCAGAATACATAGAAAGCTCTTGCTGCAGCTTAAGTCATGCTTTTGTTTTTCTCAACCACTTACCAAATAATTGCATTATTTATATTGTATTAACTTCTCTAACGATGTGCACACCAGATACAAGTAATATTTAGGACATAAAATAATGCTGTTTATGTGCCATTAGGTGTCTACTTAGCATTTAAATACTGTCTTCAAGTGGATTTTTAAAAAAATAAACACTGATTTTTTTTTAACATTAGAAATGCAGATCTTTTCTTGGCTAGCAGGAGATTAAGTGGTGGTGTCACACCAAAGACAATGAAAATGAAGTTCTCTTGCCCCTGCTGATAGGAAAGGAATGTGACGTTTATGTGATTTGTATCTCTGTGAGTAGACACACACTCCTGAGATAGTTTAAGAACTGAGCTTCAATAAAACTTGAACAATTAATACCTTATAAATCATAATCTTTCTCTTCTACAAATTTCTGTCATTCAGATTCCAGTTTTCTTATTCACTCACAGATAAAAATTAAAGAGAAAATACAGGGACTCACTGCTGGAATGTGTGACTTAGCCAGGAATAACTGCAAAGCAAAGCTCCCATCTGTTTCCATCACAGTCGATGGCAGAGTCCCCGTCCCTGCACCAAACCTGGATGGATGCTGTCAGGCTCCTGGCAACTGCAGATCCAGCTCCTGAAAAAATCATTGAAAGGAAATCCCCAAAGTTAATCCATAGTTATGGATGTCTCAGAGAATGTCTCATTTCCGAATTTGTTTTACTTCTTCTTATCTTTGTATGACCATGCAATATAACCATCCTTTTTATATAGCCGGTAGTAACAAGTGGTTATTTTGTGTAGAATGAAATATTTATGACCCCTTCTGCATGATGCAGGGTAGAGGAGTACAGGCGGCTGTGTCAGCAGGGATGGCAAAAGAAGTGACTATAAAATGTTTCCATACAGTAAATTCTGGCATACAGAGGAGCTGCAGGCCACTAACGAAGGAGCACGGTGCACAGCATGTCACACATGCACCACTGTGATACACCAAAGTCTCTCAGCCCTGGTCTGTTAAGTAGGGAAAAGATACAGCCTCATCTGTGTCCTGCTATGAAATGTAGGGCAAGAGGCTTTGAAGGTAACTGCTGATACTGTAGCCAGCTGCTTTTTTCACAACAGAAAATGTAAAAATAAAAATAAAAATGCTGAACTACAAACTTCAGCAAAGGAGTAAAGTTCAGCTGCTGCATATTCATAGCCCATGTCTGAGTAAGCCTTCCTCCATTGACACATACCCTTCCTGCATACCAAATGCTAATGCATATTTATATATTCATAAAGCATACCCAATATTTCAGCATTCACAATTATTTACTACGCACAGGTATGCAGTCAAAATTCTGGTGGCATCTAATTTCCCTTACTGTAAATTCATCTCCAGACCATATTATTATACTCTGTGCACCTGCAGAATCATAAGGTATTTCACCACTGAGGATTTTATCTTCAATTATTCCTCAGCCTCCATATTGCTGTTCTTACAGCATTATGCAATACACAGCCAAATTTATCTCCAGGTACATATTATCTAAGCTTATATGCCTATAAGCATAAATAGCTTATCATAATGCTAATTCTGGTATTAGGATATAGGCAGGAAACACAGCTCAAAAGATGCAAGGAGGCTTGTGTTGGGTTTTGTGTTTGTTTTAAACCAGCAAACAGTACGGGTTCTTTTCTGAAGAACTCTGAAGGTGAGTTACTGGGCCTCAGATAAGTCAGTGCCAATAGCACACTTGGCAGAAATTACGAAATATCTCCTAAATTAATCTTTCTTCAAAAACGGCCATTTAGTTGGGAGTGAAATGGCCCACTGCTCACGACTGTGATATTTTTTTTACTTTTTCTCTTTTACCCTTTCCAGCACTAAATATAGAAACATGAATGCATGAAGTGCCAAATTTTTACACTTTATTTAAAGAAATCAAGGGGTATAAAAATTACTAAAAGCTATTCTTTTTTGCAGTCCTGACAATTGAGTTCTCATCGCACATCACTCACAGTACTAGTCTAATTTTAAAAATCAAAGCTGTAAAAATAAACATTGTTCTATTCTTTGAATGTTAACCTGCACATCTGGATCCATATCTAACAAACTGCCATAAATAAGTATGGCTTCTTTTCATCAGTGGGATGAATAAATCATGCTTCCTAGATTGAATTAATATCCTAAGCAAATTCTGATTTGATTATTTGTTCTCACGATGAAAAAATTTGAAGGCATTTATTGCCATCTACAACAGGAGGATCTCGTCTTCCTTCTGTTTCTGAGAATTTATTTGAGAGAAATTCAGGCTGTAAAACAAGATATCCAATGGCAAAGAAGTAAACTGAACTATTTCAGGTTTCAGATCAGACTGGCAATGGCATTGCTGTACTGTAGAAATGCGCTTGTTTCATTTTAGAGAGGCACACACATTTCTGATGAGAAAATTCAGCAATTACTTTTAGACAAAAAGTCACAAAGGGAAAATAGAAGATGCTCAATGAGTAAATATGTAGATATACATGGAGACGGAGGAATCTAATCTCAACAGAATCATGTCTGGAGGAAATACATGCTGTTAAACTGAATACTTCATACACTTCTTACCACTGAAGAGAATACATTAAAAAGATGTGTGGAAGATACATACATACCCAGATACATTTGAACATATCTTCCTTTAAGATTAAATTGAAAGTACTGATACATTCCATTGTACTTGTTGAAGTTTTGTGACAAATGCGAGACTGAAAAAAATATAATGTTAAATTACAGTTTTACAGTTTGAATATATAATCTTCTCTTCTTATCCCCTGATAGTCTAAATAACGGCTTGCTATTAATCCTATCCAGACAACAGTTAAGACTTTATCCTGTAAGCAGTCATAAGATGCTTGTATTATTTATTTCACAGTTATATATCAGGTTTAATCTTCAATTCCTTGAGATAAAAAATGTTTGTTTATTATAAGCATTGGCAAACCCATTGCTGTAGAGATTCGAAGGGCTGCATGCCTTCCCTTTCATCTGTAATTGGAATGCTTGTTTGCCTTATGTTTTTGCTGGGAAATAAACATTTAGCGCTGTCTTTAAGGAATAAAATGTATACTTAATAACATGTTACTATTTAGTACTACTTTTTAAGCTCTTATTGCATAGGAATTATCATTTTGGTGGTATCTTATCTCCACAGCTCACCAGGATACTTTATTCATGAGTTAGCATTACTTTGTCAGGTAGCAAATGACAGTATATTTTAATAATAAATGTCGTAATATTTAAATCATGATTGTAGCACCTGGATCACATAAAATGTGTATTACAAAAGTGTTACAATGCAAGCCAGCAAAATAATCTATCTTCCAAAATGAGTGTTTAAAAGTAAACTTCACTGAAGAAAACCAGTTTGTGATCTAAGGCTATCTCTAAAGTATTTGCATTATGGTCCATTTATATAAAGACCTCACTCATGCACTTAGCTCAAACATCATCAGACTTTTTTCCTACCCACATTTCTCTAATTCCAAAGTTTTCTCTGTCCAGTGTCAGGTATTACAGCTGCTATTTTTGTTCTTTGAGCAAAGACTGTTCAAAACAAAGAAAGTTGAGTGAAAGATATCTACAAAAGCAAATACAAGCCAGACCACTGCTATAAATGTGTACTGAATAAAACAGAGCTCCTTTCATTTGCACCATGTAAGGACCTAACATTTTGTATTCTGGCAAGACATCAAAAAATTTCCTTCCTGTGAATCATCTACAACCTGCAAGAGAAACGTCTCAGAAACATGTGTCTTCTTCCAAATATTCACATCTCACTCATATAAATAAAGCTTCCAATAAAAGAAAAGTTATATCTTGGGGAGTAATGCATATTCAAAGTAAATATATCTCTGGAAATTACTTCAGAAAAGCAAAACCAGCCAAACAGTCACTCTATAATTTGTTGTAAGAGTTAACCTTTTATTTAGGATTATGGACTTAGACTTACTGCCATTACTCACATGAATAACTTCTCCTTAAGCGAGTAGTACGACTGCATTGCAAGGGATTTTCACTAAGTAAAAGCAGTTGGGCTGAAACCTAACTGTAAGAAACATGTTCGTTTAATTCAAAGTGTTTGTGTAGGGGAAGAATGGCCAATAAATTCCAGTTAAAGTCAATTCTGTTAAAACCTTGAATGTCTGCTATAATAAAGACTTCAGTGAAAATGAATAGTACAAATACTTCACAGGAGGATTCAAGTGCTAGGTATATTTTCAGGTAACTAGACAATCCATACCAAGATTTGAGGCAAAATGTATTTTTTCTAATCTTTCCAGAAGCCCTTTCCAACATGGGCAAGAGATGAATTCAGGCTGGTTTGCCAGGCATCCAAGCAAATTATCCTGAGCTTGATTATGCAGATTTTCTTGGACTCCAAGCAGATATTTATTCTTGCAAAAAAGTTGTATATTATATCACTTTTCAGCCTTGGCTGAACAAACATAGGAGCTTGGAAATGCAAGGGACAGGGGAACATTATTTCCATGCCATCACCTATTACTTCAGAACTTGTCCAATTTGCTGAAGGTTTCAGGGACATTTTTATCTTCAGGAAAACTTGTTTTAAAGGACTTTTATCCTATAGAATCTTTTATTTGATTTTGATAATCCTCGGGTTGGATTAGTGCTTGATGTGTGACCTAGGATGAGGTGACTCAGTCCTTGCTAGAAGTTTGCTCGACCTACAATATATAGAGAATACCCTATGGCACGAGAGTGGTCTGAAAGGGAAATGATCCTCCCCTCCATGGGTGACGACTTTCAAAACCTGTTGTTTGTGCTGGGAAATCAGGGTGTTTCTCCTTTGCAAAGCCAGCGACGCAGCCGTTGTTTCTGCAGTTTTGTTTTCTGCCATTTCTTTCCTCTGTGCAGATGGTTGAGGTTGCAGATGGACGTGGGGAGAGTCAGGCTGAGCAGGACAGCTGTTGCTTCGCATCACTCCTGCTATGATCCTGAGTGTTTGTCATTTTTATGTCAATGCCTCTTCGGTTTGTTTGGTTTGGGCTCTTTAAACACTTTGCTCATTGCAAAAACAAGGAGGAAGGGAGGGCTGGCCAGCTGGCAAATAAGGCTGAGCTCAAGAGAGAGAGGAAAGAATCAGGGCAATCATATCTCTACTGACTTTTAATATGGGGTTGGAGGTTTTGTGGTTATGTACTTAAGTAGTTAGCAATAAATCCATGCAGGAGGATGTATGTAATGCAAAATTTAAGATAACATTTTACATTTCTACTCCTTCTTTTCATCTTTTGAACTGTTTACCTATTCACCAAGTACAGACTGAAGCAATCACCGAAACGATTGCAGAGGATGTGAAATCCATGAAATCCAGGCAATATCCTTATGTTTTGTGGGAGGGAGGGCACATATTTTTACGGAGGAGGCTTTGGTGTTAGGAAGTGATATGGCTGTAATATGATTTGGTTTTTAAAACAAAGAAGGACAGCCCTACATAACTAGTATCTCTATGGGGAATTTTTAACCAAAATTCCTAAGTGCTAAAGAATAATTTAGTGCCAAAAGAGTGTACTTGACTAAAATAACTACGTCTCAAAACTTGCTAAAATTGTAACACTTTATCTTGATTTTTTTCAGTTCCCCCAACAAGACAGTCTTTGTCTGATACTGATAAGCTGGAATTGATTCTGGGCTTGTGCAAAACAAGTGAAAGTCAATGGGAAGACTTTGGTCTGTGGTATAGGGGAAATCAAAGTATGACACAACACTAAATTCAAGGTCTGATTTTGAGACATTTACAGAGTACATAATTGACACAAATATCCTTCAATTAGTAAAGAAAGTGAAAACAGCAAGCATATTTTGTGCTGTATTCTTTCAAGGCTGGTCTAGACTTGTAGCCCATTTATTAACCATCATGACAGCTGTGCTACGTCCGTTCTGTATGAAATTTAGATTTGCTAGTGTTTTTGCCAATCCATGTCAGTAGAGAAGTTTTTAGGGCTGAAAATTATTCTTTTAAGACTGGATTTCTGTTATGTTTACTCTTGTGAAAAAAATAAAATCATTTTACTCTGGACTATGTTACATCAGCTTCCTGCCCAGGCTTACTACTTTCTTGGAGTCCCCAAAAACATGAGTCCTGAGTTTTAAAGGCAGCTTCTCATTTGCATTCACAATTAACTACAGGCACAAATATTCAGCAAGCTGCCTGCCTCCCTTTAATGATCAGGCACAGTAAATAGATAGCTAACACCTGTTTTTCTTTGCTCACATTTAACAGTGGCTAAAAAAAATAGTTCACTGCGGTAATAAACCCATATGTACAGATCAGAATCAGGTTTTGCCTCCTTTTCATGGTCAATAACAGGGGTTTTGGGGTGGTTTTTTTGGCAATCAGCACCACTGATCTCAATGGGACCGGCTGCTAAAGAGAGTGCTAATACTTGTAGGGGAGTAAGATTCAAGAAGGCAACCCTGTGTGAATAATAACCTAAGCACCCATTTAACTTTAAGCACTTCTTTATGGGCCTAGAAGTTAATAGCTTTACACATTTGGCCAAAGTTAAGCATATGCTTAATGCATCCATGAATTAGAAATTAGATCTTTGAACTTCAGTTTTGCTTGCACTGTGTGTTATTTTGTTGGTGGATTCATTAGAGGAAGATAGGAAAATAGCAGTCATTCAAAATGATATCTTTTTGCAATTAAATGTTACCCATACAGTATATTCAGCACATCAGCAATTAATATTTTTCTTCTTAATGTATATTTGACTGTATAACAGCCATTAAATGGAACTAAATGTACAGTTGTTTCAATTAGATTTTCTAGTGCTCTAATCCAAGCAAAACTGCTCAGAGTTAACACTAAAAAATAACACATCTTATTACTGACTTTAGACCTTACGGTCTAGACAAGTGTCCATGCAGTGGGTGGGGAACTGGCTGACAGGCCACACCCAGAGAGTGGTGGGAAATGGCTCCTTTTCATATTGGCAATCTGTCACAAGCAGCGTCCCCAGGGATCAATGTCGGGCCCAACGCTATTTAGTATCCTCATAAGTGATCTGGATGATGGGATCAAGTGTACCCTGATGGAGTTTGCTGATGATACCAAACTGAGAGAGGAAGAGGTCACTCCAGAAGGGAGAGCCACCCTGCAGGAAGACCTGGACAGGCTGGAAGAGTGGGCTAACAAGAGCCTTATGAACTTCAACGAGGACAAGTGTAAGGTCTTGTACCTGGGAAAACATCATCCAGGAGCTCAGCACAGGCTGGGATCTACCCAGCAGGGGAGGAGTTCTGTGGACAGGGATCTGGGGTCCTGCTGGGCAACAAGCTCAGTATGAGCAATCAGTGTGCTGCAGTGGCAAAGAAAGCCCATGGGGTGCTCGGCTACATCAACAAGGGCATCCCCAGCAGAGATAAAGAAGTCATTATCCCACTCTGATCAGCACTTGCCAGCAATGCTCTTAAAACTGTATGAAAGGTAACTATGAAAGTAGCAGATCCTCTTCGTATTACAGAGTGCTGTAATATGGAGACATCACTGAGGCCAGTTTCTGCTTTAAAACCTGGTAAATCAGAATGACGGCCACAAAATCAGAATTTATCTCCATGAGAGTCTTGCAAGTCAAACCTAGATATTAACAGGAAGTCAGACTTCAGTTATCCTTAACTACAAACTTCCAAGTTTCTTTTCTTCTTCTATCCCTATAATAACACTCGTGTTATCTCATATTAATATTAGATATGTATTGTTATTCTAATAACTAATTATAAGACTCATAATGCTAATGATGGCAATTTAGTTTGTAATCCCATCTGTTCACTTTACCAGAGCTGTTTATTTTCTTTCCTGCTTTCAATACTCTTGATTTGTAATTAATCATGCATTTTGACTTTTTTAATTAGAGATTTGCAGGTTTTTTTTGAAAATAAAATATCAGAAGGAATAAACAGGAACTGGCATGTCACTGCAAAGAGAAAATATTTCTATGTTTTCAGTGATCAAATAATTTTAAAAAAAAGTGGGTATAAATGACTGATGGAACAGCTGAGTAACTTCTGCCGTAAAGAATAAGTTGATCCTTTGCTGTTATAAAGTATTCCTGGAGAAGCCTGAACAAATGTTTCTGCTCTTTATGCACTCAATCCTGAAGTAGTCTGCATATGCTGTACATTGCATTTTCATTTCAGCAAAATTGGCATTCGTACTTATTCACACTGCCTGATGACTTGGCCCATTCCCTTGGAGAATGGACCTGTTGAAACACTGCACAGAGAGTTATCTAGGACAGGCAAAATGTGGTGTATTGAAGAGCCTAAAGTGCTGCAATGCACTCATATAAGTGCTCATATATTTTCTTGTCTATATTGTTTATATTGTTCTCCATAATTCTATACTCTATGACTCTCATTTGTGATAGATCTGGAAGTATTTGATCATGTGTCAGTCTTATGGGACAGCTGGATATAAGACTCTGAAGACAACATTGATATAAAAATAATTATGCTCATTTTAAAAAAAAGTCAGAGTCTAACATTCTCACATTCTTTTTGCTTCCTTTTCATTGGCCATATGTTGAGGTAGAGAATAAGAGGGAAGCAACTGAAGGTACACAAGAGTACAAAAGGAGAAGGGAAGGTAAAGAGCTTCCCCAAGTCCCATCTGAGTGAAGTGAAGGTTTTACTCATTTTAGCGTGAGTTTGCAACCACAATCTCAGACCTTCCTGAAGAAAATTCAGCATTTGGTTCAGCATTATGTGCTGGTCATGTATAAACACTTCTTGAAATAAACTTTTGAATAACTGTAATCTTCATTTTTATGATTTTATCCTGAATATGATAATTGTTCTAATAATTAAATTGTCATATTTTCACATAGATAAGTAGTCCAGCCAAGAAAAAATATTATTGTTTCACTATATTGATATTTCCTGCTTCTTCACGTAATATGAAGTATGCTTTCTCAGGAATGGAGGAAGAAGAGAAGCTAAAATAGAATAAATTGAAATTTTGGTACAAGACATTCATGACACCTCCACAGAAGTCAGATTTCCAGCCCTTATAACTAACAAAGTCTGTTAATTTCTTGAAAACTTACTCCCTTTCACTAGGGATCTTAAAATTCAAACATATCTATTTTTGTGATATATTTCTTGGGTTTAGTTTGACTATCCAGAAGGCAAAGGTGGCTAAAAGAAGTAGCTCTCTGATGGTGAAAGTTTCCATTGATCTCCCAGAACAATTAGGTTATGTTATTTTGGATGTATTTTGGTATCTTAGAAGAGTACTGAAATAAATTGAAGGTAAAAAAAAAATCATTCCCTAATTGCTTCATACATTAACTTAGATATTAGTTCTAAACTATAGTATAGTCTAGTAATCTTTTTCTGATACTCTGTTTGCTCTTTAACATATACTTTCCCACTTCTCAATAAGTGACAGTTTAAACACTCTCAAGCTTAATCTTGATTTAATTGAAAAAAAAAAAAAAAGTAACAGGATTTTTGGGGTTGTTTGGGATTTTTTTTCTGTCTGGGCTCTTCCAATTTGCTAAAGTTTCCACACTTTTTATAAACTGATTTATGTTACAGCCTGTGCTTTCTAAGGTGGGCAGCTATTACTGTAAGGTCCAAAACCTCAATCTGTATTTTTGTTCTGTTGAATTTTAAATGTATCAGAGTTTATCTGATTAATTGCAGTACACCTTCTACAACAGAAGACAGGAGAGGTTTGTTTTTCTAGACTCTACATGCAGCAGTCACTGTGTTACATTATTCTGAGTTTGAGTTTTGTGTGATTGTTTTTATAGTTGCTTTCTTGACAGCAGAGTGTGCACTGCTGATCATGATGCAAGAAAGTAATTACTTAAGACAAGAAAAAATGGATTCTTTCCAGTCTTTTAATTAAAAACCCAAGATATATATCCTTCCTTCAGCCAGTGCTATGATCAGAAATGTTTTCTTGTGTCTGAGAATTGGATTGAGACCTTAGTCTACATTCCTGTGTTTCAACACAGGATCAAAGCAATAGGTTTGCTATTTGCTACAGATCTTTTATCCATGTTGCAATGTGAAACATCAAAAAAATCTCATTTGTTTTCAGCTAACACATACATAAAGAAACCAAGTCATTGTAATTACATGTGTGTAACCCAAACGGAATTCATTTAGAGTTTTGTCAGCACAAGTAAACCATACTCATATCTTCATTATTCACAGCTAATGCTCAGTCCTGTATACTGATGAGTGTTGGCTGTGAGATGTTAGACACCTTTGGGACAGATATTTTTATTTTATAAGCATTTTTTGATATCAAATACCCAGCCCAAGTGGCTGCACTAAGAGTGATGAAGGAAGCATGCTTTATTTATTTAGCTGCCTTCACTACAAACTTCTTTCCACAAGCCTTGTCTATCATTTGGTTCCGTCCCTCCAACTGTCTGTGTTGCTAATCAGGATTTCCAAATGTTAAGTGTTAACACATAAAGCTGAGAGTTGAGAAATTCTGACTGTCGTCACCAAGGGATTAAACAGAGATTTATTCAGGTAAATCAGAACAAATATTACTCTGTGAGGTTTAAAACAAGTCATGCATCTAAATTATCAAACTTTCCCTGCATAACAAAACCCCCTGCTTGTACATGTACTGCCCTTTTGGCCAAAGAACTTTGTTATATTTTATCCTCATTTTTTTTTAATCTATTTAAAACATGCATGGAAATGGTGTTACTCATAAATTAAAAATATTATTTTAGCAAATTACCTAAAACACCAGTAATCATAGGGAGACCCCTCTTTACAAGAAACCTTCATAGCAGTCAGCCCTTGAAGGGGTTTTGCATCTCCTGGGCCACACAAGCACCGTACAGCTCCACATCAGCCTTGACTATACCCTCTGTTCAGTGATGGACAAGCAACTGGGTAGTAAGGGGCAAAGTATTTGCTGACCGATAAACTTGAGGTTTCCACAAGTACCACTGGGTGCAGGCGTGTGACAATGGTCCCAGTGTGGTGAATGACTGCGTGAGCGTCGGAACCACCTGGACACATGTTCACCAAACCCAGTGACTTGGCTTCCAAGAAAACAGGGGGAAAAAAGGAGGTGTAAGCACCACACTGCTGACAGATAAGCTGTCCATCTTGTATCCCATACAGTCTGCGCTTGTCTGGGTAAATTTCCTAATTTTGAAGCCTCGGTGTAAGAGGCCAGGGAATACTTTAATTGTGTGTAAGAGATGATCAGCTTTTGTCACAATTTATAACCAAGGTAACTAGTTCAGAAATACACGGCTCATTTAATTTTAAAAAGAGGGTCTAGTTTAATTATTTATGCTGTATAAGTAATGAGATTCCAACATTCTGAGAAGTCACTGAAACATTATGATATTAAATCTTTGCATAGAGACAGGAGGTGAAGGGAGAGACTCTTTTGTGTGAGTTATAAAGTGTGAGGATTAGCAAAATGTGGATTAGTGAGGGTCTGCTGCATTCAATACAGAATTTAGGGTGAATTATTTACTGTTAGTATTACTTGCTTTCAGCTTATTAAAATTAACTCTATAAGTTGGAAAATAATAGAAAATGCGTTTGATGAAAGAAATACCGATTTTTTTTTTTTCTGAGAATGTTACTTGAAGTTATTTAACAATTTCTGTTTACTATTATCTGCCAGTCTTGGACCAGCTGGCATCGGGGTGACGTGCTGAATCATGACAAACTCGCTCAAGTTTGTTGAAGGGGGAGCGTTGCCCAGAGCAAATGCCACCACACCGTATGCAAGGTCCCAATTTATTACCACTTGTTTACATAGGTTTGTTTTTACTTCTACATCCTACTGACCTTCAGGTTTGTCTGTTTACTGCTCACATGCTCACCATGTGCTCTGCAGGTGGTGTTCTGACCTCCTGTTTCTCATGCTCCCAACATGGTGTTTCGTAATGTTGCCTCAGTTATCCACGTTCATTCTTCTAACCTCAAGGTCAGTTTACATTTTGCTAACTACCAATTCTTAATTCCCACAATTTTCTATTAATAAAGAGTAGGAAACATTCAATTGCTCATGTTCAAACCTTGAAGTATTTGAAGTAGATGGATCGTACTTTGGGTTTCATCATTAAATTTTTTTATATCTCTATTCAGATCTGTTTGAAATAAAACTCATGCAAGACAAATGGTGTGGGAGATAAGAAATACTTTTTGTCCTGGGCTCCTGAGCTGAGAACTCAGCACTTGGTTGACTGTGTTGACTGCACTAAAATAAACCAGAGAGACCTCTCCTGAAATAATGTGCAGTCTATTAAATGGAAAATTAGGCTTGAGTCTGACAGCCAGGCGAAAAGCGCATATCTATGCCTAGTGACAAGCAGGGAAAGTTCAGGAAAGTACTCCTGGAGGTGAACCTGCAGTGGGGATGGTGAGATCTGCTGTGTTTTGTTAGTAAAAGCACTACCAAGGTCCTTCACAATTACCAAGCAGCCATAAACCTGTATGTGATGTGACACAGTAAGGGGAAAAATGTGGGGGAAACAGGAACAGACTGCTTTGTTTTACGGGAGGCACACAAATCTGGCACCAGATACAACCAGCCAACTATTATTGTTATGCCTAAATCTTGGACTCTTTCAGCAGAATTACTGAGTCAACATATGTTCATATTTCACAGGTCCTGTTCCAGGTTTTGGTACCTTGAGCCTTTATTGCTTCCATTTAATTACAGGGTAATCACTGCTGAAGTTCATGTTCCTGTCAGTTGTTTTGCTTCTGTAGGAATATCCATCAGCAGCACAGAAATCTCAGACACTCTGCACGTCAGCTTACACCTATTTTTCATTTTGACATGGTTTATAGCAAATGTCATTATGGGATTGCATTTAAGCTGCTGGTGACAGCATGTCATTGTTCAATTAAGTTTTTAGACACCTCTTCTAATTGTATATTTCAGCACTTCTTATTCCTATGATTGCTGCTGTTTCTCACCTTCCCCGGTTGTTTAAAAGGCAGTAAAATCTCTCTCCTTACCTCAAAATATGAAGATTGTGTTGGCTTTATTTTGTAAATGTGACATTAGACTTGCACTCACAAAATTTGCAGGTTGACAAGCCTGCACAATGAAAACTTTTCTCATGAATCTGAGGGACAGGGTAATTCACCCATTGTTGGAAAATTGCAGAAGTTTCTTGAAATTTCCCCACAAAATGCTGTTTTGGGAAAATTCTGATATGTATAAGGGCACATTTCAAACATTGTTATAATTATGTCCTTGACCACTCTGCTGAAATACTTATACACCATCCCAACTTCAAGGCTTTTTTTTTTTTTTTTAAATAGATGTCAACTGTTAAACATTGGTAAATGGATAGATGCAGAATCCAAAATCTGTTTGAATTCTCTTGATGAATAGAGGTAGCTGACTGTTTTCAATATAACTATAAAATAAAAATGGATTTTTTTTTTTTTAACTATAAAAAAGAGTGGTTTGCTTCTCTGTGTGTATGTGTGGTTTTGCGGTTGGATTATTTCTTCTTTTTCTTTAAGAAAAAGCTCAGATTTCCACAGAGTCTCTTTTGGAATGCACCAGAACAAAATATTTCAGCGTCCCAGACAAGGAAATCTTTTATTGCTGAACGTTTATGGAATGACTGTCCTTGAATTACAGTGATTGTGAGTCAGCTGGGAAAGTAAGTAAACCCTTTTATTCACATAAAGTTAGTTTCTGAATGTCCTTGAAGGGTCTTGACTTTGAAACCTATCTCTGGAGTGGTTAGACAGGACTCAGGTACTATTTTGGGGAGACTGGTGAAAACGCTGATCTCTTAAGTTTTTGCAAGCAGTTAGACTCTTCCTTAGAACTGAAACAGATTCTGCTTCCTTGAATAAGAGAAATAAAACTAGCTGTATCTAAGAAATGTAAATCCATTATAACTAGGAATATACATTTTTCACAGCCACCATGGAAAATGTTTTTCAAACAAATAGAAAACACTTAGATTTTTTTTAATTTTCCATAAGCCAGAACTCCATTTAATGCCTAAGACAGCTTGTGTAAGTAGGATGCAACACTGGGGAACAGGTTTTGGATCTTGGATCTCTGTTTAGAACAACCTTGTCTGTAGGCAAAAGCATCATGAATTCCCTGTTTAAAGTTGATCTGCAATACTCAGCAATCTGATTTTCCTTATACTTTCACATGTGAGATAGACTTCGTAATGTCTTCCAGTCCTTGCAGTAGCACTTTACAACATTAGGTTATTTTTCCGTGCAGTGTGAAAATACTTTTTCATGACACCCTGTTTATTTTATGGGGAAAAAAGCACCTGTTCAGCACCTCTGTGAGAAATATGAATTAATGCTTCAGAGGAATGAGTTTAGATAATGTGCATCTTCAAGGCATTCTACTGTCATGAGACTTCTTGAGGCAGCAACGTAAATGAAGAGGTGCAGTGAAGCTGATATCAAACAGCTCAGCCCTCTCATTTACCTGATGAAGCCAAACAAAAACTTCACAGAGGGACTCTGAGACAGTTAATGGCACTGTTGCAATGCAGTCCTCACCAGCATGTTCAAACTGATTCATCGCTTAACATACAAAACACACAACAAATATTTAAAGTAATACTTTCTTACCTGGTATGGTCTTTGATTACAGGACACAGCAGCAAACATCACCTGAAAAAATAATTTTGCATGTGAAATATTAAAAAAATATTAAATACTAAATATTAAATATTAATATTAAATATTTAAAAATATTAAAACAATATTGCAAACTGATTTAAATGCATGTGTAAACGACCTTTTTAGAAAGTAACATTTTAAGTGAAGAATTATTTACATTTCTGGAGATTTGGAAGTATTTCTAGTACTAATGGAGGAGGTAAGAACATATGATAAATCTGTATACATCAGTGTAGATAGAATACATCTTCTAGATATTTATTCTCATCCTTTCTCATATTTTCCTTTTGCCATTCTCTTTCTGTTCTACCAACTTCCATCTCCTCCTAATTGTATTCATATCCTTTCCTTGTACTAGATAAACATTATTTCTTTTAAAATTATCATCTATTTGAATATTGTGAAGTCCTTATCTCCTTCCTTTTTTGGCATTTCTTTAACCTGAGTTATTTCTCATCTAGTATATATCATTATATCTTCAGAGCTTTTGTTGTCTCTGAGCTCATATGCACCAAGATAAGATTCAAGATCCTTTCTTCTGTTTTGTTTTGGTTTGTTTGTTTTTGTTTTTTTTTTTCCTTTTACTGGTTGCTTTTTTTACTGTGGTCTTTAGGTTAGCAAAAGAAATCTTTCTGTGCAGTGGAAAGAGTCTGACTCATGCTACTGCTTCTTAATAGATAGTAATATTGCCTGTGGCCAAGATTTTCAAGATAGGTAAATTACACATCCAGCTCCCATCAACTTTCATTGGATCCTTCATGACCTTTGAAGAATATTGAGCATGCATTAATTTTTATTGTCTTGCATTTAGAGTATCTATCACTCTTACAATAGCCATCTCGGACACCAATGAAAGAAGCAATAAGCAAATATTTAAAGAAAGGTGAGTGAGAAAGGAAGAAACAGGCCAGAGATCAAGAGTGTTTCCTCCTGAGAGAGAACGTAGGAATAAAAAAGATTTAAAACATCAACAGCAGAAACTCTCATAACAGTAGAAATTATTACAGGAAGAAATCTAGTAAGAGAATAATGTTCACCTTAACACAGGCTTTGTGGGTAAATATAACAAAAGCCAATATTTCTACAAAACTGTCCAAGAAACTGAAAATGTTTTGGGGGTGGGAAATGTAAAGGTATGCAGTCTCAACAGCAGCATTTGTTAGTTGTTTGGAGATGTTAAAGGTTTTTCATTACTTCTCTAAGGCAATGTCAGGCACTTTCATGAAAGATCAGGTGTAGCTTAACAGTGTGGTGAACATGGTGGTGGAAGTCGTGAAAACTTTTGGCTGTGCTATTTAGAGGTCAGACTGGAAAGTCTTAAAGGACCCTATAGTCACAAAATCATTTTATTTGATCATTAGAATTTTACATGTATGTTTAAGAAAAATAACTTTATTAAAAAAAAAAGAGAGATTTATACCTGCTTTGGCCTACACAACTCTACTAAGGAGATTAAACAAATCTAAACATATGTGAGAAACCTTCTGCACTGTCCTCATACTTATGTTCCTCAAGGCAAGACAGAGGAAGAAATAAGGTGACAGCTTAGGGGAAATTGTCTCTGGAAAAGATGTCATTGTCATTGGGAGAATAAATGAGGAATGACATGTAGGAGAAGAATTAGCAGAACAGCTCTTGACATTTGTCAGGAAGAAAAGAGCTCCCAGCACCTGGAGACAATGCAATGCTTCAATGCATGTAGGAACAACACAGAAACTGAAGATCTAATAACGCCCATTGACAAAGAAGGTGGGGAATTTGGGGGGAAAAAAAAGTTCTCATTGCATTAAAAAATAAATACATTTCAAATTTCACCCAGTTACATTGTGCAATTTGTTGCTACTTAAAACTGTGGTTTAGGATAAAAAGAAGGAAAGCTTCCAGTTGTAGACTAGAACAAGCTGAATATAGCTTAAGGACATTGTATCTGACAAATTGCGAAATCAGATTTGCAATATGACTTAGTTTCAAAACTCTACAGCCTTTTGCTAGATATAAAATGCTGTTTCTGTGAATCCTCCCTAAATTCCTGTTTGCTTTTTAGGGCTGCAAAGTGATGGAGAATAAGTTCAGGGCTGTGATCAGTTATCCTGCTGCTCTTCAATCTGAGACTTGTGTTACTGCTCATGGTCAGATCAGCTGCAGCAGACATTTCTAGATTATACTGGGCAGTCAGAGCATAAAAAGAAATCCTATGCAGGAGCAGAAACAGGAGAAAATAATGGTACTTGACTGAAGAAAAAATAAGCCTGGAATTTGTCAGATTCAGGTGTGACTTCTGGGAAGTCACTGGTCTAAATATTCATGGAAAAAATGAGTGCTTGGTTACTTTTAAATTGAGTCCTTAATCTCTGTAGACCTCTTCTTTTCCTTACAGAAAGGGGTTTAGGAAGTATAAAATTACATATTCTTTTAAGTACTTAAAAGTGTTTAGAGAAAACATTTATGCTTAGGTATAAAAGAAAAAAGTTTAGAAATATGTACTGGTTTAATTTAAAGCAAAATGAGAGAACTTTGGAGACCACAATTCATTTCATTCATGAAGGATTCATTGAGATTTATATCAGACCTCATAAAAGCTGGAACCAGTGTTCCAGCTTTCCAACAGTCAGAGCAGTAGTGACTTTTTAGTCTGGGATTTGCTTTAACTGCCTAAAGTCTCACAAAGGAAATTAAGTGCAGTCGACCAGATAGTGCATTGCATTGGTCACCACTTCTGCATTTGTATTTTAGTTGGATTTACCTTCTCACCTGCTTTAATTTGCAAATATAAAGGTTTATGACTACAAAATTCTGCAGACAACTTACATTTGTGTGTACTGATGGCAGAGTTAGAAATATAAGTCTCCAATTCATTTACACAGGTACTTGTTTCTGCATATCAAATGGTCGGATACGAAACACCATTAACAAAAGCCTTTCATATATGTATTTTGTGGATAACATTGGAACAACAGGATAAATATTTGGCCCTTACTTTACCAAAATCTACCTCAATAACAGACACTACCTCCATCTGTTTGTGGGCCTACTGATATTTTCAGAATTCAAGGGACAATCACTTATGGTTTATCCTATCTTGTGTCTCTTAGGAAGCCAGTATCGGTGTTAACTATAGACTGTGCATTTCCTTTTCTCATAAATTGGTATTTGGGTGGGATTTTTGGGGAGGGAAGAAAAGATTATAGATTTTGGCTTTTCTTCAGGTCTAGACTTTCCAGATACTCAACACAAACTCATAGGTTAAAGAGAGGGCTTTTCTCTGTGAAAAGAAGAATGTTAGAATCATTGGGAAGCAAGATGCATGGGAAAGTGGTCTGGAAGCAGAAAATTCCAGTAATCAGTTAAGATCAAGCCTCATATCCCATCAGGGCTGCAGTGGGGAGCAGAAGGGAACCCTTCCTGGACAGCACAAGTGGTTCTGGCAGAAGGCTGCTCCCAGCTGCCCTATTTCCCAGGCAAGCATATGAAAACCAAAGGGAACTCAAATATTTGTTTCCAAAATCAGTTAATGACAGAGAGTATAAAAAACTCATGAAATTATAATTCAATGGAACATTATTTTGAGATCTCCAGAAAACACAGACATAAGTAAGCAGTTGAAATGATGTCCAATATACATGAACTTCTCAGAAGAAAAAAAAAAAAAAAACAAACTAAAACGACAAAACAACAAATACAAAACCAACCAGATGTGGACGAAAATCTGTATATATTAGACAAGATTGCTAGTTTATGGGAAATAGCACATACAGTAAAGCCTTTGCTTTGTTTGATGATATTACCAGAGCACCACTGTGTAAGTAGTCTCCAATCCATTATGTTTTACACTTATATAATTTATTAGACGTGAACTGTGATCTTTATTCTTGCAAAAGCTCTCTTCTGAATTTATGGCACTTTTGCAATCATTACTCAGACTGTATGGAATCATATATTTCTATGAATTAAACTGAGAAACAGTTTTCTAATTAGCATTACAATTGTTAATGAAATGAAAGATTACATGAGTTGCAGTGAACAGAGAGACATAATACTATCAGGCATTTGAGTCAGACATATTTAAAATATACGCTTCCTATTGTCTGAAATTCCCACTTCCAGCAGCCTCCAGAGTTTAGCAAGATCATAAAACTGGAGCAGCATTTCATGGAGTTCCTTTTAGTTAATATCACAGTATTAAATAAGATCTTTTCTGCAAGGGAAAGAAAATGATTGTTCTCTTTCCTAAGCTGACTGTGTAAAATGTTCTTCAATAAAATCCAAGAAATTAATATTCAATGATTTACAGTAAATCTCCTGAGTACAGAAGGTTTGCTCTAGACGGGAAAAGCAAACACTTATGGGGTACATTATTATGATGGCTTATGCTAATTAAATTGAAGCAGAAATGCTTAATTTATGCTTTACCATCAAGTGCAAAGGGGAATATTCTTTCTTGGTTCAAGCTTTATCTTGTTAAGAAGATTTACCTCCTTATTTCCTACAATAAAGAGCTATTTTTGAGACTATACTGAGAAAGCAGAGGCTTGCAGAGCTTTTCTGCTAGTTGCCATGACACTTTGGATCTCAACCTACAGTTCAATACAGTAGCTGCAATTAGGTTAATTAGAACATTATCTCAAAGTACATAGCTATTGTACAAAAGAAACATTCTCACTGAATATGCTGCTTAGTCACCAATAAATGATTTTTTAAAAAATTACATTCTCTAATTATAATGAATAATTTATTTCTCCTGGGGATGCTTGACATTTAAATATTGTAACAAAAAATAAATACAGGATCCATCTGATATCATCTTAGGACATTTGAAATTTTTCTGACCTTTTAGTTATTTTCTTCTATAAAATAATGAGAGAAGAATCCCTATAATAAAAGATTATACTATTTTAGCTCATTAGTTATTTCCAAATTCAAAGGTCTTAATGAAAAATCATACATACATATATATAAATGTTAACCTTGTTAAAGGAATTTTTTATTATAATATTCCCTAGCTCTGTCTGAAAAAGGTGACTAAGCTGACAGCTTTTTTTTTTTTTTTTTTTTTTTAACTATCACAGCATCTGGAAGCTTTCCTTAAGGGGAAGGAATCAGTTGTGCCACATGCTGAACAAGCAGGATAAACAAAGCTTTCAGTCTACACAAAAAGTAACAGGTAGGTGTAGACAGACCAATAAATACAGGAAATAATGAATGAAAAAGATTAGCATGACAAGTTGGGGTGTGAGTCCATCAGTAGCCAACTTGTCTTTGTATTTCTTTTATAGTAATTACAAAAAGGAAAGCTTTAAAGGAGAAAAAAAAAATCAGTATTCTAAGCATTTTCTGAAAACGCAGCTCAAGCATAAAAAGGTACGAGGAGCACGTGGATGAAATGGAGCTCCACTAAAATCAAGAGGACTTTTTTCACAGATGTCAAGAGAGGCAGATGCAATCTTTGAGAGTGACCTATGTAAATTGTTGACTTTAAACTGTTGACCTTCTGAGATAAATGTTCAACTATCTAAAACTATTTTGTCCAGATGTACTCAGTGACACAACTGGCACTCAGACCATGTGTATCAGAAAAAGGGTACCTCTGGGCCACACATCATGACCACCCAAGATTTCAGACTGTCCTAGAAAACAGACCGGACCATCAGTGTATTCTGTAGTCTCTAAAACATATTGAAGTGCACTGCCCATTTCTGGAGAAGCTGTACACACTGTATAAACCTGCCGTGGGCAATGACTTAGCAGCATACATCTCATGAATGTCATAGCTGTCGCTGTGAAATATCAAATGCCAAGATTTTCATAATTTATTTCCGCATATTTGACAGGCAGGGACTTTTTGAGGACAGAACTCTAAATTTAAACATTTGTTTCTGCCTTTTTGTGTCTCAAATTTATTCCTATTCCCCACCCCATTTATCAATCATTTTCACTAATCATTACTGCCTATATTTATCTTCCATAATCACTAACCTTCTTTCCTCCACATCTTAAAGAAAGGAAAGTTGCTGTCAGACATTATGCAAACTATGAATATCTCTGAGGTGAAAAGATGGAATACTAACCCCACAGAAAATGTCTGCAAAACTCTCTTAACTTTAAGAAAAACATGTTTTGGCTGATAAGAAATGTTATCAGCCAGACACTCAGCTAAGCACATGAGCATAACTCACCTAAGAGTGAATTATGGTGCTCTTAGCTTCTAGGACATTTGCCCAAAATCCAGGAGCACAGTTCATGTTTTAGGGGACTTCCTGACTTGGTTTTGATTTGATATTTACACCAGTTCAAGACTCTCAAGTCCATTCCTTTTTTTTTTTTTTCTTTCTCTATTTCTTCACTGATCTGCAAAGGATGTTTATTATTATAACCCAATTCTTTTATTCTGTGAAGCAATTAGAAGTTTGCTGACCTAGCACTTTAAGTATATCTGACATAAGTTAGAAACAAACCCAAAGATAAATACAAATGCACATAAATCTCAGCTAACACAAAATTTTCGTCTCATATAGATCAAGTGCACCACCAAATTCCAACTCGAACTTAAAGAAATTATTTTACAATATGAACAACCTTGAAGACTAACAGAGAAAACTATTTCAGACCTCAAGATTTCCACCAAAATGAGGTCTTTTGGTTTCTTCTTTTAAAGAGGGAGAAAAAGATATGAATTTTTAGCTTTCTCCAATATACCTGCATTTAAAAGAGGTCTTCAGTGGTCTTGTACTTCATGGCTATGCCATGCGACTCCTCCTAGAGCCAAACTTGATTTAAGTGGTCCACTTTAAATCCTAACGTTTCTGCGCCTTTCTTCAACCTTTTGCATTGTTCTACCTGTTCAGTACTGTTCCATGTATTTACAGGATATGTATACATGTCCTACATAATAATACAATACATAGTATTATTATTTGAGTGAATCACAGAAGAAAAATTAAAGTCAATGTCTCCTTCCTGTACTTATTCAAACAACATAACCATACCATTTGTAATCAATTCAGAGAGCCAGGAAATCTGCTGTGGTAGACAATTTCCATCTCAATCTGCAGCAGTTCATCTTCTCAGTTCTTTTCAGCTCCCCATCCTGAAAGCCAAAACAATAACAGTCGCCTAAAGTTTGAACTTAAAGTAGCATTTGGTCCTACAGCTGAAACCCTTTAAAACAAATAAACAAGGAAAAATCTCAAATTGTGCTTGTCAAAGCAGCGAAACTCACATGCGAGATAAAGATATAATGATAAAATGTGTTGATGTGGGTAGATTCACAAATATCAAAAAAAGCAAAATGTTAATTTTCCAATGTTACTGTTTGTTTCTCTTCTGTTTTCACTAAGTTTCAGTAAAATATATCTCCTCTTCTTCCAGGCAGCTATGGCTACTGCTGCCAACCCAGTTTCACATTATTGGGATGGTAACAGATTACATGGATATCTCTCTCCATCCATACTTATTTTAAGAGTCATACTACCAGAAGCAAGAACAAACATCCTCACCTTGTCTAATGCCTTTTCTCTCTCTTCTCTCACCCTGTCACATAGTTTGTGCCCTTTCTTACCTTTTTGTTTCTGTCTAGCTAAGATCCTGCTCACTTCACCCAAAGAGTCTCACAAACTGCAGTCCCTCAAAACCATGGCAGTAATATCTTCTGCCACTTGTGATCTGGAAACTATCAGATATTATCTTGTCTATTTAGGCTGCAAATTCTTCAATGGAGAGATTATCCATTTGTACAGTGTCTGGTGCAAATGGAAACCTGTTCCCAACTGACCTTTTGGCAAGACTGAAAAAAGAGGAAAATGCACTTGTGTCTCCCTGAGACTTGGCAACATCTTTGTGAGATACAAAAGATCTTTTGATTCATTGCTCTCAACCTTCAACTGATATGTCATGCAATGTCTGTTCATAATCTCACTGATCATTCTCTAACAGGAGTTCTCTCTGCAGGTCTTCTGCTAATAATAATCCAGCACCCTCATTCCTCTGCAGAGCTACCTCCTCCCCCAGATACCCTTTCCTCATTCTGATGCACTTCTTAGACTTAAATAGGATGAAAGGATGCAATGCTTTTCAGGATGGGAGGAACAAAAAGGAACAGAGACAGAGAAGACCTTAAAAAGCCATCATCCCTGCATCATCATCATCAGTAGCAACAAAAACAGCAGATAGCTGGGTACTGGAAGGTGGAAATCTGGTAATGCATCTTGCCTGCATGATACAGCAGCCCAGTCCTTGGTTTTGCAGCATATTAGGTGTCCACTTCTCAGGCTATCAAATTACAGTTGTTTATGACAAATTTCAAAGTCATTTATAAAAAATATATCATTAAGAAAAGGGAACATTTAACCCCACCAAGGAGACAATACATTTTTTACCAGAATATCAAAAGCAGTTTCCATTTTCTTACGTGAAAAAATAATTTCTCTGTATTTTATAACAATTAATCAACATCATTATCGAAATAAAAGTTTCTATCCATCACCTCTCCAAGACTTTCTGTTTCCTACAAAACTGTGTAGAGGAAGTTTCAACTTCCTCACAGCTGTAATCTTCTACAGTGTCTTTGAAGAAGTAGGTCTCAGTGTCCTTGGGCAGGTGTCTGTGATCCCAGGTATTTGCATCCATCTATTTATGTTAAAAAACTGACAATCATGTACTCTATTTCCTTATATCTTTTTACATACATTAAATCAATATACATGCCATATATTCTTACAGAAGCAGTTCATATTTTTCTTGAGTACTCTGTCTTTAATTCACCGATGCAATGCAGCAATTGTTGATTTTTTCGTAAATTTAGTAGCAGCAAATGTTACTTCATTAGTGTATCTGCCTATGGTTTTCTTCACAATAAATTCTGCATAAAGGCTGCAGCCAGGATACACACTGTACATTATTTTTATTTATACTAGGATTCCACCCAGGAGCACTAAAAAAACACCAGGTTCTTCAAGCGTACAAGGATTGCCTGGCCTTTATTCCCCCTTTGTTTTGTTAGGCTCATTCACCCCCAGTCCAAGAACACTTAGAGACGAAAATGAAGTGCACTCTTTAGAGGGGGGGATGAGAACGGTTAAAACTGGAATTAGGGAGGGAGAAATACAAGGAAGGAAGCAAATTCTCAACATCAGTTCATTGCTTCATGACCTATCACTTGTTCCTTGCGAATTTTATGTGGGAACTGATTTATAGGGCAAATCAATCACTCTAGCAGAAAGAAACCTGTCCTTAAAACAGTGTGAAAGCATCTGTCTGTGACAGCGTGCACGCAGCATGAATAAAGATCGAGTACAAAGTTCTTTGTTTTAGAGACTTGCCAAAGGTTTATCAAAAAAACCCCCAAACCAAAACAGAAAAAAAAAACCCAGCACCCAAAACACAAAAGAAACAAACCTTAAAACATTTGCCAAAACCATTAAAAAATAAATAAATATCTAGTCATGGTAAGTCACCTCTGCCCTATGAGTACAGTTTGCTACATACTTAACATGTAAGTACTAGCGAAAGGGAAATTGGGTGGAAGCACATATTAGTGTACAAGTAGATATTTTAAGAGGTATTTCACTCTTTATTGGTCATACAGAAATACTTACAGGGCACAGTTAAGGGAAAAGCCTTAACTACGCTCTGCATTGCGTCACAGGTTACAACAGCAAAGCCTTACTTCAAGAAGTAGACCACTGAATTGAAAGAAAGGTGTCCCAGTAACACTCGCTAGCAGAGAAGCTAAGCCCTTTGCAGTGGGGGGTACACGTACCTTGCTTGCCCTGCTGGCCACAGGGGCCGATCCAGAGGCTAGTACAGCCCTACAGCCCAATGACTTGGTTCTTGATTGAGGAGGTCTTCAAGCATCAGTGACCCTCATAACTGTGATGAGTCCTTTGACCCAGATTGCCATGCCCAGCTGAAAAAAACCAGATCTAATTTGGTCCTCTGAAACAGATGAGCCTAAAATAAAACAGGAAAGACAGTATCCAATTCTAAAAACTCATAAACTGTTTTTTTCACCTAGGACTTTTAAGTTGAAAACAGGGAAGTGCCAGAGACTACATTATCCCCATATAAAGTCCTAACTACTTGTTTACCACAGACTCTAAGAGACTTAAGCATGATGATAAGGAATACCTGCAGGTGGACAGATGTACACCCGCAACTCAGACACATGCACTCAAGTATTGATGTCATCAGGTACTAAAGCAGAGGCAGTAAATCAGTGAACACTTTGCTCTAGTAAGAGAGAAGTATTGATTTCATTATCCAAAGCATTCTCAGGGTAAGAGTCTTAATGGCTGCAATGAGCTCAGTGGGAAAGGAAAGTATCTGAAAGCAAAGGAAACCTCTGATGATTTTAAGTACTTTAATTTTTATCCCATAAACAATTCAGATGGGATGAGCTATGTAATAGCTTTTTTATGATAATTATGTCTATTTGTTTGGTCTTTTACCAGATCGTTAAAGCTACTGAGGTTGCTGGAGAGCCAATTTTTTTCTTGAACTGTTTTAACTGTTCTTATTTGATTGCTGGAGTTTAGTGATGATAAAGATTTATAAGCAGACAAGAAAAGCTATTTTTAAAAAGCTTGCCTTGTGAATATAAACAGTCCCTCTTGAAATAATTTCAGTGACAAAGTTTTTCCTTTATTAAAAAGAGGAAAGCAACAGAGCAAGCTATATAGAAAATACGGTAACAAAAAATATTTTCTTTTTTCCCATAATATTACAGGGAAAAGGAGAAATTGAGCAGAAGGAAAAGCATTTTAGTAATGAGCTCTGGCACAAGTTCAAATGTAAATGTTGCTTCATGCATTGGGACTGCAGGATCAGGTCACAGGAATGAAATCAAGAGTAACTTCATTCCACCCTAAAATTTAGCTCTGGGAACAATAATTAAATCAACTTAATTTCTTAGATGGGATTGCTGTTGTAAAACCATGGGATGGGGTGGATGGAGAAGGGTGAAGGCAGGTATAGATACATATACCTGTAAGTGCTTCTACCAGAACACAGAACTCTGAACTCAAGTTTAAAACCTCATCTCCAATACAACACAGTACAGCAAAGTCTCGTTCAAAGGACATCAAGCTCTGAGACACTTTCTAGAACAACACTTCAGTTTTACCATTTAACAGCCTGAGGAAACAAAATATGACAGAAAAATACCAATTTACTTACACGCTTACTGCCCAAAGTTTTGAATACACAATTAGTTTTAGATGGGCAGATTTTTCTAATTATAAACAGTTCTGTGTGTTTATGAATCTTAGTAGCTTTCTGTATCATGCTGAGTGCAATGACAGCATTTGCCACCTGCATTGCAATTCTCAGAAATTTAATTATAATACTATGCACATATCCCTGCAGTTTCGGCATCAGTTACTCTACCATCACATTAATATTATTTATTGTACCTGTTTAACCTTTGTATTTTTTAATAGGTTTTCAAAGTGGTTTTACATACACTGCTTTATATACTACACAGCAACATGAAATTTAGACAGAAATTTACATAATTCTCCAAGGTGTAAACTTATCTTCCATTTAAAGCCATTAAATATCATCTATCTGTATGTCACCATCTTTTTTCAAAGTCTCAATCACATCTATATGCAATTCAGTTTTCAGGAAGCAGAAGTTCATATAATACATTAGAGGAATTTTGTTTCATTCCATTAAAATTTTATTTACATTTTTAATACCACAGATTTTCCAGAAATGAATGTATTTTAAATATAACATATTTTAAATCAGTATTGTTAAAAAAAAGGAACACAGGTTGTTTGTGAGGCTATTTATACACAACTATTGTATATGATCAGTCATTTCTTAACTGATCTCAGAATTTCCAGGGTCCTGATATCTGGTCTGCATTGCCAGAATCACAGTGCCACTGCCCCGGAGGGGGCAGGTAGGATATGAAGATGGACAAGATACAGGTTTTATGAGGAGGTGCAACAGTCATGGAACCATTATCTCCACAGCAGAGATACAGCACAACCTACTTCACAGGACACTTTTTTCCCACCAACTTCCCCTTGCGATACTTCTATATACTTGTCTGACCTGTGTCCGATGCGTGGGCTCACAGTGCTGAGCGGTTTTGACGCAGCTCTGGATCAAAGCACAGGAAATTTGTCTTCTGCTTAAACACAAACTGTGTGATGAAAGGTAGTCCCATGCAAAATGTTCACCTGAAAAACTGCTGTTGATTTTTTTCTCTACTGTCACCATAAAATACTCAACTATCAGTCAATAAAAAAGCAAGATTTTTTCTTTTTTCCCCTGGATCTTTTTAATAAAAGCAACAGCTATTGAGAACTACAGAAAAAACAGTGTTTATGCCCACTGTGATTCAGAAAAAATATATTCAACTTCACAGCATTAATTGTCCTTGGAAAACAAAAAGGAAAAGTTTTAGTAGTAGAAAGCAAAAAAATAGCCACTGTACAAATCAAAATGAAATTCTTATTGACATTACCATTTAAGACAGTTTGGCTAGGGGCAGCATGGCCAAACTATCCTGCTGACACTGCTTCTCGTTGTGGTGCCACCAAGGCAAATTCCTGGACAATCCATACACCATGAAAGACTTCCAGCCCCTTTGATCTGGTGTTTTGGATGGCTTTAAGCCATCAGGAACAAAGGAAATTTGTTCTGCATTTGCAACTTTGGCAGGAAAGGAGTGCAGAGGCATTTGTGCGAGAGATCTTCATCCAGGTCCTATGATGAAGTTGACATACAACAGCCCTGGACAGTCTTCTACAGTTTAATTTGAAAGACCACAATGCTTCCTAAAGCACTGTACCTAAAATAATAATCATACCTACAACTCCTTCTTTAATAAATCTGCTTCAAAACCAATTGCTTTCTAATTGAGTTTCTCACCACTTTTAGAGAGAATTTGAAAAAACTTGAGAAGTACATGTAAAGAAAAAAAATTAAATATATCTCGTGATTACCTCAATAATTTGAAGTGGCTAAATTCAAAAATGTAAGTTCTGAGGCATAGAATCTGTGAACTTCCACGGCTAAATTTGTTTATTTATAATTATTTATTTCTTTTACTTTTTTCAGAATTTGGCTGAAGCAACAAATACTGAATACCTGAAAGAAGGATCTACAATACGGCATAATGGTATATATCTGGGCACAGACTTTAAGTCTTCTAAAATAATTATCCCTACAGAAATTTCATTAGGTTGGAACTAATAACTGACCGAAAAAATAAGATCCAGTACTATGAAACTCATTTCACTGTTCAGGCAAGTGGGCAGCATTTGCTCACATCCTTTCATTGACCCAAAAAGCTGCACATAGAAAAAGCTCAATGGCTGCTTTCAGTTAAAAAAGTGTGTGTAGAGGGGGAGTAGGAATGAATTGAAGTGGAAGAGAAGGGAGACACATAAGCAACCAAGATGTGCTCCAACCCACAGCACTTCTGCCTGTCATCCTCAGACAAAAACAAGTAAAGCTCTTGATATTTCTTGTATTAAGGTGACACCAAAAATAGCTGATGTAAACCTCATATCACACACATGGGCAAATCAAACAAGCACATAAAATCTGAGTCTCATCAGATGTTTCATCCTATAAAGCAGCTACTGTATCTCCTTTGGCCCGGCAGCCACCGTCTCTGAGACAGCTGGAACAAGATTTTTATTTCTGTCAAAGCAATTGCAGAAGGGGTCATCAGTGCTGAAAGGGGTGATGAGACAGAGCTGCTTGAATATGCCAACATTTGCACAGGAAGGAAGAAGACTTGTGCGTTTGAGACCCAACCCCAGCACGGTCACAAAGTCCACGTAGCCAGTGGGGTCTACCACAGGAGCCACCCCTGTGAGGCCAGAATCCAGCCCCTGCTGACTCCCCCAGGGAATAAACATCTGCAAAACCCTGAATATACTAATGTCTCCTAGCCTCCTCCAAACCATAACAATTTGTGATATTTTTTAGGTGTTTTTCATGCATGAGAACAAGAAATACAGTGCTCCAGAAAAGGCTGAACTCAATGCATTTCCTCTTAATGCTGTTTTGACAGAAGAGGGCCAATGAACACAAGATATGCTGACAAAGGAATTGCTAATGATGAGAAGAAATTACACTGTTAGTTCTGCAAGATTCTTCACTTTAAAACTGTTTCTGCCAATACTAGCACATATTTCATATCTTTAATGTTCAACCTTGTTTGCCATTATAAAGCAAATATTTGTCAAGTCCCTGTACTCTCTGGAGTTTCCTTGGGCTTACAGCAGAAATTTCTCTGCTGCCTTAGACATGACATGTCAGATGGAGACTGCAGGAATTCAGAGCAGAAAATGGGAGGTCAGCTCTAGGTGGAAAAGGAAAAAGATCTGAAGAGTCTGAATCTAACTTGAGCTACCAGGTCCATTGATTGCACCATGTGATGGCAAAGGGAGGGATGTGGAGGTTTCAAGACACTTCCCAGGGTGGTTCAGTTGGTTCTTTTGGGAGATCAATTAAAAAAATGACAGAAGGTGCAGCCTATTCCTTAATTTCTGTTTAGACATTTCTATCTGGCCACAGATCTGTGAATATCATGATGTGTCTTCTAACATCTCTCTGCAGTTCTCCAAAAGATCAATTCCTCAATAAATCACCTCCTATAACACTATCATAAATGGCTTCCATATTATCAGACAGTCAGTTATGATTCTAAAATATCAAACATTTATTTTGATGTATGCCTATAGCTGAAATTTTCAGGAATGGAACAAGGCAGAATTTTAAAACTGAATCAAAAATTTGGAAGCTTTCTTCCCACTCATTTTTTTTTTCAAAAATTTCCAGTTGATTTTCAGACACATGATTTATTGATGTCCAGTGTACTTCTAAATTACTTTAGCAATTTCTGCTCTGGCCTTTGAAATGGCTTAAGACACCTTACAACAAATCACAGTTCAAATGCTGAATACATACTGTTTCTATTTACATAAAAGTGTTTTGACATTTTCAGAGCTTCCTCACTTGTTTTCTTACAATGAAGGCAGGGGATGGGAACCAGAGTGTACCAGCAAATTTAAGAAACAGAAGAATGAATAAGGAGAGAAAAGATGTAAAGATTTTAAAGTGTCTCTGTGTTGAAAAGTTAAAAACCCCCCATAGATTTAAGCTACATCAAAAGCAAAACTTTTAAGTCTATAATTACAAAGTAGAGTTTGAAGCTAAATGAATTGCAAAAATAAGATGGCTGTGATTGTGTTTGCCAATATTCTCTGCTTTATTCCAATTAGTGATAACTTTATAATTTAACTTTTTTCTTTACACTAGTCAGTCTGAGACAATGTCAGTGTTGAGTCCATAAGCATTTTGAGAATTAATTAAAATGTCATGAAATAGTTCTTTCATTAGCATATATATGGTCATAAAAATAATTATAATTAGTTCTTAGAGGTGGAGGAGAGTTAAATTTGATTGATGGAATTAATGAAAACATGGACAGTTCCAACATACTAAATAACAGGAACTTGGAGTATTAACCATCTACTATGCAAAGTTATAATAATTACAGTCAGAGCTAAAAAGATTAGTATTCAAAAAGAATAACATCCCTTAGAGCCTAAAATACCCATTGCAAATTATGAATGTATTTTCAAATGTTTATATCATTCTCGGAAGAAAAATATAATTTTGATTAACTTCCAAAGTCTTCTAGATTAATAGGTATTTGCAGTCTTAAAGAGTACAATCAATCCCTCTAATCTTGTTATCAGATGCTAAACAGCTGGGTGACCTGATTTAAGTGTTATGATTTTAAGGAAGTAATAACGTATAATAGTTTCCAAATGCCTGCTAAGAATTTGCAAGCTGTATAATACACCAAAAGATATGCAAATAAATGACATTAAAAGAAACATTATAATTAGCATTGGAATGCATATAAACTGCTTGTGCAGCCATAAGCAACCTAATCTTATTTCAGTTGTGTTGCTTTTAATTTATTCTGTCTTTTAAAGACCTGCAACACAGTAATGATATTCTTAGAAGCCCAGGTGTACCCACTCTGCAAATGGGTAAATTGTTAAGCTGAATAAAAACCTTTTAATTCAGTATTTGAGACCCTCCAAAGCAAACTGACCACAATTGGCATGAATGATAAAATGAAATTAACATGCAAGTTGTACATTCACAATATTTATTCTTCTTCTCCAGACACTCGCTTAATGTAGAAAGAAAACTCAAAACCAGGGCTGAGTGGCATTAAACTCCTCTGGGGGGTCGAGGCTGAGAGCAGACCCCTCAGTGATGTGGAAGTGGTCAAAGCAAAACTCAGCTCCTGCTTGAGCAATCACCTGGTGCCATTTGCAGATCCCTTTGGCCTGGCTTCTCAGCTCCTGGAAGGCATTAGCTGGTTTTTCTACATGATTCTTCAATCTGCTGTTCCTACCTAAGGTCCTGCAGCTCAAACGCAGACCAAGATGCCCAACACTTGCTCTGTTATTTGGTGGCCATCCAAGCAAATGGACCAAGGCTCCAGTTCTTCTGCCTACCAAGGATTATGATGGCAGCCTCCCTACAGCTCACCTCTCAAACACTGATTTTTAAAATAAAGGCAGGACATGAAAGCTTGCTGGTGACAGCATAGCAGAAGACTGAAAGAAAGCATGGGCCAAGCCCAGGGGAAGAATAAATCCAGCTAAAGCCCAAAGTCAGGCAGTTTTATGTCCTGATGACCATTTTAAAAGTTCCTGATGCCTTTTTAAAGATAAGATCATTAAAGACACAGGCAGAAGCCTCAGATGAAACAGAGCAGGAAAAAAGGAAGTTGAGCTAGATGAAGAATAATTTTGAGAGCATAAAACTAACAAAGGTAAAACTCTAGTCTATCAGATAGGTATTTTTTGTTTCTACCTTTGCTCATAAAGAAAAGCCATACTACCCCCTGCCCTCACTCTGCTTTCCATCATGGATGACCACAGACTAAAGCTGACTGGACCTGCCCCAGGGGCTTGTTTAGCCTCCTTGGAGTTATTCTGTAGAAAGATCAAGGCTTAATAACTTATCATGCAGAAACAATTATTTTTTTAAACATTTCATTGTTTTGTCATTTACACACAGCACTACAATAAGATGGCACTAGCTGAAATGTTATGTCCATGCCACTGCCCAAGACAGAGTGGATGAAATAATTTTGCTCTGTCTTGAGTCTGTCCGTGCTGGAAAAGCTTGATCTCCCATCAGCAGGACAAGGAGGATTCAGCTCTGTTACAACTTATTTTCTGCATCTACTGATGTTTTCCTTAATTTACCCCTGCTCTCAGCAGGTGGGTCCAAGCTTCCTAAACACTATTATAAAAATTTAAAAAATTATCTCCCTATCCTAATAGGCAGAGCCTCCCTAGTACCTAGAACACATGTTATGTTTCGTTGCAGACTGTCCACAATAAAAAATGACCTGCAAGTTCTTCAGGCCATCACAGCTGCAACCAGGAGACAAGAAGCACAGAAGAGATGCTTTAACTGGTATTAGCTGTTCTACCCATGTCCATGTACCACTCTATTGTATGTTATTTCCAGATGGCAGGTTGATGATTTTTTTTTTTTAAAGCAACTGCCAAGTTTGTGAGGAATTATTTTGCAGAAGCATTAACTGCATGTAAAGGTCTTTTCTTTTTTTATAAGACATTTCTAATCTCACATCCCCCCTCTAATCACACAAACAGTTTAGACTAAAAAAAGGCACTACATGGTAGGAAGAAGCAGGAGGGAGTGGGCACACACAGCTGTGCATGCTGCTGCCAGAGAGTTTGTTTTCCATTCTTGTATTGATAGAGATGCTCTGACAATTGTTGTGCCAGATTCTCACAAATGCCATGTTTTGCAAACTGCTAAATTAAAGAGTGAAGATCTTGGTTTTTAAGCATTATGTTTTAAAGATTTTTTTTTTTTTTCTTCCCCCTAAGGGAGCATATGGTGAAAGGGTGACACATCTAAAATGGTCTTACTGATAGCTGGTACCCAGGAAAGGATTACTCTATTAAGAAGAGTAATTGCTACTTGGTGTAGCCACCTGGTATTTTTGATCAATAGGTAGAAGCTTCCACCAAACAGTGGAAATAACTGTAGTCTCTCATTGAAAGGGAATATAGTTTGCTCTTTTCATTCTGCTTGAACAGAAACTACTACCACTGACTCTCAGCTACCCCTAGCAATCCAAGTGCTCCTTTTCTTGAGCCATGGTCCTCACACTGGCAGTTATAGGGATGAAAATTTACTTTCTCCCTCTGAGACTTAGTTTATAATCCCTTGTATATAAACCACACATGCTTCAGTAGGACTGAATTTTCTTCAGCACTGTAACAGAATAAAAGAATAAAATGAACCTGGAATAGAGCACTGCTATTTCTAAATTAAACAGCAGCAAGAAGACAATCATAGGGTCCTAAATTCTATTCTAGGGTTCATTTTGACTGGAGCTTTACTTGATTAAATAAGGAGTCTGTAATCTAAGGGCGTGCTTAGTCACTCATTTGCAACCCCGTTGCAAAGGATGATCAAAGAATTCCTCTTTATACAAAAAATGTCTTTGCAGCACATTACTGTCCCTAATCCTGATCTTCACATCTGTCTCATGGCTTGCAGCAGGGCAGGACTGCTCTTCAGCACAGGAAAATATGGGGCTGGCTGGCAGCTTCTGTTTCCTGCATGCCACCCTGCCCTTTACAGGGGGACTCATAGCTTGTATTAATTTAATTCTCTGTCTTTCTGCATTTATATGGCCAGTGTTTTAAACCTAAGAGTTCCTACCCTTCAAACAATTGTACTCCCATTGTGAGTTGAGAATAGGTCTTTCATCAATTATTCACTGCTCTGAAGATGTAAGAACTATCTCAAGGCAAATTTGTGTTTCTTCTCACTTCTCAGAAGTAGATATTGGAAGACATGTGCACCTCAGCAGAGAGCATATGGGAGCCATGTTCACTTTTAGGGGAAAAAAGCAACCCACCTCTAGTATACATTCATTGCATATTTGAATGAGGACCTCCAGTTCAACAGTATTCCACACTTATAAACAGGGATATTTAAAGACGCTGACATTTTTCAAATAGAAACGTCAAAATTATTTTATATTAACTTCACCATCATTTTTTTATTCTTAGGCACATTTAACCATTCTCCATAGAGGGTCCCTACCTCCAAAATTAAGAAAACAAAAATGTAGGGATAGCAATGAACTCTTCTTTTTTTTAAAATGCACACTTTACATTTCTTTCTCTTTTGTTTTCCCCTAACATCATCTTGATTGCAATTGCTAAACCAATGACATTAAAGAAGTTGTCACATGATTTTGTTTTCAAATTAAATATTCCTATCATGGAATGAGGTAAATTACTTGACTGGGGCACAGAAAATAATGCATTTGTTAACATGCCATGAGTTGCATTTTTCAAATCTCTCAACCCTCCTACAATAATTTTTCCTAACATCACCACTGATAAACCTTTCACTATGTCAAAAGAAAAATTAGGTTAACTTTAAGCTCTTCCAATAATCCTAACCAATGCTGCGATCCTACTGTTTATCTCTGAAAGTATTTGCCATGAAATAAGAACAGTAAGGCTCACAAAAACTTGAGTAGAACTATGTTTCTTGATTTTAGAAAATTAGGTTTTTTTCCTCTTTCTCTTTGCTTCTCTCTATATCCCAGGGAAAATAAACCCAACAACAACAAAAACCTGGAAATGGTCCTTATAAGCATAGCTTATTGAGATTTCTACATGCATCTTTTCACAGAAAATATAATCATTAAAAACTAGCACTAACCAAGAAAAAGTAAAGGTCTAAGAAGATTATGAATAAAGGCTATTGATGGCTTTGTTTTTAATGAGACTGATGATTTTTTTTAAGTGTTTATATTCTTACCTGTATTTTCACTCAGATTTAATGTAACCTAAGTTATTTTCTAAGTTCTGTTACACAGGACGAAACCTCATATCTCCTGCCAGTTTAGAAATATGCAGGTGCTTGCATCTTTTGGAGCCTTTGTGAATATTGTACAACTTTCAAGTCTAACCTACTTTTCCTTCTTTTTTTTTTTTTTTTTTTTTTTCCTAGACACATTCTCTGGTCCCTTATGAATGTTGCAAAAGATTCACAGATTCTAACTGCTGCATAAAGCGTCAAAAATTAACATCTCCAAGAATGTCACTGAGATGTGCGGAGATTCCCCCCTACTCCCGCTCCAGTAAACTAGACTTTGATGGGACAGGCTTTAAAAGGAATTTTTAAGCCTCTTAAAACCTATAGGAAAAAATAATGCAAATTATGAAGTTCCTGTGAACAGTCACCTGCTCTCCCATGAATCAAAACATGTTGGAACAGACTGGAAAATCCTGCTTTATATCACATTAAGATTATGCTCTGCATCCCTGAAGTACTATGTTTCCCAAATGGCAGAGTGTAGGAATTCCCTGGACACTACTTTTTTTTTTTTTTTCTTTTCCCCTGTCCCTGAAACAACCAAGCAAATAAGCCCATAAATAAAACATACAGTACCTCAGTGGGTGGAAATGCAGACTGGCTTTGAAACACACAGTAGTTTATTGACTCAAAGCACATAATGTTATTGCTGCTAGGAGGCAGCAGCTTCTTCTGATGTCCCAAGGATCAGGGCTGTCCTCCAGTCACACCTTCTAATGCAGCTGAATTAAAAAATCTTGTAGTATGTAATTAAAAAATAGCCTAGAATACATTTCAAGTCTTGAAGGAGAACACAGCAAAATTATAGCTCTGTTATAGAATTTGATTGGGTGAGTTATGAAAGCCACAAAGAGGAAGCTATTCGCACTGAATTCTGCAGAGGTTTAGCATGTGCATCTTATAATTGCATCTGTCCAGTCATAAGAATAAAAATAATCCTTTGAAATGAAGGAATGAATCTGTTAGCAAAATCTGGCCATAAAATCTACTTTGGTTATAAAAACATAAAGAATATTCCTGTCCAAAGATCTAGTGACAACTGAGAGTGAAAAAATCCATTCGTAGTCTCAGAGTACAGGACATTTAATTAACAGAGGCTGCTGTTCACAGAAGATGTACAGAAAACTGCATGGTCTTGGCTTCAGTACACAAAGCTATTATATTATCAAAGATTCGTTTCTTAAAAGTGTATTACTTTCAGCTAAAAGAAGTCTAAAGTGGTCCATCATACAATACATGTATGACAGGTGACTTAATAGCATTAGTAGAGAAAATAACATGCTTTTTTGGCTCTAACAAATACAACACGTCCTGCTCATGACCACTCCGAATGTGACAAATCATTAACTTCAGCACTTCCACTGAATTCACTGAATATTTTGCCTCCAAAGGCACGTATTTCTTTTAAAATGTAACCAGTAGGTAAGGCACAACTCCATACTTTACTAAAATTTTCCATTCTTCCTCCACTGCTTCTCCCAAGATGTGCAACGTGCTCCCCATACACATCACCAAGGCTTATGCTGTACCAGCCTGAAAAATATGGTACTTGTAGACCTACAGAGTGTGTAACTCTTTAGGAAATCTTGACCATAATGTTATCTACCCTCTGAAGGGCTGAGCCATTTCACCTGTTAGGGTGGGCAAAGGGTACAAGTTGCCTCTGCTCTGTTGTTCCGCACAGCTGCAGGACAGAAGGGCTGGAGAGGACCACCCTGCCTGCCCCATATTTTGCAAGGGCATGTGCCATGAGCTCTGTACTGGACAACTTTGCCATAGCTGTAGCAGGAATGAATGAAATAGAAGCCTCTTATCATCTAAAGATATCTCTATTCTGTGACTGTTTCATTATACAAACTTTATAGTAAAGTAAAAGTTTAGGAATGAAATATAAAGCTTTTTCCTTTGAAAAATTAAAAATATTGCTACTTATTTTTCTTTATTGGGCAGAGGGGAAAAAATTGTTTTCCTAGACTAAAATGTAAGTAGATGGGAGAGCTGTAATTTTCTGCTGTAGTGGAAACACTGGGACCTTAATCTTGGCGCTTTTATAACTATTAAGAACTTAGATCTGAGTAATAAGCCCTTGAACATTATTAGCATTTTCCTAACATCTTAAAAGAGAGGGTTGACTCATTTGTTTTGGCTATAATACTCAACTGGTGAAGCAAACACTTTTCCCTCCTTTTTATACAAAAAGAAATGATAAATTTCTAGTTTCATAACAGCGCTTCCTTGTTATTAACTCACCCAGATACCTGATAGTGCAATAAAATATTGATACATAGAAGAAAAAAAAAAACCCAAACACAAAACTACAGGTTATGACACATACAGTCTACGCTAAAATATAAGTAGCCTTCTTTTATGGGCCACTGCTCTGGGATATATATTTTTACTCAGCATCTTTGATTATGCTGCCACCAGCAGCTTTCAAGACATAAAAAGGCAAATGACAGGTGCTGTCAGTGACTCGAACAAAAGCTGTGGAAATTCACTGAGCATGTAATACGGTAGATTTTAGCAAAGCTAAAAACCCACGGTAGCTTTGACTAACTTGATCTTTCAGAAAGCTATTTGAGGAAGAGAGTCACAAAATAATGAATCGGATGTAGCGTTACATAACGAAGAACTCCCCGGGGTCTTGTCTGCTGCCTTATCTCATAAATTGTAATGATTTTCATGTTAGATCAAAGAACAGCATAAAACAAAATTGAGATGAAAACAACTATTCATTGCCCTCAAGTGTATATCTTTTGTTTTAAGACACACATAAGCAGCACTGTGGAAGGTATTTCTCTCTTTACACAAATCATTGCTCTGTAATCTTGCCTGTGACAGCATGAAAAAGTCCATTGTTGGAAACATACACCTCTTAGGCTAGTTTCAGCTAAGTTTCTCTCAAGTTAGCCAGGTGGAGACGATATTCCCTTTTGTTTTTTGAGGGGTAAAAAAAAAAAAAGTAAAGAAAGGAAGATTGTCTCCACAATAAACGCAACAGAAAAAAATACATCTTGGGATTTGAAAAGAAAACCATTGCTGTTGGTAGAGTTCGCAGAAGATAGAAGGGGCGGGCACACATTAAATTGCACATTGCAGCAAGAACGATGTCTGCTGCCATGGACTCAGCTGCGTTATATCCTGCGAGTGCAACGGCATGCTCTTCTATAGTCACCAGAAAGAGCCTTGGGTTGGGGAGAACACCATGGAACAAGGACACATGGAAAGTGTTTCCCCTCTCAGGGGTTAGGACATCAGAAGAAAGGTATGGAAAGTAGAAAAATAATTACGACACAACCGTGGACAACAGGACAGTTGAGTACCACCATCCATGGCTCACCAGATCTGGAGTATTCGGGCTCCCGTTAGGCTCAGGAAACAGGAATTTCTGAAAAATAATTTATATATAAGGACTGTTACATCATGAACGTGCTATCAATTTCTAAGCAAACATATTTTTCAGCAGAGATCAATCCTGCCAGAATTCAAATATTGGTAAATTGTTAAGGTTGAAAAGGGCAGTAGTACTTAATTTAACAAGTTACAGTAAGTAGGAATGCAAATAGATCTAAGCCCTGTTCTACAATTTCCAAGCAGTGTAGAAGACAACACTGAAACCAGGTATATTTAAAAGGAATTTTTAAAAGTGCAAAAGTCTAGAATGTTTCTTTTCACTAACACCATAATCGTGTATTTACGACAATGGAACAATTAGATTTAATTTCCACACAGGAATACAGTGACATGGAGAGGTGATTTTGAAGAATTATCTACTAAAAGAAATCAGAAATTATATTTCAAACTCAAAGGCAAGTAATTTTTTTTCCCTTCTTCATGCATTATGAATGAATTAATTCCCAAAAATTTCTTATTACAGAAATACTTTATTACAGTTCAAGGATAAAAATCTCATGAAACCTAAAATGAAAATGCTTATTATCAGAAATGGAAAAATAATAATTTGTCAAACTTAGCTTCATCTTCAGTTCATGAAATATTCATGAGCAGATCTTGAGTCCTTTACATTTGTTATTTGGGCTTATGTGATATTTGCTCCCTCCAATGTGTTTTGCTTATTGATCATTGTAGTGTTCAGCACTCTGGATCTGCATGGACTCTTGGCTGGTCAGCTGTGATTAATCACATAATCACATTCATGTAATTTCTCTTCCTTGATTGGATGAATGTGATTCTCTGAAAAGGAGAAATTCTTGGTGTTGTCTCAAGGGCTTTGAAACACTCAGAGGGTTGTAAGATAAGTGGGTTAGGAAATGATAGAAAAGGCTAAAGCTTTTTCTTTCTGGCTCACTGAGGCTTCAGAGTCATAGTTCCCACCATGCTAATGTAAGATTTATTGTCTGGTTGCAGAGTTTGAATTTAATTTTCTTTTTTCCATGGTTGTGTAGATGCATGTGGAGGCAGATTTTTTCCACTTGTGTTAATTGCATAGCTAGGGATCTTAGAATCTGCCCCCTTGCTGTGGTAAAATATGGACTAAAACATTTTGTTCTAGTCTCATGAGCTTAAATTCCTTTTGGGCTAAATCTTTCTCTATTTAGTGAGTTTCTTAGCTAGACTGTACACTGTGAGAGTTTCACCAATGCTCAGTCCTAACCAAGCTTTCTGGACAAATTTAGTCTTATTGTAAACATTTCTCAGAGGACAACTTGATCCTACAAATACCTGGGGGAAAGCCAACCCACAAAGAAAAAATCTCTTTAAAAATATTTTTTCAATTTTTCATAATATTCACCATATCTCTTACAATATTCACCTGTTACTGCCCAAAGCTACTAACAACTACTCTAAGTAATGGAAAAACTGGTATTCCAAGTACTTGGTTTATTTAAAGCTAATTTTATCCAGAATTGAATATTGTAGTCAGAGTGCTCAGCTATGGACCAGTCTGATAAAAATAGATAAAAGCATATTCAAGTTACCCCCAGGGGTAAGTTGTATACATGGAAGGAAGGAAAGAGTATAGGGTATGACATACAGGGTAAAGAAGAGCATAGGGTGTTTTCCCTGATACAGGCCCAGAAGAATTAGATTTAAAATCTCTTTGAGAATGTTTAATTAAAAATAGGCATCACAAAAAATGTCTTAAAAACTAGACCATTTCCCATCAACACTGGTAGCTTCCAGCTTTGATGAATTATTAGACAGCAGATAAATAATACATAGAATAAAAAGAGCAAAGGAATTCCTTTTATTAAGGATATAAATAACTCCTTAGACCAGTGTGAATTCTCAGTAAATTTAAAGAATGAAAGTCGTGTTCAGAGTAGAAGGCTATGAGTCAATTGTACGGAAACATCTCCAGCAAATCTGTCATCTAACAACTTCATTATTCTGTTCTGAGGCATCACAGAAGTTGTTTTTTTTCTCCTTTTTCTATTCTTTTTATTCTATTCCCCGTGAATTAGGTTAATGGTATATGGAATACTTCTATTCCCCATTCATTACTTGCTTACCACTGAGGATCCTGGCAGTTTTTCCACCACTGCTACACCACAAAGCAGATCTAGATGGGTGGTTAATCCAGTGAGGAGCTGTCTCAGCAGCAGGACCAAACCCAGCTAGTTAGTGAGATCCTTAACGATGTAATCATTCCATCATACCCTAGAGATATTCACTTTGTATGATACCTTTGCCTTAAGCAGCATTTACCCACAGACGAAGTGTGAAATTTGGATTTGGATTTAACTGGTTATGTGAATTTGGCCAGCCACTCCCTCTGCCCCTTTTTCTTGCCAGTCCTACAGTTAATACATTCATATAAATATTTAAATGTTTGCACACTATTTTAAAAATGTTATTTTTTAATAAATGTATTGTTAAATTAGTACTGGATTAGTGTTAAAATTAAGCTAAAATTACTGCTAGATTTAATCGATATATGTAACAAAAAAAACTCCTGAAGTTTACTTCATGCAAATGGTTCACTAAAAAAAACCAGAAAAAAAAAATTCATGCTATTAAAAAAATGTTCAGTTTGGCAATAAAGCTTTCTGCCCTCCATCTGAGTGAGTACCCGGTTCATATATTTTCTTCCTCAAACTACAAACCAATGACCAGTTTTATGAAATGATAGAAGAATCTTTATCTTGCAATCTAACATCCTCAAAAAGTCTTCACTTCCCATTATTTAAGGAGAAGTCCCTTGATTGCATAATTTAAGAGGTAACTTCTGGTTCAGCTAAAGTAATCCAAACACTAGGACTTTGGTTTGGGAAATGAAAGTAAACTTTATATGGACATATTTGATCATAGACATAAATTCTGCGCTAGGTTACATAAAAATACCATTCTAGCATTTTTTCCTTTAGCTTGTCAGTTGCAGCAAAGGTTATTTGTGCCTTGAAACATTTTAAATTCTGGTATGAACTTCAAGGTTGTAATAGGTAAATAGATTAATTGAAAGCAGATCCTAACCTTAAAGACAAATATAAACTGACAGTCTTGTAATAGCAAAACTTTAATTCTGCCTCTAAAGTGTGGACAGCCCAGGTGAAAGTTTTGCCATAGCTTTTGCTGTGTGGATTCCTCTTTTTCCTCCCTGTTTTGGAGCTGACAATTTCACCAAAAACTAATGAGTGTTTGATGGTTTGTTGCTTGAAAGCCAGGAAAATATTTCAGCTTCTTAGTGGAATCAGCTGAGGAAGCCCAGTAGAGCCGGTGAGCTGCTTGTTGCATTTTAGGGGTTGCCTGAACCTGGAACTTGAAGCTAAACAAGAGGACATTAAAACGATGAGACAATGCAAGAAGTGTGAATGAGAAAGTTGGCTCATACTTGCAGAAGAGAAAGGCCATGGTGCAGTGATGGGTTCTCAGTGGAGACTAAGTCAAATGTGTGGGCATTTTGTTTTTGTTTTCTTTTAATATATACCAGGCTTGGGACTTTACTCAGCAGCTTTTCAGATAGCTCTGGCAGTATCTCATGCCAGCAAGACCTCATCGGACAGACCTTACTGAAATCCTCCAACTTCAGTCCAGAGGATTAGACTTTAAGCAAAGCTATGCAATGTAAAAATGGACACTCACCTGCTATGACTTGACTGTCTCTCTGTTGCTTCTAGGTTAATTACAAGCCTACTAAACAATCAGTTTTTAGAGTTATTTACTAAGAATGGCTCCAGAAAGGAACACCTTGTGCTTAGGTCTTAGAGACCGCTCCAAGCACTGTAGATGGAATTATTTGATGACCATTTTTTCTAAAGATAAGTTAAGAAGTGACCAGGAAGGGAAAGGACACCAAGATATGACCACCTCCTTTTAACTTGCACTCCTATTCTTTGACATAGGTGAAAAGTCTGGCTGGGAGTTTTTTGTTTGTTTTACTCCCTTTTCCCAAATTTTGGATACTGAGATGTTTTAAGGCTCTGTATTTATTAGTTACAGTCATAATCTGAGGAGGACAGGGAACAAAATATTCATTCAGTTACAGAGACTCAAAGACAAGTTGGAGGTCATTAATTTGTATTTTGTGGAAAGCATTAATCACATCTGAAGTTGCTTTTTTTCCTTCCCCCTGAATTCTTTACAAAATACATGACAAGCCATCGATGTGTCATAGCTTGGATAATGTTGCCCAAATGAAACAAAATCGGGCATTATCATCTATTATAATTATTCTTTCAGAGCTATCAGTGTGTTGATCACAGGTCTAAACAGTAAAGTGTGAAAAATGAGGGGTCAAAGAGAACTTCCAAAATATACCAATTTAAAAATATGATATCAAAAGTTAATTTTATTGGTACAGTGCAATACCTTTACAAAAAGGTAAAAAAATATATTTTAACTTTAACTTTGCAAACAAACTTCTATGATTATGAAACGATTGTTTTGTCTCAGACCATTTACAAGTAGCTTCCCCCGACTCCTCCCTTACAGTGGTGATTATTTCTAAGTGCATTTTGGAACGTGAATGGAGTATTAGGTTTTCAGAGCAGTCTGAATTGAGGATATCTGATTCAATAATCTGGAGATTTAGTCTCATCATGAAGGCTTCCTAATTGTACTCTCTTCAGATAGACCAAAATTAATTCTTGCCATTCTTTCCCTGAAATGTATCTGGACTGATACACTGATAATAAATTTCTTATCTCAGAGACAGATAGCTAAGGAAAAAGCCTGGAAAAATAAAGGGAAATGTTGAAGGTGATTATCATAATAAGAATATTAATTAGCTCCATTTCACACACCAATTGTTGTCACATGAATCAGCAAGCAACTCTCCAAGTGCTTTTATAAGATTCTTCTATTTCTCTTGCTGTCGTTACAGTCAGGAAAAGCCTTGTCGTTAAGGAAAATAAAAGTTGATTTCAGCAGTTGAAAAAAAAAATGTGTGAATAGTTGGGAAAGACACATATAATCTTTTTCTTTACTCCTTCAAACACTTCCTATACATGATCACATGAATACTTGGCAATTAATGTAATTAAAGAGAAGCACAAACACATCTTATTTCTTCTGTTCAGTAGCCAGGGGGATGCAGTACATAACTGGGCAACAGTTGTGAATGGTCAGTACTAGAAATCTGGATTTCAACCTCATCTGTGGACGGGTATACAAAAAAGAAAAACAGAGGAATCAACTTATCTCCTTTTGTCTTTCCTGAGCAGTTTTTTCAAGCCCTCTTTTCTTCTGAACTCTGCCTTCTCTGGACACCCTCAGAACAACTCCTTTATCATCTTGTTACACCTAGAAAAATACCACCATATCAAGATGCAGCTGAGGCTGATGCTCTAGAGAGAAAATGTTTATCTCTCTTCTCTCATGTCCTCTGTAAGCAAGGGCTTTGGGGGTAGTATTGGGATTATTTTTTTAAATCACTCTGAACTTCAGATTAGGTTTCTCTGAGCCACACTCTCAGGACTACTCTTCCTCAGGTTTCTACCACCTATTCAGAGCGTGTTGTAAATTATTATATCAGAAGGGTGTCATTTTGTGTTTTCTTCCCACATGTCTGATCTCCCTGGGTCTCTTATAAGAAGTCCCTGGTTTTGGACAGGAGTTCTCTAGTTTAAGATCAGCTAGAAATTCAACAAGCTGACATTCACTCCCACTCTGAGACAAGTCAGGAAATGCATGAGTTTAAACGCAAGCCTGCCGTGCCTCATGGGACGTGTCCCAGTACAATCGGGTTCAGTGTTACCTGCTGCTTGCATTTAGCTTGTTTTCAGAAGACAGGTTACACCTGGGCTAATTTAAGTTACATGTTCCAGTAAATTTTCATGGGATGTATCAAGTGCAGGTTAAACTCTGATAAGTTATACCCATTTGCAACTCTGCCCACTCATTACTCAGCCAAATAATACAGCTTATTTTATTTTAAAAACTTTACTTCTCATAAGGTCAAGCTCATTATTATTAAGAACTGTTTTGTCAGTTTCTGGTTTTCATTTCCCTGAAAATTATTGGTATGGTGAAGTAAAGTAGAAGGATGAGCTTAGCCATACAGACTGTAAATAACTGTTTACAGGGAAAGAAAACAAGTTTGAAGCAGGCTTTGTAATAGACTTGAAAAGATACAAAATAGAGTCTTTGAAAAAGTGAAAGTCTGTTTTCATTCCTTAGTAAATTTTCAGAGCCATAAGAAGAATCTGTGCTTTCCCTTGTAGCCCTGTGTCTCAGTATAAAACTTTCTTTCCTTTAGCCCTCTATTATAACCCCTCAGAGCAGAGGATGCTCTAACCGCTCCACCCATGATGTGCTCCAGTCCCCAGCAGCTCTCCTATTCAGCATTTTCTTACCCTCATCCTCTAGTTTACTTCAGGGCATCTGCTTGATCAGCACCACAAAATCTCTTGACTAGTGTCCCACAACCCCCTTTTGTAGCCTCCCAGTGATGCACACACCTGGTCCCACACCTGATCCCAGAGAGGATGTACCAGCCAGCTCTCTAAGTGCCAGGGATCAGTTCTAGTTTACAGTCTCAGCTTTCCTTGCATCTGAGGCAAAATTCCTATCTCTACCACATTTCTAAATAACAGTAACTTTTACATTTGACCGAAATTTTAAAAATTTGTGTATAAGTATGCATATAGTTATTGATTTACAAATAAAATATATTTGCTTATTATTTTCATGGCTGAGAATGCATATAGAGTTAAAATTAATAGCATAGATTTTTCTGGAATTTCCCATAACTCTCTTCCCAGCAGTAGCATTTGCATAGAAAAGCAACTACAATTTAAATATGATGTGAATCAAAAGTAAAAGTCCTTGATTCTTAATACCGTTATTCTCCTATTTATTCAATTTCTATATTACAGCAGCACCGTCAAGCTGCATTGCTAGGCAGTATGTAAACACAAACAAAATTTAGGAAAGAGGTCTGCAAATCCGTAATGACATGTGTATCATTTCTATAAAGGGGTGTAAAAACCACATATCTACCTACAAATACAAGTTGTAGATGCTGAAGGATGTTACACCTTCACTGATGTATTAAACAATGGCACAAAGTGCTAGTTGTCTCTGGGAATGTTTATGTGTTGTATTTAGATGTTTGGTGTGTTCTCGCAGGACTTGGCCCATGCATCAGGACAACCCAAAGTCATGTAGCTATGCTAGTGTTATGCCTAAACTAATTATTAGTTTGACTTGTCATCGTGCTAACGGAGTCGTGGAGTATTTGCTCAGTTCCGTGTTGGCACAGCCCAGAACATGATCTTTACCTTCTCACGAGAGGAAGTTAAAATACAGGATTTCTATGATTTTTAAGAACAAGCTTTATAAAAGGAATTAGGATGCTCTGTTGGTTTTTGGTTTTGTTTTTTTTTAATTTGTTTTTGCATACTTTTAAAAATAATGTTTGAAAAAATATTTGCCATGCTTCATCTGCATGAGGTATTATTTCATAGTCATCCTTAGATTCTTTACACTTAAATTTATTGTGACAGTGGATTAATATTTGCTTACCATCATTTGTAATCAGCTATGGCACTCCCCATCATAGTCAAAAATCCATTGTTGAGTTCTTTGCAACAGGAGACTGGATCCTTAGGAGAATTGTTTCTGCGTACAGTCACAAGATGTTACTCTAACAAGCAGCACAGACAGGTTTCCTCTCGCATTTCAACAATTCCTCATGTCAGCTGGAATTATGTGTCCCACAAACTACCCTATTTAAACAGCCTATTTATAACTGCTTGAGAATGTCTGAGTGCTCAAATCTGTAACATAAATTCACTGTTTTGCTTTGTTTCTTCTATTTTTGATTAAGAAGATGATATCTCTCCAATATAATTGGTGTCATCCATCAAATATTTTTACCAATTTATATGGTTTTCAGACACTACTCATGGTAACGTTTCTCATCATTTCTCATAAGATTTCCCAATTAAGATAATAAAAGCTTTTCCATTTTTATTTTCTATGGGCTTTTTTGTTTCCAGACTTGATTTTTACCCTCTCTTTTTCTATATTAGTTCATGGTCTTGCTTTTTTTTTTTTTTTGTGTGTCAGGAAATCCATAACTCCTGTGGACTAGGTCCCTTCAGGCTACCTGTTTCCTTGAGGTTTAGCCACTACTTTTTTTGCTTTACCCTACAGTTCCCACCTTTGAATGGATCTTGTGATCTGTCTGTGGTCACCATGTTTTACATGCCGTGCCCAACATAAAAGCATGAGAAGAGTCTGCGCTTCTAAAGTTAAATTGCATCTTTCTTAAAAACAATAAAAGATGTAAATGTCACTCTATCAGTCTAGTCATGAGCACCTATACTATCCTACTTGAGCTTTCTCTCATCATCGTCTTCCCTCTCTGCCATTTATTCATATTGCCATTAAGATTAATATATAAAGAATGGATTAAATTTCTCAGTGAAATTTAAAGACTATTGTTCAAAGCTATATGAGTATGAATTCAATGCCATCAGAAAAGTTTCAGTAATCGTGCGAGGGAAAAGGTGCCAGGCAAATGTAATCAACATAACGTGGGGCAGATGAAACCAACATTTCTTTGCAATCCACCCAAGCCTACCAGGTTGTGATGCCTTTGCATCACTATGCTACATTGTTAACAACCTAAGCCTGGTCTCCACGGTCATTCAAAATAAAGCTTGGTTTAAATTAGATTATTATGGGCACCTCTTTCTTCTATATCTTCCAAGGAGGTATCAGCAATCATTGCCACAGATGACATTTTCTTATTCTCAGCCTTCAGTGTCCATTTATAACCCTGGATCCACTCCCTGCAAGACACTGGCTTCCCCAAACCCTGAAGCAGATGAGCACAAACTGCTACAGAATCAGTTGGAAGCCTCCACCACAGAAAGACATAAGCATGTTGATATAGTTTCAGAGTGAAATAATGTCTGAGATTGTAATGGTGGCCAGTGTATTTGAACCTCCGACAATCATCTGCAGATAATAGGAAAGTCATGCTATTTCATTTTAGTAATATATCAAGTAGCAAAAAGAACACTGGGCTTCATCTTTTTATGAAGCAATTTTACTTTCCAGCTTCTGCTGCTGGAAGTTGAACTGAAGGATGGTTCTCTGGTAATTTGTAATAGCTTGGGAGATATGGCTGCCACTTCGCCTCAGCTGGGAAGGGCCGCAGATGAATCAGCAGCAGCTTCCCCAGATGAAAATAGCTGTATGTCTTTTAAATTTTTAATGGAGATTAACACTTTGTCATTGCAGTGCATCACTCAGTGCAACATGTTGAATAATGCTCTGTGTTGAATAAGGCAGCATAATGGTATGATGCAGTGAAAAGATACAATGACAAATCTCTGACATAAAGCCTGTCCTTGTTTGAACTGGTATTTGCCTTTCCAAAATAAAGACAGACACATTCCCATGATGGAGGACATGCGATGGCTTTCCATTTTTTTGTTAGTAGATGTATAAATCCAAAGGAGAAAGTTAATTAGACTCCCTGCACGCAAGGCAGTGGAGTACACTCTGATTGCTAATTATTTTAATATAGGTAAACAGCTATTGACAGTAAAAGTAATTTTCCTCCATCTACAGTTAAGAGGCTGCCAGGTATCAGTATAACAGCTCAGAGCAAACCTGAGGCAATCTAAATTATGGGTTTTAATCAATATGCAAATTGTTATTGTAAAATACATCAATGATATTTTACTCCAGCTGGCCCACCGTTCCTCAAATACTGCAGGTGTTAGTTGAGGTCTGGATGTTAGTCACTATTCTTCATCCTGGTGGCCCGTGTTTCTGAGCTGATATTACACTTCTTTATCTACATATTCTCTACTTATAGGATCTCTTACTCTGCATAAGTAATCAGGCCAACATAGCTGAATCTAGCAAGATGCAAAAATCCTCCAACTTCTGTAGTTGGAGAATCCCAACTGTTAACGCTCAGGTTAATCACAGCCCACAGCTCCTCCTGCTTGCTCCCCCTGCTCAAGCGTCCTTGTTTGTGGGCATCAGTAGGGGTAGGGTGTGCTTACCTGGGTGTTTTGTAAGACTGATTGTCAAAAGCACCTCATCATATTTGTTTTCCTTTGGCATTGTCTCCCAGAGGTAGGCTGCTAGTCCTAGCAGCTCTAAGCTTTTGAAGTCTTTTTTCTCGTCTACCCCAGCAACTATCTCACCTTCTATTGACCTTTTATTTTCAATCTACTTGTTACCTTAACAATAACAAAAAAATAGTAAAACCCCCAAATTATCATTGTGTAATTTCCTATACTACAGTCTTTGAGGCATAATTTAATTTAAAAGTTTCCAGTTGTCAATGTTTTGTAATTAATATTTTAGATGTAGTAAGATGTCTTGTCTCATTTGTTCTTGCAATTGTGTCAAAAAACTGTACAATATCTTCAAGTTTAGTAAGCATGTTTCTTTTGAAGCTTAATCACTGTTTTGTACACTTTCCCTTTGGTGAAATTAGATATAATGTTGATTTTTTTGATGGATGATAAGCAAGGTTCTTTTCTATTTTATTCAGTTTTAAATGTCCTTTGGGAGTGCCTGCCATTTTTGATACCCTCAGGTATATTCCACAGTGGAAAACACAGAGGTCCTCCAATATTGCTCCTTCCAGCTGGCATCAAAACCATATTTCTCTAAACTGTGACCAAAAATTGTATGCTTTGGATCAACTTTAAATTAAGAAAGGCCAAAAAATATGGTTTGCATGCAGTAATTAGTATTTTCCCTCCTACTAGAGACCTACAGCAACTGGCACAAAGTATTTGGTCATATTGTTCAGATCCAGAGATGCCCAAACAGCTTGGTAAACTTAGGGATAAATACAAAACCACTTCAGGAGAGGGTAAGAGGTAGAGAAACAAGCAAAGAATTAGTCGGAAAAGAAATACAGCATAAGAAGCCCAGAGGACAGAGGAAGATCCTCTCCATCAGCTGGAAAGGTCCTGCTTTATTGTGGATGGCGGTTCTGGGGCAGCGACTGCTGATGCTAGAGATATCAGCGGGGACACATCTGGGTGAATTAACCTCTTGGCATCAGCCACTGGCCTCAAGCACAGCAAAGTGGCTGGTCAAAGAAGCCATATGAGATACCACCTAGGCTGCAGTTGGCACTGGAGAGAGTAGAGGAGATTCATGGCAGGACCGCAAGACTTGGCAGGCCTCTGAATTCCCCAATTAACCACTGACCTACTTTTAATAAATTTGGTAAACTGAAACATTTATTACCCAAAAACTGTCTATCTCAGCCCATTAAACATTATTTGTGCTGGGTTCTATTTGGGTCTCCTCTCACCCGCAGCACTGTGGACACTCACCTGCCACTGTTAACCACTGCTGAAGGTGGTGGTGACTCCCTTCAGGGTTTGCTTAAAGTCACTGTGTCTTCATTTCCATTTGAACTGGGTGCTGGCTGTGTTCATGGGTATATAGCACATCTTCTGGGCTCTGTAGTGAAAAATGATTTGAAACCATCAAAAAAAATCCCCTTAAAATAAATTTTCAATAATATTGTGTTCTTGTCAACCCCTGGTCTTCTGCAATCTTGAAACTGCAGCTAAATTCATTGGAGACATAGAGGTTGGTTCTTCTTTACCTCTGAAATACCCAGAATGCTTTGGGCAGAAAAAAAAAAAAAGAATAAAATTGTGAAAAGTTGCCATTCTTTAGCTTAGTTTAGAGAGGCCTGTGGATGGTTATTTTTATGCATTCATTGCTCATTGACCAGGATAATCAAATAGAATATTCCATTTGCTTCCTGCTGTTTAAGTGCCTAATTCAAAGCTAATTGAAGTCAATGGGCAGATATTCATAGACTTTAATGGACCAGCCATAATCTTATGTCTACCTTTGTTGTGTAAGTTATTTTATTTATCCTAATTATTTTCATCTTCACATGCATGCATGAATATTTATTTATTTTACATGCATAATCATCATCTGCAAGTAGAAGTATTTTAAAGTACTCATTAAAAGGTATTTCAGGACAGATATTTACATAGACCTGTGAATATGATAACAGCATATATATATATGTTTTAACATAGTATTACTTCAATATCCAGTATAACGGTTATCACTATAAAAACATAATTAAATTACAAGGGTTTTTTGTTACTTTAGCCACATGGGCAGAATTTAAGCTATTAATGTGATTCTACTAACAACCTATACATAGTTATGCCCTTATGGCATAACTTTTCAGCTACTGTGAATAGAATATACCCTGAACAAGAGCCGAAGTACATTAGAACCTTTAACTGCTGTAAAAACCCTTTAAAATATCTCAATAGTGTTTCCCAGGGAAAACAAAACAAAACAAAAAACCACAACAAAAAAACCCACAAAACCACAACAAACCAAACCACATGTCAAAAACTATATAATTGTTTTTCTATATATTAAAGTGTTTTCATTTAAAAACTGTTCTTCCTCCCAGTTGTATCTACAGGTATTAACTTATTTCCATCTCTTGATTCTAGGGCAACCAGCCTGCTAATTTTTCAGCTTTTAATGAATCTTATCAAACTGAGATAGGAATTGAAATCAATATGTTCTGTTAGGGTTGATTACTCTGAAGTAGGAGGAATTCTGGAAGCATGATGTGAAATAGGATAACCAATGATATGCACTAATAATTCATATTCCCTTCTGTTTCCTCTGCTACCAATGCTTTTGGGCATTTTTAAAGTCCTTATTTTGCCTCAAATTCTAGTGTTACTTCTTGTGAAAGTCTGAATCTTGTACTAAAAATTATAATCTGCCTTTCTACTTTCCTCAGAGGTTTGTTTCCCTATGCTCACACTTTGAGGAACATCTTTATGTGCTATAAAGTGACTCTTACCGAATTTGTTGTGGTTTTGTTTCTGAGAATTTGATATTGCACGCCTGACACAAAGCAACCAAAAGACAAAAGACAAATCCATAGTAGATGAGGCTCAGTGACACTGCTTTCTCCTGTAATGAAGTACAACACTTACAAATAAATTGAAGATTTTCTTAACGTGACAGCTTTGTACAGCCGCACATACCCTAATGGAAAGCCCATGTTCACAGATGTAAGCAGCAACGCAACATTTCCTTGTGACAAGTTGTAATAGCTGGGACAAAACACTATGATGGTTAATTCTATTTTGTCATTGACTTCTGTCGAGGTAAAGACAGGCCAGTCCCAAGTGTTTGGAAAAATCTTATTTTTTGTTGCCATATAATTAGTTCAGAATCCAAACATATAATTACAATTCCATATACACAGTATTTGGGTACTTAATAATGCATTAAGCAAGTTACATTTAATGTTTTGATATAATTTAATCTCGCTATATGTCAATATTTAGCTCCCAATTAATAGCATATTTACTTCCCTTCCATACACTGGTGTGCCAATTATGATCTTAAACAGCCTTCCCCAGTTCAATACTTGCAGTGGAAATTAAACACACTGTACTGAACTTGTCTGTGATGAAATTCCCATCAAAGGCAATGGATTTACTTCAAGAATATGTTTGATCCACTGCATAATGTTAATATAATCTGAAGGCATTTTATGGATTATATTTTCCTTCTGTGAATGTTATTGCCCAACAGGTATTGTACATACCCAAGAAAGAGAGAAGTTCATTAGAGGTACTTTAGTCATACCCTCTAGTTTGCTATACATGGATTATTTCCAGATCATCTACCTTGCAGGTTTATTTTGGCAATAAATTTACAATTAAAGCAAATCCATCAAGTACTATAAAAACTGAAATTGTGCCTGACACACTATTTTTTCCTACAGAAATGATTAATTAAGAGGTTTAGCCAGTCATTTTTCATCAATCATTTGAGGAAGAATTTTGACAGACGTACATTCAATTAAACTGTCTTCTGTCTCATTTCACCTTTCTCCATTTAGCCCTTATTCTTCACAGAATAACTCCATTATCTAGAGTCTGTAAAGAATTTATAAATATTCCATCCTATCTTTTTTCTTGAATCAAGATAATAGAGCTTTACTCTTTTCTTTTGGCTTTTCAGTTTTAATGAAATTCCTCTGCGTTTTTTTTCCCTATCTGTAGATATATGTATATACACATATACATGCAATAATAAGTATATATTTTAAGGCAGTAGATTTAGCAAAAAAAACTTATAAGATTTTTATAGAGAATCATGTATTATTATACATGTTTGTATATCATTCTTATATTACAATATGATATTATTGTGTTGCATTTTCTAGGAGTTTGAAGTTTGTTCACTGGTAGTGGTCATTTCACATTCTCACATCATCATGCTGCTATTGGGCTATGAGAAGCCATAATCTAAATTGATTAAATGAGGTAAGAAAGAGCTAAGAAAAGAGTTGATCTATCCACTAGAGGATGTTAAAGACAGCTTTCTCCCTCTGGACTCCCCAGCTCTACTAGCTGCTGCTGCCCACAACACATTTATCACAAAAAGACTTTCACAATCCAGTGTATATATATGTGGTTTTGTGGATGGCTGAGTCTTACCCCTTCTGCTTTGCTCAGGACATATTTCTTACAGAAGAACTTGCATTTCATTGCAGTATGAGTACAGCTTTAATGGCTAGTCTGTGCCTTCGCTTCTCTTCTTTCTCCACACACTTTATCAAATGCTCTGTGAGTCAGGGAACACAAAGGGAAAAAAATCACACCCACCCACGCAGCAAAATTACGGAGCAGATCACGACAGAGATCACGACTGCTCTGCAACGGAGCTGGCACTTCAGAAACTGCGACTCTTTTGTTCCCCAGTGTTTCTGTTTCTGAAATGTTTCAGCAATTTTACTGAGTTTTTCACACATGAGGAAAGTAATAACAGTAGAACCAGTGAAAGTAATTCACAGTGAAGAAGGAAAATAAATACATGTGATCTTCAGCAAGTGAAAAGAAATGATGTAGACAACAGCAACATGCCTTTTAAAAGGCAACATTTATTTCATAGTATATGATAAACATAAACTGTATTATCAGGATAGAATTCAGCTCGACACAGGTTGAAGAGAATTCAACTGAATCCCAGATGAAAGATAAGACCAAATTATTTTTGGCATATAATTTTAAAATGTTAGTACTGTAAATAAAACATAATGTAATTAAGAACTATTTCTAGGACTGAAGAAAGTTTGACCATAGAAGGAGATGCAAAGGAGGATGTATGTTTTAAACATAAACACACTAATATAAAGTAAATGTTACAGAATCACAGAATCATCTACGTTGGAAAAGACCTTGAAGATCATCTAGTCCAACCATTAACCTAGCACTGACCATTATTGTCACAGCAGAACTTTACTTTTGCTTTTCTAAAATAGTAATGGAAATGTTAGTGCGAGGATTGAGTTAATTTTCATTAAACTCAAAGCCAGTGCTGGCTTTGATGAGACAAAAATGGGTATGGAAGTGTAGCCCACCTTAGTTCACAGAGTTATTTCTGTTAATTTATGTCATGTTTAAAATGTTTTGTGTAAGCAGAAGTAAGATACCACCATCTTTTGTTGCCACAGATTAAGTCTGTCCAGCTCAAGTGCACTGCTCCTTGCGTGTCTGCAGTTGCTGGCAGATTTCTTTATTTGCCCTGATGGCTCCTCAGCACTTGGTCAACTTTTCCTTGTTTCTAATAGAAAACGATCTTCTTTATTTTGCATAACAGATGTCTGGTTCTGCTCTAGTTAAGAGGATAATATTTTCTTCTGAAAAAAATTTCATAAAGTCCCATATTTGTTTAATAAACTTTTCTCCATGCTGTCTTTCAACCAATCCCTTCGGAGACATGCAGAAGAAGCATTCAATAGAAACCTATCACCACAAATTAACACACCTCAAATGCTAAATATCAAGAATCAGGCATGCAGTTAATTTCTGACAGTTAATCCACAAAGGAAAACAATTTATGAAAGTTCAGTCTAATCATGAATACATTCAAGGAAATGATAATCTACTCATGATGATTCCATGTTGAGAAACAGACTCTGAACTCACCGAGTGAATTATTCATTGTGGATTGTTTGCAAGTCCTACAGCAGTCATATATTTTTCCTGGAATGTCACTGAAAGAAATGCAGTTGCATTTCCTTGCAAATGCAAATGTAATGCAAATGCAATTGCAAAAATGAGATCAAAATTAGCTATCATTGTCATTAAAGTGCAATTGGTCACAGTGGCTTAAAAATAAACTGCCTGCCTACAGGCTAACATCAGAAAATGTACAGTAAAACTTCAGCCTGTGGCTAAATGTTCATCTTCAATGGAGAAGATTGCCCGAATGGCCAGAAATGCAGCTCAAAACTGCAGCTCTTCACTGACCTATTAATCACAGAAAAATAGGATCAATGGTTTTTCATTTCTCAGACTTTCCCAGAAGGTTTCCCTGTGACCAAAAGGATGTACTACGTTACCTTTTTTTCCCTCTCAAACTTTGAACAGTCAACTTTATATTGAATTCCTAGGAAGCTATCTATCAATATTAAGCCAAACAGGAGTTAATATCTCTTTAGGAAACCCAACTACACCTCTAAAGAAACAAGGCTTATTTTCAGAAAAATAGACTCTTGTGTTTTTAAGTTGAGAAAAATAAATCCTTCTGAATCAAAACTTCTTGAGGGTTGGAGTAGTTGCTATATATGTGGACAACCTCAAGGAACAGTATTCTGGGTAATTTGAGGAAAACTCACTTTCTGGTAGTATTTTCTGCAGGTTAAGGATTTCTATCAGGTGCAGTGCTGCTGTTTTAAGTATGACATAAAGGAGGGTTTCTAACCATATATCTCATGTACCTTGTATGACAATACATGGCACAGTGAGGCAAATAATCTCTGTTTATTAATGATACATAGCATGCCACTCATAAATACAGTCTATAGGTCTTCTGGTTTTTAATCTACTAAACACTGAGGAGCACTAGAGAACTCACAAAATACATCAAGAAGCAGCAATCTTTCTCTAGTAGGTCACATTCTCCTTTTTTCAGGAGGTGAGGCTGGGGTTAATGCAGCATTGAAGCAGCTTTCTGAAAAAGAGTGTAATGCCCAGCCATTTCCATTAAGGCTTAAATGGTTGCTTTCCTTATTCCCAGAGGAAAAGCAGACTAATGTCACTTGTATGACGGAAGCCATTTTCCTCTCTGATTATTTACAGACATGACTTGGGATCAAAAGCTAGTCCAATTTAAAAAGCCCCTCAAAAAACCCTAAAAAACACACTCACCCTCACTGGTCAAACTCAAGGACCTCAAAATACAGACATGTGGAACACCTTTTCAGTATCTCCTCCTGTTTGTTTATTTGTAACTTTTGAACAAAACCCAAGTTCTGATCTTATATATGGTTTTCCCAAATTATTTTCATTTCCACTGTCTACTTCATCAATCATACATGGCAGCGTTAGCCCGTTTTCTCTTGGTTATTTCTTCTAAAACAACAACATTAAATACAAACATATAAAATATTCTTAATAAGTAATTAAAACCAACGTTTCAATATTTCGCCCTTTAATTTCTGTGTCTATGCCTGCATATGACTGTATGGTAAAGTGAACTTGGGGAAAGCGAATCTAGTCTTGTGTTTAGTTATAAATAAATAAAGTTTTCGTGAAAAATGCAGGATGTTTTTTAAGTATGTATGATGAGAGTATTTCCAGACCTTTGAGCTCAGAGTCTGGCACATTTCTCACTGGAAGTATGGGATTTTTCTGCCAACTCCTCCTGGCCCCTTGCTAACTACTTTTTAAATAGGTTTCTTAGCACAGCCACTAAGGGCCTTTTCTGTCCTACTTGCTCACAGCAAGTATTTCTTTGCTCACGTGGAATGGTCCTACTGGCTGTAATGGGTTGACTTGTCACAATAGTAGTGAGAGTGAACAAGGGAGAAGGGTTAGACCATTAGTGTTTCCCATCAGCCTCACACAAAAGTATATGCTTAACACTGAGATTGTAAAGTAATCTTGATCTTCCTCATCTGGAATTTTTTAAGGTACTTGGAACTGCCTTCCCAGGCAATTTGGCTTTCCCAAACAGCTTTTCTGTCTTCCTAGAATTAATTAAAGTGATTCAAATCCAGTGTGGGACAGACCATTCCTAGAAATAGAGTTCTGTGTGGTTGGATGCTAAAGACCAGTCCTAAGAAGGAAAACAGCTGGGAACAGCCTGATGTACCTTAAACCGTATCTACAAACCAATTGTCCGTGTTAAGTATCAGGAGATAAAAGGAAATAGATACTTCCATAGACCCAGCGAGGATCATGTCTCACCCTTCTTTGGCTTCAACATGGTCTATATTGGATAAAAGGAGCACTGTATATGGGATGGAACTATGATCCTGGACGTGGGAACTGCTCATGTAGATAGTCCAATTTCATAATATGTTTAGTATTATATACTATGTTTTAAATATATATATATATAAAGCTATGTTATAATTTTACGTTACAATAAATATAATACAATATTGGATACAATATAAGCAAAATATTTTATAACGAGCATATATTTTATAATTAATTATATATATATTTACATATATTTATTAAAAAGTATATAAAATTCTGGATATATGTGAAATAACAGCCTGCCACACAAACATTTTTCCGTATCTCTGGCAGCCTTTTATCTGAAAGACTCTGTATTTAGACAGTCTACATTAAATACATTAAGTATTTTAAGACAACAGAAGAGAGCAAATCATAGACCCTGTTAAAGACAAAAGTGCTTATGAGCCTATGGTGAAGGGACAATTTTAGTTTCAATGAGAAATGTACCATTCCTGCTCTCAAAATTTTTCCCCAGATTTTTCAAGTTTATAGTTCCATGATAATTTTTTTCACAACCCTGCCTTGCTGAAGATGATCAGTAAATGAAGAAAGAAAACTAAGAGAAGAGAAAGATTAATTTTCTGTGATTAAGCCATTAGATAGAGACCAAGATAAGTTAAAAAGGTAAACCTCTGATGAGATGTATCACTCTGGAAATACTCAAGAGGCTGAAAAACATTAATTCTGTACTTTGGTTTTGCCTGTTTATTATTGAACTTTTTCCCCTTCTTTTTTTTTTTTTTTTTTCCTCCAGAATATCTGATTCTTTCACCTCATTTTCAGTTTGAATAGAGTTAAATGTCATGACTGGTTTAATCTTTTAATGAATTTTCTGTTCTGCTTAACAAAGCAATCTAGATACTTAGAAATTTGAGTTGATAAAGTTTTCTCGCAGTGTGTTACCTCCTAGATACTCCACTACCTATCATCTCTCATTCACCTGTTATACTAATTACTTCGTTTTTCATAAATGCTGTTTAATGCTTTTTGTAATTTTTTGTTTATACAAATATAAATCTGATTATTGCCTTCACCATTTTCCAGAATCTCCCAAATATATTTAATTTAAAATATTTAAATAAGCCACACTTATGTAGTTTTACCCATTTAGGCTAATATTGACTGACTATATTTTGAACACAGACAAGTTTTGTCTTTGAAGAAAGTAGAGAACTCTTGCTATTAAAAAGTGCAATTTCAGTGATGGCTGGGATATACAAAAAAAGCATAAATGAGCTAAACTTACCTATTGTGTTTCATTGCTCTTTTTGGTTAGTATTATCCTTGAAGGATAAATAATGAACCAGTGATAAACTGAGTCATAATGCTGTTTAATGGATAAAATCCACATGTGATTAAATAGTGACATTAAACTCTCAGGTTTCTGTCATGACTCATAATTATTAGTAAACTAGTTAAAACATTTTGTTACTCAGAGCTAAAGGGTGAAGCCCAGACTTCTGTTGCTTCATGCAGTGATGAATTTCTTCCTAAATGTGATAAAATTATAAATAACTTAGAATGTTTATTTTACAATGGATTCATTAAGGCAGTCATGTCAGTCATTGACCATTTTCATAGGTCAGAATTTGAAATCAAGTTCATTCTTATAATGTTTGGTGCATAATGAGAAGATTGATAAAGGTAGTAAAAGGTTATAAAACTGCAGATATTTTTAAGTTGTACTTAACTAGTAAAAAATGTCTCTTAAAAGCTTATACTGAATCTGTCAGAAACAGATAAATTGTGCATCCTGCTTCTTAGTGCTTTGAAACATTTAATTCAAAAAAGATGTTTAAGAAAAAGCAAGAATTAAATTAATTATAAAAATCTTACCTTTCATTCATACAACCTTCATACACAATCTCTTCTGTGTAGGCATTTATGTAGTTCTGTTACAGTTTCCCAAGTTAGTTCTCTCAGAAATTGTACTGAAAAATAATGCAAGAGTAAGGAAAGGATCTGACCAAGTGTTCTGCTAAGGAGGAATCTGAAGAGAATCTGAATTTATACAAAGTTACAATCAAAAAAAAAAAAAAGGAACTTTTGCATAGAACACAGATAACAATATCACTTTATTTCATCCGTCATTGTTGCTATTAATATTATTAAAACTAGTAATGCTAATCACCTTCAAATTTGCATTAGAATACTAGCATTCATTCTACCTTTAATGTTATTCCAAATTTTATTATTACAGTTTGGCATCATTGGAACTTGCAACACACACGGTGTCTTATGAATTACTTTTCAAAGTTTATTTGTCTGTAAATTCAAATGGTGCTTTTGTAAACAAGATTATCATATTTGGGAAGAACAGGACTGAAAGAATACCTTTTGCTGCTTTCAAGTATATCTAAACAGTGAACTGAATTGTGTAAATAGGACTTATATACAGCTGGATAAGCAAAGCTATTGCATACTTTATAACATAAAGATATAGGGCTGCCCTTACATTCTGGCTTCTCTCTGCTGCTCTGATAGTGCAAAGTGACCACAGAATTAATTGAACAATTAAGGGAAAATAATGAGATGCTGTTTTGCTTGTTCAGGTCACAGCAGCCGAGCAGTACTGGGTAGTCTGGCCTACGGCAGCAGCACTTCTTGGAATCTGATAGATGACGCCCTCACAAAATAGTTTTATCTTCTTCCTTAGGTACTAAAGATGTCTAGTCTACATAATACTGAAGATGCAGAGTTGTGCTGTTCAGCAAGAAAAAGCAAAGCTGGATATCTCTGTAAATTAAGGAGGGGCTCAATCTGTCTGTCTCACAAAAGCAGGCACCATATTTGTTGGGGGGACGAAGGGAACAGTGTGTTAAAACATCTCGTTGTTGTTGTTGAAAAGACATTTCAACACTTTATTTTAAAGTTCGTTGCAGAATCTACTTTTATTTCAGCCAGATATTGAATGCTTTGAAAAATCTGGTTAACTCAAGGAAACACTCAGGAGTGCTAGTTCTATTATAAATCCTTATCGTAATAAAGATCAAATTGACAGTCCAGTCAAGTTTCTATCTATCTAGTTTCTTTGTTTGAAACTGCAAAGGATTCTTGAGCTGCTTCTTCTCATGATTAAATTTGTTTTCTGTCATGCAATTACATTTTTAAAATTCTGTTCAGTAAAATATTTCTAACTCCATTACAATAAATTTAACCCTGTGTCACACCAGCACATGATTCATATTAACAAATGCCGCTGCTGTTGCTGACTGCCTGTTGATTAGCTCTTGGCTGCAAACGGGGAATCAACTTGAGATTTTTTTCTCTCCAGAGTTACATCTGTCCCTGCATTGTGAAAATAAAACTGCCATAAAGATATAGGAAATAAAGATATTGCAGGTAATCTGCTAAGCCTTGTCTCATTCCTGTTATCAGACAACAGATTTGCTCTATATCCGTCACTGATATGTTTGACATCTGTCACAGAAGTGTAGTGGCCTTTTCCCCTTTCCTCTGTTAAAATCACCATCATGAGTGTGCTCTGCTGACACTCAGGTTGTTATCTTGAAGACCCATTGAGTTTTTAAAGATCTCTTAGGCTGCTCTTTTCTTCTTACAAGCTGTTCTTACCAGAAACATACTTCTAACCATGAGGAGAAGATGAAGAACTATGGGAAATGCCCCAAATATACACAACAAACCTCCTGACAAAATCTGCTGGTAGGAGTAAAAACCAAGAATAACGTGACAGTGCCTGAGCACCTGCTCTGTGTGGTTAAGTGACAAGGATCGCACTCACTCCCCTCCATCATTTTCTTCACCTGACACTTTTTTTTTGGAGAAACCAGATGGTCAATTAGAAAAATAAGATCTTTTATTGATAATCAAGAAAATGTGTGCCTACTGGTTTGAATTTATATTCACTGCTCCTTCATCTGGTTTAGCCCTTCACATTATCTGTTAATATGCTGAAATTAACTAATCTCTAATTCTTCTTCATTTAAAACAAAATAGATTTATCAGAATCAATGTACCCCACATATAAACATAGCTGGGGGAAAAAAAATATGGGGTGATTTATGAGCCCAAGCAGTTACCTTAGAAAAAAACTTATGTGAGCAAAACACAGCAGGAAGTAATTTAGTCCCGACGGTTTGCAAAAGTGCAGGCAGAGAACTTTATGCTCTGTGATTGCTGGGGAATATTAGATTACCCCACGCACCTGAGAAAATATCCACTACAGATTGCAGAGCATCCACCAGAGTCAAAGAAGGTCTTGGATTTCTATATCTCCCCTTCTCATCCACTATTACTTCTATATATATATTTTCTGACCATAAGAAATCTTTCATGGGAAGGTCTTACACTGCAATGGATCCATACAAAAGTTCTCAGCCCCCTGGGAGCAGATTGGCATTTCTTATTCATATCTTTCCATGCTTGGTGAGTTGCTTTCAGAAGATTATTCCTGAAATTTCTACATTTGTAGATCTTCATTCAAAATGAAACCTTAAAATCTAGATTACTGTTTGTAAATGAAATTTATATCATTTGCTGACTACATAGTTGCAATAAAGGAAGTCAATAAAAAAACCCTAATACCTGATCTGAATCATACAACTTTACATCAGCAAACTTTTTTTTCCATAATCTGATTGTTCAGGTATTCTATTCCTTTATCATAATCAAAAGAAAGGTAGGTCTTTAATTTCTTTAATGAGATAAATCTTAGCAGGGAAAAGGAATAAAAGGAATAAAGCAACATATCTGGATTAAAAATGAAAAAAAAATATCCCTTTTCTCTTAAACCAAACCCTACTGGAAGAACAATTTTTCTTTCCACCCTTGTTAAACTAAGATATATCAGGAAAATATGAATTTTTCATTAACAAATTTAGGCGTTTGATAGTAAATGAAAAACTGAAAGATGTTTGGGTTTGAAGGAGGAACTTAGAAACTATTTTCTCTTTATAGTTCTGCATAAGAATCCACCTACCAATGTTTAAAATGTTTTCAACTATTCTTACTGTGTCAAAGCTCACAAACCATAGATGGACGACAGCTGGCTCTGATACTGCAATGCAAACAGAGGTGGCACAATTATTGACATGATCATTTTCAGAAATGTTATCATCTTGCTGTAGGACTTTGGACAGTAACCACATATTCACCATAGATGAGACCTATATGAAGAACAGATCCCACATCTGCCCCCTAATGGCATTTCTAAATAAACTTACATCTATAGACAGGAAAGCCAATGAGCCCAGAAGTCCCTTGTGACCAATAACTTCACATATCACTTTTTACATAATTTACAGTATCATGAATTTTTCCTCTATAGTGGTCTGTTACAACACTTGGCAGTCTTCCATTTCTGCAAATGCATTACATTTCTTCTTTCCTTATTCAAATCTATTTTTCCTCTTTTGGATGGAAATCCAAAGCATGGTACCAGCTGCCTGAACCAGGAAAGCCCAGTCCTTCCCAGTCTCCTCTTGAGCGTTGCAGTTCTGTGCTTCTCCACTCTTTACTGTCATATTCACTTAACTTTTTGTCCTCCTTCCCAGCTGTCATAAAAGAGGAGATTGAAAGTTCTAAGGAACACTATGTGCAGTTGTGCATCTTCCAGCCCCAAACAACTCAGCAGGGATTTAGGATGATTTGCACAGTCATCCCTCAAAACCCAGGAAGTTGAAAGTCTTTGTTTTATTGAAGTGTACAAAGACCAAGGCAAAGATCAGTAGGTAAAAATTGCACCATAGAAAGGGGAGGGAGAAAGGAAAGAAAAAAAAAATTGCTGCTGAGATTCTTCTTCATGACCAGCATCACTGTTCCCAGTCCTTGCCATGTATGTTACCCCCTGACAAAACATGGGGGAGAAAAGGCCAAATCTTAAAGAAAACTACCAGGTAAAATGTGTTAAAATGTGAAAAGAATTTTTCAAGTCTAAGACAAGTAGAATACAGTAAATTGGTAAGAGTCCTAGGTAGACTGTATGTTGTAAAATATGTAGTTCTTTGCAAATACTATTTTAATAAAAATCATTAACAAAACATAGCTATGGAACATAATACTGTAGGTTCCTGCTGCTAGGGATGAATAAAATGTCAACAGGAACTAACTGGTCTAGGGTATAAGTTGGCTCTTAACAATTTTCATTTTTTTATTCAAAATTACCAGGTTCTTTTGACACAATGAGTTGTATTTTCAGTGCATATAATTTCTTCTGAATACCCAAGCACACATGTCAGTGTGGGAAGCAATTTCCTACAGAGACTGCAGGTGATTCTGTCTTCATTTACTCCCAATTATTCCCACTGGAGTTTAAAGTCTAAATAAAAGAAGAATATATGTTATTTTTCCATTTAGATGTTGTTTTGTGGGGTATTTTTTTCCCCAATTATTATTATTGCAGTAGTAGTTAGTCATATTTATTGGTGAGCAGATACAGAGTGCAGGAACACAGTAAGATCTATGTGTACTTCAGACTATATACTTACCATTTGCAATAACACTTTTATTCACTATCTACACTAACAATACTTACATGCCTAAGGCCACAGGCACTGCTGCAAGTTATGGTGCTCAGCTTTCAGGTGGCTGTTCCTGATGTCCAGAGGCTGCTCTTGACAGATTCCCAGGGCCAGAGATTGTTTTATATTCCACTTCCTTGATGGTTCTTGTCCAGTTTGACAGTACATCACAACAAGGATGCTGAGGTGCACTCAGTGTAACATGAAAGTTCTTCTTCCTGCTGCAATGAGTACTCTTTAGCTTTATCATCTGGCCAGATTTAAAATGAACTGGGACATGACTTTTTCTATCTCTAACTTTGAGATGTAACTTGGTAGCTCTCTCTCAGAGAGACTGGACAATTGTCAGTCCTAAGGGCGATCCTCTACATCAGTATAGACTAACTGGTCTCTGCATACTTTGCAACCTTAGACAGCTTGAAGGCAGTTTTCTGCTTAGACTGTATAAACACATGGAAAAGAAAATATTTTTTATATTTTTTTATCTCAGCTGAAGTTTGCTTATGTTTCTGAGTGGGTCTGAGGAGAGGGAGGATCCCCAGAGCAGTTCAGGAACTGCTCCCCAATATCTTCTTTCTCTGAGGCCAGTGTGCAGTTTGTCCTCCTGGGATACAGAGCAGTCACACAATTCAGGTTGTTTTAGTGCTGCTCACAAGATGAAATTTCCAGTTTACTCTCCTCATACTATTCTGACAGAATAAGAGGTATGTAGATACCATGAAACCAAAGTGCTTGTAATCTGCTCTCATGGATGCCAAGAGCTAAACTCCATTAACCTATATATAGCTAAAATTTCATGCTACATATACACGTATCTCTTTTTGTTATAATCAGTTTTAGAGGATGCTGGTCCTGCTAGAATTTCATTTGGAGGTGATGATCCTGACCCCTGTGGCTGGACCAGCTGGTGGCAGTGAGGATGAAGCCTCTTCACCTTAATCTGTGGGATGCATTTTCTCTCCAAGCGCTTCAGTATGCCAAAAAACTCCTGGCAGCCAACAAAAATCTCTTCTTCATTCCTGTGCTATCACTTCAGAATTGTTCCTCAGCACTTAGCTGGGATATTTCAGCTTTACTTTGGTAGCACAGAGATGGGAATTTGTCCTACTCATTTTGTGAATTTATGTCCCATAGTCATGAAAACTAAATAGCGTGTTGTTTCTAGAGCCCCGAGCATTGATTCCCCTCAGGAGTCAAGATGTGATATGTCAACTGTTTCTGCCTATTACCTACACATTACTTATCTCTTAATGACCTTTCAGAAGTGTAGAACATATAAAGTTTTTTATCCAATTATTACTTGTAATATTTGAGTGGTTTCTGTGTGAACAGTATTAAGATCATTGCAGCATCTGGCCTTTTGTTTTAAGGTAATTTAATCAACACTACTTTTACTAAAATAGATTTTTTGATTAAATGGAAGATTACTGAAAACAATTGTTTATTTTTTTTATCTTTGCAAATTATTTGCTCTGTAAGACTAAAATATATTTTTACTGGTGCTGAACCATAAAAGATCATAGACAGGGTGTTTGAAAGAAGAGAGACAGTTCATATCTACATATTGAAGTGTATGTCATGGTCCATGATGTTAGGAATTTGATCAAGTGTAAAGATTAGATGTAAATGTGAAACTTCTGAATGAAAAAAATGAAGTGGATAAGAGTAATACAAAAATAAATTCACACAAAGACCTGAAGATTTGGCCATCTTTAAAAAATAATTAAAACACTTTAGTGATCCAAAATTAGCCTTGCATAGAGTTTCCTCAGTTACATAATTCATGACTGAACTCTCTCAAAAACTTTTCACTTGACACAATGTGAATAGTCTATCTTCTGAACAATGCTTTTGAACTGCAGATATGGCAAATGATCCCAGTGCATTTTCCGTGGGGAAGAGGGAAGCATGGGCTCTGTTCTGCCCCCACTGAACTAGCAGGAGTTTTGCCCTGAACTTCAATGGAAGGAAGAGGAGATTTCATGTCTTTAAAGAGGGAAGAGTATCAAAGTGGACACCACACAATACACAGATGTACTACAAGTAATTATGTATTGTAAAGAGCGAAATATAAGCCACTGTTCTTCTGGTGTAATTTCCCATTCCGTTTCATATCTCAGCATCTCCAACTCTCTGTTCCTGCATAATGAGTTGATGAAGCTTAAGTTGCCTCCATCACTTTGTGATCTGCCATTCCTCCTAAGATGTATTATGTATACAAATTACTATACTTAAAACTTTTGTTCTGAAAAATCTCATCAAAAGAAAGTACTTTTCAAATGAAATTAGTGATGCTATTTGATGTACAAGAAAACACAACTCTGCTTTGGTGTAACCATTGCCATTTCGTTAACGCCTAAGGCCTTTTATACACATGGGTTTGGAAGAATTTGGCTTTTAAAACTTGTGAAGTTATTAAACTTCATTTTTGAAGGCTTCTCATCAAGTTAACAGGGTTTTTTCAAGTAAAATAATTGATGAATCTACCTCTTAAGATATCAACTATCAGAACCTTTGCAGACTGAATGGGGCTGAAAGCAGTCATGTAAGAGTAGAAGAAGAATTTCTGTGGGAGTTTCATGGACAAACCACTTACCTCCTGGGACCTGAGCGGGCAAGTTTTTTTCCTCAATAGCACAAATCCCCCAGGGATCTAGTTCATCCTTAAGAGATTAGAATTTTACTCTGAATCATGGTTCTGAATTTGAATCATATCTCTTAATCCAACCACATCCCAGGTGATTATGTACACCAGTGGACTGCACACTGTAGACAGAAATGGTGTACTCCTGTTTAACTGGCCTGATGAGCCAAATATCAGACCACACTAGGGCTAATGCTATCCTTATTTTACCTTATTTTTGTCACAGTCAGGTTGGCTTGCAGTCACTAAACTTTGCCGGGAATCTGGAAAGCTTTTGGATAGTTAGAACACCAACTTTTAAGTAGTTGGTCAACTAATTTTATTACCTTGAAGTGTTCTGTAATTCAGTGAAAGGGACTTGAGATACAAAAATGAAATAGTATTTCCTATTGGTTTTCAAGTATGAAAAAGCTACATATTTAATGTGTTTGAGCAAAGGCATGCCAAACAGTTTAATAATGAGGTATGTTTATTGACTTAATGTATTCATCAGTTTCTAAAGGACTCATACATCTGGTGAAATCAAAGCAAGAACATTAAAACTTCTCATGAAGTTCTCAGCACTCCAAGAACTGCTTCTTCACTTAAACTGATAAAACTGCCACTTTTCACGTGTTTTATCTAGCTTCATTTTCAGAGGGGAAGTCAAACATGCAATCCCAGATGCCCTTGGAGCAAAGAACTTACACGCCCTGTTGCTTTGCGATGACTGTGTTGTCAAAATAAATATCTACAGAGTTGTGAATGTATTTCAAACACAGAATAAATTCATTGTGTATAGCTAGTGTAACAGCAATGTGAAATCTTCATGGGAAATATATGGAAAAAGCATGAGTGCATGTGTAGCTGTTTCCTGGTTAGGCAGCACATCATTTTAAGAAATCAGTTAAATTTCATTCCGGTACCATTTCTTTAAAGTGCAGTTAAATTTGTTCTTGTGTGCATTATGTGTAAAGCCAAGAGAAGAATGATGAATCTTAACATACCTTGTATGTTCCTGTTATGGCTCAGCAGATGTATTCAGGATGTATGTATTAAGCAGGAGAGGTTTGCTCACTGTGAAAATGCAATGTTTACACAGAGAGGAAAACAATGGAAAACCTACAATCAAATGTTAGCATTTTCAGTAAGTTTTCAGAATTAATTAAAACTTTAGATAAATAACATCATCAGTAGTAGCTAAGGATACTAACTGCTGCATTTCTATACACCACGAAGACAGTATGCCCGGTTGTTAGAAATGTAAACCTATGTTTCTGTATTCAGTGTTACCCACAAGTCATTTCAAACAGTAGCTGTATGCTTCCTTATTGAGCTTTCACTTTTACTTAGATTTTGCTTGACTTTCTGGTGATATTCAAAGCAGCTGAGTTTACTGACTCTTAAGTACCTTTTTGCTTGCCTGTTTGACAGTTCAGAATGGTTTCAGTCATCCTTTCCATACCTGCACAGGTAACTTTTGCCTTTCTCCTTTGATACTTAAATTTTCTTGAATGTAAAACTGGGGTTTATTGTTACTGTTGAACTTCTGAATGCTGCTTCTGGCTCAGATTAGTCACAATAATAGAGTTCAATTCCAAGCTGGTGACTGAGTAGTCAGGTAAGCCAACTGAAACAAATCATCTAACTTATTCCTTCCAATTCTGCAGTGGATATGGAAGGTTTTGAACCTCTTTCCCCCTTCCCATTAATTGTTGAAATAAATTGGCTTTAGTAATTATTAACATTTACCATCAGCTCTAGGCTATTGCAGAATTTATTTTGTTTTTTTCATGAATCAATACTAAACCCAAGATCTTTCATTATCAAATTTTCATTCTCTTGAAAGACTTCTTATATCTTTAGTTCCTTCCAATTAAGTTACTCTAATATCCTGTCTTCTAGTTCAAACTGAATAACTGTTGACCTCCAGCTTGTGCAAAATTGTACTAATATTAGAGTTAAACAAACAAAACCACAGTCTTCTAAGAGGAGTCACGTAATTAACATGATTATACTCAAGTTAGTTTTTTCCTTGACCCACATGGTCCTTTAAGCAATGACTTCTTGAAGTCACTGAATATTTATAATACTGTTTTATGTTTATCATCTCTTCTGGACTATAATTTCTCCATTCACTCTCCAGGATACATTTTCAAAATTGAATATAAGCATTATGTAAATAGGATTTCTTCAAGTTCACTTTTGAGTGGATGCACTGACACTGGTCATAAGAAGCTTAAGGAGTTAAGATTGAAGTTTAAAACACAGGAAGCTGTGCAGTATGAACTACTATCAGACAGGACAGAACAGACCTGTCTCCATCCTTAAACATTTTATTCTATGTTACAGGTAAACTCCTTTTAGCTGATAATAGTAACATTTAAAAAAAAAATTAAAAAATCAGTTTGCAAAATATGATGTACTGTGCCTCTCCAGAAAATCTTTTTTCTATACTGTTGTACCAAATAACATTCAGCACTCTCAGGACACTTATACAGTTCAAGGAACAGTTTTGCCATAAGAATTGACTGATCTTTACTGTCCTCTTCAGGCCTCTTTTTAAATATTCCCTATATTTTAATACAGTCTTTCGTGTGTCTAATCAGCTGAAACCAATGATCACCTTTATATTATAATCACTGGCTAAAATTACTAATAAAATCTTTTGGGGTTTGTTATGTATTTCAAACAGACAAATCAATAAATCTCTTTGGGGCCACTTCTCCATTTATACAATTTCTCACCAGAAGATTATCTCTAGTGTGGTACAAAGTGTTGCCTACCCAGCTGGCGGATTAGGCTTATTCACTCAAATTTTATCAGTTGTCAGAGTTTGCTCAAGAGCGGTAGATCTGGGACAACAGACACCTGAGGAAGACCTGGTAAGCAGGTCTTCATTTCAAAAGTACTGAGCTTCTACATCACATGCACAGCCTCGAACTATAAAAAATGATATTTGCTATCATAGAGAATATACACCTCTGAAAGTTATTTACATTTGTTACAAAGAAGATTTCATGCAGTTTTTCTGGCAAGTGAACTCACCCAAACATATGCCAGGAAAAAACAAGTACAATTATAAACAGATTGTTCTTTCTGCAACACAGAAAGCAGATGCAACATATAGAAGAGACAGATCAAACCTTCAAAAGTGAAGCAGCATAGTTATCATTGAGCTCATCAGAAAATGTTTTCTTATTTGAAAACTCAGCCTGGATTTTCATCTTGTCAGTCCATTTTCACATTAAGATAATGTTACTGAAGATGGTCACGTCATATAGGTATAAAGCTCAAACAATAAAGTGTAGAATATGGGCTTTCATGTTTCTCAGAAAGGTGAAAAAATTCTGCCTGTCACACAGCAGGACACAAACTCATCAATACTACAACCCTTTAAGCAAGAGGCTTACAACCGGTTGGAACTACAATTACATGCACGACTGGCTGCCAGAGACAGCTGTCCTTGGGTACGTAAGCAAGAATGAAGTAGGCAGTGAAGATGTTATCCAATCCTCACCTCCATTCATGAGGCCACATCACTGCTGGCAGAAGCAACAGCAACTTTGCTGAAGTCATTTCTAAGACTTAAATAATTTTTTAAAAAAGCATTATCCATACAGAATAAATTTAGACTTAAACCTAGATATTATATAGAAGACACATGCAGAGTGTAAGGATGAAGCTAATTAAAGAATGAAGAAAACTGAAGAAGACTAAAAGGAGAAATTGAAGAAAAAGCAACCTTAATCTACAAACTCTTGCAGAAAAGCTCTGAAACTTAACAGTTTGATAGGTTTTAGTACAAGAGATAGGACAGGAAAAAGACTTTACCATCTATTTGTTCCTGCAGTGTGCTTAGCAGCCACAGATACTTATACTTGAAAAGGACACAGACTTTTCCTTTTAAATGTATTTAAACTAAATAACCCACACACTTATAGAGGGAGCAGCAGGTGACTGACATCTCCTAAATGAGTTTCCTCAAACACAGAACAATTCGGCCCATCCCAATCTCCACCTTCTGTCCTTGGAAGCGTTACTCCAACATGCGAGAGGAACAAGGAAACCAGAACTTCACAAGGCCATGACTTGCTTTAGGTATGTCTTCTTCAGATCTTGCAAATATACCTCAGATCTTCTTTCAACTTTTAAGAAGCTATCTGAAAAATATTTTCTGTAAAGCCATCAGTTATTAAAAGGTCAGGAAAATGTAGCAGTCCTAGAGGGAGAGATCAATTAGGCATGCGTGCTGGTTAGGTGATTAAGTTTTGAAAGCTGTTCATGCTAAAATAATATCTTTGAGATAATATATGCTATAGCACCCACCAAACTGTTTTAATTCTGTAGTGGTTCTATGAACTTTTCAAAAGGTTCTTGAAGAAAAAAAGAGTTAAACCCTTTGAATTGAAATAAATTAGAAATCTAATGAAGGAATTAAAATGTAAGAAAGCCAGTTTCTCTTACCAGGCTCTCATCAATATTTTCTATGTGGAGGTTATGCTAATACCAGGATATTACTCTTTGGAATGCCCCAGCTTTAATTTCTTCTCAAATGCCCTCAGGAGTTCCTACTATCAACTAAGGCCTCAGTTTATCAAGATGGTTAAGCAGGTGCCTAATTTGATTGATCTGTCAATTTAATAGTTCCTCAGATTACTGAGGAATTGAGAATCTATGTTATTAGACAAAATAAACCACCCCACAAATCCAAAACAAGTAAAGAAAGAAAAACCCCACCCCAAACCCAAATGCAGTCTGGGTCTCTATTTCCCTTCTTGGATAAAGCTGTATTCATGGTTTGGATTTCTTTCAACCTTGTTGAGAAAAAAAATTCCCAGTAGCAGCAACAGGCTTTGTATCTAGACCCTAATCCTTCTCTCTAATTATAAACATTGGGTAGGAAAAAGACCAGAAGTGTATAGAAACAGCAAAGAATTAGATACTCTTACTAATATAAGCCTAACTTTCCTTCCACTTGCTGCATCATTTTCTTGTTTCTCTCTAAAATCTTTTTGTGCTTTCTCAGCTGAGAATATAGATGGAGGGAATCAATGCAAAAGTAGAGTTTCTGCTGATATTTAATGGGGTAAACAATCTATTCTAAACTCTTAACAGACAACTCCTCTGAGATGTACTTGGCAGATGCTTCTCAATCCAGATAAAATATATCCCATTATCTTCTTTTCATGCAGTAGTCACTTGGCTCCTCAAAGATTCATATCACTTCTCATTTGGAAATTTCTTATTCTGTTGGGAAATGGCTTTCCTCAAAGAAGCAGGTACAGAAGAGAAATTCTAACAAAAGGCTTAGAGAATTGACTCAAAGGGAATTAATACTTCCAAGACCTGAGTGAAGAGAGCATGTCAGCTTCTCTGAATCAAAAAATGAGACTCTTATGCAAAGATTTAATAAAGTTCCACATTATGTTTTATAAGTCTACTTCTTTATTGGATAGGACAAAAATGTTGCTACCATGTCAGGGACAGTAGGACACCTGAGTCAGCTACATGAATAAGAAACGTTTTGAGTGAGATGGCTGAATTGAAAAATTTTTAAAGAGGAAGAAAACATGTGGCAAGCTGAGCATAAACTGCAGCTGGGATCAGCCAGAAATATTAGCTGAAACTGTAGGCAAAGCTTGTTTCTAGAGGCATATCTACTAACACAATAGCAAGCAGATTGCCAGAGAAGTTGTTTTGTCTGCCAGTATTCTCTCTGGCAGGGTATTTTCTACTCATCTTTACTCTAAGAAGTCCTAACATATTGGTGATAGAAATTGCAACTGAAGTACTGGTAGCTAAAATGGCAGATTATCGACAGTTCTCAAGACTGAGATTTATCTAATTCACATGACCTGTTTCTAAGTTTCTAAATCAACTCTGACTCCAGAAAGTACATGAGCAATTCACTAGTTATATGGCTTTCAGAGGAACCTTATGTTCAAGGTTAAGCACATGTTGATGTGACTCTTTGAGAACGGGGAAGTTTTCCAGAACTGTTTGCTACAGTACTTAAAATTAGACATCTGCATTGAGCTACCTACTGGTTATAACTCTTGCAAATGTGCACATGCAGTCCTAGTTGATGCAAATGGATTATACATGCCTATCTCAGATATCTAATACTGAAAGCTTGTCCTTGGGGAACTCGGACAAGCATAAAGTCATATTAATAGCTTTCTATCATCCTTTAGAGATGAAAACTTGAAGAGCGTTCTCAGGCAAAAAGGACCTGAAGCATTCAAGAAACGTTTTTAAACCAAGATTAGGAACGACAGGTTATTCTCACAATCATCTGTCAGCTCTCTAGGGGATATTCTGTCTTTTGTGTTTCATATCCATAAAAGTTAAAGAATTGTAAATGGAGGACTGAGAATGAGCTTTCCATCCTTGGGCTATATAAATCAGAAGTAAGGCCAGTTTACTAACCTCTTCTAGAAACAGTAATGGGGCTTTTTCACTTTAACTGTGGAATTAAATTTAAGGCACTGCTGATTATAATTCATATTTTAGGCACCCATATGTATCCAAAGCCTTGCTTAGTCTTGAGATGCTACATATGTCAGAAGTTTAACTCAAGCTAGAACTCTTGGTACATTATTGATTCCCAAAATATTAAACTACATCCACCACAATTTATTCAGTCTTTTAACCTCTGTGTCAGTCAGGTGCATGTCTCTTGCAGAAGTTCATCAAGCTGTGCAAATTATGAAGATTTTAATATTTTAATATTAAACCATTCATTTCAGAAAATGGAACACCTGTTATTTTGTGTGTGCAAAACTTCAGAAACAATTACCTTTCAGGAGTGGACACTACTTTTGATTGAGGCTGTCAGAATTGCCTGTATAGCCCTCTTGCTATAATAGATGAGATATTCATACCCTAATTTCCATAAAAATAGATTTTACAGAGTAACTGTTCTGGGATTTATTAGATTTTCCTGCAAAGCATTATAATTATCTCATACATCAACCATAACTAGTGCTTATTATAAATGCCAGTTGCAATCATTTCCTGATTTTGTTGATGTTCTAAGAACATTGGAGTTATACTTCAGTTTATCCAGAAAAAAACAGCTCATATAATTACATACCATGCATTTACTTCATTGTATTTAAAATAACGATAAACTTCAAACTTTTCATCAAGTTTCACTGTCAGAAAAGGTGTTACATATATTAAATGCATTAACACAAAAGAAGGCTCAGTGGTTTTTTACCGTTCACTGTTGTTATTTCAGAACTGTTTGTGTAGTACAATGTTGAGTCTGAAAATAATTTAAAGCATAAATATCTCAATTTTCCCACTAATATTTAGACTGAGAAGAAAATGTGTACACTAATTATTCTAAGCAAGAGTTTGGACTAAATGTTCTCCTTGGTTCCCTTCCAATCTGAATTATCCCATGGTCTGTTTAATGTTCAGTCTTTGAAGGTTTATACAAAAATTCATCTCTAAGAGCCTAGTGCAGTAAATATCCTTGTGGTTAAAAATAAAAAGTAGATGCAGTTGTACAGCCCAGTATTTTGACAAACAGCTGAATATTTAAAACTCATAAAGAGGAAGAAACAGCTAGTCTCTGTACAAAAATTTAAGTATTGCTTCCTAGAGCAGTTCTATAAAATATCATGACATTTCAAAATATTTCTCTGGAAGAGAACTAAAAGTCCAACAGTTTTGGAATACCAGGTTTGAAATGGAGTTTATGTTCTCAGAGGTCACATTAAATCTCCTATGGACACTGTCTTTACCTTGTATCACATTAATGATTTATATAAAGACTTTCAATATGCACACTATAGACTGTTTACATATTCATTGCCTTACCCTGGCTTTTGTTATATGGCCATAGAGGGCAGATATTAATGGCTTAAGATGAATATAGGTCCTTGCTCTGTGAAGTTAAGTGAATATGTTTTTGTTCTACATATGCAGTTTCTTTCTAAGTATGGAACAGGAAGAAAAAGTAAAATCTAATGGAGATGCTGGGTTGTACTTTGGGAGGACGTGAGCACGCCAGTCACCACCAGCTTTCTGTTTGAAACATTGTCTTCCCTTTTACTCGCTGCACCTTCTACTCACAACTAATGTTGGTACATTTTGATATCAAAAGCTCCCTCTGAAATATTTGTGTCTGTGGATATTTCCTTTTCGGAAACTGGATTATTCTTCTTAGTTTTGGAACATTCTTCATGTACATCATCAATATTCACAAAGCCTCTAATAACGGCAGTCTGGGTTTTTTGGCTTATATACTGCATTTTTACTTTTTGGGTGGTGGTTTTGAGTCTGGAATCTTTTCACTATATTTTGGTGAGTTTTTCTTATCAGTAATATGAAAATTATACTTTGACTGCTGTATGATGCTCTTTTGTACACTTAGCTCAGTTTCGTGGGCTTGCGAGGGTCTCCTTGCTTGTTGTCCAGCTAGCCTGACAGAATGATGGGTTTTCCTTCAGAGCCTGACCTTGTCTGCTTTGATCTTAATTTTGTTTCTGCCTTGATAGATTCTTCCTATGAAATGAAAGCTTTTGAACAGTGCTCTTTCCTGGACCATGATTACCTAGTCAAATAGTTTCTCATAACTGGAGGTATTGGTCAGACTTTGCAAGTGTGAACACCACTTCAAGATTGAAATTTTAGGCTTGTCATTTATTTGTTCCATTAAAGATAATGTTGTTTACAGAAAAGCTACTAGGTCCCAAAATGATCCAAGTGAAGCTTAGCTCCATATATTTAGAGCTAGGTTTTTTTATTACACATTTTCACTCTGGTCAAGACAGAGACATTTGTAAATATTCTCTCTCTGGGATACAAAAGTGCCTGAAGGTACTAGAAAAAAGGACCAAGACATTCATGTATCTGGACCAAAATATAAAGATGTAAACCAGCATCTCGTGTGGCTCATTCTTAAGAACACTGCTCTCAGTATTTGGCCTCTTACTGAGATGTTTGCAGAGAAAGTCTATGCTACCCGAATTGCAGATAGCTATTGAGCATGTAGATAGGGACATAAGGAAAAAATTCTTCACTGTGACAGTGATTGAGCACTAGAATAGGTTGTCCAAAGAAAGCCTTCAGCTCACTGATCTAGCATTGAGGTTTGCCCTACTTGAAGCAGCAGGTTGAACTACAAGACCTCCAGAGGTCCCTTCCAGCTTTCTTTTTCCCCTTGATTATATGTTCTGTTTCAAATACCTCTGATTTCTAGGTTAATAGATAATTCAAAGAAATCTCAAATTTATTCAAATAAATAATTGTTGCTATTCATCTCACTGGATCTGAATGACACCAGCTCTTTGGATGTCTGGGTGTTCATCAGTTACACTTTCTCAGGTTCCCTCCCTGAGAGACTCACAACTTGGATACTCTTGTTAGTCTTATATCATGCGGTAAATATGTTTTTTCCAGAAATGTTCAAGAGGAAATAGTGATGTTAATCTCAGATAAAGTGAAACACTGTCAAATGCTGAGATTCACAACATTAGTACTTCCATAAGTATGGAGCAGAAGCAAAGAAAGGTGGAGAGGAGAATAGGCCATAACCTAGCTTGTGCTTCAACAAAGCAATTTATAAATACTACATTTCTGAGGAAAGAATGGAGAGTTTTAGAAAGTCTCAGAGGTAATTAGCCAGACAGTTTTTGGCACTTGATTGATTGCTTTTTGAAAAACATTAAAGCTCCCAGAGCTGCAACAAAGTTAAAAGCTTAGGTCTAGACATGAGGTCATCATTCTTCATTATCACCTTATGTGAAGAAATAAAAAAGCGATGCACTTGTGATTGAAACCAAAACACTTATTGATATAGCTCTCCACCATAAACCTCCCTTTTTCCTCTATCTGCTATGTAACAAATTATGCTATTTACCAGGCTGCTATTACAGGTGTTTTATAACAGGTTCCTTACTCCAGTCTGGAGCCAAGCAAATTGAGCAAATACAGAAAGTGAGCTTAATACACACTTGTTTGCAGAAACAGAGATGATATATTGTTATAAATTGTATGCTTCCTCGGTGTTCAAATAGTCATGGATTATGAAGGAGCTAGATGCGAACCTGACATACAATTATTTATGTCCCCCAGTGTTGTGATCTCACTGTATCTCACAAAAAGAACAATTTCTGCAATGAAACCTTCCAAGGCTACCAAACCCTTGGAGAAAGTATTAGCACTGATTCATTAGATAACCTCCAAGTTAGTGATGGACCTGTGGACCTGACAGATGCTTGTTGCTTCTGCCATATGAAAAGCTCCTATTGGGTTTCAGATAGACGAAAAATATCACATTTCAGTCATTTTTAAGTAATATATTTTTCAAATCTTGAAGGACTGAAAAAGTGAGTGCAAATACTCCTATACTAAAGATTTTGTGAATAACACAAAACTATATGCTATTTGAATGTGAGCCACAAATTCACCTTGACTTTAATTTTCATAGCTATCTGTGCAAGCTGCTGGATCCTCCCTTCACTTAAGACCTCTTTCACCCTTTTCTTCTAGTCTTTTCCAAATTGTAACTGTCCATTATTCTAGTAAAAATTAACCTGTGCTTTGCTAACTGTTCTGTAGAGAAATATGTGTTTCTGTAGTGTCTACAGAATAAAAGAGTGAAAACAGATGAGTTTTCTTTGTTATCAGTGGCAGAAGTCTTTATACTTGCCAACTCGTTGGTAATAAACTCGCTCCTTTTTATAAAAATGTGTGCCCTCTGTATTGAGGATATTGCTTAAAACTATCAAAAAATTAAATCCTGCCAGTGGAAAACTTTCTCATAACAGAGCACTATAATTAAAGCATATCTTGCAGATAGCATTCCTTTCTTGACTAAACCTGTTTGTTCATCTTGTGTGGAGATGTCTGCCCTTTGCTTTGAAAATTGTAGAAAACACATGTGTTAGATCATGACATTTTAGGTAATTACAGATTATTTGAAACCTGCCATTTTCACAAAGGTTCAAAGAGAACATTTCTTTCCCAGCTGCATCTCAAGATACAGCACGGCAGATGAAGCACTCTTTATGAGGAGTTTTAATCCATCTCTAGGTTATTCATTTCAAGTTTCACAGCAACTTATCAATGCTACTCTCCTGTTGTTTTTTGTTTGGTGTGGGGTCACAGAGATAGCAAAGGAAGCGATATTTTTTCATAAAGATAATACAATTTTCTGTTCACAAAATGTTTTCCAGTGAGCTATAAAGTTCTCAGACTTATTCCAAAATTATTTAATCATTTAGCTTGGATAGTCTTTACCATTGGCAAGTAATTCACAAATAAAGGTGGAAAGACCTACATTCAGATGCAAAAGTCACCAGATTTATGTCTAGTCAAATCAAGCATTCAGCATCAGGTTCCTTCTTTACTTGAGTATATAAGGTTGACTGGCAGAAAGTACATTTTGAAGCTTATACTTAGGAATATTGCAATGCAACCTACATTTCTGAGTATCTTGTATAGCTCAAAAAGATCAGCTCTGTGAATTAATAAGAGGTTCGTGAAGATATGAGGTTATTGCTATGCTAATCATAACAGCTGTTTGTTGTACTGAATATAAGTCAGGTACTTGAGAAGTCAGTCTCTCCTCTGTAATGTGCAGAGATCCCAATGGCAGTATTTAGGGACTGAGAGTCAATAAACATTCATCAGAAATATGTCAGGAAAGCTGATCCTGCCCTGGACCAAGAGGACAAACTCACTGACTTCTCATACTTTCTTTGAGCCCTATATTTTATAATCAAAATTAGTAAGAGGATTAAAATCTAGCTTTTGGTTCAGTTTAGCTAAAGATTATTATTTTCCAACTTTTTTGATTTACGTACAACACAATTAAAAAAAAAAATCAAACCCAAACTGTTTATAGTGGTATCTGGCTTTGAAAATGATACATGAAAACCTACAAGAAAAGCCCTTGAACTACATCCACTATTTAAAGTATAAATGAAAGATATAGCCTGAACTTGATGGCTGCTCTTCCAAGAAAGAGAACCATTCTAGCAAGGACTTATGAAAGTGTTTCTGCCCGCTCATATAAGTATGGCTTTGGAAAACTGGAATATCTCAAAACGTCAGACTTCATCACTTGGCGTGATATGACATTGTACAATTTGCTTCATGATATTGGCATTAAAACAATAGCACTATGAAATATTTGAAGAAAAACGCTACTTTCCAGTTGTTTTTTCTCAGATTATCAGAGTGCCAAACATTTTACTGGGTTTTTTATATAGTTATAAAAGTTATGTATATGCCAATGACAGTCAGAGATAAGCTAATGATAAAACATCCTGATATATCTTCTGCTAACACAAAATTCATCTTTCACACTTTTACAGCATTCCAGCTTCTAATTCAATTCCTCTTGTTGAACAAAATCTCACAACACAGCACTAGGCCTCTGCAATATGGTACAGAGATACAATTTCAGTTATTTTTCCCTGCTCTGAGAAATATATAGTGGTGGATTTGTAAATAATTAGACTATTAAAAAAAAAAAAAAGCAGCATTTCATCCTTATAGAGGATTCATGTTCAAGGGAGTCATTGACAGTTGTTCCTTCATTGGATCCACCCCCCCAAAAAAATCCACAAAACAACAAACCAACCACAACAACAAAACAACTTTAAACCCCAAACCCACACACATCTAAACATGATAAATCTTACTACAAGTAGTTATTAAACGTGTACCTATTACAAGTTTTCCTTTTACAAGATTCTTGGAATACTCATGAGTGGAAAAGCAGGACTGCAGATGGTTATTTTCTACACATTTGCCTAAATAAGCATGGCATAATTCATCTGAAAGGCAGATATACAGCGTGTTTGATGGAGAAAGGAAGTAGTCAGCTTTTATTAAAAGAAAAAGCAAAAAAAGCACTAAGGACTAAAGAAGAGAAAAGTCTATAATTGTATTTCCTGTGAAAAATTCGAATGACTGTTCCAGTTTTAAATGTACTCACTACACCTATCAAAAGAAAATTAAGAATAAAAGTTACCCGAATATCTTGGGACTAGTAGTATTTAATTTCACAGTGAAGTCAGACTGATACTAATTCATATAAATCACCGCACAGCTTAGCGGAGAAGCTATTTCCAGGGATTGCCAAGATATGTCTCTTTCAGACTTTTGAAAACAGTATTTCACTCCTCACATAAAAGTGACTGGAGAACCTGACCGAAAGTCCACTGGTTCTTTTGGTTGACTAAACGCCATTAATACATTGAGCCATTTACTTTGGTGAAAGCGAGACGTTATGTGCTTCAGACAAGAGGCTGATGGGTCTGTGGTTCTTCATATTTCACTTTATCACCTATTTTGTGCAAGTGGTAATAGCTGTACTCAAAGTGCATGGGATTTGTTTCTTGATAATATACACTATGAACAATTTCACCTGTTACCTGGATTTTCTTTTCAACAGCCATCATAATATACTGTGCTTGCAGTTTCCATAATATCACCTTTTTATTTTTCTGGCTACCTTTCTTTTGAATGTCCAGCAATATATTTATCTCATCTCCTAGTATAAATAACACTTCTACCTTAATGTTAGCTTGCTTGTCAAATCATAAAAGAAAAATAGCTACATGGGATTTAGGTTGATGATATATAATAAAAATCCAAGTTACAGAGATATGAGAACAATACTTAATGTTGAATCTTGTGCTCTGTTAAAGCCCACTTTCAGCAAAACTTTTAAAAAGTCCATCTAAATCCCAGCCCAGTGGATGCTCTGCCCAGGTAGCTTTTGTCTCTAAATTTTAACACAATTTGGACAAGACATGTCCAATACCTCACACATATTTTAGTGCCTACCTGGGACCTGCAAATGATTTATTACAGGGAAGGGCTTGTAAAAGGTATGAGATTCTCTTTCCTGCTCAAGGTCTATTCAGAGGCATATGTATATTTCTGTTTACTAAGAGGCACCTCAGATCTGGGAAAAACAGGCAAGGAATATCAGCTAGTCCAATTATTTCAAGAGAAAAGAGAAAAGGCTGGAGAATGATAAACCTATGGTCATTTTACAGTTTTGTGATTCATCTTTCCCTTTCAAAAGAAATCTTCAACTTCCAAATCTCTAATTCAATCACAGTATTACTCTTACAAATTTCTCCATGAGTTGCATGCTAATGGTTAGAGAGAAGGGAACCTCAGCAATCAGAAGCATTTTTTCCAGTGACTGTTCAGGCTGCATCTCCAGCTGCAGCTGGAGCAGTTTAGCATCCTCTCTGGCTCCCAGCCTCGGGCAGGACTGCAAAGGAACATTAAAAAAATGACGGTTATGCTTACCTCTCCTCTACTGACAGAAGACATGACCTACCAGCACACTAAAGCTGTTTCTGGGCTACAATTTGGCTTAAATCCAAATTCTGCTTATCACCAAGATTAGCTGATTGTTCTCACTCAGTGTAATTATGCAAACTTGCCCCTCCCCACCCCCCCCCTTTCCTTCATTATGCAATTTTATTTTTGAAGAGATTTTCTACAGGTTACACCTGCTGTGATAGAAACTGAGAAGATAACACTTCTTTAGAGCTCTGCCTACTCTGTCATAGTAATATATGTAAGCAGTTGTTAAAACTGTCCTCTGAAAGGTTTCTGAGTGTCTGCAGAAATTTGGATATGCAGAAGCACAAGATAATTCTTCCAAGGTCACGGCGAAAAGCTTTAAAAGGCCTTCATCATCTCCCAGAGATGTTGATGCATGAGAGTTTAACTTGATGAGAATGGCACCTCATTATATTGTAATGCAATGACTCCTTTAGCAGTAATGCCATGTTAGAAGGTGGTATGACAAATCAGAAAGCTGACTACAAAGGGTCTTCAGAGAGACACGTCATTATAGACTGTGATAGTGACAGGCAATTCTTTTAAAATTGTAATGCAATTTGTTGTAAAACATTTTCAAGACATAGACATTTACCCAGTATTATTAAGGCAGATTCCAATAGCTTCAAGAGGCCTTTACAGTCTCATCGCATTTACATTCAATGCTCCTGAAACGTACCTACAGTGTAAGGCAAGGGGGCTGCTAAGCTGTTTGGAGTTTGTGTTTTTTTCTGGGTTTTTTTCTTTTGCTTAGTTGTGTCATAAATGTTATGAGTTCAAATGGTGAATAAGCTTGGTTATTCTACTCAAATTCGAGTTCATCAGCTCTGAAAGAGGCATAGAAGGTAAAGAACTAGCATAGGAGGAAAAAGAGATTAAGTCTTCTGGCAAACTGGTAAAACTGAGATTTGCTAGGGGGAGAAAAAGCCCTATAAAAATTGCATTTCATTTGTAATTCAAAAAAGAATAGAAAAAAAAAAAGTAAAAAAAAATTATGGACATTTGGGGAAAAAATAAGAACATTTTTGCAGAACTAATATACTTTTGTGCATAAAGAAAAGCATATGATTTCCAGTAAAAAATGTATTGCCTTGACTCAGGTGGTAATACTCTCTATGGAGCTCATAACAACCTACAAAGTAAGGAAGTTTACAAAACCTTTAACTACAAGACTCATTCAAGTTAATGTTCTTATATTCTCCTCTTAGTTCTTTGCTCCCAATAGATTGTTGGGAAAACATTCAAGATGGTTTCAATGTACGACTACTACTTTTTAAAGATGCAGCATTTCATTAAATACCCTGGTTGCTTTGTGTGTACTGCCTATTGAAAAAAATGAAAGAAATCCTAGCTTTGATCAAGCAAAGTTTCTGTCACAGAGGACTCCTAGTTCAGATGTATGCAGTACTCTGTAGCAGTTCCCTGCCTATTCACAAGTACATGCCCATTTTCAAAATTTAACAATAACGCATTGACTTCTTTCTCACTTTCCTTCATTTCACATTATTTTATTATTATGTATTTCACATTATGCCAGGTCATTCCTGGCATATTCAGTCAGAATATTTTTTTCCACAAAAAAGCACCAAAGAACCGAGTAAGAGAATCACATGGATAAAACATCCAGAGATTAGAAACTAACTGTTCTTCATATGTTAAACAACCTATTCCTAACATGCAAAATTCAAGCTGAAAGCACATTGAAATATGACTTGAAATAGTTGTCAGAAACATCTGAAACAATTAATGCAAAGCTTAATTTTATTTAACAGCATTATTACCTAAAGGAGCTATTATTACTAATTGTTTTATGACTTAACTATTGTACGCTGCTTGTGCTTCTGCTAGCACAAAATTTGAGGTGAGATTATAATTGATTGAATTTTAAATGTCAACTAACTTTATGAAGCAAACATCTCCTGAATAAGAACAAACATTAATCAGAAATAAGCTTAGGGCTTATTATTTATTTTTATTTAATATTGGCTGTCTAAGAGGAAATGTTTGAGAAATAAACTATTAGGAAGACATTAAGCGAAGGATGAAGATGAAGCCAGTGGAGTGCAACACTCCTTCAAGACCAGCCCCCTGATCCTGACTCAACATCTCTAAAGAGTCAACAACAAGAAGCTGATTTAATGCCTATCAAAACCAATGGAAATCCTGGAGAAAAAGATAAGAAAATATCACTGGAAAGAATACTACAGTATAATGTAGAGATATTCATTCAAGTCTGCTTTAAGCTACCCAGACAGTGGTGGTAGCAATCTGGAGTCCAGCTCAGGAAAACAATTCTACTTTTGCAGGAGATTTTGCAGTCTGATCTGAACACCCCTCCTTGAACATTGCTGCCCTTATCTTGTTCTCAGAGCAAAGATGGCAAGCAACAGCTGAGCTCTGTTGTACATTTCTGGGGGCTAAGGCCCCCCATTTCACACTTGGATAGTGTCTAGGGCTAGGAGGAAAAATTGCTAATAAAAAATTCAAAGGATTGATGGACTGAGTCTTCAAGGGCAAGTGGATGAACGGTGACGTTAGGCATTGGTCAGAAGAATAGCAAAGATTGTAAAAGTTTTCTTCCCTTTCCCATGTGCACATAGTCACAGATGCATAAAATCTGTTTTAATAATTCATTATATAACTGCTCTTTGGAATGAAGAACGATGAATTGACTGCTCTGGTAAGAAGTGTTGTCTCACTTATGTTCAAACTAAATCACCAAGTATTAATGTCTATTAAACAAACCCTCCCCCCCTAAAAAAAAAAATCAAAAAACCAAGAGTGTGAGAAAATAATATGATAATATTATAATGTAGCTCTAGTGGAAATCTGTAAAAATTTAGATATCCCCCTATCAAAGCCTTTTAGCCTGTAAAAAATACTTCAAAGGAAAATGTAGAGTTATATACATAATATGAATGTATTTATTTATTTCATGGTAATAAAAGTATGATTCAAATGGAAAACAAATGTGAGAGAGGATATTAGAAAGTATCTACAAGGTAATTTTAAAAATATTTTGCCTCAAGTACTAAGAATTAAGAAGGCTGAAAAAAAGCAGCGTATTGTAGACTTCATCACTCTCTTCCATTTCAAAGGACTACAAAATGAATGCTATTCAAGAATATTGAATTTATAACACATAACAGTATAATCTATCATGCAACAGAATTTTATTGCATTTTCCAGTATAATTATGAACTTGAAACCAGAAATATATTGAGATATCTGAACCAACTGGAGTCACTAACTGATCCTATCAGTGCAATGTCTTTAAAAATTACAATTCCTAATTAAAAAATTATTGCAGCTTGCCTAGAAGGTGACTTCCAATATGACCAGAAGATTTAGAACCCTTCATCTTTTACTGATACAAACATTTTTTTTCTTAGATTTTTTTGTCTCCCCCCAGCTCTTGCACTTTGAATTTTTGGAGTAATGTTGATGAGAGAAGAGGCAGAGACTAAAAAGCAAAGGGACAGGAGGCCAGTCTCAAAGAACATGGAAAGATAAAACAGAAATTGTAAGAACAGTTTTGATATTAGTTTGATTCTAAATTAAGATATTTTAGAGGATTTGAGATTCCTTTTTTCTAAATGCTTAATTGAAAGCAAGAAAGTTTTCAACACATTTGTTACAGAATACAGTAGCAAGTGCTCTAGCTTTTTAAAGGATAGTTTATTTTAAACCAGGGATTATATGTTACTTGTTAATCTGCAGAAACCATTACTTGGTCTCTGCATCAATTAACACCTTGTTGACATCTACTAACTATTTATGAAAAGTTTTAAAAGTATTTGAGATTAAAATATTAACTACGCTAGAAAATAATCTGAAGTGTCATGAAATAGTGCAGATTTTATGGAGTGGATCTGGCTGACGGACTGAATCATCTCTGATTCACACCAAGGAATTATAGAAAGTCCTAAAATTATCTTCCATTTCCCTAACTTGAAATCTTCCATGTGTGTTAACAAAGCAGGACAGAATTCACACTGAAAATTAAAGATTCCTTTTAGACTCCTGATTAACACACACTTGCTTTCATACCTTCATGAGATATGAAAACAGTACCCTGAAATTGTGTGAATTGTGGAGGAGAGAAAATTTGGGGCAGTGCAGAAAATATCACCTATTTGCACCGATATTCAGCTCCTTCTTGAATTTCTGATGATTCTTTTGGTCACATACTTCTTCATCAGCAAGGAGGACAGTTGTTCCATAGCCTCTTAAATTTAAGAGTCAATTACTGCCACAACACAGCAATGCAAAAGGCCTTTATCATCGACCTGTCCGGATGCTAAATGAATCTTACCTCTCAAAACCCTCCCTGGCATCACAGCATCCTTTTAAGTCTCTTCTGGCCATCATAGATCACTGGTAAACCACAGTGACTTCCAAGGACCCTCTTAACAGCGGAAGTGTACAGGTACCTCCTGCTTGGACACCTCCAGTTTATCAGCACCATTAATTCATTGTGGTTCTCTCCCAGTGAACACAACAGTCTAGTTATAATCACACTAAGGCTATGGGAATGTGCATTATCGCTTTTCTCTCCTCATGAGGAATGCACTCCAAAATAGCTGTGGCATTTTCCCTTAATAGCCTCACATTTCACTTATATTTAATTTGTTACCTGCCGTCTCTCTCAGAATCTTTTCTGCATTGCTGCTCTCTGTCCTGCTCTCTTGTATTTTATTTCTGCTTGTTATTCTTTTTTTCTGCCCCTTGAGAGAAATGCCTTGCATTTATCCACTTTCAACCACAAATCCCTGGACTTAATCCAATGTTCTGAACACTCCAGATCTTTCTATACACCCTCCCTTTTTCTACCCTTTGCCAGCAATACACCTCATGTTAGCTTTTCCAGTACAAAACTTGTTTTGGTTTTTCTTTAGTTCAGGTTCTCAACCATTAATTTAAGTGATCAGAAGGAAGGACGGGTAGACAATGAATGCGTGCCCAGTGGCAGGCATCTGACTGAAAATCAATAGGTTTTGCTTTTTTTTCTGGAAGTCTTTGCTCTCTGGTTACGAAGGGCAGTGGCAAACAGGACAAAAGGTACGGACTGGTCAAGGATTTCTGATGACAGCAGGGCCAGAAGAAACACAGAGATTTTCCTGACTATTTTCATCCTCTAGCAGCCTTACGAAGGAAGAGGAAAATTTAAAAAGTAAAAATAGATTTAGATGGAAATTTGTTAAGTGCCTGATCCTATCTCCCCTCTTACATAGTTTGAAAATAAGCTATTGCTTCCTCATTGCCCATCTATAGATTATATGCAAACAAACTTTAGGAACCACTGTGAAAGAACTACTTATACTGATAAGGTCGACAGGTGGGAGAAAAAAGGAATTAACACATACAGATACTCACTTTATTATGCATTGCTGTCAATGATAATGATGTCAACAGGACCCTTCCCATACAGTTATTAACTGGCAGCCTCACTTTCACATGTGACACAGTCAAACAAACATGGAATAAAGAGTCCATGATGATATCGGTCAAATTTATCAACAATATGGAAATCAGAAAGAACACAAAACATTTTATTTATTTTATTAGCATCACTGGGACATTTCAATAGCAGTTCTAGTAGAAAGTAACAGTCTTTGCAGTGCACAAATATTTCTTTCTTCACTCAATAGTTTGAAATTGCTTTGCATATTTTTTTACTTAATGCCTGTGCTCTATTTTCTTTTGAAGTAAGTGGCATTGTCTTTCTTTGAATGACTTATTATCTACTTTAGAGATGCAGAAAATAAGACTGTGGAATAGCTGTCTTCTCTTATGGAAAAGTCATCTTCTCTTATGGAAAAGTTATCTTCTCTCTGGCACAGTCTACTTAATTTTTTTTTTTCAAAATGAGGGGGTTTTCCCCCACTTATTTTCCATTTCTGAAGAATACTTCAGGATTTTTTTTGTTTCCACTCTGAATTTTCATTCTGTTTATTGAGGTATTTTAACTACCTTTGGAAGGGGCTCTTAGACATAAAATTCTGCATCTGTCTCCATAAAGGGTGGGCTTTGCCATGGCATCCTGCATCTATCCATCTTAATTCCCTGGCGGCAGTGGGAGTTTCCATTAATGCAGTACAAAGAAAGTGAAAAATCCCACACTAGTGAAAGCATTTTCTATTCATACTGAAGAACTTTACAGTTACACGCTTTCTGAGGACATGTGTATAGGAGCCAAACAATGACAGTACAGGGGAGGAAGGGCAGTCTTTGCCATGGGAATCTGGGTGAATCACTCAGTTTTTCCGTCAGTCTAAAATAAGCATCAATAAAGTGTTCATTCCCTACTTTACAGAGTTTGTAAAATGCTTTGATATACTGATATGCACTTCTCTACAATTCCCAATAGCTAAGTATATCTCTGCAAAGAATAATTTGTTAGAACAGATACTTGCCTGGGTCTTTTTTTGCATGGGAAGCATTGCCATCTGTAGAAACTTGCAATAAAGATGATGCTTTTCAATCAAGGATCTGGACAGAAGCAAACAGACAATTAAATATGATTATTATTCTGAGTGGGCCCCCTCAAAGAAATAATCAACTTTTGTTAAACAAAAAACCACAAACACTCAAAGCTATATTTTGGTATAAACTTAAACAGATGATATACCATTTCCCTAAAAAATTTCTACCGGAGACAGTAGAGCTAACTTAGCAAGCAGGAGAAGTAACCCCTCCCCAGATGAGGTTGCAGAGTTTTGTATGTCTTCCTCTGCCTGGATCATTTTGTTCTACAGATTTTTCCTACGAAGGGAAAGAATAAGAAAGATGTCTCCGCAGATTGATTAATAATGTTGCTAAGCTCATCTGGCAACACTTTATCCTTTGTGAAAGACAGGTGCCCTTTGCAGAGAAATATTCTTTTTTTCTTTCTTCTTTTTTCCTTTTTACAAGCTCCACCATCTAGGGAAAGAGAGTACTTTGTCTTAATGGCAGTGATTGTCTGCTATGGAAAGACCTGGGAAGACAGAAAACTGAAGATGTCTGGCAGATGGAGAGAAGTAGAGAAAGAAGTTTTACTACTTTTAAAGGGCCTGAAAAAGGGTCCCTGCTATGATGGCAGTTAATGATATAAGGGCTCCTAAAGAACCACCTTCTTCTGGAAGAGAAATAAGTTCTTTTGCTACTGCAGAGCTTTAGGACCTAGGACCTACCATGGTACCACTGCCATTATGAGTACTGAAACAGGGTAAAGTTGGCAATGTTACTGACACCTCCTGCAATCTCATGGGCCAGAGGGCTTCAGCTTAGCTTCAGGCAGTGCTTCAGAGTGACTTCTCAGCTTTAGGGCTCTGAACTGATTATTCTATTTGTATGAATAGACCCTCCACCTTCAAGCAAGTCTGTGGCAAAGCCACCTCTTCCCTAAGTGAAATAAAAAGTTCACAATACAAGAGACTAGAATGGCTAAGCTGGATTGTCCCAAACAGATTTGGAACAGCCAGAAGCCATATAAACAGAATATGAGAAATTGGCTACTTGGAATAGTTAAAATCCATTCTTCCATAGCCCAAGCAGAGCTTTGAACACAAGTGTGTTGATTCAAGATCCAACACAAACATGTTTCGTAGGGAGCAGAAGGTGAAAGAGATGGTGTTAATACTTCTGTGTGAGCTATTGATATGCACCAGCACACTCTGGGCAGTGCAGGTTGCTGGCACGCTGCTATGGGACCACCTTGGATTTCTGCAGGGACTGAACTTTGGGGTGCTTTTCAGTGGGAACTCATTAAAACTGTTGGAGCTGGCACTTATTTAGAAGCTAGTTTTCCAGAGGTACATTGATGCACATGTGGCCTGTGACTTATTTGAATCTGTCAAGGTCTTAAGGATCATTGACTGCTCAAGTTTCTTTTCAGGGAGTGATAGATTTAGCAAGCAGCTCAAGAATAAGACAAAAGCTTCTGTTTCCTCCCTTCTTTCACCCTTGCACATCATGCTCTTTGTGCTGCAATAAATGAAGAGAAGATTAAAATACCTCTTATTAATCTCCCAATTTCACAAGGGATTTAACATTTTACAGGCTAGGGTAGTGAATGCTGATAACATGCTAGGGAACATGGAAGCAGACTTTTCCACTGCATTTAACACATTATTCTTTCAATAACAATCAGTAACAAAAACAAGCTAAAGAATAATGACAGCTATCAGTATTTTCCTTACTATAGGTTAATATCTGCTGTCATTGCTCAGGTGCAATGACATTTCTTTACGAGGGGCCTATGGAGAGACATGCACCATGACAGGACCAGTAAACGGTAACAGCACAGCTTTTGGCTAGGAAAGGAGGAACTAATGCTGTGCTCTTGAGGGCTGATCTCAAGATGAAGCAAAAATATTTACAGTTCCAGATAACAATGGTGATTCAAAGAACAAAGAGAAGCAATTAAAAACCTACAATTGCATGTCAAGGAGAGTATAATAGAACAGAGGCAACACAAATATAAACCATCCTTTTCTTGTACATTCAGCAACTTCTTGCTCCTTATTTTCAATGCCTTGACAAGATCTACACCCCTGCTTTAGAGCTGAGAGTCTGAAATTGCCATCTAAACTGTTTCCAACCAAACCTGCGAATGCTGTAGGACATGACAGGGGAAATGATGCATTGACTTTACCTAACGCACTGGTATTTATGGTCTGATCTTTGGGAGCAGAGATGATTTCAGCGACTTTTTAAAAAGAGAGCTGTAGGAGTTGGTAATCTTGCTACTGAACAATATGAAGTGGCTGGCACTGGAGTTATTCCAGAAGAATCAGCATTTTTCACCGCTTTAGTGAAGATTTGTTAAAAAACAAAACACCTTACAATACAACTGACAGCTGTCCCACCTCTGCAGGCTTCTCACACTGCAGTACCTATACCAATCCATGAATATTCAGATTATGTTCTGGGGATAATCATGATCTCCTTTTACATAAGAGAATACTGTACTTTAAAAGTTCTGGTGCTGAGATGTATTATTATTTGTATTTTACCGATAGGTCCTACCCAAGATCTATCACATTAAGCACTGTGATACCTAACTGGGGGATATGGCCAAGACTGTCCTTGATTACCTACAGTCTAAACCATCTACAGAAAGTATTGTAGGAGATTCTGAACTCAAATTTCCATGGTCCAATGCTTGTACACCAGTCATGGACTAAACTACTTTCCTGAGCATAAAGTATGCTATTCCTCTAACATAAGCCGTTAGCTTGAATGTAATGTTTCAACAAGATTAGTCTCCTTACCTTACTCTAATGCCTTTTCTTTTTCCTTTAATGTGTCAGAGAAAAGTGATATACAATTACTGTTTTGTGAGGTGAGTATGCAGTGCTTCTCAAAAGCAATGATAAAAAGCACTCCTCCTTTACATACTTCTGATTATGGCCAGGCTTTGAGAAAGTAATGAAACTTTTCATAAGCAGTAATTTATTCAGAGAGGACTGAAAGTTGAAAATCACAGCTTAGGTCCTTTCTGAAAGTCCATTTCAGTTATATTAGTCTGCTATAAAGACAAAGAAGCAGTAGGCTCTACATGCCCAAGCACTCTCTTTCATTGCCATTTCTTCTTCACAAAGGCTCTGATCTGTGCCTGTGATTTCACCTCTCCTACAGGTGTCAGCAGAAACTGTAGGGTACATTCTGTACACGGAAAAAAATTTCGGTTGAAGTAGCATTCTATCCATCATTGCTGCATATTTTATATTTTTACATTTAAATCCCTGAATGAGGATGGAATAGTTGATAGTAGATCATTTCATCTGAAATTAAGAGTTGTAGTCCTACTACTTCTTTCTGCTCCACATTACTATCCTAATAATATAATAGTAGTCAATGATACTGTAACTTACTTTGCCTTCAAAATTATATGTCATTTTTCACCAGTGATATCACATGGTACTCCTCAGACAAAGTTCTTCAGGAAAAAAAAAGGCAAACATCTAGGTTAATTCCATGCTTTGACACAAGAGAAAGAAGTTTGGAAAATACAAAGGCCATGTTGATACTATATCTTTTTTACTATTCTAAGCTCAGGCCCCAAAACATTACACATAATCCTTCCTTAGGAGACACTGATTTTACTTGATTTCTTTGCAATATTCATGGAAATCTAGGTCTAGATTACTTTATTTTGCATAGGATTTCAGGAAGGGAGAAAAGGAAGAAAGAAGCAGTATTTCAGTTAAGTGAAAATTCATGATGTATGATGAATTGCATGTGATGTCCTCCTACAAGAGTAAGAGGTCTTTGAAGGGGTCCTTTCGCTTTGTTCAGTCAATATATAACCTTACTGTTATAATGTACTGCATACACACCTAAGCATTCTTAAGAGGACTGATTTTCCTAAAAGGTACTGTTGACATTTTATAGAGCAGTTCTAGTCCATCAATTAAATACATGTTGAAGTATAATAAAAAAACCAAACCCAACACCACCACCCCTCCTTCAAAAAAACCCCACAAACCACAAACTTCTCATAGACATTAGGACACGCCTATAGAGTAAAACTTTTCTCAGTATTTCCCTGGAGGTAACACACAATATATATGAATCATGTGAAACAGAGAAATATTTTGAGTGTTTACATAATTTTGATTTGAGGAAAATTCTAACTCACTGTACGTTTCATAGTGCTAACACTCTGTAATCTCATCAGTGCAGACAAGTTTCCTGTGCCCAGCACTGGCAGCTTTCCAACCATTTCTCTTAAAGATCTTAAACTGTTTTGAAGGATGTGTGTCAGTGTGCTACTAAACAGGTTTAGCATTTACTCAGGAAATCCTGTACCCCCTGGGAAGAGGAAAGAGAGGGAAGAAGGCTTGGCTCACAGACACATCCGTGCAGAACGATTTGTTACAGTGTTTTTCATTCCTGTATATTGACATCATACCACAAACTTAACAGAAAGTATGTGTCAATATTCTGGGTATAAAGTTTAGCACAAGAGAGATTAATATTATTATCAACATTGAATTAGTAGCTCCATATAGAGATGTAGTATGATTGAAACAATTAAGTCAACAGAATGAATAAGAACAAGGAAGAATAAAACTGAGTATTTATGACTTTTCATCCCAACTAGATCCTTCATTTGTGCTTCTGTCAGATGTGATCCAAAAAACCCCAAGTTTAGGAAAAAAGGAGGAGAAAAAGAAGTAGGAGATAATATGAAACATCTTACCAAGAGCTACAAGTCACCATATAGAATCATAGAATAATTTAGGTAGGAAGGGACCTCTGCAAGTCATTTGATCCATTCTCTCACTTAAAGCAGGGCTGACTTCAAAGTTAAATCAGGTTACTTGTGGTCACATCCAGTAACATTTTTAATATCTGCAAAGACAGAGATTCATCAGCCTCTGCAGGTTCTTGTTCTATCACCACCAGCAGCACCACCACTGCCACCACAACCACCACAATGCAGATTCAGTTGCCTGCTCATCCCATTGAATTGCTGGGTTAAGAGTGGAGGACAACATTCAGGGAGCTGTTGTAAACTTGAAACTCTTAGAGGATAGATACATTTCAGAATTCTAATATCAGAGTGAATAAGTTTAGACTAAGAAACCTCACAGCAGACAAATCTCATATTTTTACATTTAGCAGAAAAATAAGCCAAATTCCAGTCTTACCATGATCAAAGAAAAAAAAAAATGTTTGGCCAAATAAGATATTCTTTTCCTAAAACCATCGCTAATTCTCCAGAGTTGCATAAACACTTATTCAGAAGCAGAATTATTATACCATGACCAAAGAAAATAATTCTGTATGTTTAAAAGAAAATCCTTTCAATATATATGGTTATGCAAAACAAGCAGCAAAATGCTCTTTTATTAAATGGATTCCCTTTTAGTGGCTAAATTTTTAAAGCTTAGATGGTACAAATAACTGATTTTCAATGACAGCATATATCTTTCTTGTGTCTGATTAGCTGTTGCCATTATTTATAGCTTTGTGCGTGTGATAGAAACATAGAGAAGACAACATGAATCTTTCTGCCTCTGTTGACAGGCCAACTAATCCATTACTAAGTCTCCTCCATTCTTATTCCACTTACCTGTAAACCAATAGTGTCAGTGCTGAATTATATTTGATATTGAAACTATTGATGAATTGCAAAGGTTAAAATTAAAGTGTGATTTATGTTGTGATCAGCAGCACGGTGTTAGAGCACCAAGTGATCTGTGCAAAATTATAACCATAAATACACTTCAGGCTTTGCTTTAGAACCTCTGCCAAACAGTTCTACTTTTTTCTGGTTTCATTCTCTGTCTCTCTTTCCCCTCTCTGATACTGTAGCAAAAGAAATGCAAATAATTTGCTGATAAAGATCATAAGCTCCCTGGTTTTGATGACTTTCTGAACAAAAGGATGTTACTCTATTTCACTGGAGACTCATCTGAAATACTACTGCAACCACTGGAGAAAACACTGAGCGGTACAACACGTACTGGTTCTCATTTGACAAAGGCTACAGTTTAAAAAATTCCTGGTATTATTCACTGAAGTTCAATAACACTGGACATCTCTACTAGTGTAAAAAATACTTAGCAAATGAAAGAATTATTGCCTCAAACTGAAATAAAGTGTCCCTATCTATAAGCCTCTGCTTGCTTCATGTAGACATCAGTTTTTCAGATATACTCAAGTGAAGGGTCCATTTTCTATATACATGATCTGTACTTTGTAAGGAAGCATTCCTAAAATAACTTTCTGTCCCTCAGAAGAAGGTGAGAAACCCTGAATATTATCCTACTGATATCTCCCAAGGTTTTGTAACCTCTTGCACTTCAGGTCCAGAACCAACAATGCAAGTCCCAAAATACCACTAAAACGGGCTAATCTTGCAGATCTGCACCTTCAGCCTCAAGGAGTAAAGGTTAATAAAATCTCTTGCCTCAGCAGATCTCCCACTCCATGTTGCATAACAAAAGTGAACTTCAAATGCACTCTTTTGTGTGTATCCGTGCAGACATCTCCAGTCAATTCCTCCATGGCACAATATTAGAGAGCTGTGTGGCCTCGGTGTGCAGACTACAACTCTCTGAAAAAAAGAGTCAGAAAAGAGCACATTACCAATTTCTGGGAACAGCATGTCCAACCCTGTTGTCCCTTTCCTTCCCAAACATGTGCTAGTTAAAACCTGAGCAGAGAAAATGTAATAAAACATTGTGAGAAAACAATGCAAAACTCACTAATCTCTTAGCCTGTATCAAAAAGTTTCATTAGGAGGTCTTTGAAGAATTAGAATGACCTGAAGTCCCAGACTCTATAATTCCTGAATCTGCTACTAAAGAACCCTTTTAATAGTTTAATCCCCGTGATGCTGAAAGTCAGGATTTCCTGTAGTGAAAAGTGACATGCGTAGCACCAAACATGACTTTAAGTGGCTAGGAGAGCAGAATTTCTAAAGCTCTAACTAAAATCTTAAAGAAATACCTCTTCTGATATTTGCATGCTTTCATCTTGCTGAAATATATGCTTGACTTTCCTGAAGTAAATTAGTGCTTATTTAATAAAGAAGCAAGCTCTACTGGAGAGTAACCCAAAGGGATAGATTTGTTAGCATGGTCCTGTTTTCATTGGTTACACAGAGATTTTTGTACTTCCACAGCTCATGTAGGACAGGTAGAAGTAATGACAAATGAATAAATTCGAACTAAACAAAAAGCATTTGTTTCTCTGTTTACAGTTTCTAGTCACATAAAATGTTTGTTGTGTCTATTAATCCTTTCATTCTATATGCCAAGAATGTGTTATTTCATATACTGCTCCTCAAGCACTGGCCCACCCCTTCCTGATAGCAAAGAAATAATTTTTCCCGTTAAAAATGCTGCCTGGCCATCTTTTGAGGTTTAAAGTCCAGTTGATCTATTGTTCTTAAGTTATCTGAAGAAAGAGTCTGGACAGCTCTTTGTTAGATACCAGAAGAATGTGAATATATGAAAATGTATCTGTCTATGCATCTGTCCATGTTTAATTGCAGAAAAAAGATCACCATACCTGAAAGATAAGTGTTCAGCAGAAAGAAAGCTTGTGTCACAGGATAAATTAATCCATTCTCAGTTATGTACAGCTCCAAAAATTTGTGTCTGATTTTCAGATATTTGCAATTTTTCATCCAAACCCAGAATATTATCTACAATTCCATGGAAAAAATCAAAGCACTGACCTTCATAAATATTATCAGGAGCTTTGCCTGACCAGATGAGAAAATGAAGAGTCATATTTTGAGACAAGCTGTGAAGAGACTGAACGGCTAAGCAACCCAGAAAGGGTTTGCAAATCCCAACTGGGGAGTTGCCTCGCTTACCAGTTCTGGGACTGTTGTAACCCCATTGCCATTTGCTGTGCCTGGTTGGAACTTGTCGTACAAAGGGATATTCAGACATTAATTCTTTGCTGAGATAAACCTGGGAATCAGGATACTTTCAGTACCTCAAAGATTAAAAAAATCTTAGCACATTTACGAAAGCGATGACAAGAATTTCCCTGGTAGCAAGTTCTTCTGTGTGATCCCCTCAATCTATCAATCCAGATTTCAGCTACATAAGCATTCAGAAGCAAGATGGAAGCTTTGTATTCCTTCAAGCTACTAAACTACTGGTCAAAATATTTTATAAATATACTTTTTATGTTTAGATTTATAAATTTCTATGTAGAGATATATACATTAAAAATTAACTGACTAATTCTGAATGATCCCAGTATTACTTATTCAAACATGCAATGACAGCAACTGAAAGAGAGCATGTAGACAGACTAGAAACTGATACCTGATTAGTTTAAAGATCCATAAATAGTTCAGTACACTAAGCAGATCATTAAAATCTGCTGATATATGTTAGTACAAGTTGGAGGGGTTGTGGTGGTAGGAAACATTTTTGAAAATATGATGCAAAAGATAATAATGTTCAGGACAGAAAAAAACAGTGGGTTTTGGTTTTGTTTTGGTTTTTTTTTCTTTTCCCAGTGATGGGAAATACTGTTTTAGTTTATATATCTCAGTGCTTTAGAAATAAACAGCACATTTCAGGGAAAAACTGTGGTGAAATTATGGGGGGGGGGGGGGGGGGGCAGAGGGGAAAATCTCTGCACAAAATGGTTGAAAACACATCGAATTGTTTAAATACCATGGTTCTTCACAGGAAAGTGGCTGTTCTCCTTAGCAGCAATAGACTTTTTCCCATGTCATTGCAGATCAGAATGACAAATGTATTTCCATGATACTGAAGCCAAATCTTGTCATCCCAATTCACGCTGAGCCGTACCTTATTCTGGTAAGCCTGCTGGATGCAGTTCAAGAACATTTGACAAAGGATGGTGGCATGTCTATTTTCACATGTGTTGAATGTTTCAACTGATTTCTGAAGAATGCTTATGAAATAACTCAGTGGTTATGGAAAATTGCCCAAGCAGAGGATTTTCACATCACTTCTCTAAGGAGTGCTGGTATTTCCCAAGAGAGCACTCCAACAGTTGTCAGCGAACATCTTTGAGACTTCCACTTATATTAATGAAACTGCACAGCATGAGCAAAAAGCTTGTTTAGTCCTATTTGACATTTCTTCCAAGAGACTGAACATATTCTGTTCACTTCAGAGCAGTGTTTCATTGTGAAGATTCACTGGAGACATTATTAATAATTATTATCCTGTCCATATTAAAGAGGATTTTGTAGGTGAAGAGAAAGATTGTATGTACTTCTTAAAGTTACGTCTTAATGAATTCAGTTTGATTTAGCAATTGATTTCATTTCAATCTTCTGAAAATTTTGCAAGTTGCCATTTCATTGTCATTTGTGTTTGGTCTTTGATTATAGGAGTTGTGAAAACAATAGCTAAAATATGTGGAAAGTAGTATCTTCCAAATATTCATTTTTTAACTGAAACTTCTTCTCACTCTAACGAGAAGCAGCCTCTGTTCTCTTTTCCTATAAAGGAAAGATGCTGGTCACCAGAACAAAGATGCATCATTGCATTATTGAATTTCCATTTCACTTCTGGATAGTGCATATTTGTGAGAAGGATTTCCAGCAACTTATACACAGGGTAAGAGATCTCTGTTCCCAGCCTATGGGCAGGGTGAGTCCAATTTCATATTTTCTCTACTTCTATAATCACAAAGACTTCCCAGCAAAGAATGTGCATAGATTAGCTTTATCTGTTCAATTAAACATATCTGAGATGAGACACAATGGAGGTATTTCTGGAGGTACAGTATCTCTACCAGAAGAGACAGAAGTTGGAAGTAAAAAAAAAAAGAGCAAAATTTCACTGACTAAAACTGTCTTCAGGTTTAGGATAAACTCATAAATCTAAATTCTATCTATACATTAGAATAAGAAGTATATACAACTAAGAAAAACAAATGGAAAGGTATTTTGTACAAAGAAGGAACTAACGAAAGTTTCCTTCCATTTGTTATTAGATTATTCTATTTAGGATATGAAACAGCACAACAGCATTAATCCATCTTTTCAGAGCAAGCCCACAGTGCACCAAAAATTGTGTAAGCTTATAGTGAATATAAATGAGTGAAAGATTACTTAGTCTAACAAAGATTGTTCCTTGAATTGCACAAGTGTCCACAGTGTAATATTATTTATACAAACTTCCTAATATGGAAGCCCAGTAAAATGACACAGTTAAAAAAGTAAACAATAGGGTTTTTTTCCTAAGTTGCTTCTTTAACTGCATTGATTAGCAATTCATCATCCTATTTAAAATTCAATATTAACAAAATTGTAATGGATCAGCCTTACTCTGAAATCAATTCCATAGTCATAGCCATGCCCTGTTATGAAGTAATGGCAATGCTAATTTTATTCTGCCAAATGTAAATTGACTGATTTATCACGCCATTATACAGTTATACTGCTCCTTCAATTTGTTTTCAAAATAAAAGGAAGCAAGAAAAGAAAGCCCAGTGCTACAACTACCCATTTTTGTTTTAAATAGCACTGAGTTTAGACAGTCAATCCATATAAACTGTAACAATTTTAAGAAAGGAGTCAGAATCATCTACTCTGATATTGTAAGTCACTATGGTCTCTCTTGACTTCAGCCTTTCAAATAGCTTCTGAGACTTGTTGGTTTTTATGTCAAGTGAGAACCTAGCTCTGAATTTCTGTTACATTTCAGGTAGTGATTTATTAATTATTATGCAGGACTGAGAAACAGACAACGTTAGACTGTCCCGATTCAAGACTAACTTGCTGGCATGACATCAACTTTTTGCTTTATAATAAAAGGATATCATATGAAGACACTTTAGGAAGTCTTTGAGATTTAATAAAAAAAAACTTGTAAAGCAGCCTCAGATTTCTAAAGCAAACATGGGTATTCAGAGAGATTCTCATCATCACCCTCTCATTAAAAATTCTGTAGACCAAATGTCACTCTTAGCAGTCTCTAGCAACCCAGGGGCACAAGTTTAACTGACTGAAGCTAAGCTAGCAAACACAAAGCATCAACAAAATGGAGTCTGGCTGAATAAAAGATGTCTGCCAAACTGAGGGGAGAAAAAACACAAAACGCTATCGCCAGAGGATGCAGTCACATAACTGATTTAAATGGTTTGCAGCCAGCTGGAACTGTGGCGTAGATAAGGTCTTGCCATGCTGAACCAGTTTGCATTCAACTGTTTCTAAAACCTGCCAGTTATAAATCCTTTACACAACACAGATTCCCACTACTTGAAATATCAGGAAAACTTTGGCTACAAGTAGTGAGCTGTTGCGGCCACTGCCACCAACCACCTGCCACAGACATGATTCCACCCACAAAATGGAAAACAACAGCAGCATTCAGAAATAAAGTACTGTGCCTGAATTAGCTTCTAGAAATAAACCATGATTCTTACTGTTTACAAAATACTGTGCCTGCCCCAAGTTTCAGCAATCGCTAATTGCTGTTGTGAATGATCTTTCACAGGCCATTTTCATATTCTGCAAATCTGCCTCTTACCCCTACTGATTGCATATCTAATTTACTGTGAACGAAGAAGCTAATAATATTACATCTGCTAAAGTAGCTGAGATGCATGAAAAAGACCAGCCATTAATGTTTTGTATTATTTAGCTTTTAAGGTTTTTGAATGCTGGTGTTATGCAAAGTACAGTCATTTTAGTTATTGCTTTGGTAGCTGCTATATTTTCACAAGGACATGCTACATGTCCAGAAGCATGTCTAAATAATGATTAAAAAATCAAAATAAAAGTATTTGGCTTATAATTATGTAAGATGCACTCTAAGCTAACCTCAAAGGATAACATATATTAAAATTAAATAAGACCCCAGATTCCTGGCAGGAGCCTCAGGGATTCATGTGATGCTGTGAAGTGCAATTATATAAAATCTACAAGAACTACTTATTTGGTTATAATGTTGGCCCTGTGTAACTTTGTGTTTGTTGCACTTTGTTTTCTTAATGATTCCTGACAGGAGGTAAACCCAGTCTACTGAAAATACCTAATCCATGTTCCAAAGCCTGGGACAACTTTAGAACAGCTCAGAAAAAGGCCAAATTTGACATCTTTGAACCACAACTAAAGTGCACAGGACTGCAAACACAAAGTAGTTCTTCCTAGAAAACTTTTTGAAAGTGTCCTGTAAATTTGCAGTACCTTTAACACTGGAACATTTTTTTCCTTGAGGAAACTGAAAATAAAAGACATGACAAAGAAATAAAACATACCTTTAAAAACATGCAAGAAAGGTTAACAAAAAGGGACAAAGGAAAAGCATCAGGAAAAGAATCCAAGGTAAATTAGTGATAAAAACAAAAAAAATAAGGAAAAAGGAAGTAAACCAGGATGGGTTCTGTGTTCTAGTTCAGCACATAGCCCTGGCACCTGCATTTATCCTATATATCTTTCAAGAAACTACTTTCTAGCAAATTTTTTTTTTTAAAAAAAAAAAAAAAAAAAAAGAGCCCTGCATTGATTTTCCTAGAATGTCTGTGCATTAGCAGCGAGACAGAAAGAGGTGATGTGACTCATCAGTGGGTACACTGACCGTCTGCTCTGTAGGACAGACATATCCTGATGGTCTCCTTACCACCTGCTCCCTACCCTCCTTTTCTCCTCAGATATTTGAGTTCCCTTCAAAAAGGACTGACCTTACTGGAGGTTTTAAGAGATAGAAAATCTTTGCACAGTCTGTTGCTCTCTGTATATTGTTCTTGTGACGGAAAGACAATTTAGTTTTAAAAGCACCGAATCCATTATTATCTGCCAACAGTATATGAAGCATAGTGGTAGGAGACAACCTGGTGAGAGTTACAGCACAGATATGAGAAAATTTCCCATGAAGCTGATTCTGTTTTATAATATCTCTAGAACTTACAGCTCATCAGCTAGTACACAGTAATTGTCTAAATTAATACTTTTGTCTCCACAGGGCCCTGCAGGTCAATGGGGTAATTTTTCCTCGGGGCAAAGGGGAGCACGGCCGGTGCACACACACAGGCAGTTCACGCTCAAACTCACTTCTTTGGGAGCGGTGACTTTGTGAGTGACACTAAGTGCATAACCATTTGTCTTATATTGCAAATAATGCATTCAAATGCTCCAAGGTATTTTACGCCAAAGCTATAGAGTTGTTTGTAATTAAAGAGCCCATTTATCCATGTTTATCTTTTTGACATTGCTTGAAAATAATTTCATTTAAAAAAAGAAGAAAAAAAAGCTGTTAATCATACAGTGCTCTGGGAAGATGGAAATATTAAGTTGAATATAATTTTCCTCTTTAGTTTGCTACCACACACACCTGCAGTCTCGAAGTGTGGCAAGAGTCCTTCACTGGCCTACAAAACATTTGTGTGATGAATTTACTGCTCACTGGTGGACTGAACTTAAGCCTTTACATAGTATCTAGAGTCTTTTCATTGACTTTTAATGGGTGTGGACCCAGTCTATACCATTCATTTTCATTTTATCCCATCCTGATTGTAAAAAAAGAGGGCTAAATTACTGAACTATTTTAAAATGTTACCTTTCTGCCAGTCAAAGTGAACCTGACCAGATTGTAGGAGGAGAGGCTTACTGTTGATCAGCTTATTTGTTTCTAACAACAATCAAGATGACAAAAAGTCAGTGGGAATAAAATTAACTGAAGCAGTTTTGCAATTGAGGCAAAAAGCATGTCAGAAGAACAGATTTTTTTTTGCCAAAAACATAGCATTTCATGAAAGCAAAGGGTGAAGCTGAAGTTATTCCTTACAGTACATTCAGATAACCTTCTGAAGGGTTAATGTTAGCCCTCTGTATTTCTGATAATAAAGTTCTTCCAAAGCTGTAAGGCATAACAAAACAAACAAAAAAAAAATAAAAAATAAAAAATCAGCAGCCCTTAATAATTTACAGTGATACTTCTACAGAGGTTGGAGTCCCTCACTTAAAAGGCTTGGAACAATGTGCTGTAAGCGCCCAAGGATCAAAAACTTCAGCTAGGTATGCTGGTACTGCCTCATCTTAAATGAAAAAAAAAAAAAAAAAAAAGACAAGACTGAATCGTGAAACAGAAATTATATCCAACTATTAACCACTGAAGAGATTAACAGAAAGGGAGAATGATATTGTCTGATATTAATTGTGTGAAGATCTCAGATCTATAAAAATGGCAGTTTTGAAAGAAAATATCCTAAATGAGTTCTGCAAGCTGTGGATGTCACCTAGAAAGGCTATCACAAAGTTGTAGATTATTATTTTAAACTCCATCTGACAGAAAGGTTCCTGTATAGAAACGATGCGCAGCATCTGGCCACATGTGTTACAGCACTGGTAGCTCTCAGACGACACACAGACAAGAAAAGCAGAAATCTGGACAGCGTGGTACAGATTCTGTGGGTGCCAAGAGCGCTAAGATGACAGCCCCACAGAGATTCACTGGCCTGCCAGCTACGCTTAAACTGGGGGTCCTACGGCATTTCCCCACACAGGTCTGAGTGATCACTCATGTCACAATAAGACCAAGAGTAATTTTTTGGGGAAGAAACCCAAACCACACAGTGCTCTATGACCATGAAGTGCATCCGAGAATTCAACTGCTCTGCAGGCTAAACAGAGTCTCTGGCACTACTGAATCAAGCACGATGTGAACGCGATCTTTCCCTACCATTAAAAGGAGCCCATAGGCAAGTACAGTTCTGCGAACCCATCAGTGAAGACTGTTCTGCAGTACAAGTCCACGAGACTGTGGGAAATACAGGGTCTGTTATAAGCAACCATGCAAAGGATGTCAGCAGTCCTGTTTGGAGTATATTGTTTTCTTTTCTTTTCTACAAGAACTTACCAATATTGAGTAAAACTCCATTTTTCAGAGGGAAAATACCCTAAATGTCATGTAGTGCACCTGTTTTCCTGCTCCAACAAACATTCATCCATTCCCTACCATTTCAAATGTTAGCAATCAGGCAACACATTTATTTCCTACAAGGCATTAGTTATAAAACCACACTGTTGCTACACTAACTGGAATGACTGAAGGTACAACTGCTGCAGTCATACTTTACCACCAACAACCTTTGATCCTCCGCAGCTGCAGTTCACCATAGCCCTACCCACCTCCCTGGGCAGCTGCCAGTTAATTCCAGCTGGTCCTTGCCTACAGGCTAAAAACACATAAGCACAAGTCTAACACGCTTTCAAAGTTCTCTTGAGAGCACACCTACCAACAGAAACTAGTTTTAAACCAGCTCATCTCCTGAGAGGAGAGTAGGCAGAATGCACCATTTTCCCTCTAGGCTATTTAGCCAGATATTTTTCTGGAATCCAAGAGGAGTTTTCAGTCAGTCTGCAATGAAGCCACATGCTGTCACTGTCATACCACTACATACTTGCATTTTATTTAGAGCTGGTTGAATTATATATAGCTAACTTGAAGTTCTGCTTCTGGATTGCAGTACAGGCATAGTCAAATCTGTTTATGAGCTTTCGAAAATTTGACTGCATATATGTCCCAACTTACATGAAAAGCTTGGTGACCTATGGGGAAAACTGTGAAAACATCACATACAGTGAAAATTTCTGCTTCTCAGTCTTACACATATTTTGTAACCTTCTTAGGGCGCGAATGTTGTAATTCACACTTAGCTATTAATTCACTGGAATTGGACTGGCAAGCAGACACACTCTATTTATATTTAATCCACAAACTCCTGAATGTTGGTATGTGCCAGCAAATCAAGTGTAAATGCAAGGTAATATGTAATCTGTGAAAGCTAAGGAAAATTATCAAGCTACATACATTACCATGTGAAATAACTAAATCAAGCATGATTCCTTGCAAATGAACGGAGACGAGCACACTGCACTGAATTTAAAAGGTCTATCAATTCAACAAAGTCTCTGTTAATGAATCAGAAGGCTTATCCAAGGGGATATTGTAATAACCCAGATCAGCAGCTTAGGGTTTCTTTTATTTGTTTCATTCATTACTTTGTTTACCAACACTAAAAACCACTGCATTGCAAGTTGGCCATGAAGGAATCAGAGGCTGATGGAGGAAATGAAGGGAAACCATCCCATCTGATTAACTGGAAGATAAACAGAATTCCTCTTTTTTAACAAAATTCCTTGACTGGAATGAGACTCAGAAATCCTGACAAGCACTGGTCTTGTATTAAATATACCCATCTTGAATTTGGCATCTAATTCTGTGGCAGACTTCTTCAAAGGTTATTCATGTGTTATTTTTACAGCTTTTTTATTAGTGGTTACAGAACTCAATTCTCTGTTGCTGAAGAGAGAAGCTAAAAATCATAACCCAGGCACCCTAAAGGCTATGAAAAGAGAATTAAAAAAAAATGTAATATGCACTTCAAAAATCCCCCAATCTCACACGTTCTGTGATGGTTTCATGCAGTGATGGAAGCGTGTGGTGATGCAGCTAGTAGGACAAGGCAAGAGATCTGATTGTGTATGTCCTGTATATACCAATCTGCCTGAATACAAATTATCAATGGTCTGTCTTTCATTTCACAAAATTAGTGTCCACAATAATATCTGAGTTTCAGGACTCCTTCAGAAATTAATTTTACAGGCTGAGTAAATGCTGCAGAAAGCCTAGTTCTATCTCCTTTTGACTTTTTCAACTAGCTGAATGTGTTAAGATTTGGATTCTTCTATCCTAATGCAAATTTAGAACTTCATTTTGCACCAAGTTGTTAGCACTACAAGATTAAGTGTGAAATAAAGTGCTATAATATACCCATTGCCACTTTATTGAGTGTTTGCAGTTGCAGCACAATCCAATATAATAAAATTTGTGCCCAAGTTTTTATTCCTTTTTTTTTCCAGATGAAATGACAACTAGAACCATTCAGTAACTACATAAACACCAAATTCATAGAACACTTTCCTAATCTCAATTTAGACTTCCTGAAAAGTGTTAAGGGGATATTCAGTTGGTCTGTGGCCACTATAACTGCACTAAAACAATAGCTGTATATACAGCTGTACTGGTTTACATCATCTGAAGACACAGTGTCAGGAACTTCAAGAAATTTTCACTAAAACTGATACTGCACATAGTAGTGAAACTTTCACTAATGCACTTCATGTATGTGTTAGAACCTAATTCCCTCAAAATCTGTGAAAGTTATGGACATTAGATCCAAATCCAAACATCCTTCAACTTGCAATTTCACTGCAGTAAATCTTTTTCTCAATCTTTATCCCTTGCTATTTCCAGCTGAAATTAACTTGTGCTGTATAGTATGACTGAAGTATAGTATAATCAGAAAGAGAGTAATAATTACTTTATAAGTCTCATTATAAGGTATTGATTTGGGAAATCTGAAATAGTCTCCCTTAAAATGAATATGTTAAATTATCAAGTGGGATAACTTAAACAGGAATGACTGAGAGGGATTCACTACTGAATAGCTAAAATCAAGCCACTAAAATCCTCCTATGGGAGGAAGACTTATGTTCAGTACAGATTTTGAAATCAGATAAAAAAAGAAATTACACTCTTTCCCACACTCCAGATGAACATTTTTACTCATGGGGAAGCCAACAGACATTTTCCCCACCGTTTTGTCTTTGCCTTATCAGTGCTCTGAAAACGCCTACTGTATCAGACCCGAAGAAAGAATAATCAGAAGAAAATCTAAAGAAAATCTACTTTGTGAATTCATACAGAGCATAAACACCAAGAGAATCAGAAATGTCACAGCTTCATGGTGCACACATGCACTAAGAGAAACAGAAGCACTGAGGACTTTAATAGCAAAACTTAAACACCTCAAGACTTTCATTAGCAGTGAAGTTGTCACTGATTTCTAAAACTTAGATTTAGGTGTTTTTAAAACTCTTTGCAAGTCCAGCCTTTAAACCACAGGTGCTTTTGAATATGCCAACTGTGACAATCTATCTGATTAGACCATATATACTTTAAAGTATATTGCACTGTCTGTCTGCTCTAATCAGGGGCTTCACAGAGGAGCTCATCTTCTCTGAATCAGCACAGCAAAGAGCTTGTTAATAATTAATGAGTTATAAGACATAATATTTGTGCTCAATAATGCTAATTTGATGGATTAATGAACAGCTTCTTAAGTAATGTCATTATTTTTTGCCAAAGGAGAGGGGAATTCAAATAAACCAGCTGCATATTTTCCTATTTTGCATGTTGTCTCCAGAGGAGAATATAAAAAATTCAAGAAATTTGGCATAACTCACATCATCAGGATGAGTTTACCAATCACACAGAACTGAATTATACCTATTATAAACGAACAAATTCAATATGTAATATAAAGGCAACCTAAAGAAGATAATTATTTTTGCAATATAAGCAGAAGATTGTAGAATGCAAAGATACAAATGCTCTGAAAAACAGTGTTCATAACAATGCCTTTCACAAATAGTAAATTAGACCTTTCTGATTAACTTTGACACATGAAGGGGTTGCAAATGATTCAATTATTTCAAAAATTCTTTTCATTGCCAAGATGTGTGTTTCTCTGCCATTTAACTAATAACGAAGTCATTGTGATGGTACGCTTAAACACGGGAAATCTTGTTCTGGAAGGATCCAGATAGCAGAGTAAGAGTTGTTTTGGCTGGTACCTACACCATTTCAGTTTGCAGACAGATCTTGCAAAACTTGCCTGGGATTTGAACAAAAATTCCAACTAGCACACCAAACAACCTGTTGTTCTAATGATAGGCTATTTTACCTCATGAAAATCAGTGCAAAATAAAATGCCATTCCTTCTTTCTGTGAATTTCTCTTTTCTTCCTTAGGAGAAATCTTACTAGCTAGCTATTAAGCTCCAGTTGTGACCATTGCCCTACCTAATGCTTGCTGTCAAGGTTGAATGAGTGCTTATGTAGTAGACCTCTGGTGTTCTAACCTCTGCTAGTGTGTGCCTTTTTCTTCTTTGTTTTTCCACTTTTTCTTTAAATAGTGTTCATGTGTGATTCAATGTAATTGACTGAGATGTGAAAAATTTTTAGGATCACATATATATGACATATTTTCACACATATTTATTTCTAAGAGTCAATACTCAAAGTGCAGACAGCAAGTGACTCAGAACATAGACATTTTAAATGAATCTGTACTGAAGGTGTTCTCCAGCTGGATTTTACCAGGCTAACTGGTTTACTAGCTGGAGGCTTACTAGCCTGTTAAAGGCTTCCTTTAGGTTTGTGGAAATCTAAACTTCTGACCACATTTAATTATAAAAGCTGCCATTGCAAGAATAAAATTGCAATAAACCTACCCTGGCTAAATTATAAAAAGTATGGGTCAAAATCTGCATTCTTTGTTCAAAAACACTGTCACTAAAATTCTGATCTTAATGACAGTGACTTTGTGATTTGACCCCATACTTCTGTACAGTAGATTTTTCCTGAAGTCCTGCCCCAAAACAAAACTTTGAATTTTTAATCTGGTAGTAGCTCAGAAACATCTGTTTGAGCAAAACAGTTTTCTGTCACTTCTGAAGAGAGTCCTGCTACATTAAAATTGCTGCAGTATTAAAATTCGTTCCAAAGAGTTTGTAAAACTTCTCCCTTAGAACATTCTCAAGAGTAAGTGTGCTCCAATCACAGTTTAATACTTAGCAGCTGTTCTGGAATTAAACTTTACCACGTTATTATTACACATTTCTAGCTATAAAGATGACAAATATCTGGAAGCCTTCATGGGCTATGTTGCATCTTCCCTTATGTTCCTCTGATGCTATAGACTGATCCTAGAAAGGGCATATAGATTCCTCAGATAATAACTTAGCATTACATTTCTTAGTATCACATAAAGGTAAGCGTTAACGTTGCCTGCACTTATAATTCCAGCGTGTTTCATGGTTTTGATTATTCCTAGACCACCAGACAACTATGACAGCACAATAGCTTAATATAGTAGAATGCATTTGAAAAAGAACATAGGGCTTCCAAGCAACCATGTCATCTACTATTAAACTGTAACAGCAGATGTGAAATTATTTTAGGTGACTGTATACCTGTAGCCTATTTCTAGAAAAACACAGAGGATAAAAATCTCAAGAACTGCTGAAACGTCCTATTTCCCAAAAATTCCAAACCTGGCACCCAAGTTACAAGCTTATTGCAACAGCAAGGCTGCTGCTTACATGGATCCACCTTCCTTTCTATCAGCAATAACAAAATTTAGGTTGAAGTTTCAGGCCTGATGTAAATGGTGCCCAGAACCTCTCAGGACTTCATTCAGGGATTAAACCAATTCCAGAGACAAATTAACAAAAAACTAGTACCTAGAGAAAATTACAAAAAGTTGGGAAATCTGGTAGGTAACAGTGTTTTTTCATCTAGCAAGTCATACACAGCCTTATGTGAATGCCAGCCCTGCAGCAGAACATCTGCAGAACTGCAAATTGAAATCCATATAATCCAGGTAGAGTTTTGGTTAGAAAGTTGCAAGAAAGTAGGATGCACTTACTCATTTAGTTTGTTGCTGTCTCCAGACCACCACAGCTCACGGGTATAATTTAGTACAATTTTGTAACTTCTGTCCAAGAAACACTCTGCAATGATATTACAGGAGAATTGAAGGTCAGTTCTGAACTGTGTCATCAAAAGCAAATGCAATGTCTACTCACACTATATTTATCTCTAGTAAATGTTGTGTGACAAATAGGATAAAGCTAGAGGTGTATAGTGGGCAGAGAGATAAAATTGAAAGCAAAGTGTTTGCTAGTTAGTGTACATGTCAGGGAAAATCTCACCAGCTTGCATTAGGCAGATCTAGAATGCTGGGACTCTGTACAGTCACCGTTCTGATAGCTGTTGCCTGAACTCTTAATTTTTTTTTAAGAGTCAGTGATGTTTAAAGTAGATTTTTTTTGGCAGAGGATGAATTGTTGCATTTGAATACATATGGGAGACAAATAAACAAACAAAAAACGTCCCCCACCTTACACAAAAAGTTCAAGACATTTAGTAGAAGAAATGATCTTTTAACTAAGGGCTCCACTTCAGCCATCTAGCCAGGCAGGGGGCTTCAGGCCTGTTGTAAGAAGCAGAATATTCCAAATGCATTAACAAACATCTCTGCTATAGAACAGGTTTTACCTGGAAATGTAAACTAAATGCTAAATGACAATGTATTTTCTCTGTAATCAAATTGTGCTCCTATTAATACTTTTCATGAAATACATTTTATGTTGAATACCATGGTGATTTACTTATTATTCACTGTGAAGTAAGTTACCACTCCTTTTTACAGTTTATTTATCACATAACTCTTCTCCTCTTGCACAATAAGCAGGGAAATATCACTGAGTTATAAATTCCATTTTTGTTTCCATCAGTTCATAATATAAATTATTCAGAACTGCTTTTATAAAGTGGGGACTTCAGACTATCCTTTATAAAAATAAGGAGAAAAGACAGTCCTAAAACAAAAAATAGTAAAAAAATATATATTTGATGCAACTTTTAATTATCTTTTTCATTAAACTGAAGCATGTTTACCAGTTTATAATCTCAAGAAAATGTCCTTTATATAATAGCTGTTACTCAGAATTTTTTTATATGCTTATCATAATAATTAATATTCCTAGTCTCTTAACTCTCTCCCCAAAAGAAAAGAGGAAAGAAAACAAAAGGAAATATTCCCAAGGCACAATATTTCTTTTGTTTTTGAACTCTCAATTTGCATATTCATCTTCAATGAGCAACATCTACTGACATCTCCACAGCTACCTTTTTACAACAAAACATTGTCTTCCTCTGCAAGCCAGAAGCCACCACCTTGTACACTTCCAAATGATGTATTCTAATCAAAGAATTCCAAACTGTGACACATTTCTTAACTGGAAAATATTTCTAGTTCCTATTTTGAAAATAATCTAGCATTTACATCAAAAAACACATGCTCCTAAGGGCACAGAAAATTAAATACCAAGCACCAGGAAACTTCAAGTTTGTGAGCACTTCAAATTTTATATCAATATTCATTGGCTGTGGTGCAAATTCAAATACTGTGTTAGCAGCCAATCATTGTTGTTTGGCAATCCATGGAAAATTAGTTGTTCATTTGAATTCACTTTCATTGGATGGATATCTGCACCATGAAAATAAGAATTACAAGTTTTCTTTTTAAATTTCTTTAAATCGAGCATCTACCACTTAGTGAAGGAAAACAAATACGAACATGAATTCATGATGAATTAAAAAGTCATTTTTCAATCAATATGACAAACTACATGATGCAATTTGCAGCAGCTACAATTATCATAGCTATTTTAATAATGCACATATTAACTAATACAATATTCTGTGGTATACACAATGATGTTCACTGTGGATAGTCAGTTGACCCTGCTGTACAGCTGATTTTATTTCTATCTTTCTATGAAAAAGATAAGGATAGCCAGAAAATAAACAATGTTACATCTAAAAATAACTAAATATTTTGTTATTTAGAATTCTTCTATACTAACACAAAAGAAATACATATAATGTCACAAGAACAGAACAGTCTTGATGTGGGATGGTATATAAGAAAAAATACTCAAAGCACTTTAAAATATAGTCAAAGCACTCAGTTACGAGAAATATGAGTCCAGTCTCTGGTTTGTACGATTCAAGATCAGACAGTCTTTTGGTTCTTTTTTGGTTTGGAGTTATACCAAAGTTTAGTTATTTGTTCACAGTCACTGATATTGATTATAGGATCCAATGGAGGACACAGGAATGTGCATCTTCCTGTCTTGCTCTGGAGAAGGGTAAGCTTGCAAATTCTGGGAAAGTCACCATAAAATAGTAAATTTGACAATTCTTAGACAATATTTAGGTAAGAGGAAATATTACAGCAAAATCAAGATAATTTATTCCAAGAAAACCAATGGCAACAATTCAGGAAACTACTAGATAAGATTCTACAGGAAAGACAAATAAATATGCCCTGAAACATACGCCTGTAATAAGAAAAGACAAGACATATGGAGAAGAACATATAAGGAATGGTATTTTAGAGGTAAGACAACAAACAAGATATATCTGAAGGTCTTTTCTAACTCTATTTCCTACTGTTCAATATAAATTCTGCTTTTCAGCTATAGTTCAGCAACACAGAAAGTGCTACCCACTATAAGACATACATTTTAAAAATTAAACTCATTTAACTGGTGTATATTTACTCACTTAAGGATCACATTTTTTGGGAGGGATATCCCAAACCATATCAGAGGGCATGGAAGTGACTGGTGAGCCAAGCAGAGGTTGAAATTCTGAGGCAAGGAGGCAGAGCAAAGTTAATTCAGGGGAGACAAACAGCAGGAGTTGGTGGAGATAATTATAAAAGGGAGTTTGGGAACTAGCTGTATATTTTGACCTGTGCAGGTAGGAGGATGAAGACCCCACCACCTAACTTTGGCCTCCAGACCCTCTGAGCTAATGCTATGTCTGACTGAGAAGGCAGGGTTATAACACAAGAGAAGGAAAAGAAGTATGAGAGGAAAGGGTGCAACTCTGGTAGTTAAGAAGGTCAATATACACCCATCATGCATCAGCAATGTTCTGTACATCAATCACTGGAAGTTAACGCATTGCTTTCTGAAAATGAGAAATGGAAGTCAAGAAGTCATAAGTTTCATCTAGGAACAATCAAGCAATAAACTGATTGTCTTTAAATAATATGATGTTAAAATCTGGATTATTAATTATGAAGCAGAAGACAGTTGGCAGCAGATGTCAATAGTGTATTTAGAAAGGATTCAGCTAATTGAAAACTAAATGTTTTTATCTCCCACAATAAGAGACCCAGTTGTACACATCTAATAGTGTTGCAAGGGAATGAGGCAAGTTTAAAAGTCTGTACATATATTTAAACATGGTTTTTATAAACTATCATATTAAACTACTACTATGTCTAGCATAAGAACAGTGAAAATATGCCTGAATCCTTTTAGTCAACATCACTCAAGACTTCATGGGAATACAACAAAAGCTGTCCACATAATTGTATCAAGAGGTCAGGATTAGTGGTGTATTTTAGCAAACCAGTAGCAAAGTATCTACTGAACAGTTTTGCTCATGATACTTTCTGTCGATTCTTGCTCAACTAGAGTACTTTTCAGTAGTGCAACAAGTGATGGATGAACATCCAAATATGTTATTTGCTCTTTGATTCTTTCTCCAGTAAACATGTTACAGCTTTGTTATTGTTTTAAGAAAAGGTATTTTACTTTGTTTTTCATTTTTTGGTTTGGTTTTAGGGGGATGGATCGTGCTATTCAATAGCCCAGAGACTGAAATATTTCAAGTTGCTATTCATTACTCTGAATTTCAAAAACCTGTGGCACTGCCTTGTCCTTTAAAATACTGGCAGCACTCTGATTTTTATTAAAATATCTGTGACGCTTCTTTTTAATTTGTCAAACAAGGGACAGGACAGGTGGTAATGCAGAACAGGAAGATTCATCTGAAACAGAAATATCCTCTAAGGACATCACACTGCTGTCAATGTTTATTCAAAACTCCTACTGACTTTTGTGAGAATTCTTCACAGCTAATGATGCTGAGTATCGGAGTCCAGGTTCTCTTCACCTCTTCAGCAGATAAACAAATAATTCTCAGCTGCTTTAATAAATTCTCTTTATTTTATTTCCACCTTGCTTAGGGATAACTGCAAGAAACAAAAATATCCACTCAGTTAAAATATGACTTAATAAAACAGTACATTTCAAATAACCCTGCAAGTTTAAACATTCATGTTACCACCCGTAACCACACTCCACAGCTGTAAAGATACCTGACAAAGACATGAATATAGCAGACGAGTCACATCATAATGACCTAACCCAATAGTCACTTGTTTGGGAAGACCAGCTGAAGAGCTAGCAGAAAGATGGATTTTTCAGGTAAATAAGCATGTCCATATTGACTTGGAAATATATGCAGTTAAGTTAAAGAAGTCACTCAAGTTCAAATAAATCAGTTCTCAGAATTCAAATAAAGCTTCATCTCATCTTGAGCCTAGAAAAACTAATGAAATAAAATAATTTATTTAAGGAATACCAACTAAAGGACATTATTATACTGTTTAGGAGCTGCTTCAGAGACCAAGGTGCGGTCAACTGTCATCTTACTAATTCTTATTGCCAGGCATGCCGAATCAGTCCTCTATTGTCCCCAGTACATCCATTTAATATGCAGTTACGAGTTATATACAGTCCTGAAAGATAATTCTGTCATCTAACCCCATGTCTGCCTTCCGTTAATTTAGTTTTGCCCCATAAAAGTCTGTTTCTTGTCTAACCAGCACGCTTGTTAACTACCAGGCCGAACCTGGTAGTCTTTAATATTGCCTCAACAATTTAATGGGTTTTTTACCTTCTTAATATACATTTGAACCTTAAAGGATTTTTTTTAGCTTATAAATGAAAATAAATTTCATAAATGCACAAGATGAAAGGACTTTGTTAAGAATTTAAAAAATTTATAATGAAACAGAGGCATTGTAATAAAGAATTTGTCACGGTAAGAGTGTGAAGGCCCATTTGATTACAAAGGGTTTTTTTAATATTTGGTAACAGAATTTTTTAGTATAGAAATCCCTTGTTGTTATCATCCAGACTATGAATATTATCATTAGTTTGAATGTGGCTAGACACATAATACTTGTAGTATATTTACTCTCATCTGGTTTAGTTCTATATTCTTAAATGAACATACCACAATTTTTACCAGATAAAGTTCTGATATCCTTCCATGTACTTTTTATTCCTAAAACATTGTTAAACTCTTTTCCAAGAATTTGCTCTGGGACTTGAGAATTGTGAAATCTGGTGAAAAGAAAAAGGAAGATACGAGGAAAACTTCACGCCTCAGCAGCATGATTTAAAACATTGCACATCACTAGTTGTGTCTAGAAGCTGGAGATAATGAAGTTATGCATACTGATGAAACATCATGGAAGAATATAATACTTTATTGAATGTGATGAAAGTAATGTAAGATGTTAAAGTTTAAAACTCTTCCATATTCTGATTTGTAAGTCTTTACAGCCAATATTCATGCAAGCCAATTGCTGTAAAAATTACTTATTTCCTAACTCCACAGAAGTTAACTCTACAACCCAACTACAGGCAGCAGAACAATTTTCATATTCTAGCAGTTATAGGATAGAGTGTCTTATTTAAATCTATATGCACTTTAAACTACCTGTTCTTTCAAAATTTTGTTTGAACTAATAATAATTATACTGCACATTATTCTCTTTCAACAGTTCCCTATTATATCCTTATACATGTATGGCATTGTCCTAGGCACAGAAAGCAGCGTTACAGTACTCCTGCCTTATCAGAAATGCATCAAAAGCTAGAATCTCTTTCTAATGAGACAGCTAAGAGAAGTAGCTTACTAATCCGTTGGAAGAAAACTTTTTTAAGGTTCAAATTTGAGCCTATATTTCTGTACAGTATACTAACCAGGAACAGAAAAAAGGGATGTACGCTAGATAAAAAATAAAAAGGGATAGATACTTATTGCAGTGATTCTTATCTTGTATGCTATGCTAAAACAGAAGATAAAGATGAAAAAATTTCAGGGTGATTATCTGTTAATTTCCTCAACAAATGCAATAAAGTTTCTCTGCTCTTTAAATAAAATGAAAATACTGAGGAGCAGTTTTTAATACCAGACACAATGGTACTTTTCCATAGGAAACATCATATTAGTATCAAAGAAATTCTGGAGAAATTAGGTGACACAGCTGACCTCAGGCTGTATGAAGATATACTTTCTTTCACTTCCATCACATTACTATTAATCTGAATACTGTCAAAGAAGAGGCACCTGCTTTTATCACCCTTAAAATGTGTGCTCACTCAGAATGACATGTGTAGCTGGTCTCATTTTCAAAGAACAAACAAACTGAATGGTCAAGAATAAGAGGTTTTTAAAATAGTTGATGTGTTAAGGGACTTCAGAAAATGAAACCATAGTGACTGAAAGAGCTATAAAACCAAACAAACAAATAAACAGAAACCCCTAAATATTTCCAAACTCTGCTCAAACTAATCAGAACTGGCTCTCTCCTAACACAAGACAGCTGCATAACTCAGCCTACAAGAAAACAGAGGCACAAAAGAGCTTGAATAGCAACCAGTCCTCTTTCATTCTCTTTGCTGTTTTTCAATTACCTTCCTTAAGTGGACAAATCATGCAGAAGATGCTACCAGTCAAATTTCAGCAGCAGAGTTAATAAGTACTATGTGTTCTGTCACCCACATATTTGACCTTTTGCAACAAAAATATGCACTGTTTTAAGTATGGTAATTCAAGGGTGACATCTTGGGCAAGTTAGATGTATCATTTGTTGTAAGACACTTTCCTTTGAAGATTCATGTGCATTTTTTTTTTCCACTAACTTGAAATGGATGAGATTTAACTCATTAGGATGTAGACTGATTTTCTCAGCATTGTGGCATGATATGGAACTTCAGAGTTCAAGTAAAGTGACCTTTTCTAGCCTTAGTCATGACAATAAATTGCTAGAACGGGTAAAGGAACCAGTCTCTTGGCTCAGGGGTGTTGTACAACTACAGTAGATTACTTAAACTGTTCTCCAAAATCCTAAAAAGAATCTGCTCTAGTGCCAAATCTACTACAGCCCCAACTGGAAATCTGTAGAACTTCTGGTCTGGAAAATTTCTGGGAATTTCTTCTCTATCTCTGTTTAATAATTACAGTCAGCTCATCCTACTGCTTTGTAGCATCCTACTTTTATTACTTGCTTCCCATTATATTCTTTGCTAGATCTATATATCTTCTTCTTTTTCTGTTTACCCAGTTACTTATTTAAACTTTGCTTGATTTTAGGGATGTGCTTCTTCCCTGCTACTATTCAATAGCTCCAAAGTCTTCCCACATTTCATAGCATTTGCCTTAATTTCGCTGCTCTGGGCTATCTTCCTCTAGCACAGCTATAATCTTACAATTCATGGAAAGATTTCAGGCAGTATGAGATGAAACGTCCCTCACAGTCCCTAACCACTGGTCATCGGAGCAGAGAGTTAAATATTTAGTCATAAAGGTGCTCCTATCCAAAAATCCCATCGCTCCAAAGTTTCTTGTTTGCTTCATCTATTCAAAGGTTTTACCAAAATTGTTACAAGTTGGCATTTTGCATTTTCACAAAAGGCCAACATATTTTTGTATCAGTATTTGAAAGATCAATAATTATGGTTTGGAAATTTGGCTGTTAAGTAAAGTACAGAAAAGTATGTGTTGAAACAGAAAGGAAGTAATAAAGATAAACCATCTGATTGTTCTAAAAATTGATTTTTCAGCTCTCAGTTTACAATGTTTGAGACAGGTATTATTGGAGCGTTATGTGTGCCACCTATTTCCAATGTGTTCAAAAGGAGGATGTCACAAAGTTCAGAGCAGTGGGAGTAAGATTATTAGTTCTTAATCTGTAAAGCCTTAGAGAAGTTATTTGAAACTTGACAAATGAGGCTCTTTCAAAGCAACTTCAAAATCAAACAAGTTTTCCCCATTTATTTTTTTCTGTATAAGGTAAGTTTTCAGAACATATCTGTGTTTGTCTGTAGTCAATGTAGATGTGGAATGAACTGAGTTTAGAGATATTTTGAGTATTTTGCACTCTCTGTGAGTACTTGAGAAGTGCTTTTCTGAGGAAAAAAAAAAAAAAAAGAAGCTCCAAGAAAGCTTTTCAGATGCTAAGTCATGTAAATGACTTGGTAAATAAAAGAAACTTAGTAAATAAAAGAAATCATCCCACTAAATGATTCCTTTGGCTGAAGTAACCTTCACTTTGGCTGAAAGTACATAAAATGTACTTTTCTGAAGCAAATTAAAAGAACTGGAAAATCACAAGAAACAAATCACAGAGGTTATTAGGACAGAGCAATTTTCTGGACCTGTCCAATGTAATACTCTTTCTCACAGTCTGCAATGCCCTGTTCTCCTCCTGTGCAAATTTAAGACTTCACATAGAGATGACAGCCAAGTTAAAGAGGGCCACGAATCTCTACTTTGAGTTTTCTTACCCTCCAAACTGTTCCTAGGCCCAGCAAAGATTTGACTTCTAGAGGATTCTCTGTTATCAATTTTTAACAGGTTGGCAGGTTGCACTTTCCTACTAAGATGAAGGAAAGCTGATGGTATCTTGTTTGTTTGACTTAGTAGAAATATCACTAGCAAATGACAAGTTGGTAAGGAGTCTAGAATCTCTACCATTAACTCTCAGACTAATGAGAGAAAGTGGCATTCTTATGGAGAATAGCAAGAAATGAACCTTCAATGCTGAGAATACAGTTTATGTATTGTTTGCTCTTTGTATTTGATTCATTCCCCTGTGGGATGGTCAAGAAATTATATCAGGAGCTGCTTTATCTACCAGATTCAAAGTCATTATCAACTTCGTTGAAGTCTGTTGCTGTTCATTTGAGTGCCAGAAACTTCAAGGGATTCTATTTCAAATTCCTAACTGAATCTGAATTGTTAGCTAAAAAAAAAAATGATACTCTTGACTACTCTGGAAAAAATATTTCTGAGATTTTGGAGGACATGTGGATGGCTGGTTGTAATATTAAACAATACTGATATAGCATATCTGCTTTCCAAATGATGCCATGAATGGATACAAATGATCTGAAGGCATAACTTTGTGAACTAATTTGGCTGAACTCAAGAAAGATAAATTTTTCATCACAATACTAAGTTACTCCAAATTTAACACATCTTAACTATCTTACTTAAGCAGCAGATAAGCAAAGATGTCTTAGGTTTTCCTGGATCCTACAAGAAACAGACTAGTAAACCTACAAGAAAAAACTAGGCATAATACAGCAGAAACATTCTGTTTACACTTGGAATCTGGAAAATTCAATACTTTACTTTCTCAAATGTCTGAATTTATACACTAGAATAGACTTTCTTGTGCATCAGAATAGATAGGTTACTCCAAATGTACCTTTGGGATTTGTAGAGCTTTGACTAATCAAATACATATCTTACACATTACCTGATACATATTTTGTACTTATGACAAGTGCATACTATTTCCTTAAGAATTCGCCTTCCCCGTAGAATTCAGAAATACTTCTCTTTTCACTGGAATGATAAAAAGCTAGTGTTAATATTGTTTTAATAAAACTACGGTCTGCCAGAGTGAGGAATGGGAAAACGAGCCAGAAATTGTAATCAGTCAGATGTTCAACTTTCTGACATCCAGGCGGGAGTGCACAGAGTATCCAATTCAGGTTTCTACTTAAAGAAAACATTTTTCACCATGGCCAAAGATGGTCAATTAAATTTTGCAAAAGACGCGGGATATAAACTGGTACTAGTGAAACAGCTACGAAATTCAGCTTCTGTAAATCTCTGAGCAGGGGGTGGCTGTAAACTAAGAGAATATAATGGGTGCTTAACTCTGTTGGTTTTTACTTCCTTGACACCAATTACTGGCCACCATTGGAGTTCAAATATCAGACTACTCACACCTTCAGTGTGACCCAATACAGACAGCTATTCTTACAATAGCGCACAGCACGCAAAAAACCATAATGTACATACAAGGGTGAAACAGAAAACATGAATAGATGGGTAGTCCTCTTTTACAGGTTTTCATAGAGGGGCTTGCTCACTGTGGAGAGATATAAGAAAAACTAAATGATCTTTATAAAGGAAATGAGAAAGAATACTCACAGCACAATAAAAACACAATGTCTGCTTATCTTATATAAATTACAGCATTCAAAACTCTGTCAAACCCAGTATTAGAAAATTTTTAAATGCTGCAAGTTGCTGCAAGCTAACTTCTCTAATGGCTTCCAACAGCATCTAAACCTATCTAACAGTGATACATTTGTAATAAATTATTTGGACAGATGTTTTACTGACTTTAGCTTATTAACATTCACCAAATCTGATCTGTCAAACTCAAGCTGTTCCAAATATTAAACTAAGCTAAGAGGAGCTAAGAGAAGAAAATGATTACATGATGATATGATTTCTTGAGAGGAGAAACTCAAACATGGTAGTTAATAAAAATAAAAAGAGAAATTACTAAAAGAGACAAAGGCTGAATTTCCATATTTGTTTGTATTTTTCCTTTTGAGTGATTAGGGATAAAGGATGAAAATAAATGATGTGATTTATATCTTATGAACTGGAAAGAAATTTTATTTACACAATAAAACTAATAGAAAAAAGAAGAAAAAAATGGATGTGACAAAAGTTTGCACTGAGGTTTTTATCTAGTTGGGGTTGAAAACTAAGGAGGAGGACTAATAGGAAATGTTGTTCTTTGAGTTTATGTTATTTTTAACCAAAGCAGGTTTGCAAGTCTTTGTGTGATTATTTCTGTTGTTGTAAAATGATTTAAATATGATGGCATTTATCATCTTTTAAAACGGGGAGAAATTCATGTGACAGGTTCAGAGAGCTAGGTGTAGGTGTCTTTATGGGAACAAAGTATTTACTCTTTCATCATAATCTACAGTATTTGAAGGCCTGGTTCAGTTGCCCATAGTTAGTTTAGTGCCATTTAAAAACCCTGGCATATTCACCTCCTGTGGCTGGGTCTGACAGCTGTGGCCCTGGACACAAGAAACACCAATGTCCAATTTAAGCTGCAGATGGTCTCCAGACAGGATACCCAGATAACCCAAGGGAACAGGTGATACAGCTAAATTAAACTCAAAGTGCAAAGCTAAATTAAACTCAAAGTCATCACAAGCTAATGAAGCCTGGGACAATTTGACAGGCCAGATGGATCCCTCAACTTCAGGGTCAGCTGAGTACTTCTCCAGACTTCACTGGCTCTACTTACAAGATGTCCAGGGACCCTTGGGGAAGTTGAGGCATCTCATTCACATGTAGATGCCTATACATGGGCAACCAAATTCAGGTGTTTAACAACTGAAGATAAATTCCATCCTTTGTCTATTAGAGATTGCTAATTATTATTCATCATCTCAGACAGGGCGTTTAATCCTCACTGAAGATAAATATATGCTATTAAGTGAAAGACAAAAACAAGCTCTGGGAACAAGAACATCTTCCTGTCATTAAAACACTTCTAGTTATCTCTGTTTCATTAAAGAATGTATTGTATCACACTCACAAATCCTGAAAGAATATGAACAACTTTGTTGTATATGGGTGATGCCACATTTGCAGCCATGTTAAAGTTAATGAAAAACAGCCACTCTGCTATTATTCTCAGAAAAATGTCTTTCAACATTTTCTACAGGTTCCTTTTATTTTGTGAACACATATGAATGTATGTTTCCTAGGAACTCAGTAAAGACTATCTCCATCTGAACTTCTTATCAGAGGTTTGATTGTTGACATTAACTTTATTAGCATGGAAGCGTGACATCTGAGCTTCACTGTGAAATTCCCTTCTACCAAACAAGGGACTCCAGAACAAGTTTGAAGACATAAAGAAAAAGCATTAGTGAGATAATTAGAGAGAAATGAGTGCGTGTACTGTCCCACACTAAAATTAAAAATATTAATTTTGAAAAAGCTGCTTCTAATATTACTGATCAATCTCTACTTTTATCTTGCCTTTAGCATGTATTCAGTCCTAGAAATCTAAGGATTAACTAGTGATTTTTTTTAAATATGAGTGTATACAACATACGCATTTATTGTGCCTCACCTAGTGCATTATTTGTCATTCAGTTTGATACACAACATAAATATTAACATTTATTACTTTTATTTACTTAACATAAACAATAAATAAAATATGTTGCTATAGAGTAAAAATTATGACTGCCCTCAACATAGATTGCCTTCTTAACTCTGAAAACAAAGTCTTTCATCTTACAATAATATTATATAGCTGTCGCTGAGCTTTCTCAGGCAAGGGCTTTCTGGTTTGCCAAAGAAACAAACATTAAATTCTAGACGAAAGTCACTAAAACTTAAAATTAATTGAGAATGTTGCAGTATTTTCAGTTCCTGGAGCTAATGATAGCTTTTAAACTATTGTGCTCCTCAGTTAACACTGGAATATTTTATAACTGTAATATACTTCATTCCTCTTTAGTTGTACTGCAAATGTTTCCTAGCAACCTGGAAACTTAAAATAAAAGCAAAAGATTAAATTTTCCTGAAATCACTGAGATGCTCTCCTAGTATTTTCCTATCAGTGTTTCAAAGGCAAAGTAGAAAACTGCACATCGTTGCTACCTGCAGTTCCCTGCCTTTAGGGCAGAGGAGGGAGCACATATACTTTCAGCTGAGCGACTTCTTATTCCCCAGCTCTGGAGGAACCAAGCTCCTTCTTACAGATCAGCCTAAACGGAACAGAAGGGGACTGCACCCCAGGAAAAGGTTGAGAAACACAGTCAAAAACCCAACCATGAGTTACTAAAAGATCTTGTATTCATTGTATCTTTGTATTATTGGGGTGCAATATTTCTACTTCAGACATTTAAAAGTTTATAATGCATAAAGCATGCGACAGGGAATAAACTGGGGAGGTGAAGCAGAGGTAGTAGGAGAGAAGATCTCTTCCCAGGGAACCTCTCCAGGGCCACCCTAACTAGGAAGCTGCTGCATAAACTCAAAGTCTTGATCAGAGAATTCTTGTGTCACAGGGCTAGGATGCCAAGGGATATACCAACAGCTTCGTTTCTATTGTAGAGCGGACTTAAGTGATAAAGCATGAATTCATGAATTTTCACAGTAAGCAGCATGTTAGAAGACAAACACTTAAGTCTGTATACTGGGAAACTATGGATAGGGTTTAATTAGCTCCTCTGACTGCCACAGCTGCAAGGCTCACCAAAGTGATTTTAAGCAAGAGTGACTGTTACTACACTTTCTCCCAGTTACAAAGAATTTGAACAGATTTATCCTATTTGAGTGAACCAGCTACAGCTCAAAGAGAAACACAGTTTGTTTATGAAAATGTTGATGGATCACAGAGCCACAGAATGGTTTGGGTTGGAAGGGACATTAAAGATCATCTAGTTCCCATCCCCCTGCCACAGGTAGAGACACTTTCCACTAGACTAGGTTGCCCAAAGCCCCGTCCAACCTGGCCTTGAACCCTTCCAGGGAGGGGGCAGCCACAGCTTCTCTGGGCAACCTGTGCCAGGGCCTCACCACCCTCACAGGGACGAATTTCTTCCTTAGATCTCATCTAAATCTCCCCTCTGTCAGTTTAAAGCCATTACCCCTTGCCCTATCACTACATGCCCTTGTAAAAAGTCCCTCTCCAGTAGAAAGAAAAATCAACAAAAAGAAATCAGTAGAAGGAAATTAAGGTTTTTGAAGTTTCTTGAATTAACCTTTAAAAAATGAGGCCAATTTTCATCTTTGTTTATCTAGGCAAATATGGATGACTCAACAAGCAAAAAAACCTTATCTTGGTCTGTTTAGGGTATGAGGTCCAAATGAGCTGAGATATAGATCTCTGAAGTCTGTCTCATCAGATATGAAACCTAATTCACTGATATGTTCTTTGGAAAACTTGTCATATTGGGAGAGCTGATATGTTCCAGATGAGCTGTTAAAGATAGTATCCAGAAACGTTTTTAATCAAATTATGATTCATTATATAATATTCCTGGAGATTTGCCTTGTCCTTCTCTGTTTGTCATCAAAATTACAGAAACGGATCAGGGCGGGGGTGGGGTGGTGTTTGCAGGATCATCTGGTGAGTTTTCTGAATCAAAATTTTTTTTATTAAACCAAAGTTTGTATTTCATCAAATAAAAATAACCAAAATGAATTTCTAAAGTTCCCTCTATTTACCTCAACATCACTAGCCAGACTTGCATACTGGGATGGAAAGTTATGGCAAATGAAAGCCACCACCTCAGGAATATGTCATTTCAGAGTCTGCCTGAAGCTGTTCTATCCATTTTATGATCTAGGGGTTATTCTTTGATAGCTATTTATCATTTGGGTGTTCTATGAAGTTTTACAATAATGGTAACCTTCATCCTATGCCTCCTGCATATCAAAATATATGTTGTGCTGTAAATATATCTAGATCTTAGAGGTAAATATTCAAAACCCTCAAGACTGAGTTAATAAGTTAGAGAAGCCTATTCAAGTGAAAAAGAAAGAACCTACTTAGGCTGTCAATACCATTCACAAAATGAATTTTTGTGCTCTGTCAAGGGAATGTTGGAGTCAATATTTGTTGCACATAAAATGTCAAACACTATAGAAGTACAAAGGTATGTTGTGTGCGCCACTGTTTTTAGAAAGGAGGCAACTATTCTGGTTTTAAAATGACAGTAATACTTTAGAAGCTTTAACAGTTTGCTCACATTGAAGGGTTGGGAAACGTAAGAATTTTTTTCTCCTCCCTATTTTTTTTTTAAGACCCTGGGCACATTGCCAAAAATGTAAGGGTTTACTGTGGAGTTAAATGAAAAAGACTGAAACACCAAAAGAAGAAATGACCTGAAAATGCAGGATGAATTACCAAAGGTAACAAAGGCCTTAGACTGTATTCTCACGTTTCTGATTCATGATAAGGTAATGGTGGAGGATGGATTATATTGGTATATTAGAAGGACGCTATTGATCTAGAAATCAGACCTTCTTGCAAAGGTGCATAAGTCTTTGACTCCTAAACATTGTACTTGTCAGAGATAAATGAGAGAGGGAGAGGAATGTTAACTCAGAACAAAAAAACCCCACAGATGAAATAGGCTCCTGTCCTTGTATCAAGGCCTTACATTCATTATTTTCTGAGATGACAAAGAGGTGATGACATAGATTAGCTTGCAGCCTGGACGGGCAGTTTAACATTGCTGCCTCTCCTAAGCCAGGAGCATAATTGTGCTCTGTTTGACGTCTATGTCATCTTAAGAAGGAGGATATATATCTAGGATTTTGCAGTCCACAACCCACTTTAGGAGAAATTTGTGACAGCCAAGTGTGACTTGGATGACATGAGCATCTAGGGAAATCTTGCTATGCACTCCAGTGGAATAAAACTGCCTCCAGTTTCAACAGACAGAAAGAAAAGAAGAGATCTTCCTGCTCTGCACCATTATCCCCGACTTTTCAGGAAGCTCCCCCTTAGCCCACAGGGACACGTGGACTCCAGCAGCCAGTGTAACTCCAGTAAAGGTCCAGTCATGAGGGCTAGGCATGAACTAAGCTGTTGTGAAGGTTTGGCAAAGAGTAAAATACTCAGTTTACACCCGTGGAATGTGAACTTAAGAAATAGGAACAGAGAGAATTAATACTGAATAAGCCTTTATGTTTACTACATATTCCACATTTTCAATTTTATTTTTAGATGTAAATCTTTCACATTTTTACTCAGAATAAATTTAACTCCTTAAAAATCTCTATTTTTTGCTTCCTTCATACATCTGTGTTAGCAGCTTCCTTTAGCAGTCTTAATATTTTTACCTCTTGGCAGACCATCACAATTGAAATCTCAACTCTTATAGTCTCTTTTACCAAGATGCACAAGTTTTACAAAATTGATTCACTAGAGGTCTCCTCTGGGAAGGTGGGGTACTCTGATTTTGTTCCCAAATAGAATTATAAACAAAGGTAAGGGGTTTAATGTACTTTGTCTTCCTTCTGGAATTGTTGAATCTGTAAACAAAGTAAAAAATACAGAGGCCCAGCTGCTGTGGCATGACTTGGAAAAGCTTGGCACAGCCAAGGGAGCCAAAGGTGGCTTCAATCTAAATTTAATTCACAGACATGCTTAAAGGTAATTTAATTGGGAAAATATGGTAAGGTGTTATTTCATCTACCAAATGTTGTTAATGCAAGGAAACACACTGCCAGGCCCCTGGACTAAACTTTCCCCTCACAGGGAGAAGGCTGTAGAACAGGACCTCTTATGATCATTTAGTTGAATGTGAAATACATTATAATTACAATGCTCACAATTCACACTGAACTTACCAGCTGGGAGAAAAATCCCTCTTCATTATCAGGATCCAGCTTTCTGTTGAACATGTACTTGTGGGGCCCACCAAGCAGTCTGTGAGGAATTTTGAAAAGTTTCTTTTATCTGTAATACATTTTCTTTTGCAAACTTCATTCCGGTTATTAGCCAAATCTAGAGTCATCCTTGTTAGAATATCCTGGATTGGCAACCGTGAATGATTAAGTGTGTGTAAGTAATTTTTACATCAGAAAAATACTCTGTTGCATGCTACAAATGCCTATTATGCCTGTTATAGAGGTCTATGTCATTTCTTTCCAAGGTGGATACTGACACTTTATGACAGTTACTCCTGAGATAAATGGCAGTCCTTTAAATCTGGATAGCTTAAATGATATATCATTTTCCTTTGAGAAATTCTTGCATATGCTTTATGATACAAAGACTTATCCTGTGCTCTGCATGTTCAACACTGTGCTCTTAATTCTGACTAGTACTTCTGAGTGTTACAGAACATTAACATTAAAAGTAGTACTTAACATAACTGAAATTAATTCACACTCACTTTGTATTTTTTTCTGCAGAACACTTTCTAGGATTGTGTCATTAGAATTTTTCTTTCCTGGAAATCTGGTCTGCAGACTTAGAGGTCTAAACTGCCTCACAGAGTCAGAGATTATCTGAAAGCAAGGTGCAAGCCTCTGTTTTCTTAGAGACAGTAAATTTCTTACATGACCTTTCTGCCTAACACTTTCCAGTTCATTAGATGTGACAAACATTCATCACATGCTTTTCTTCATACTTTTCTCTCCTTTACAAAAAGATATAAGAGCTAGTCCCACAGACCAATAGTCTGTCTCACTAAATTATGCTGTTCGATTAGTTCATTTTCACCATGTGTGTGCTCATAGTTCACAACAAATGTGAAGTAATTCAGTTTAATTTAAAGCCAGTGACTTTAGGTCACGTTGCATTACCTCATATTTGTCTGAAGTTAAGAATATGCACATGAGCAGTTACTGCAGAGTAGCTGGTGTAAAGCTGAGTTGAAGCAACCTGCTGTATGTTAAAAGGCCACAGTGTCATTTAATGCCCACCTACACGACAGCGCTAACACTGCTAACTTTCAGGTAATGTAAATAATAGAGTCATAGTTTTATCTGTCTTCCCCTATTATCTCAAGCCAAGATTTTCCACAACGGCTCATTCACTCTTCTCAGCAAATTTTCCCTGGTCGTTAAGAATGATGAACAAGAGAAACAGAGGGGGACTTTCATCCTTGCCTGGCCAGGTAGCAAAGAAGGCTACAGTCTTCCATTTGGACATTAGGAGAGAGAAGGGGATGATTATTTATAAACTGGGCTTATTATACACCTTTTTAACTTGTGAACATTGGCTTAAGATTTTTCAGCTTTTGGATTCAGGGGAATGAAATGGGAACCAATACTTTTCATCTTCATCTTTTTGGGTAGAAGCCTGCGAGGCTATGTTAAATTAGTGGTGATCTTAGTTCAGTTCAAAATAGTTTGACGTCTATAACCCCACAAATACAGCTCTCCATAAGCGTAACCAGAAGGCAAGGATTTCATTAGCCTGGATGCATTTCATTTCACTTAGGTGACACTTGCCTGTCAGTCAGTGAGGCACTTGACTGAACCCGGAATACTTTGATCTGGTCTAAATCCCAACAAGTAAAACAGCCTTAACAGAAGAAGTTTTTCTTTAGTTTGAGTAGCAAAATCTTGTGTTTTGGTTTTGAAAAATCCAATGTCAAATTCAGTATTTGTTGAATACAACAGATCAACGTTATATTCCCAAATATGTGATTTTATTTTCATTTATATATTCTCCTTTGACATAGGACTTCAAACGTTGGCCCATGGCACTTTGCTTACTATATAATATTTTATTTGAGTCCAGCAATTTACGTAAATAAATCATAAAAGTGATCCTTAAAACAATATACCATATACTAAGATAAGTATATGAGGTTTGAAACAAATGTAAATTCAGACTTGCCGATCCATACTCTGCTTGGTGGGCTGGTATTTAGTTTTAATTTTGTGCAAGTCAGTCAGAAATATGGACTCCAGATCCCACATAAAGGAGAGGACAGAACTCACCAGTGGGTCAAATAGCAGTAGTTGCTGATAGTAAAAATTATATTAATATTTTGCCTCTCCAGCTCCTCCAGGTAAATATCTCTCCTGTGAAGTCTATTTGAATTATACAGAGAAAGAACATGACTATTACAATCTGGAGAAACAGATTAACATATAAACATGAATATCTGTAGTTATCCAAGAGAGGAGATAATGACCCTTTTGTTAAAAAATTACCTAAAAAGTGCAGTTTAGTTTTGAAATATTAGCATTACTTCATCTATTTAAAAAAACTAAGAACTTTTTAAAACTATTAAATTAGGAATTTTAATACAATAGACAAAAGCAGTAAATTATATTAAAGAAAACAGGGGAAAAAAAAAAAAAACACCAAAAAAACACAACCTCACCTCTTCTCTTTAAAAATAGTGTTCTGATTCTCCACATGGAGATATCCACCAGCTCCTCCTTTTCTTTTCCACCTCCCCTAAATTCTTCAGTGCTGCACTATTCATTGCCACTATGTGACACCTGCCTCCTCCCACTCCATCCACGTCTGCACGCCAGATCCTGCTGCTCTCTACAGCAGAACCACATTCACTTTACAGTGTCTAGAAGTCTCTTTCCCTATAATTAATTTAAGACCTGGAGGAATTGCCTCAAGCAATTAAAATTAGGAAATCAAACAGAACAGTTCTCCAGATAACATTTACTAGTCTCTACTGGAGTAAGAATGTCAATATTTCCTGATGGGTTTTCATTTAGGAAAAAGGAAATGAATTACCGAATCAGAGAAGGCCCATGATCCTACCACAGCAAAACAATATCTGAACACACACAGCAGAAGCAAATAAATCATGCGACATGGCCTTTTAAAAGGTCACAAAATAACAAGTGGTTCAAGACTAATTGGTATTGGCACATCTATTGTAAAGAGAGGGAAAAAGTGATCAATGATCAAATGACAGAAAGAAACCTAGAAAATACATACATCATAAAATGATGACAAGGTCAAAGTAGTGACCTCTGTTGTGAGTAGATGAATGCAAGAGTGGAGTAGTGTTATATTTTTAAGTTGGAAAGGAAATTATGAGTGGGTTTTATAATGAGGATAAAATATTTAAAGAATTCAGTTCAGTGCAGAGTCAAAGTGTTAGTGAAAGGGAAATTAAAGTTAAAATTTTAAAAGCCTACAAAATCTGAAGTGTTCAAAAAAACCTTATTTGGAATGCATGAACAAATAAAAAATACTATTGAAGAATCATTATCTCATCAATGAAGTCAGAAGTAAAGAGATTATGATAAATATGTAGGAATGATTGTTCAGATTAAACAATCAATAAAATGTATTTCTGTGGCACTTTGAGAGGTTTCTTTTTCTTTTTGGCCCTTTTTTCATTTTGCACTTAATCAAGAGCCTTTACAAGGCCAGTGAATGCTAGCATCTTAATGGTTGTTAGTGCATCTTTACAGTAGCAAAGTCACAGCTGAACAATAAAAAAACCACAGTTATCCCCTGGGACTCCACATTTGCATTTCTTGTCCCTTACACAGAATCACAAAATGGTTGAGGTTGAAACACACCTCTGGAGGTCATCTGGTCCAACAAAACTGTGGCGAGATTTCCTTCCAAATAACACAGTGAAAACCTTTCAAGGATAAATTCTGCTCTCAGGTACCTAAGTTAGTAAAACCAAAACCTGTATGAAATGCATTTTTTTGTGAGGACGGAAATTTGTACTCTTAAGGTTCAGCAGGGAGTTTTCAGAGTTGTCTAATTTTGTTTTCCAGATTACAACAGAGTAAATTACATCATCCCAGAACACTCACAAATAATTCTGTCACTCCTTATAGATCTTAAACCACCTTTGTCTGAGCAACTTTTAAAGCAGCCTGAGTTATTAATCCCACTGTTGTAAAATATAGAGCTTAGAAAGTAGATAATACTATTAGAATAGTTAAACATCCTAAATATATAGCTAATGTAAAACTTAGAACATTTTCATTCACCAGGTAGACTTTGACTAATTAAGTTAGAAATAAACATTTTGAAGCAATACCTAAAAAAAAAAACCCAAAACAAACAAACAAACAAAAAACCCCAAACAACAAACAAACAAACAAAAAAACCAAAACAAAACCAGGAAAAGATACTTCTGTGGTTTTCCCTCTTTACCAAGGAACATATCCAGAAAGCTTAGTCTAAGCTGCGTGTTAAAAAGCCCAAATACCTGAGATGTGAATGACTGAACAGTATCATGTTTCTACCTTGATCAATAAGCATCTGTACAACCTTCAGCAAAATCATTACCTGATTTTGATATGATTTTTAAGGCAAGTTACTTGTACTTAAAGAAAATATGAAGACATAAATTAAAATATTAAGCTAGGTTTTCCTCAAAATACACATAGCTGATTCAGATAGGAATCTCAGGACAAGAATTCACAATTGCTTAAAAAGACTGTTCAGATGATCACACACAGCTAGCACATGAATTTATATTCACTATACTATTAGGATGCACCTCTGATGTATTTTCACAGTAGGAATAAAATGAGAGGAGCAGATTGTAACATCTTGCATAGAATATTCTATCTCCCTTTCATATCATCTACTTTGTCATATATTACACCATTTTTCTTCCCTGTTCATAACTTAATTCACTTCATCGACATGCACAGAAAGAGACAACTCTGCTTTTACCTAATTAATAAAATAAGAGAACGCTTGTATATTTGGTCTTTATAAGCAAGTATATCGACCACAAAATATGGCTGTTTCTGTGTAGATACCTGATCAATGATCACACAACCAACCTGTCTAAAATCCCACCATATGCTCTCCCATTTCTTTCTTTCACCTCGTTTTTCATCAGGCAGGAAGTATTTGTTGCAGTGATCACTGCATATACTGCAGTCCATGCTCCTACTACGGACAATGGAAAACACTTTATGGAATATGGTGTTATTAATCTGAGAAGAACAAGGCACCACTAGTATTTACTAGTGCTAGATCTACACACATTATCATGGTGACCATTTTGAAAAACAATAGCCTAAAGAAGCTTGTGAATACAGAAAAGGGAGAAAATAAAATTATTTTTATGAAGTTACAGGTCTTATTTCATGAGCTAAAAATCACTGCACTCACACAGCCTGAGGATCTTCTCATTTACTGTCTCCTCCATTCACTACACCGGGAAGGGAGTTAGGTAATATCTTTTGCACATCTAAGTCAGGAACGTATAAGCACAGGTTTGAAGTGGTTGCTGGTTTACAGACTAAATCTCAGTGCAAATTCTGCATGGTCCCAGCACGGACATCACAACTAGCGCCCAAGCGGACTGAGGTAGCTGCAGGGTTTACGCAGTTGCTACTACCTTGTTCATCCAGCTGCTGGGCATGAGACCTCTTGAAAGCAGTTACAATAATGTTAACTCCAGGCATAAACTTTGAGAGATGTTGATAGAGTAATGCCATTCTGGTATAATTATTAATAATATAAGAATAAAAGCATAATAACAATCTACTGGTTTTATGGAATAATTTCAGTCTTGGTAACAAAGAGTTAATCCTTAGCCTCTCTGTACTATAGTTCCTTTAGATGACTGATGTTGGAAGAGACTGACTAACCTGATAGGAAGTCTCTTTGACATGTACCATAGCACTAGGACTTGTATAAGGATTAAAGATTTTTTCAAGAGAGGGGTGGAGGGGCAAACTCAAAGATTAATTTATATCCAGACAGATACCACAGCAATAAGATTAAGATATCCTCCCTTCCTGCAAGACAAAAATAAACAACCAAGGAGAAAAAGCAATAAAATGATTTTTTTTTTCCCCCAGCTAGTAAGCTTTATTAGCTCTTCAAGAGAGGTTTTTTTAAAGGTTTTAAAAATATATTGAGCTAAAAAGTAAACATTTTCCAACTTTATAAACTGAAGTTTCCACTCTCAGCTGGGCACCCAGTGGACAAAAACGTAGGGATTAGGACTTGATTCAGGAAAATACTTTGGTGCATCTTTGCAGTCAATCATGTGTAAGGGCCACTGAATGTAGTTCCATTCCCCGATGTGGTGCAGGCATAGCGGGACTGTCAATACAAACACGAGAATGATTTCAGAGATTTGCCAACTTGAGTTAGTCCAGCTGCCAACCCTCCCAGTTCTGCTGTTGTTCAAAGGTTGCAGTGCGATAAGCCAATTTCATTCACTGTCTTGGTGTCTCAGCCCACAAATACTTAAGTTTTTATCCTCTTACAGGACAGAAATATTGGCTGGCTGAAGCATACTCATACCATTTTCACAGGGGGTAAACAAGCTGTTTGCTACCCATGCAGGTATACTGCCAGTATCAAAACCACTTTTCCCTGCTTCACCTTAACTTCAGGGTTTCTCTTAGTTTGGGGAGAACCTTCAGCACACTCCTTAGTTCAGGGAGAAACTCCTAGGAAAACCTTTGTAAGTTTAGTGTTTGTATAACATATTTATTCATTGTTTTTCTCTCAACTTGAACGATAAAATGCCAGGGACATCAGTTTCGGTTTTGTTACTGACTTCAGCAACTTTGGCTCATGTTCACGATCATTTTCATGTTGTTAGTAACAAAGTAGCTGGTTTTAGTTATTTCAGTTATTTGGTTATTTTAGTTTTAAATTCACTTAGATTTCTTCCTCTTCAGTTTATGAGAATATTTAGCTGTAACGGTAAGTTTCATAACAGCCTTTTTTTTTTTTTTTTTTAGGGTACCTTTTAGACTAAATTAGAGTTTACAATATCCCTTTATCCAAATACTAACAGGCTGTTACAGTATTAAAACACATGCAGTAAAATCATACTTGATGGAAGATAATTTTCTTATGCAAATGACTTGGGTTATGACTAGTTAATTTATAATCATAAATACTAAAACAAACAAAGCTTGATCGTTCTAACAGTGCAGTGGGAAATGGAAATTGCATATCGTTGTGTGTCAGGCTTACAGGAAAAGGTTAGTCCCTTTATTGTCTTTCATTTGTGTTTGCATACAGACTAAAAGCAATTAAGGAGAATTCAGTGGGTAATAAAGGACATCCTACTGTACTCATACTTAACAGGTATTCTGGAACTAAAACATTTTCAAACCACAATTTATTTTTTTAATTTTGACTAAACAAGTGCAGTTTTGAAAAGAAACTACTCTGCCAGGGACAATTCTAAAATGACTCTGTAATTGTGTATAGTAGGTGCATAGCAAACATGCACTCTTTTTCCACATGCATCTCAAAAAAAATTGGTTTGTTTTTTTTTTTTAATTTCACTTCTCGTCATATTTTGTTGCATTTACAAAAGGTAGAATTTATAGTAAAATCTCTTATTTCTGTGAAATGCAAGCATTACTTTTCAGATGCCATTAGGGACATTCTAGCTAGCTGCATTCTCCCTTGAAACTCAGTACATAATTATTCTGTAGGAACATTACCAGGAGCCATCAAAGCCTTTGTTTACTGTTAACTGTTCAACTGAAAGTGAGGACACAAAAATTGAAAGTGAGGAGACAAAACACATCCTCATACTACATACATACAAAGGCCACTGGGGATGTAGTACTGTTTGTGTGACCAAGGACAGTGGGATACAAACAGTATTGTTTATCATTTGGAGTCTTCTTTACCACAATTCAGCTTATACCCATTTCAAAAGCACTCATCAGTCAAATGGAAAGAAAGAGGAACCACACATGACCACTCTTAAATAAATCTTACCTTGTATGTCTAAGATCACTGTTTTGGCTTTTTCACAATTTTGATTTCCACCAGTTTAAACATCATGGGTAGAACTGGTATATTGTATAAGCTCCAAAAATAGAAATCACAAATCATTTTCATTTCTAAGGAAGTAAAAACACAGAAGTTGTTCATAACCCACTGTTTCACAGAATCACAGAATGCTTGAGGTTGGAAGGCACCTCTTGATTTCATCTTCTCCAATGCCCCTGCTCAAGCAGGGCCACCATTTAACTAAAAAACTTGTTTGTCACACCCTTTTCCTTCTTTCTCAACCTTAATGTGGGTTTGGCAAGTTGTTCTCTATATTTGTGAAATACAAATAATATATCTTGAAATAGTTTTACTACAGAAATGCTGATTTCTTTTCTTTGGAAAATTGCAGAAATTACTGTGCAAGGGAAAGCAACCAGCTCTCATTCTTAGATTTTGGTTTTCTTGTATAAAAATGGTGAAAGAATATTGGCACCATATCTATAGACGTGGAATACCTCTGTTGTGTGGTCCTCAAGTATTTCTACTATCTTCAGAAACAACACTAAAGGATGCCAAAGGATGTTGCCTACCATCTCAAACTGAGCAAATCATTTGACTAAATCAATTCAATACGCAATAAATGTCTACAAATACAAGCGTCATATTAAACACTGAAGATTACCAACTGATATTACTAATCTTCACTTAATTTGAAGCAGCTCATACACAGCCTGGAAACTTGTAACTGGACATTTGCAATGATCAAATATCCATTTCCTTTGAAAGATGAGCTAGCAGTTTATACAGCTAGGTAATAGCCCTCCCTGCTTAGTTTACTGAGACTAAAAGTAAAAACCCTGAAAATTAACCACTAGTTCAGAGCAACTGAAATCCATCTGCTTCATTATGGCTTAAGTGGTAGATAAAAAATGAAAGCATTTACTATATCTAAAAGGAGCCACAGGGCAATTGGTGTAATTGGTTCATGAATCTGCCCTAATTGTTTTTAGTAGTAAAACCGCATAATTAAATTTGTACTTGGCCTCCAAATAGTGTCTCAATCAAAATATTTTAGAAAAAAGTAAAAAAAAAAAAAAACAACCAAACAAAAAAACCACCAAACCCACTTGTGCTCTGTTTGAAGTTTTCTTCCAGTAGAAAATGTATTTCTTAACTCTGGCCAGGCAAGAGGTAAATGAGAAATTTGTTAATGTTTGGGGATTTTGTGAGAAGTGTCTAAATTTACTACCAGCTATCATGAACTTTAAGTGTTTTTAGAAGTAATTTTTTATTTTATGGATTTAACTGTATCTAAATGGAAACTTAAATAGAGAGGGGACATGGGGAAAAGATAGAAAATTACTTTCAAAGCATATGCGTCTGGGCTCTGACTTTTTCGTGTTCATATAATCTTAGGCTTGGGAAGTGAAGAAGGAAATGTAAGATATGACTTTAACGTCATATAAAAAAACCAGCAAATAGTCTGTAAAGGGTGGATAAACAACAGTTTAATCTCTTTGGTTATAATCATAAAATTTGCTGAGCCTGTATGAGTGTCCAAAAGTACATGTTTAATATTAATAGATACATTGTGGTATGAGCACTGTGGAGCATGAAATAAAATGGAGTCTGTGTGAGAAAGGTCAGAACCAACGTCTAAGTATTAAATACTAAAATAAACTTTAGCAATAAACTTCCTTTTTTTTCTTGATTTGGGAGACTTTACTTTCTATTTCAAATGAAAAGCACAGATATTAGTATTAATTCAATGTAAAATCAGAAGAAAGTAAATGTTCCCTGGGATATGGTTTCTCTGCTTCACCTTCATCCTTAGAACAAGAGCATATTATTTATGGGTTTTCCATTATATACATGCATATATATGTCTGTGTGTGCTTTTAGTTTCATTTGTACTAAATAAATAAATAAAAATATATTATTTTGTGGTACACATCAGGTGGGATAAATTGCAAGCCCCAAAAGTTTTTATGAGTATTAGTACAAGTGCAAATCATGGCACAACAGTTTGTGTGACAACTTTAATCAGGCCCTGACAAAGTACACTGGTTTTAAAACCCCAACTTCTTTTCTTCAGTCAATGGGTCTGGACTGATAATTAGAAAATTAAGGAAAGAAAGGAGGTTATTGCAACTATCATCAGGCAATTTCACCGTATACACCACACCTCTTGATATGTAGGACGATTTAAAGAAAAAGCACTGTAGTATGGTGACAATTAGAATTTCCTGGGACAGCTACTCCAGCAATGAAGTGTTATTTAAGAGCAGTATGTATAAAAGAGCTGTAAGTCTTTTCACCCGAGGCTTATGAATATCTAACATATATTTTCACATAAATCAAACAGAAGCAATTGTGTGGCCTGTGGGCATCACTTCTCCCAGTTCAACAGAGTCTGCATTTTTTGGCACTTATCTGAGATCAATATCTTTCATCTGCCCTTCAGCAGGACAGATTGCACCAACATTTCCTCCATTCCTGGAAGTGGCCACTATCAGAAGTATAAAAAGACCTTACTGATCAGTCTAGTCTCTGTAGATCCTGAATGGGCAGAACTGAAAGAGAACAGAATATATTGTTTAATAAAAGGATAACATTTTGAAAAAATATATCTTTGATATAATTCTGCTAATACCAGAGGAGAAACATTACAGATTTGACTCAAAGTGTTCAGAAGTGATGTGAAAGTTATTTCAATTCACTTTTCACTCAGAGCAGTGTGAAAACTTATTCTTTTTTTTTTTTTTTTTTTTTTTTTTACAATTACTACATACCATCAGTATTTACCTCAACTAGGACTGTATGTAGCTAAAGGCTTTGCTCAGTTCTTATATAACAGAATGGCTTCCTCACTATTTTATTCAGGGGTAGAATCTGTAGAGATTGCATTTCCCATAATATAATGTCTGTCCTGATTCCAGTTCCCCAACTGAATCAAGGAGGAATGGCTCATGATGAAAAACCGTAGTCCCTCAGGCCACATGTAACTGCAAGAGAATGGCAGCTGCAGCTTGCAGTGCAGAGCTCTATATATCCAAGATATACACACACCCTCCCTGGGCACTCCAGCATGCAGAAAGATTTACAAAGAAAGAGAAATAAATCACTCCAAGCAGTGTGTAAATATCATAAAGAATTAATAAATAATGATAAGCCACTGGTTAACTAATTGCTCTATTCAGCAACTTTTTGCACATACAGACACATCCCTAATACATTTATTTCCTTTCTTCTCTCCTTTCAGCCTGGAGAAGAGAAGGCTCTGGGGAGACTTTAGAGTGGCCTCCCAGTACTTAAAGGGGCTACAGGAAAGATGGGGAGGGACTTTTTATCGGGGGAGGGGGGGGGGGGTAGGGATAGGATGGGGGGTAATGGTTTTAAACTGACAGAAGGTGGATTTAGATTAGATCGAAGGAAGAAATTCTCCTCTGTGAGGGTGGTGAGGCCCTGGCACAGGTTGCCCAGAGAAGCTGTGGCTGCCCCCTCCCTGGAAGGGTTCAAGGCCAGGTTGGACGGGGCTTTGGGCAACCTGGGCTAGTGGAAGGTGGCCCTGCCCAGGGCAGGGGTGTTGGGACTGGATGGGCTTTAAGGTCCCTTCCAATCCAAACCATTCTATGAATCTATAATTCTACCAGATGTGCGACTGCTGTTTCACTTGCAATAAAAACCAGATTTGCACAGTACCACAAAAGAGCACAGTAAAGGTACTTTTTAGGCGAAAGAGAGTTCAGATACAGCTCAAAGTGATCCTTTTCCTTCCTGCATTTTAGGAGCTGTTCACGGCTCAGGCTTGCAGTGGATATAATTATGCAAACATCATGAAAAGAATGGTCTTTTCTAGTCTTTTCTAGTAAATTCATCAGTAACATAAGCTTAATAGTACACATTCGTGCATGTTAAATTCAAAAGGTGTCATAGTTCCTTTCTTTTGTAATTCCCATGCAGTATCAGCCATGGTATTTCTTTACATTTGAGTCCAGTCACTGCCAAGACACCTTTTCTAAAGAGGCATTCAGAGGTGTGAACACCTCACTAGGAGCTTTGGCAACGCTTAGATTGACATTTTAAACTACCCTTTCTTTCTATGCTAATTGTGCTTTAATTGATCAGAGTTCAGATCCTTGAAATGTTAATGCAATCCATGAGTACTAATGACTCTAAACACAGGTAAATGTTCCTTTAGGCGCTTGATTTTATGGTATTCAAGTCTAAAGATTAGCTTTAGTTGCAAACTAATATACCTCTAACCTGTTCTGTTAAAGGTGACTTATGAGGTGAATTATGGTTTTAAAATAGCATGCACAAAGCGTACTTAATTAATCAATTGTTTTTTCTTTCGTAAAAGGTTACTTGTGCAGTCTGTTGCCTGCAAAATAATTTTAAAGAACTACAGAAATACATGTGCTGAATCTTACCTTTCAATGGATGCAGTTATTCATATTGTGTAGTAAGCAACATTTCCACAAATATACAAGTACAGAATTTTTTTCCCCTCTTTGTTCAACAACCAAGAATATATAAAACAACCGTCTTCAGAATTTTTAGGCCACCAATAATTCTCTGTATATTTGTAAAAAAAGCCTCAGGTGCTTTTGGGTTTGTTTTGAGTTTGAATGAAAGATCTGGTAGAAGACAAAGAGTAAAAAAAAAAAAAAAAGCGGTTAAAGATCTGCTACTGGAATCTCTCCTGAGATTGCATTTGTTTTTGTGGCTACATATCTCATACATACCTTGAAGATAAATCTTGTAATTGTGGCATTAGGCAGCCTTGTACTGAAGACTGCCAGGTGCAGCAGGCAGGATACATGCCTTTAAAGGAACCTTCCTCCAGGAATATTGTGAATATACATTCTCTAAATTGTGAGTTTCTATTTAATGAGTAAGAATTATAGTTCAGATACTAGTAAAACCTCATCTTGAGTTTAAGAGCCTTTGGGCCATCTCTGGGAAGCTCACTGTGTGAGGAGATGTGCAGACCTGCAGATGGGTCCGTGCACCTGCATCTCCAATCTCTGGCCAGCCATGGATTTCATCACACTTCACCAAGCACATGTGCTCAGAGAAGTACAGCAACCACATCACTACTGTTAAAACAAGCCCACTTGTTCTGCTAAAGAAGACTGCCAGGTTAAATATTGTCTGTTTTAGTCACTAAACCATCTAATAAATTTTCCTGCGCTTCTGGCCTAAGGGAGCTTAAATTTTGAATGGTGGTTAATGACATGTTTGCCCATGATATCAAAAGACTGATTTGGAGGCAAAGGAAATACCTTTGAGATCTAAATGACAAATACTCCCAAGCATGGATGTTCACTGGTAAAAACCTTCCCTATCCATACCCTCACAGGGATTATTCATGGGAAAGAAGCTTTCAACTCTTCAGGCTAACTTTTGGCAATAAAATAAGATGCTTGTTATTTCCTGCTCATTCGTGTCTTTCCTTGCTGGAGCCAGCCAGAGGTTGAGCTGTAAGAAATCTTGTGTGTGAGTGACCTGAAGTCCTGGAGAGCCAAAAATGAAATCGCGAATCATAAAACGTACTCCCTGCTTAAGCAGTGATACCTCTTGACCTAAACTCCTGCCCTTTTCTTCCTCCCTTTACAAATACTTCATCTGTAGCTGTGAAGTTGTGCTCTGCTGTGGTTAAAATGCTAAGTCTTCACCTCTACCAGAAAAAGCAAAACTTGTGATCCTGAAACAGTAATTCTGGCAGGACCAAGAGTAGGAGGGAAGAGCAGCAAAAACCAGCAAAAGACATCATCAGAGTACTGTATGGAAGTGATTGTACAGCGTGGATGTCTGTGAGAGGACATAAGTAAAACTGGGGATCTCCTCTGGACCTGTGCTGTTGCGAAGCTTACCTGCTACCTGGACCAGGGCTAGATCATGCTGAGACAGTCAGTCCTCAAATATTATTCTGTTTCATTAAGGCTGAAGACAAAACTTCATCTGCGAAAAAGCAAAACGTTTAAGTTAGAGTGTTCAAGTTAAAGTCAATTATGGTCACATTTTCCAAACCACATAAGCATATGTCTCAGCTGCAAAGTTAAGGCCAGGTAGAGTTGAAGCTGAAAATGAAGAAGAATGTAAAGATTGCAGTGTTTCTCACTAAAAATAAAGGTTCATCCACTATTTCCACTCTACTTAAGCATTCCACACAGAGTCTGCATAAAATACTCAAATTACAATTGTCATATTAACATAAGAATGTGGCTAGAGGTGGATTTAAAAGAAGGTTACAGATTCAAATAAAAGAAGTTCATTTTAGACACAACAGTTACTTTCTACAATGTGGACATTTGCAAATATATATTTTTAAAATAGTTTAAAAATGCAGAGGAACATGAGATAAGAACATATACTTTGAAATTGGTGATCATTTACTGTGAACCCAGATCTAAATTTCACATGAATCCTTACATATAATAATTAGACTTAATCTCAGCAATCTTCAAGTTCAGTCACAGTTCAGTTATGGTCACATTTATTGTCTTAAACCCATTTTATTACCACGATTTTAGGATTTCTGAGAGATCATGCCACAAGATCTATAGAAGCTTTTTAAATGTGAGTTCAGTCAAGAAAAAAAGAGAGAGATTAATTCAATCAGCATATAGATAATACAAAACTCTGAATCTAACTTGTAAAATATTATGAACATATGCCATTTTGCTTTTGATGTCAGACAAAATATTTTCAATCTGATTAATTTTAAGAAAAAATGATTAAGGTCAACTAAATATCCTTAATAGTTGGTAGGTGTAGAGATGAGTTACTATTAGTATTTTCTGGTGCAAATTGAAATATTAAGTCCATCAGTTTTCCTGTATAGAAATTCCTGAATTTACTTTTTTTTTTTTAAAAAATCAATTTTCCTATGTAATTAAAATTTTAATGAAAACCTGCACACTTTTAGTATTTAAAAAAAACCCAAAACCAAACACCAGCCAACAGGAAAGAAAGCTGAACGTTGATTATTCTTCCAGATATAATTATATTAATCTAAATACAAATTACAGAATCACAGAAATGTCTAGGTTGGAAAAGACCTTGAAGATCATCCAGTCCAACCATTAACCTAACATTGACGGTTCCCAACTCCACCAGATCCCTCAGCGCTATGTCAACCCTACTCTTAAACACCTCCAGGGATGGCGACTCCACCACCTCTGCCCCGGGCAGCCCATTCCAACGCCTAACAACCCATTCTGGAAAGAAATGCTTCCTAATATCTAGTCTAAACCTTCCCTGACACAACTTGAGGCCATTCCCTCTTGTCCTATTGCTTATTACTTGGTTAAAGAGGCTCATCCCCCCTCTCTGCACCCTCCTTTCAGGGAGTTGTAGAGGGCGATGAGGTCTCCCCTCAGCCTCCTCTTCTCCAGACTAAATAACCCCAGTTCCCTCAGCCGTTCCTCGTACGACATGTGCTCCAGACCCTGCACCAGCTCCGTTGCCCTTCTCTGGACACGCTCGAGTCATTCAACGTCCTTTTTGTAGTGAGGGGCCCAAAACTGAACACAGTAATCGAGGTGCGGCCTCACCAGTGCCGAATCCAGGGGTAAGATCCCTTCCCTGTCCCTGTTGGCCATGCTATATCTGATACAAGCCAGGATGCCATTGGCCTTCTTGGCCACCTGGGCACACTGCTGGCTCCTGTTCAGCCGGCTGTCAATCAACACCCCCAGGTCCCTCTCTGACTGGCAGCTCTCCAGCCACTCCTCCCCAAGCCTGTAGCGCTGCTGGGGGTTGTTGTGGCCCAAGTGCAGCACCCGGCATTTGGCCTTATTGAAACTCCTACAGTTGGCTTTAGCCCATTGCTCCAGCCTGTCCAGATCTCTCTGCATTTATTATTACCTTTAAATTCCACCAAAAAAATTGTATAGAAAAAAAAATCATTTTAGCTGTTTGCAGCCATGCTGCAGCTCTGATGAAGTAACACTGTACGGATTTTTATCAGTTTGGAAACCCATGTCCTTTCCATGTAGCACACTTCATAATTTGTTCCTAATGAACTGCTGAGACATCTGCATAAATTATTAACTGTGGAAACAGTGTAAACAACTCTGGTTTATGGCATACTCTTTTGAAAGTACATATAATTATGAGAACCTGTCTGGAGAAGTAATAGATAATTTATTTCACAATAACCAAATATTATATATATATATATATGATTTTACATTACTTTCTACTTAATGGCATAGTAAATTAGAATTTGGGTCCCTACATTCCTAGAGTTCAATTAAACTAGATGTTTGAAAAACATAGTAAAATAATTTCATCCAAGCAACATTCAAGAACGTTTTTGAAATAAACCAGAAGGCAATTTATCTAAGACTCTGTGCATTGCATAGTAAACTTTTTCTCTTTGTTTAACATTATCGCCTTGAAAATAGTTTGTATGTGGGGTATATTTTCACTATATCAAATATGACAAAGCTACAAAGTCACATTCTATTAATGCTCAAAGAGGAGTAGGCTTTCATAGTTCAATATATCTATTATCTTCACAGTATATGAGGATTTCATGTAACCGTGCATATGTTTTACATTTTTTATGACTATTTGGAATTACCTGAAACTACTGTATACAACATTTATAAGTTTCTCTAACTACTGATGCAGTTAAAGAAGCAATTGTGTTCAGAAGACTATAAATAAAAGATACGCCTCTCTAAATACAAAGTTCAATACCTATTTTTTTTCCTCTTTTTTTTTTCCCTAATATCCTTGCTTCTGGTAACTTAACGTATGTTTCAGAAGATTCCTGTGGGAATCAATCTGCCACCTTTCCTCTGAATTAATAAGCATCTCAATTGCATGTGAAATGTTACACTGCATTAGCATGAAGGTATGATCAATAAATGACCAATTCAGTCAACATTTGGAGAGACCTTGCAGAATGGGAGGTCATGCTTGATGAGAATACAATAGCAAAAGTGTCACCGGGCAATTGCAGTGACTTGACAATAATTAGGATATTGTTTTTACTTAGACACAAGTCTTAACTCAGTTGTGCTAGTAAACTATTTTTCTAATGCAAATACCACAGGTTTGAAAAGTACTGTTGATCAATCCCTTTTAAATAAAACAAAATCAAATTTTCTCCTGAAGAATCTAATGACAGTTTCATCATTTCTCATGATGTCCATCTTATTCGAGCAGTACTCAGTTTTACCTTCACTGATTTGGACAGTCACTTTTTTATCAATAATGAAGATAAATTACATTTTCATTTGCAGTTATTATAATTCCAAATTACACTCAAAAAATATACCAGCAAAAGTGTACTCTTTTTCAAGTCTATCATTCTAGAAGATGAATGCTTTTACTTCTTCTATAATGCCTTTGATATTATGGAAAAACTTAAGAGAAATTAAGATTCAGCATTTTGTAGAGTCAGCAAGCATAGTAAGAAGAAAATGGAAAGTGCAGAGTCCCGTGGATTTTTCACGCTTCCATCAATATTATAATTTCTGCTCTTTCAGCTGCCTACTATCAGAAGAGTGAGTAGGAAACCTTCATAGAGCTCAGCTGCTTCTCCTGTATTGTCTTATTCCCTCTTTATACCTGCATAAAATCTGGTTTTTGAATGCCCAGCTTCCATAATTTGGGGCTGCCGCTCCTGAGAAATAAAGCCTCTATCTTGCATCTTGGAAGACCGAAAAACATCTAATGCAAAGTTTAATTCTCATAGGTAAACATCAGTTTGTACAGAAATAGTCTCCTTTCATCAAAAGACATATATATGTAAGTTTGAAAGGACAGTGTTTTGCCCAAGGTGAAATTTTTGTTTAAAATCTAACAGGCTAATAATCACCACAAGGTCTGAGCAGCAAATCTAAGTCCAACTGCTTATTGTTCTTCCAGAAAGTATAACTCAATTATTTAGCAATCATATTTTATGCAGTCTGATTCTTTATAGAATAGTTGCAGAGAGTAGATCAATAATGGACTTTCTAACACTGGAAATACTATACACCACAAGCGAGCCTTGGCTCTCCAGGCAAAGACACAATTTCATTTGGAGTCACGTGTTAAAGTCAAAAGGAAGTCCTGCACAGTGTGTCTAGCGTTCTGTGATTTATGACATTCTCTGACCAAAACAAAGCAGGACTGCAATGTTCCTTCCCATGCTGTCATGCAGATGAAGACACACTGTCTGAAAGCCAACAGTAACCACAGATCTCATACAGTAAGCTGTCTTGTACATCTAAGAAAGAATGATATCATTTTATTTAATTACAAATGTACTTTTTCTTTTTTTTTTCTCACTTGTTACAACACTGACGGTTGTAATTCTGTGCACCTTAGAGGCAAAGAAGGGGTTCTGTCCATGAAAGTTCTGGGAACTCATCTGAAGGATACCGGTCACACACTCTTACTTCTCCAGAGTTAAACAACAAATAGTAGAGAAAAACCGTAGCTCACCGTATCAGTTATATGCCATCATCTTCCCTTCAAATATGTCCTCACTGGTATTCCTTGTTGAATGTAATCATATACCATTGATCCAACTATATACACAGAAAAGTTTAGAAGTATTTGATTTGTGTTGTCCAGCCCATAGCAGAGCAAACCTGCATATTTGCATGATAAAAGCACACAGTTTGCCCTTTTCCCCTCTTTTTTGTCCATTGCAAACTTTTGCACAAAACTAAGCAAAAAACTGAAAGCAAGTTATGAACCAAAAGAAACAGATCAATATGTAATCTAGATATTTTTCATATTTAGAAAGCTGCTGCATCCACATAATTGCAACCACAATAACCTTATGGCTTTCTACTATAAATGAAAAAGATAAAAAGTTGCCTTGTTTATTTTACTTGCTTTCATACAGAGACTTTGATTTTTCTCACTGTAGGAAATGTGCATTCAGGTTCCTGACTCAAACACCTGCAGGAAAAGAAAAATAGCTTTTTTTATCTTATGCTCTTCTGCTTGTAGGTAGACTAATTTTAGGGGTTTAGATTTATAAAAATGTATTTACAGTGGACATAAATTCACAAAACAGAACACACAGTGTGTTATATCAGGGTCCAAAAGAGTCTAGATCCGTTTTCAACTCAATGAGAGCACAATCTATGACCCTCTTGGACCACTGCAGGGTAAGTCTCATTGCGGAGCAAGATCACTGTGGTCACCAAAGTTAGTGGCAAGGATGCAGCTGAACCTTTGTGAAAGGCCAGATATGCTGCCAGCCCAGTGCTCTCATGACGTGTGGAGTCTGGCCCTACTGATGCCTCCTGCTCCATGCAGTCTGCACTCTTGTGAGTGGCCTCAACAAATACTGCAGTTAAGATTATTTGTAGTACTCCACTGGTGCATGGTTAGTACTGTAATTACTTTACACTGAAAAAAAAAAAAAAAAAAACCAGCTGAAACTGTGTTATATGGTATATCAAACCTTATTTATATTTAGTAAGAAAATGTTCTTAGAAAAATACAAATATTAACTATAATTCAGTGATTAAAACCCATTAAAAGGAAAATTTAAAACCATCTGTGTCACTGTAATTCAATCGTTTTCAAAAAGAGGAAAATACATTTAAACTTAAAACACAATCCTGATACAATTAATTAAATTAGACGCAAGTACGGTTGCAATAATTTGTAAGATTATTAGTATGAATTAGGGTAAACTACTTTAAAAAAAAATCAATCAATGACGAAATAACTTTTTTTAGATTTGTAAGGTCTAATCATAGAATGTCCTTCATGGAAAGAAATAATGTGGATGGAAGAGGGAGTCTTGCATGTTTTCATTAGATCTAGAACATAATATAGGGTACTATAATTTAAAATACTCTTTTAAGTGGACATAGATTTTAAAAGAAAACCAAGTTTACTTATTTTTAAAGAACTGCAGCAATTTCAGAGTAAACCAGTATATGTTTCTGAAGTTATTTCATGTTCCTCCATAGTCATTGTAGAAAAAAATCTGGAAACAACAGAAAGATAATAGAGGAAATATTACTACTACACTAGTGATAAAGACACTGATTAACCAGACAAAGCTACCTTTTCAAAAATCCTGACAGATAAATGAGAAAATTAATTATCACCATACTTATCAAAGGAATTCTTTGTGCATAGTATAATCTTTATATGACAGATGGTTTTGTCTATCTATTACTGTGACAAACATAGAAAATACTAGAAGAATCTGAGCTAAGAGGGGGAAATGCATTCTAAAGCTATTTTAACAATCTAACAATCCATTGTACATCTAAGAAAATGAAACAGCTTGTAATAACACGGTAAATATTTTTTATCTTTAATGCTAGCCTAAGTATTTTAAAACAGTGCTCAAAAAAGTGAAAAGTTAGTTAAACATCAATTATGTCCAAAATACTGTTCTTTTAACAATGGAAGTTTTTACAGTTATGAGTTTCAATTACAACATTTCCACAATATCTTTACATACAAGACGGAAATTCTTTGTATGAAATGGCATCAGGATATCTCCTCATACAATAGAAGATAAAAATAATGAAAAGCAATATTTAATTGATTGAAAAAACCCCACATGTACCACATTGAAATGAAACCTCAGTGAATTACCAACAGGAGACTTACTTTAATCAGCTGTGTCCAAAATGAGTAGCCACGACCCTTATGAATATAGATAAGGTCTTGTCTCAGACATATCCTAACTTTAAACAAGTCTGACCATGTTAGAAGCAACTGTTTGCTCAAATTTAGGAAGGACCAAAATAATAATAATGAGTTTTTAGTTAAGGAAGCCTTTGGAAAAATGAAACTCCCCAACCCAGTCTTCTGATTTTAATGTCTAATTATAACTCTGCGATTCCCCATGAATAGCTTTGAAACTGTAAATGTTGATGATGTCATTAAATCAAATATAGATATGTCACCTTGCATTTTATCAAGAGTCATGCCTTTGTTGAATAATAATCCTCTTTTTTTTTCCTTCCATGCATACGCTCCATCCAGATCCTGCAAGAAATGTATGTTCTTCTGTTTTCACATTTCTTTCATGTCTTGATCCAGTAAGAGCTGGACATAGACAATTCCTGTGCTCAGACACGTCACAGATTTAATTTTGCCCTAACTATTGCAATATTTTGTAAAACTTCCTTGATATTTTGTCTCCTAATAACCATACTAGGCATTCTTGAAAAGCTGAAGCTGGATTTTGCACAGACCATATTTGAAAGCAACATGTGGACAGAAGGTCTAAGGCAGAGTGGGGTTATTTTCTCTCTACTCATGAGTCAAGAGCTCTGACTGCAATCAATGTGGCAAGTGTCATTGAAATGTACTCACGCGTGAGAGCCTGAAGGCTTTGGGCATGTCCTCAGGCACTGTGTGGCCTTCCATCCAGCTTCATGATAGGATGTGCTAACAGAACAAATCAAATAATAGCCAGTCTCTCTGAGATGTGTTGAATTATCTCTACTCTGCTGGCCTCTCTGGATTTATTCCTATTAGACATGGGCAGTAAGTGACCCTAAAGTCTACTCTAAACTGAAATTTATTATTTCAATCATATCAAATATGTTATTATTTTCTCCTGTAAGTTCTCTCACATTAGTTGATATATAGGTAAAGCTTGTGATGCTATCTCATATATTTTAAATTCTCAGGTTATACAGAAACTAAACTAAATATTTATGAGTTCTCAGTGAAAAATGAGAAAGGCCAGGCAGAGTGCTACAGAGCAGTATCATCAATTTTGAACTGATGATAGCAAGAGTATCACGCATTTTTCCTTATACAAGTATTTGTGTTCCAAGCTAGGGTCCAAATATTATTTCCATTATAAATGTCAATCAATATTTAGAGTTAATCCTTCTCTAATCAAAGTCCTTGGTACTGATATTTTTATTACATTAATTTCAGTGGAACAAAAATAGGAACTGTCTCATAGAAATAAAAATGCCTCTATACTGAAATTATTCCACTGCTTCCCACTTCAAAAGCAAAACTTAATTTTCTATTTATAGAGCCAATTACATTTTCTGTGTCTTAGGATAGATTTCTCTAAGCTGGCCTTTGTCTTTCCCAGAAAATCATTTTTTCAAAGCTGCTAGATGACTATTAAGGACTAGAGAGAACAGTGTACATCAAAACATTAAGAAAAATAACTAAATTCAATGTTCTTTCAAGGAGTGGGTGAATTGGAAAAGATGACAGCCGCCACAGATATTTACTTTTACTAGATTTTAGAAATGGTATTTAGAACACAGTTTTCTGAATGCTTCTCAGGACTACAAGAGTCTTTCTTAGAAGTGTGTTTTAAAGATGTAATTGAGACAGATAAGACATGGACACTGCATCTATTAAGGCACAAATTGTCATTAGTAATAGAAGCTCAGGTGCCTTATGTTTACCATTCTAAGCGTCCATGTCATACAACTCATAGTGTTTATTTTTTAGCTTGTAATAGTCCAGTTAGGGACTATTGAAATGAAAATTCTTCTTTCAAATCATTCTGTTTTAGAATATTTTCTGGGCAGTGTTCATTTCACAGGACTTTCTTGTTTTACAGAAGATATATTGAAATCCAAGAACAGAAAAAAAATGAATCTTTTTATGGTTTATTTTCCATTATATTTTAAAATCATGCTCACAATTTGATAATTCATTTAACAAGTGCATTGAGTATCAGGGAATTGTTGTATTTCTGTAGCAGAGCCTGAAGTGAAACATTCACCAGGACTGCAAATATTGGTGGCAGAGGGTACAAACAGTGACTCAAAGAGTTCCAGAGCTAGACCAAAGGAGATTGAAACTAGAAGTGGGGTGTCACATATACATTTCATAAAAAGCTGAATTTCTGGTTTTCACTCCAAGTTGAAATTAAAACATACAAACAACCAACAACAACAACAAAAAAAACCCCAAACCCAATTAAGTTTCTACAAGCAGAAAGTTCTACACCAGTTACATATTCAAATATATGGCATAAGTACAAACTGAAAGGAAGTGTCATGAGTATAAGCTAAAAGGAAAAAGAGAAGAAAAGAAATCTGTAATGAGTAAAAACCAGATGACTAGCAATTAATTGCCTCATGTTTGAAGCAGAGGGACTTATGAAGGAAGAAATATGACCTCTTGATCATACTAACAATATTCTGATTTCCCAGTACATAAATGAAGCTGAAATGTGAAAAGGCATTCTATCTGAATTAGGCAGGCTGGTGATACATTTTACACATTTGATATGGCACTTACTTGTTTTGGTTCTGTATCATTATTTCATTTTCTCCCCATCATCACTTGTCTTGAAAAAAAAAAGAATTTTATATAAAAGAAGTTTAACTTTGAGTCTACAAGGAATTGATAACTTATAGCTGAAACTAAGAGATAAAAGATTTAAAAGACGTTCGTGCTAAACATCTGTTTAGCACATATTTTAGGAAAAAAGATAGGCTGGAGGATTTTTTTCCCAATGGAGTTGAAGACAGTGTTACACCATGGAAACTACACACAGGAACTTTGTTTTACTGGGATAGATTTTCATTCCTTTTACTCTAGTAAAAGATTTAAATATAATCATTTTATGACTTTATGAGGTTTAAATATCATCATTTTATGACTTTATGAGGTTTTACAAATTCTGTTAATAAAAGAATGAAAGAGAACTTACAAAACTGTTAAATTCTTAGTTGTATTTAAAAGGAGGGAACTTATGTTCGCATCTTAGGTGGCAATGGAATGCACTCTTTCCTAAAATGATCTCTTTTTAATATACACCCTTTATCTTGAAAACTACTTAACTTTTAATTCAAGTGTATAAAAACTTATCTGAAATATAATTATCATATATATTAACTTATTAATTAGTCCTATATTCATAATGCATGTAGAGAAAGCATAAAAGTTCAATAACAGGGTGGTTATTAGTGACAATGTTTTATAGGCAACAATGAAAATGTCACATGTTGAAATCCGTACACTTTCCCTGTCAGAAGGAGATAAATAGCCTTTCATGGTTTGATAGTATATAAATATTATGTTAATGAGAGTACCTATATGGAGAGACTGTATTTTTAGGTAACAGAACACTGATCTGGTCCTACTTTCATCCACTACTTGGAGTCACATAGGTACTCATATAAGTATATACACAAATGTATGTAACACACATATAATATACATGTAATTAATATAAGCTTATTGGCAAGGAGACGTTATGGCTTGGTAAGTAAACAGGTTTAGAATCACATACCAAATATCCAATCTGTACCCACAGCATAAAGGTACTGTAAATACAAACTAATCTAAATAAAACTTATTAAAATAAATTAATAAAATAAATGGCAGCTCTTCCCCTGCCTGCTTGTCAACTGCAGTAAGTGGCACAAAGATGGAAAACAACTTTGCCATCATTTGTCACTGCAGAAGACATCCTTCTCTCCTTCATCATCCAGTTCTGAAAGAGCAGGTTATCTCCATCTCTTCTGTCATTCAGATGAAAGACAACTATTCTTCTTTTTGTTAGCACTGTAAATTTTTCCTCTACTAACAATTTCTGAAGTATTAAATTTTACTGCTATTTGTAACCCTCCCTTATCCCTTTGCTCTAGTGACTGATTGTACATTCATTTAAATGGCATTTTGGGCATCAACAATAAGAGGACAGTATACCAGTGCATCAAACACACAGCACCAAAATCTCTAGCCCATATGCACACAGACCCAGGAGTAGCTTCACATTTCAGAATGACAAAAACATCAGTGTTTGGCTTGAAAGTTCACTACATGAGAAACAGGTTTTCCACATTTACTCCAGATACTGTTATTTGGCTGCATGAACACCTTTCGGATGAACTTCAGGAAGCAGCTCTCCAGGGCGACTGCCTGGAATTCAGAGAGGATTCATTTAGCAACTGAAGCCCTTTCAATAGTGGCCACAGAAAACGTTCAGAGAAAAACACAAGGCTCCCACAACATATAACTATTAAGTATAACATAACCCCTCCCAGCTGTGGAGAACATACCCCAAACAGAAATACTTTCCTGACCTTCGTTAGTTATCTGATTACTGAAGTACTACTCCCACAATATGATTCTTGGTAGCTGGGACTGCAGTCCTTCAGGGGTCAGAAAAGGGAACCAAAGGAGTCCTGAGAAAAACACGTTCTCACTGTTCCTTATCAATCCTGTCTTTTTGCTAAGAGATTAAAAATCCCGTCTACAGATTTAGTGTATTGAATTTTCATCACACGTATCTTCTCCAGAGATAAAATTTCTCTTATGCAGAATATGTACTATCCACCATCCTTCCCAAACACCTATTTGTTGTTGTTATTTATTCATTTTTACTTTTAGAGTAGAAGTACTAGGGCAAAATATGGGTTTTGGCTTAGGTTAAACAGTCACCAGATGTGGACAAGTTAGCACTGGGTTCTGTCCTGTTTCATTGCCTGAATTAGTACAAATAGTCAGAAAAAGAGGAGACCCTATTTACATTTATGCAGTTTTGATATAACATTGGTATCTCACTGTTCTATTCTTTCTGCACTGTAATGTTTAAAAATCTGTGAGACTGAAGGGGAGGCATATCTGTAATATTCACGCTATAGGGATTTTTAAAATGTATTCTGTGTTAGCCTTCTATCCATGAACATGTTAGTAATGGAATGAAATCCTCCATTGCAATGAGCTTTTGTAGTTGTTACATGTACAATTCATTTGTAGAAACCTAGCCTAGCCTGTTACAGAAGCAGTGAAACAAAATGCTTTTCCAAATTAAATATTCTCTAATTCTCTAGTCTAGTTGCACATTTTAATTATGAATCTAATGAACTGTAAATGTGATATCAGAATTCTTGTCTAATAACAAGAATTTGGATTTAATTAAAAAATAAAATTATACTAAGCAGATATGTTTAACGATTATAGTGCAATTAAAATATGCAATCAAGCTTGCATAAAACACATAATCTTACAATATATTTACACAATGTTCTTTTTGTTTAACTAGAAAGTGTAGTAGTTTCTAACTCGGTATTAGACAACTGGCTGAGAAGCTCTCCTAAGTGCACCATAGACAAACTTTTCTGTAATAACTGCTGCAGCATCTTGACTGATATTTCCATGAGCAAAGCAGATTCCAGTTTGAAATTCTAATTGCATACAGACCGTATCTTTTTTTTAAGTCTTACAATGTCCTCTTGTATTTGCCTTTTTCACATCTAACATCTCCTGCATAACCTATTCAGAAATGATTGACAGTTCAATTTGGGCTGAATTTACACTATATACAAAGGGGAGATTTTGTACCATAAATACTGGGGGAAGGGGAAGCAAAAAAAAGAAATTATTGCCTTGCAGCAATTTAAGCAGGTTTTGCATTGGCAAAAAAGGCAAATTTAGTTGAAATAGAAGACTATACAGGTTCTACACATGTTGTAGGCAAGGAGAGTTTGGCATTTTTTAATCAGGATTTGGGTTTTCTTTCTTCTCTTCAGCTCTTGGTCAGAATAGCATTTTCAGACACTTCTATAAAAAATGCTGGGGCTACACTGAAGATGTGAGGGAGGGATCAAATGGTAACGTTTCAGTGAACAAGAAAGATTTTCACACACGTTCTATAAAGACTCTATATAATCTCTAGCAGTGCAAGTCACTATTTCACCTCTGTCTTCCCTTTGAATTCTTTGAAAATGGATCTCTTTTAACAGTCCATAGTTCCTCAAAGCATGATCACCACAATCTTCAAAAAAGTAGTCACAGTCATCACTACATCTTAATCAGTTTTTCTGTCCTACAGAGTCATATACCTCAACCAACCTACAGAAAACACTCTTGCATTGTACTGCTTGAGCTTCCAAAAAACATCCTTTCTGTTCAGATCAAATGCTTTAGAATATGAAAAATTTTGTCAAATCTCTAAAAGATGACAATTTAGGAGGAATTCAAATCACCTATCTTCGTGGGAAATTAACTCAGAGTTGCCTAGATTTTGGTAACCTCTACAATATTCGAACAAATATAGGGGAATTTAAGAAAATCCTACCTCCTACTACCATGCACAATTTTTTAATTCTTTCTTAATTAAAAATATCTCTGCAACCAAAGGTACATATATAGATTTGTACGATGACCTTGAGAACAGTAGGATTTTTTTGTGCCACATGCCACCTGAGGCACTCGTTTGCTTTCCAGACACATGCAAGGGATTGAACCTTGATAAATTAGAGATGCATAAACTCTGCAATACTTTTAATATCCCAATACCTCTGATAGGGAATATACAGAAGGTTTATAATTTATGCATATTTGGGAAAAACAGAAGAATTCTCATAAGAATCCTGAGTGACTGGAAAAATGTCAATTATTATATTTCTAAAAATTCTAAAAATTACACAAAGGGGAAGTACATTTTAAGAAACCAGCAAAAAACTTTTGTATTTCAAAAGTGTTGTTACAAAACATTAAGCTCATGGAGTACAAAGTGATTTTTGTGAAGTCACTGGATTGTGTACAATTTGGATTAAATGTATTCTGAAAAAGTTAACTGTATTTATGATCCAGTTATTTAAATGCATATGTAATAAGGTGCATGTGCCCTTTGGTTCCTTATTCCTTCAAATAAAGCAAGGGATTCTTTCATTTTTCAGAACAGCTGGGTGCCTAAGAAGAGCAAAGATGCACTCACAAGCAAACTTACATTAGCTTAATTAAGACCTATGTATAATGACTCTTAAGATATATAGTGACTGGTTTAAAAGGAAAGGAACAGTGTTTGTGGTACAGCTGGAACAGTAACTTTCTTAGAAGTAGAAGAAAATAATTTGGGAAGGCAGCACGGTCTAATACAGAAAGGAAAAGGAATCTTGGACTCTGTAGGTTTAGTGTTGCTGTAGACACTGAGTATAAAAAGATAATTTTTTAAGAGACTAACCACATTCTTGTGCCATAATTTTTCCTCGACTTCCTTCACTCAGTCTGTGAAATGCAATTAATTATATTTCTATTGTTTTGCAGCATGTAAACCACAATGAATTATGCTCTCAGTGTTTTTATTTTTCATTACTTTGTATTGCCATAATTGACAGGACATTTATGTGAATATCTTCCTAACCCAGGACACTGAATCTTCTTTATATAATGAACATGATGCTTTTGTAAGAAAATATTCTCTTTAATGCAGAAAGTGTCATGGTACTTCGTATTTTGAGTCACAGGAAGGTCCCTTTGCAATCTTCATTTAACAAACTGTTCCAACTTCTGTCTGAACAGATAAGTCTATGGAGTGGCTAATCAACATTTTGCCCAGGTCTAATCAAAGCCATGTGTTATTGAGTCTGTACCTGTAAGAACTGAAGCACTAGCAGTTCTGAACAAGACAATTTGACTCATTTTTTAAGTGATATAATAACCCTATTGATACAAATACTTTCTTTTGTTGAGGAGAGTCCTTTCAGTTATGTTAGCAAATTGCCCTGGGAGGCACTTTAAATTCAAGGGCAATCATTAAAGCTTGCACCTGTCAGTAGTAATGCCTTAGACAAGGCAGATGGTATAGCTGGTCATGGAGAAGCAGAAAGGAAAAAGTCAGTCAGTTCCACAAATTCTTGAAGAATCTAAGTGAAACGACAATTTAATTGAGAACTAAGCTAATACTCTAAATGTAGTTTACTACACAAGGTTGAGAGAAAGAAATCAGGCCATAAATACAAGATGATAAAGCAGTAAATTAAACCCATAGATTGAACAGAAAATTAAAATTTGTGGGGAAAAAAAGGTTTGGTTTTAAAAAATAACTTTAGATTTCAAAAATGTCAATAAATTTCTAGTACAAGAACCATCTTCCAAATTGGAAGGTACAGTAAAATCAATCTTCATTATGCTGTTCCCTACCTAGTGTCAGTAAATAGAGATGTGATAACTGATAGCATTAGCTTAAACAATTCATACAGATTGGATGAAAAATGTAGATGACTGAAAAAATGGAAAAAAATCTATTTTATTCATAACGTATTCTGGCTATTTCTGAATATGTTAACTTCTTAATGAAAATAATAAAAAAACAAAGACAAATGCATAGTTTAAAAGAGACAAAGTATTTTTCCTGCTTTCAACCGTGTTTTTGATTTTACTTTTTGACAAAATAAAATATGATAGTAACAATAAGAATATATAAGTCTTTAGGTTAGAAGAAAATGTAAATTTTTTAGGTTCAAGTCCATCTGAAATTACAGTAAACTTGGCTGGATTTTTTTGTTGTTGGTAAGAATTGATGAGTTGGCTTTCCATTTTTTATAATTGCAGAACATGTATGTTCATTTATAACCTTTTTTTGAAAAAAAAAAAAAACTAAAAAGAATTAAAGAAATCATTTTATGAAGCTATTTGGGTGAGTCAAAAGTCTCAATTAAAGAAAATAATAAGCTGGTTTTTTTTCCAGTAAGTCTTTAAATAACTATCATAGGTTCAGCTATAAATACTAGGGGGAGCACTGACCACAAAGTGTGACCCATTGAAAGACACAGAATTTCATGCCCTGGTTCCCATATGGACCTTTTCTTGTGTCCAGGACTAAGAGGTACATTATTGCAATATTAACTTTAAGTGTTTTAATACGAAATGAGTTCATAAATACTTTTCAAATCTGGTCCTTAGATTTCAAAAACCATGGAAATGCTTTTAAAGTATAACTTTCCAGCTGCATTTAAATGTTTTTCACTCCATTCACATTCAACTTCTTTTTTTCATCTTTATAACAGATTAGAATAATATTAATTTCAATCTGCCATATACTTCTACAAAAAGCCAGATTTGATCTTGGACTCAGGTTTTGGAGATGACTGCCTTTCTCTGCTGATTATTTTATCTGACTGTTTTAGCAGTGCAAAGATCAGATTGTGGCAGCCAGAGCGATAAATTACACGGAACTAGGAATAGTCAGGCTTATTTGTTAAAAAACATCTGATCGACTCACAATTTTTTCTGTATAGGTTCAAAATAAAGGCTCACAGAGTCACATAAATATCATCAGAAGGACTCAGAAAGAAAACTGGAAAAAATGTCATATAAACTCCTTGGAAAATAAGAACTAGTGTAAGAGGCATTAATTCATGAATCTGCATTCTCTAAATGTAAGTCAGATGTAGAAATATCGCCTAACATATTGCATATAATGTGGGAACCTGGTTAAGATCAATTTCTTTTTGCTTTTATTGTAATGTTAGCACTAAGACTTTTTTTAAAAAAAAGGGGGTGCAATATAAGCTGTGCAATGATTTCCATTTCTTTTTCCTGCAACAGCTTGGAATAACCCTTTGTGATCCAAGATAAAATATGATGGAGAACTTAATTCTGAGAAGTTTTATCCAGCTGAAAGTTTAATAAGATCAACAACTTCGCAGTTATAAGCAAATCCATACAGGGAAAAACAAACAAACAAACAAACAAACATGTCTGTAGGTTACAACTGCAGACTGAAGGGAGGAAAAAAGCGCATCCCTGGAATGATTCCCAAAACTGAGATGGGTGCTCACACAGCTCAAGGGCTACAAACAAGAGGCCCCTCTGGAGTTGCAGCGACCCAAGAGGGGCCATTTCATTCTCAGCATCTAACAAGAATAGCAGCAATTTCCCTTCATGGCTGCCAGGGAAAACAATGAGATGAATCAAAATCAGGAAACTCAAGGGGGTGGGTTAGAAAAATGAAGATGTAAAATGCCAGTCCTCTATGTTCAGGGAGTAACAGATGCAAAATAAAACAATCCCAAATGTCAAGAAGTTCCATGTCCTCATGGCCTCAATTCTGTCCCTAGATAGAGCTGAATAACCCCACTAATTTCACTAAGTCATCATTAGCATAGCTGAGAGCTAAGTGTGCTCCTTTGTCTTTTTTTTGCCTCCTGGAGAAAAATGACTTTGATACATAACTAATTAGAGTGCATAGGACACTTTTTGGGTAAATCTTGAAATGGTGGGAGATAACTGGAGACCTGTTCTCTTTGCATGCAGGATAATAGAACTTGCTAGCATTTATTTAAAGCAGTAATGAACTCTTTCATCTCTTTAATCACATAATCCAGAGAAAATGATTCTTGACCACGCTAAGAACAAGTTCCAAATGATTAACAGTCAACTGCAAAAGACTTGTTTTAACCTGATTTGCCCTAGAGACACTGTGCTTCTAGCTTGGAAAGTTTTTTCAACCAAAAAAATTCAATTCATTTTCATTCTAATTTGTTCTATTTCTTTTTCATTAGCTGGTTGCTTGATTTTTATAATAGTAAAAGTGACTTCAACAGAGCTTTAACTGAAAACTTAAATAACTGGGATCAATTCTTTCAACTGGACTTTAAGCAAATTATGGTCTTCTAATTTTTATATATATATATTTTTTACCCAGTCTTCTAAAGCAAGCAATACACCATGTGGACTTCAAGGAACAGATTTGAAACTATAATTATAAACTGAGGCTTTAGAAGTGGAGAGCAGTGACCCAGCAGTAATATTAAGATGGAAACTGTATTTGAGGAAGCATAGTCCCACAGTCTTGTTCCTAACAGAGGGACATGTCAAAAACATAATGTCTGTTAGAAGCAGCAATGGCAGTGGCTGATGCAGAGTGAAAACAGGGAAAAAGACCTTTTGGTTGAAGAGTAGCAAGGGCAAGTCTTTCCCTTGTCCGTGGCTCAACACAGTCAAATTTTGCACTGTAAGATCAGTAAGTTACACTGATTCACAGACATGGCTTCAAGATTCCACATGATTTCTCTAATTCCCACCTTTAGTCAAAAATGATCTTTTAGTTCTGTCTGCTTTTGCAGTATGTGGGGGACGTCTCCTCTTACCAATCCCTGTAAATACTGAAAACAAAATGGCAATTCCATCTCAGAGTAACCAGGCTTCAGGCTTTTCTTTCATTCATCACCAAAAGGTGAAGAAACACATCAAAATATTTTAATGGAAATAAAATTGTACAGAATAGGAATGGATGTTGAAATGGGTACCTTCAGGTGAATAAAATCAGTCAACAATTTCATGTGCTCTTTACTTTATATAAGTATAAAAACTAATATGCTTTCCCTCTCTCCCCTCCCATCCCCTTTTAATATTTTTGAAAGAAGCAGAAAAGAAAAAAAGTCAATTAAAAGTGCTGAAGGTTCCTGAACTCATGAAATACAGACTTCTGTTTTCCAGCATCAAAGCCACAGGTAATTTAATGAGTGCAGTACAAATGCTGAAAGACCAAGCCTTTAAGGTTCTTTTTGGGGTAGAACACATACTGAAAAGCATGAAAATGAATTTGGTGAAATGCATATAATAAAAGGATCTGTTGTAGTGTAGCTCAAAAGCATGTCAGACTCCTAGCAAGCCTTGGCGCATTGCTGTTAAAGCGTGGATGTAACTAATAAAAGTTGCAGAAATTAAGTTATTCTCATGACATGACTTCAGTGGTCCAAACTGCTTGGCTTGGTGAGGGCAAACTGAAAGCTGGGTAACTGAAAGCACTGCAGCTGTGGAGCAGCACTGAAATAGGGCTGAAATACTGATATATACTGAAATAACAGTAAAAGCTTTTCCCTCAATGACCCAGAGGAGGGACTTGAATCTGGGTCTTCCACACTCCAGAACTGTACCCTAACATTACCGCAAGTCCATTTTCCCTCACTAATCAACCATGAGCAGACAAAAGAGTCTACACTGCACAGATGGGCAGTTAATTTCTCTTTCCATTGTGTTAGCAACACACTCCATGATGCCGTAGCAGCTGTGATGAGAATGGTAGATGTCCCCAGTCTATGCTTCATTTAGCTCCTGGATTTTAAAGCCATTGCCCTGTGTCGAGAGTGAAAAGTCCTTTTCAGCAATGTGTGATCTTCTGTTAAATTCCAATCATTTTTGGATTTCTGTCTTTTGTATTCTATTTTTCTCACCCTTCTAACATCAAAATAGGACCTGTTGACTTCTAGAGCTCATAATAAGCTATGTTTGCTATGACTTTTCTTTAAAAAGGAATTTAAGAAAAATAATGGATGAAATAGCAGCAGATAAGGGTCAGGCTGCTAAGATGGCAGAACATACAGTTCTGCATGAGAACTGTGGCTGGCACAGATGTGACACTGTGAAGAAGATCTAAGTCTAATCTGTGTCTTGCTAGAAGCGTATGTAAAAGCACAAGTGAAGATTGATTCCTCTGAGCATTATCACACTACTTATACAGTCACAGAGAAACCTACTTGCATAATAAAGGCATCCAGCTAAACAAAAGGTAGCAGAATTAAACCATGGAAAAAAGGCATTAGTTTAAAAAGTGCCATTTATGAGGCTAAATTCCTTGAGTACTCCATCTTACTTTATAGATAAAACTTACTTCATTTACTGTTGCAAAATGTATGCTCTGTTATTTCTTCTTATCCTGACTAGCCTTCTCTGAGTTTCTGCACAAGTTCTTTGGAAGCTATGAGTTACTTGTTTACAAAAACGAGTAGTATGTTAATAAATGCTCCTTATCTTAATTGCTTTTGCCTTTTGCTCATAAAGTCTGTGCAGATATCAAACTGTATTTACCATAAAAGAATATTGATAATAATTCTTTTTATAAAGTTCTGTAAGTCCTTACCAAAATCTAAATACAGAACTGCACATGCAACAATTAACTGGATGGCTTCTTATATCTAGGGAATATGTAAGTAAAAAGAGTACACCTTGTACTGGCAAGATTAAGAAAGTAATGCCCTGGAAGGAAAATGACAGTGCTGTGGTGCATAGGTTAGCAATGTCATTTCAGTCAGTTGCCCTGTAGATAGCTCCCTGCAGTCCTGGTTTAAACACTGGCAATATATTGCCTTACTTTGAATAGAGAAAGCTATTATCACAGCTGGAAAAACTTGAAATGTATTTTCAAATGGAAGCTTAGAAACCTCGCATTTGTACTTGATAGAAATTATTAAAATTTCAAAAACAATATGAAATTACACAATGAAAATACATTTGGTGAGAATAGGGACAAAGTCTTAAGGCAAAATGAAAATTTATCTTGATTAACAGGTTTCCAGATCTGAATCAACAATTTAAAAAATAAACCAGTTGAGCTTTTATGTTAATCTAATCTTTATAAATCTAATTTCAGTTTTACAAAGAATTTCCCAATGTTTGGCATATTTAAATGAGGTAAGGTAAAGAATTAAAGTGTCATTAAGAGAAAGGAGTAGAGCATATAGCTCTAGAGCCCTAAACTTTTGTTTAGATTTCCAGGAGAGATACTTCTGCCATTAACATACTTTTACCCTAAAGACATTTTCCCCTAATTAGGCACCCAAAGAACAAACAGATTTTTAAGGCACGAGGTACCCTAGCTCCTATTAACAGCTTTTGTCAGGACATGGAGCTCTCCTGACCATAAGGACATGCAAAGGCATAGAACATGTCCCAGTTACAAGTGTGAATTTTTGTCACTGATCCAAAGTATTGCAAGGTTTGGAACTCATTTTAGTGTTGAAAAAAAATTTGAACTTTTTGGAAAAATCTGAGCCTAGTACTTAATGCTGACAATTTATGAAAATAATTTTTTGTTTGTTTTCTTATTTGTGACTTTTTTGTCAGGTTTCTAGAACTATAAATTTTAAGTGTTGTTGGAGGACGTTTCTGAAGTATCTAATTAAGCTCTACCTTCACTCCACCCTCAGGCTTAGGAAAATAAAATTTAAATCCTGTAGCCACCTCTACAGATCTGTTCTTCTAGAATGTATTGACAGATGCTGGGAATCATGTTACCTTTTTTTGGAAAAATATAATATAACTGATCAAAGTAAAACAACCTAGACAGAGAATGCTCATACAGATTATTATTGTTCAGGCTGTTAGTCACAATACAATGCAAGGCTATGTCTGCTTTGGGAATTGGTTAGGCTTTTATCTTGAAACGGTTGATCTCAAGCAAGTGTTCTGCCTTAGTTCAGTAAAACTCATTAGGTGTAAAGCAAAATCTGTTCTGTACAGGCTTAGTTCTACTTTAACTAAAAAAAAGTAGACTTTATCACTTCTGTAGGTGACAGTGAAAAAACACTTTAAATTAGATTTAAAGCCCTTGCTTCTTGAACTTTTGTTAGGTGTCTTGTTAGGTATGTGAGGCAAAATGGGGTTTATGAAAGACATATATCAGGCATCCAGCACATGGATGACCTCTCGGATTCTAACCAGCTATCACCCTTGCTATCAAAGCTTGATATTTTACCACGATAACTTTCAACAACTTTCATGACAGCCCCAAAGCCATCATCAGATCAATCAACAGGACCCAGCACCGTTTCTCACATTTTGTCCAGCATCTGTGCCTATTTTTTCTGAATATGTCACTAATAACTTATGGTTTATTTTATCTAGAGAACTCTTGGTTTTAAGGCTCTCTCCAGCTCAGCAGTGATACAAATTCAGTAAGCTAATGACTCATACCTTCACCTTTGTCACAATCCTCATCCTCTCGCTTCCTTGACGTTTCAGGGCATGGTCTAGAGACTTGTATACGAACCACCCGAAAACTGCATTCAACCAACAGCAACTAGAAAACAAAAAGATAATTATGTCCATGGACTGTCTTTACTGTGTCCTGCACTCTGAGATCAAAATAACCTGTATACTGAATGCCATTCTGTTATATGCTGAATGATGTTTTGGAGCACACTGTCACTTTATGAGTATCATAAATCATATACCACTGTCTGGGATCATGCCCAGATATTCCCATGAGACCCTTGTTCTTGTGACTCCTTGTAGCATGTAATGTTGGCCACTCTGAAACTAAAAGTAATCAGGCAAGAAATCTCCTGAATAAATAAATGTAAGTGTGGTATCACATTAGTCTTCTGAGCAGAAGGTAATACAGGTCCAGTAGTGTCCTTAAACAACTTTCCCTTCTAAATGTCATCATGCAGCTATGATACAATCTTCACTACAAGAAGGACTTCAGCTATTTAATGCTCTCATTGCCTTATCCTGAGGGAAAAGCAAAGTGAAACCAGGTATCTCATTTTTCTGGCATAGCAAACTCACCAAGGAGTGAAGTCACAAGAGAATTCATGACTTTTACTGACTTAATACTTGTTCTATAGAATATTTCAACAGTAAAGGGTGATTATTATATTTCTTTCATGAGTATGAAAGTTTCATAACTCATTGACATCACAAGTGCCTTCAGAGTTTGAGAGTTATTAAGGTCAGTCATGAGAAAAAATATAATCGCTTTTTACTGGTGAAATATTAAATTTATTTTATGAGAAATATTTTTTATTGATTACCATTCCAAGAATAGCAGGCGGCTAATAAAGCACTCAGGAGCTTTTTGTTCATCCTTCAATCTTCCCATGTTGAAACCAGAACTATTGCTTGAGGGTTTTTATACATTAGATAGAAAAGCTTAGAAGTTGTTTAAGAGAATACTGTTTTATTTAAATGTCTAAAATATTTTACTTCTCATATGTTAAAACAAATTTGCCTTTCTTTCTTTGAATCAAACATAAGTGCTTTCTCACAGGTTCTAACCATTAGAATTCTTTAGCTGTAATAAGCATTTTGCTTCATAATATATTTAGAACTTTCACCCCTAACAAAATTATTACAAAGTAGAGCTGATTCTAGTAAAATTATCTAAATATAGTGGGCTTGAACTGCTCAATTCCAGGTCCTAGTTCAACAAGGTTTATAAGTCCATCTTTTAAATGAATACCACACTGTGTTTCATGTGTTTTGTGCAGATGTATAAGCAATGGATTGAAACAAAAAAAATCAGTTATTATGTGAAAATTAAGAGAAATTCATTGGTGTAAAGTAAGACATCACTGATGAAAACATGCATTTATATGAATAAAATTTCAGGAAAAGAGTCCGTACATAAAATCAATGGAGGATGGAGTACTGCCAGAGTTTCTGAGGTAAACAGGATGTTGTGGTGGGTGCTGGGAGCTGGGGTGCTTATAGGCAATGCATGCGTTTGGAACGTTTATTTCACGCTCTGTCTTTAAGCAAGGCTACACTCCTGCTTTTGAAATTACAAACACGCATCTTAAGCCAAGATTTTCATGGCATGTTTGTATACCAAATTCATTCTACCACAGTGTGAGATGCTGAAGCTTTACAAGGTGACAGCAGATGAGCAAAGTTCTTGTATTTCAAAATTGGATTCCCTGGAAATTAATTGAATTTCTAGATTGAGGATTTAAAACTCTAAGTAATGCATTTTATTAGTACAATCATTGCACACAGTGGATTTAATGTACTACTCCTGTTAACAAGAATGTACCTCTAATCTGCAGTGCACTTGTAACTCTTCTGTGGTGTGGAAGGCTCTGACTCAGTTAAGAGAGTCAGGGATCAGGAATGTTTGACTTCCCTCCAGCATAGTCAAATCAGCTGCTTATTAAAGCCCCTCAAAATAAAGACCTTCCAGATTTGGAGGCATACATAAACCAGAAATGGATTCTGGACAGAGTTCAACTTGATGCAACAAAAAGCCAGGGTTGACCATACAGCAGTACAGGAGTATTATTCAGGGCTGTGGGAAAATGAAAGAATTCATATAACGTTTCTGCCATACTGAGCTATGAAATGTTTCCTTAGAAGAGCTTTAAATATCAGTTACACCTCATTATTTTTATTTATAAATGAAAATTCTGGTCCAGATTCATAGGAAATTGGCACTATAACTGGAGCTGCATTTCAGGGAAGAAAGTAATTTAGAAGCAGAAATAGAAGATAAACAACAACTATTTACTCATTCTGAAAAGGCAAACTTCAACTCACTAGGAATGGGATTTTCGAAAAGCACTCAACACTACTGTTCCCCTGAAAGTCAGACAAAACTCCTCCTCAGTTGATCAGACCATTTCTTCCTACACAAACTCAATAATTATTAAAGATAACTTGATACTGTCTCTTGGCCATAACAAAAATACAGAACCTTTTCTCTTCTCACCTTAGTTTTTCCATCTTGTCAGTCACAGATTTCAACAAAACTACTACTTGTCCCATGAAGGTGTGTCAAAGTAGGCAGTTTATTCAACTCACCTGGAAGCATAAAGTGCTGAATACATTACAGTACATACAGAAACATAAAATTCAAAGTGCATGCTTCTCACAAGTCAAATAGATTTTTGCAGCTCTCCTAAGTCTTACTCTTTCCTGAGTGAGAGTATCCAAACAAGTTTCATTGATGTTCATTAACTTTGACACCTCAGTAAAATTAACATGACTTAGCTAAGTAGAAATAGGTAGAAATATTGGCAAAAAACCCTGAGCCCTGGAAGAAGGGAGGGGTGGGGGGAGGTGTTTTTAAGATACGTTAATGCTTCTCACTGTTCCATTCTGTCTGTTAAGTGTTGTTATCCTTAGTGTTTGGAATTAAAGTGATGTCCTTTTTCCTTACCCTAACGAGCCTGATTTTTGCCTGTGACCATTAAAGGGTGAGTGACCCCCCTCTGTCCTTATCTCCATTCCTGAGCCTTTTGATTCATTTTCCTCCTTCCCAGCGGTGGGGGGAATGGGTGAGTGAACAGCTGCATGGTGCTCAGTTGCCCTCTGGGCTCAAACCATGACAACTGTGCATTTTATTTTGCAGTATTTCAGTATTCAACTGACCTCTATATTTAATAAAAGCAAAAATATTTGTGTATAGATCCTAAACAAAAACACCTGCAGAACGTATCTGTAAAGATATGTATATATGCATTAAAACATTTAATGTGATATTAGATTTTCAGCTGTTTCGGTGCACTTTGTTATTTTTAATGAATGATGAAAGGAAACTTTGTTTATATAGATCTTCACAAATTTTAATGCTACACTAGAAGGAATTAAACTAAAGAACACATTTAATATGGCAAGACTTCCCATAGACAGCTATCAATGATATGAATATTTAGTTTGCATTTTTTTTGAAATGAGACAATCAAGAGTCTTCCCCAGTCACAGCCTAAGACTGGTATAATAAGCATATGAACTCAGGATATGCAACAAAGCCTTTCTATAAAATAAAGGCATATTCCAGAGATGCATTTAAGCTTTCAATAGCTTTAGAAGAATTTCAATAATTTTAAGTTACTGAAATAACAAATAAACTGAAAACATTAAATATTTTTTTGTGTGTATGTGAATAATAGTGATCATAAACACAGCAGCATTTAATGGAAGTATAAATTAATTGTTTTGTTTAGAGCATCCTTTGATTCTTCATCTGGGTTAGTGTTGGCCATTTACAGAAAAAAAGAGTTTTAGAGGTTTGCCTTTTTAATTCCTCTTTAAAAACACACTTATCATCATAGAAGGCTTCCAATTCTACTTCAATGTAATAATTTTTAAAGTTAATACAAATTATTTATACGCTATGATCCAAGGTACAGAAAACACTGACATATAAGAGAGTTCTGAATTTCAGTCTCAAGGGTTTTTTATTCAAATAAAATTAGGAGTTACTTAAAAACTTGGATTACATTCCATTGATTATACTAAATAACAGTTTGTGTCCTGATAACCAGGATGGACACTACAATGAAAAGGTATGTTCAATATTCAGTGCTTTTTGACACAGAATGTAGGACCTAATTTGATTGTGCTCAAGAGAAGTTGAGCATCCTGAGAAAAAAAAAAAAAAAAAAAAAAAAAAAAAAGAGTTCACTAGTTTACTTCAAATAATCCTAAAATAAGCACAAATGAAAAGAAGAAAACCAAAGAAAATATAACTACCTCGGAGACCAGACACTTCCTATGGTATTTCATTATGCCATCAGGTTTTTTGCACCTAAGACCACCCACTTGTCACTTGCAATAGATGAAGATGGGACAGAAGACCTCCATCAGGTTTGGCAGACTTAAAGACAGATCACAATGCAGCCTCACTTGGTATGATAACCACAAGATACGTGCAATGCAGAAAACTCAGGAAAGAGTTAGATTATCTATATTCATCTATCTAGAAAATGGAAAGGAAGGTGAAGGAACAAAGCTAAATATATTTTAAACACAGAAGGACAGGTGATTCAAATAACTCGCCAAATAACATCAAGAAATGGGAATACTGAGCAATAGCAAGAGAAACAAACTGGTTTTGCAGAACTTCTGTAGACAACTGGTATGTGCGCGGTGGTGCTATTGAATCTACATCATTATAATGTAGTCACCACTCACTTGTGACAGGATTCACCAATGACGACAGGAAAAAGAGAAAGATCTTTCCAGAAATATCCAAATTTGCCTAATGTTTTAATTTTTGACAATACATGAAGCCTGCTCACTTCATTTGACACAAGAACTTACTCTTATCAGGTCTGCATGCAAGCACTGGATTACAGGAATAGTAATAGATTAGTTTGAACTTCTCTAAATGACATACCAGAGACAGTTTTGACCACTGCTTCTTTCTTCTGAAAGTGCTAGGTATAAGAGCATGCTCAGCTACTCATTTTTGTATAAGGAAGTTAATGTTCTCCACTTTCTGAAGAATGAGCTGATCTTCATTTACACTTACATTCCTGCCACTAAACAGTAATCATCATTATGCCCTCATTAGCTACAGGCCAGCCAGGGGTCACTCTCTTTTCGGACAGAACAGGAGTAGCCATAAGATTTTCAGGTTAGACTGGTCTAACAATCTGTATGTAGTGTTCTTTAATGATGTGTATTTTATTAAAGAATGGAAGGGAACTGTAGCCTGTAAAATAAAAACTAGAAGCAGCAGCTCTTTAATAAACGATTGGCATATCTGGTGTTGACAATGCTTTTCCTCTTCTTATCCCACAAGATTAATTTGGACATTTCAAAAGCATAACAAAAACCAGACTGATCAGATCAAAAGTCCCTCTAACTCACAGTCCTGTCTCTCGCAGAGCCCAGCCTGAATTGCTCTAGGGAACTTCCTAAGGGTAGAGCCAGTGATACTTCCCCAGAGTAGCCCACCCTCCAAAAATTTGGGCTCAGGAGCAAAATAAATCCCTGTCAATTGAAATAACATTAAACTCCTCACCGGACAGGCAACTAACTCACTACAGTATATAGTAAAGCATGACAGTACCCTACTGGGGCCCATGTTCCTATAAGAACAAGAAGAGGTGACTTAGACTGGCAATGTTAATCTGTAGTTACAGCCTCTTAAAATAAATAAAATGACTGTAACATGATGAAAAAGTGGGGAAAGATTTTTTTTCCCCAGTTTTCTAAAGAAAACATTATTCAACTCTTTGGAAGAGGATCAGCACCTATTTTAGTGCTGCATTAAAAAGGTAAAATATAGCCAATTCTTAAGAGAAGTAAAGTACTGCAGCTTCAGTGTAATCAAGACTGAATAGCTCATAATGTAAGAGTACAACATCTCTTTCACTTGATTGTTCTCACCTGTGGAGAAGCCTGTAGAATTCAAGTTATCTGTTAAAGTAGGATACATTAACACTTGATTGATTACAACAGATCCATGCCACAGAGCTAAAGGAATGTGCATATTTTATATATTTTTATAAAAGATGCCAGTTAGGGATGGTTATGCTTCATTCAGTGTCTCTTCATAATGATTAATTTATTGTTCAAGATTACCAGTCAGTTTTGTTTGAAAGGATAAACATGTTCCTAAATGCTAAATACTGTCATTACCGTGTTTGTCATCTTTATTTCCACTTCAGTGATTTTTCCATTTGTAAATAAAATCCCACTATTTGTACCTCAATTTGTCATCAAATAATTAATAATTCATTGAGATATAAATATGGCTAACAGTATAAAGATGTTTAATTGCTTATCGTTGTCTGTTATTTTCACTTCTTAAAAGCAGCTCTCTGATAAGTAAAAAAATTGAGAACTCAGTTGTGTCTGCTTTAAAACTTCTAAGTTGGGCCACTATTATTCTTTGTATGACCTTTGGCATTGATAAGGCTGCTGAGGGAGTACACCTGAGAATTTAATCTAACCTGCCTTCATGATAACATACAATATTTGCTAGATCTTGATGGAATTTATACTCACTTCAGTAAAATCCCACTGCTTTATAAACCTAGATTTATCTCATGTCTCTACTATATGGCACATTACTCATCATTTAGAAGGTTAAGACATTATCATATTTACGCCACAGTACAGTTTATAAAAATGCAGAGAGTTCTAGATAGAAAGGCACTGCCAGGGAAGAAAAAGTTTTCAACTTCTCCAACCTCAGGTACATTTGAAAATAGACTACAGCAGCTGTATAGGAAATGTAATTGCCTAAACATAGTATAGATATATATGGCAGGTGGCAGTGGCAGAGGGGTGGATTAAAGAAAAAACACCACACTGTAGTCACGGTATTTTCCAAAGTAATGACTTATAGGAAAGACTTCCAGTGAAACATGTAAATGTTTAAAGATTTAGTAATTGGTTTTATGTTTGAAATAAACATGAAGTAGACAACTATCGGGTTCAGACACTTCATTAAAAAAATAATAACTTCTGTGTGTATCAAAACTAAACTCAACAGCAACACTCAGACCACCTTGATGATCCAAAAGAATGATGACTCAAAGGTATATATGCGGATGTATTTCAAACACCAAACTGATTTTTCATTGATATAAAAGGTATTTGCATGCTAAGATCTTCTGAAAATTCTAGTATCATAAATCTAACTTCAGGTATCCAAATATTTTAACAAAGACATTCATGACTTAAGTCTCTCAGCCCAGTTGAGGTGCAGTGTTATACTAAATCATCAGCAACCAACTAAATATACCAACTAAAGCAGCAGAAATCTAAAGAAGCATAACAGCAACAATTCAACAGTGAGTTTGCACAGGTTGGTTGCACCTGATACCTCCCATGTTCTATCTCTACAGTTCATGTGACAGCCATTTTAATTACTTAATATATCTAATTTGTCAACAGATTAGCTATTTCCCGTGGATAAAATTTACAGCTATTATTTAACTTGTAAGTAATATATGGACATGTTTGTCACCTGTATTTTTTCTCATATAGTTTTCCTTGTTTTGCATAGAAGTTTTAATGGATACATTCTGTGCATGGTTGTGTTCTTAAATATCTGCAGCGGCTAATCTCTCAAATTCAACATAATCTGTTAAACAGCCTTCTTGCATGTCCTCCTGATTCAATGGCATCCTATAACCCTGCTGAGTAGTAGAAGGTATGGTTTAACACAATTTGGCTGTGTTTATTCCTAGGCATTGTTCCATAAGTTGTTGAAGAACCATGTATCATACAATATGCGTGTATCCTGTGCATTCCCTTATTCATTTGACTTGTTCCTGCATATTTCTGAATAAGTTGCTGAAGAGAGATAATTGCTTACTTAATTTTTCATTTGGTCATTCAACTAAAACTGGTCTTCACAAAAAAAATCACAACTTGAAAAGTGGCTAAAAGAGGAACACAAATTACTTTTTCTACCTCACGTGTGAAAAAGACAAAATAATATTACCCAGAAAGTAATAAAAAGTAGTCACTTCTGAAGCCAGGCGAATAACCAAAACCATGATTGGAAACAGCAGGAAAGATTTCTTCTTCATGCTGTTTTTTTGTCTACTGTAACCTTTCACTGTGAACCTGCGCATCCCCACTGCGTGGAGGTGGTGCTCTAGTTAGTACTGATGGATCATAGCTTCTGAAAACTTTGGAAATTTTCCTAAGGAAAGTTTGATGAGAAAAATCAGTTCATACTAAAGCTGATTCAGGATATGTTCATGGAGAAGAAAATTATTGAAATATTGTCAACCAAAATTACTGCTATTGTGAACTCATGTAATTTTACTGGTTTTCAAAATTCTGACAGTTTACACGAATAATGAAGTTGTCTGTAGCTTTTTAATACCAGGTGGCTTACCCTATAAAATACCAAAAGAATAATTTTACCAGTAGATGGACCCAGAACTCCAACATACTTTTGTTCTGATCCTTTCTTCAGTATCACAAATTCTCTCCTTACAAGTTCTGGGGAAGTCTCATTTAAAGGAGAGATGTTTTCATTCTCACAAGTATTTAAATTGGGATATTAATGTAATGTCCTGACTGTGTTCATGCTTTGGGTTTCATTATATGTTCTTTCTCCTGTTTAGTCTTTGTTCTACATAACACATGAATGCAAAGCCTCTATTTTCTGCAAAGGCTCAAAACATCCTGGTCCACAAGGAACAGCCAGAAGACCACTTATTTCCTTCTTTTTTGAGGACATGAATGCCAGACTTGTTTCTTCCCCCTCCTTAATATGAGAAATTCACTGATCTTGATTTGTAACATTCAGCATTACGATCTACCTAACTACAGCCACTAATCCGTCCTGAAATTGTGTCTTTGCTCTGTCTTGTAAAGTCAAAGAAACTCTAGAGTTTGCATAACTAGCTACAGAAGGACTGCAGCAGGGGAGGCATCAAAGTAGAGCATTTATTCTCTAATGTCAACCCTCTTGCTCCTGCCCCAGAAAGTACCTGGGGAAAATGAAATATAGACAGGATTCCCTGAGCCAGTTTCCCCAGTCTGCTCTAGAAGCAAGCTAGTATACTATTGGTAACTGGCATACCTCACAGTATTTGAACACATGTAAGCTAGGGGAAACAAACTAGTTCAGAGGAAAAACATTTTAGGAGAATGAAAAAAATATATTTAGACCCCTGTTCGAATAGCCCTACTTCAATGAGACAGTGAGTTTACCCTCCTCCTCTGTGGTTAGATATTTAGCACATTGAAATAAATTTGTATAAGCTTATATTAAACTTATGTGGAAATTGTGCATGGGTTGATGCAGTAATTCAAATATATGTATTTAGAAGGTAAATCCAGTGGGGAGACACCACCCACTGGACAACAGAGTTAACAAAAGTCACAGAATCACAGAAACATTCAGTTGGAAAAGACCCTCTGGATCATCAAGTCCAACCATCAGCCCTACTCTACAAGTTCTCCCCTACACCATATCCCCCAACACCTCATCTAAACGACCCTTAAAAGTCAAGCTGATTGAAGCAAATGTGAGGTAGAATCTGATAAACCTGGGAGCAACAAGCAGAGCCAAGCACAGGACAAACTACTCAGACAAGAGTAAACAAGCATACAAATATACAACTGGAGTAACAACGACTACACAGTTGCTGTTAACCTGAGCTTTTGTGATTTACAGAGAAAGACTCACCAGTTACAGTCATTTGTTGGAGAGACTGAAGGGGGGTGACATAGTAGTAAAAATATGGAAAACTTCCTCAAGAGCAAAGATAAGGCTGCTTTTCTTAGAGATAATAGATAGGACCAAAGTGAAAAAGCATAGGATGATATTAGGAAAAAAGCTTTCTCGTAGAAAAGATAATGAGGCAATGGAGCAGACTGGGGAGTTGCCAATGCTCTGAGTCTTTAAGAAGAGGTTAGACATTCACAAGATAACAGAGTTATGGCTATGAAACCTGTCTCAGAACACTGAGATAGACCGAATGATCTCTTCAGGTCTTCTCCAGACTTGTGAGTCTAATTTCAGTCACTGTCACTGCTAGTATTTTCATGTTCCTGGGTTTTATGAAAACATTTGTTCAAAGGACAACAAAGACATATATAGGCACAGTTCTGAAGTCTTTACAGTCTGTGCAAATTCCATTATTTTAAGCTAAATATAATGATCATATAAAAAGTCTGGGATTGGAACCAAAAAAATACAGAACTGCATTTCTGGAACAGAGACAAAGGTATTTCTTCATCTTAGTCACAAATAGAATAATATATTGCAGAAAAAACCTGTAACACACTCAGAATGTAGCTCTGTCCTCCTCCCATATATTTCAATATATTTTTCTAAAATCCCAGTATTACACAAAAATCACTAAGATATTTAAAGTTAAAACTACAGTTTTGATGCTGCCTTTCGATGTTGCTACGAAGATCTGTCTACACTTTTTCTACTGATAAACTGGGATGATGTCAGTCTTGCAGTGGAAGATATGAACACATTCCTAGTTTCAAACCTTTCTGGCTATAACTTCCTACACAGCTAGATGGAGATAGGTCTGGCACCTGTCTCAGTTAGTGCTGCTGATAGACATCAGCGTGTTACTGTGTGCTTCTGAAAAATATTTCTGTTGTCAGTATATCAACAACAGAAACATAATTGGCTTGAAGATCTCTGGCATTCCAAAGCAACATCTAGTTGCAGGGCCAGCACATGAGCAGCCTCTCTTCCACAGCAGGAGCTTTAGCCACAAAAGTGTTACCTAGAAATTTACTCAAGATTCACCTAGCATAGTTAGCTCATTTCCTAATGTGAGCTCTAAAAGTTTTCTTTTTCTTAGTCAACCCAGAATATTTTATACTTCCTCTGCCTTTAGCATTTGGCAAGGGACTGAAGAATGGACACCTCATGCCAGGCTCCTGTCTATTCTTATAGTGCTGTGAATTATACTAGAGAGCATCAGAATATTGTTTCCGGTACCTTTTTTATTAGTCTAGCTTATGGGAGCTCATTTATCCAGTCACTCATTCTGTACAGGCATTTGTGACTCTTTCCAAAGCCCAATCACTTTCAAACCCATTGGCAGATTTCACAGATTTCATGGAAAAGTAAAAGATTTAAATAAAATTAAGTTGCTTCAAGTTTAATAAAAATGGGTGTTTGAGAAGAACAGAGAGAGGACTTTGAATATTTACAAGTTTTACTGTAACTTTGTCCAAGCAGCCAGGGGTCAGGTTTGGAAAGTTAAAGCCCTGATAGAATTAAATCTGGCCAGGGATGTCAACGGCAACAAGAAAAGCTTCTATAAGTACATTGGTGATAAAAGGAAGACTAGGAAAAGTGTGGGCCCTCTCCACAAGGACATTTGAGACCTGGTTACCTGGGATATGGAGAAGGTCGAGGTGTTCAATGACTTATTTGCCTCAGTCTTCACCAGCAAGGGCTCCAGCTACACTGCCCAAGATGAGGCAAAGACAGGGACTGAGAGAATGAAGAACTGTCCACTGTAGCACAAGATCAGGTTTGAGACCATCTAAGGAGAAGAACTTGGGGGTGTTGATTGATGAGAAGCTCAACATGACCCAGCAATGTGTATTTGTAGTCCAGAAAGCCAACCGTATCCTGGGCTGCATCAAGAGAAGTGTGGCCAGCAGGTCGAGGGAGGAGATTCTCCCCCTCTGCTCCGCTCTCATGAGATCCCCCCTGCAGTGCTTTGTCCAGCTCTGGGGTCCCCAGTATAAGAAGGACACAGACCTGCTCAAGCGGGGCCAGAGGAGGCCACAAAGATGCTTACGGGGGGCTGGAGCACCCCCCTGTGAGGACAGGCTGAGAGAGTTGGGGGAGTTCAGCTGGAGAAGAGAAGGCTCCAGGGAGACCTTAGAGCGGCCTCCCAGGACTGAAAGGGGCTACAGGAAAGGGAGGAGGGACTCTTGATCAGGGGGGTAGGGATAGGATGAGGGGTAATGGTTTTAAACTGACAGAGGGTGGATTTAGATTAGATGTAAGGAAGAAATTCTTTCCTGTGAGGGTGGTGAGGCCCTGGCACAGGTTGCCCAGAGAAGCTGTGGCTGCCCCCTCCCTGGAAGGGTTCAAGGCCAGGTTGGACAGGGCTTTGGGCAACCTGGGCTAGTGGAAGGTGTCCCTGCCCATGGCAGGGTGTTGGAACTGGATGGGCTTTAATGTCCCTTCCAACTCAAACCATTCTGTAAGTCTATGAACTTTTGCTTTCGTTGGGCAATTTCTGCAATCACCATAGCCTAATATGTTATTGCCAAATTAACCTGTGATCAATAGTTCCATACCTCAAAGCTCAAGGTGCAGCCAGTTCTTAGTTTCCCCGAACTGATACAATCACTATTAATTTGTTTATTTCCTTAATGAGTAAAATCAAGCTATCAGCTTTAATGTCTTTTTTGGTTGTGGCTTTTTTTTTTTTTTTTTAATTTAATACAAATATAAGTTTAGGGGCTGAGCTACACTTCTAAAGGAGCCTTATAATTGTGTAACCTCAAGGAAGGGACTAGGCTATCTTGTAGAAGTCTGCTTAGCTTAAAAGAGATATAACTGCATCTAATGTACTCCTATGCTATTTTACCTCCCAAAATATCATATTTCTCTTCTAATTATTTTTAGCAATAAAAAGAAGCAGGTGTGAATAGGTCAGAATAACAATTAATCGCAAAACTCCAAATTATTAGATGGGTTTGATTTGAAAGATGCTATTTTGATTTATATCTTAAAGAACCAAAGCCAAATCCATAAAGATTTGTATTTATCATTACATTCCATTAATCCTTCTATGAAGTAATTTATTTAATTCATCAGTTTTCTGGTTTTTGGGGGGAGATCTGGTGGGGTTTTTTGTTTCTTTAATTGTTAAGAATCTTGACAAAGGGAAAAAAATGCCACTGCTACATTCTGTCTGCTTTGCACAGCTCTGCGTGTGTGACTATATCATTTTAACTTGAAAAGGGAGTCTGGAAAAAGAATGATATACAGCTTCGGGAATAATGCTGTGTTGTCTCACTACAACACTGAAAAAGAAGCAAGCAAAATCAAAACGAGAAAATGCCAACGAAAGCAGGATCTTTCAGTGAAACTGGAGGGTAAATTGTATTAAGCCACATATAAGGCATGTTTAAAAGTGGATGCAGCACAAGTGCTCCATAAACCACAGTTCCATGCAAATTAACAAAATAAATAGTAGCATAAATGGTGATAATTACATTATATTCAGTACTCCTCTTTCTGCAGTTGTATGGAATACTCAGCCTATACTCAAATACTGAGTAAATCAAAGCAAAGTGAATTTAATAGGTCTATTAAAAGTGTACTGCTAATGCATCTTTATATAACTTAGAACAGGAGTACCACTTCTACTGAAATAAGGATAAATATGTGTCCTAACAAACAGCAATAACTGATTTTAACAGGTACTTAGAAAGAGAATATTTGTTTAGATCAATATCCAATTAAGAGTCTAGCTATTCAGAGTCTACTCTTTGGTTTCCCTTCAAATTACGAAAGCAAAAGCTATTAGTAAATCTTATTAGTTTCATGCTGGTCTCTTGAGATTTTTTCCACCTGACTACTTTGTGTCCCTTAAAAGATAATTTTAAACACAGTGTGATATTGATTGTTTCAAGGCACTAATGTGAACTGATCAAACACAGCAAAAGAAAATTTTACTGTATACATAGTCAAACTGAGGACTAAGATCTGTCAACATCAGAGGTTAATAATTTCCACTTTACTAAAAAATTAACATCTAATAAGTAACTCAAGAACAGAATGGAGCCCTACTTACATTTGTAATCATATGGACTCTGGGTAACATTACAGTGAACTAGCTGCAGAAACACCAGGAAAGTATAAACTTCAGACTGTGAAGTCTGCAGGTATATTATTTTGAGGGAAGAAGGAAAGAAAATAATTCCTTTTTTTGTTTTTTCCTGCATTCTTTGTGTTCCTTCTGCCTAAGTGACTAATAGTAATGCAAGACCATACATGCTGATTTCTTTTATGTACTGAAAAATCATACAAGATGAGAAGTGAGACTAGAATTAGGTTTCTTTACTGAAATAGCTAGCTATAACCCATCCTAAATACTGCATATATTATTTAATGGAAAGGTACTGTAAGTTGCAACATTCTATGAAAATTATGAGACTTTCCCTTTCCAGAAGAGGAGCTGAGATCCTGGAATATCATCTCCCTACCTTCCCTTTCTCAAGATGTGTTTTTAAGGCATAGCTTCTTTCTCTTCAGTCCTCCAACATCAATCTCATTATGCAGGAACACAGAAGTCCTCCTAGGCTTCAATATTATACCCATAGTTTGAACATTGCAGCTAAGGTATTCAAAACTAAGCACCACAACTAATTCCTCCTTTTCACTCGGTTTTTTCTATTGTGCCTATGTAAGAGGTGGACCATGGCTGGCTGATTCCCCCAGAGGGATGAAAGCCTTATATGACTCTCCTGCCTTCCCTCAGCTAATAAATGTCAATTGACATAAGTGGCCTAGTGCTGTCTGCTAATTAGACTATCACTTATGCAGTTTAACTAGATCAGTGTGACAGCATGAGCATAGTTAGGAAAAGAATCTGAGAATACTGTAAAAGAAATGTTAAAAAAATCTGGGTTTCCTCATTAAAAATATATATCTACACAGTTATAACACAGAAAAAATTTAGTTTAAAACAAAGGGACAGAATTATTTTCATTTCACAATCAAAATTGCAGCACATACCATCATGTTTCCCTAGTAATGATTGTTTTGATGAATGATATGAACAGCACATTTAGTTTCATAAGTCCTCCTGATTGTCAGCCCCTTGATATAAGACAACGTTCTCTATGGCAACAATATTAAATAGTCATGCAATCTCTGTAGTAGTAAAAAGAAAAAAAAAGGAGGAAAAAAGAGAAACAAAAAAAGATGTTACTAACAAAAACTAGAAGATAGAGAATTATTACAATGATAGAGAATTAACAGCCTTGATAGAACTAATAAGAAAAACTGTCCTTATTTCTTTATACACTGATAAAATTGTTTGTCTGCTACCATCTATGCTTTTGAGAAATAAGCATTTCAATTTTTTAAACACAGTTTAAAGGATTCTTTAGCTGCGTGTAATTCAAAGTGTACCAAAGAAACAGGAAAAGTTTCTAAGAGGTTTGGGATCAAATACTAATTTTATAGACAGTAGAACAAATCTTATTTCACTATCAAATACTACCTTCTTCTCACTTCAGTAACATACTAGTGTCAACACAACTACATGGGTTCAATCAGAAAAAAAAATAAATATGTACTATCTTTGTAGAATCATTTTAAGTTGTATAACATTATACCACTCTGAAATTTCCATTGCAGGTGAAAGAAATGTCTCTGGGTTACAGAATCTCCAAACTATAGGAAATTACATAGTTTGTGTTATCCATTTGTCTATCCCATACACAATATTTTTTTAACTACATATTTTTTTCACAGGCAGTATCATGGGATTGTAGCAGAAACCACCATTGTAAAAGCTTTCCTGTGCTTTAGCTCTAATGAAATTAAGTGAGTGCAGGGCCTACTGTAGCACTCAGCATAGCACATGATTTAAACAAAAAGTGGTCTTATGTGTACATCAGTGACTTCCACTCTTACAATATTGAAGTGAACTTCATCAAAGAAAAGAATTATTTCCAACACTTGCTACTGTTCACACTTGAAGGATGTTTATTACAAGGAAATGTGAAGTGTACTAGTAAAGGGAAACAGCTAGTGTGACATAAAAGCAAAACTAGCATGATGACCTACTTTTGTGTTCTGCTGAATGAAGTTATGTTTCCTCTTGCCTTGAGAGACTGTGAATACCATTACTTACAGTACCAAACATATTATGCACCTACGTTCAATGACAGATCAAAGCACTGAGGTAATCCAGGGACAACAGCATTTAGTTGTAGTGACAGTTGTACACAGTGAAGCCCTGTATGGAGGTCACTGCATATAAAAGATAAGAAAACAGTACAAAACATTGTTGTGGGTGCAGTGGAAGGCATTAAAATTATCATAAATACTAAGCCTGAGGCAGGAAGATCCACTCTTGTAGGAGTTCCACCTGCTTCCCTGGTGACTACTAAGTCCCACTAACCATCCCGACCTTTACCAATAAGGAGACTAAGAGCTATCATAACTCCTCAATGGGTGTCTATGTATCCTCCAAATATTCACACAGAATCACACAGAATCATTTAGGTTGGAAAAGACCTTGAAGATCATCCAGTCCAACCATTAACCTAACACTCAGCGTTCTCAACTCCACCAGATAACTCAGCGCTATGTCAACCCATTCTTACCTGTAAAGAGTTTTAGGATGAGGAAATTCAGGCAACCCTGTTTCTGCAATTTAGACTATCTTGAGCCATTCACAGCTATGAACTTAATCTTTGCTAGAGAAGAGAAGTTTTTAAAATGGGGTTGGAACTGAATAAAATTATAAAAGAATAAAGTTTACTCTATGATGAGCCCAGAGTTCCTGACACTATACTTTGTGGACACTGAGGTATTTGTTATTCAATAACCTTTAGTGCACTTTCTAGTGTAAAGGACATAAAATATCAACCAATGCAACTTCGGTTTTTTTCATCTCATATGACTGCATCTGTCACAAAGGCTAACTTACTGATTAATGGATTCCAAAGATATTCTGTGAAATTGTGTTCAACTTATTGATCATTTCTGACATTTAAATAATTTTTTTTCTTTTACATCTTCTATACACTTACTGCCTGCAGAACATGAGAATATATTTATTACTTTGTATAAATACAGACAATTAAAGTAGTATCTCCAGTTATTTTAGGAATTAAAATAACATTTTAGCTAATGTTGTACCAGCAGATGCAGGGCTAGTTTCTGCATCATTCAGCATGCTTGTAGCAAAAGCAGTCAGAGGCTTCAGCTCTGATAGAAATGACAGATTGACTCAAGAGATATGATGCCTACCTAAAAATGAATATATATGAACAAAATTAATTCATTTTTCGTTATTTGCATGAATATGGATTCAGTCTCTAAAATCACTGTATTACCTGTTCAAACATAAACAAGAGTATAATTGCATAATCCTGATTTAAATCAGAGTACTTTATATTAGAAAGCAAAGTTACATTCTTACTTTCAGTAAAAACCTTGCTGTCTTAAACTAAATTAGAGGCTGGTTAAAAAGATTCGGACACATCTGTATATGCAGATCTTTATGGGACCTTTTTTTCTTTTAAGAATGTCATGGTTTAAACCCAGCCAGCAGTCAAACACCACGCAGCTGCTCCCTCACCCTCCCGGAGTATTGGAGGGGTAAAGGGAGACTCATAGATTGAGATAAAAACAGTTTAATAATTGAAGTAGAATAAAACAATAACAATAATAGAAAGTAAAGGGGTAATGCACAATGCGACTGCTCACCACCCGCCGACTGATACCCAGCCCATTCCCGGCTAGTGATCCCAAAATACCAAGATCCCGCAATCGCAATCCTGGAAGCAAAAGACAACCCCCTCCTTCCTGGCCAATCCTCCTTTATATACTGAGCATGACATTACATGATATGGAATATTCCATTGGCCAGTTTGCTCTGGCTGTGCTCCCTCCCAGCTTCTTGTACACCTGCACATGGGCAGGACATGGGGAGTTGGAAAGTCCTTGATCTCTCAGCAACAACTGAAAACATCAGTGTATTACCAGCATTCTTCTCACACCAAATCCCATACTGAATCCAAACCAGAACTATTCTAGCTACTAAGAAAAATAATTAACTCTATCCCAGCCGAAATCAGGACAAACAAAACCAAAGTTTTTTTGTGTCTGAAACTTTGTAAATTGTCTAGCAACTGTTCAGTTAGTTACAGAACAAATAAAAAATATGAACTGTATTGAACTGTAGATAAGAAATGACATCTGATATTTGAAAAGTAATCAAGTCTATTCATTATTTTCACTTCTTCCAAGTCTGCTTATTTATATTTAGAATGACATGTATAGCAAGTATACAGTGTATATAAATCCCCCTGAAAAGTCTTTTTATCTCTGAAGAAGAAATTTTGACCTATATTTCTGGGATACTACAGAAAAGAAATTATGCCACAAATTGTACAGAGAGTTCAACACAGGACACATATTATTTGTGTTAAACGAAAATGCTCAGGCAAATAACAAAGCTCAAATTGTCATATGTCACCTTTTAAAAGGATAACACACATAAGCTCCTCAACAATGGATCCTTTGTGTTCTGTTTAATTCCGCATCAAATCTAAGAAAACTTACTCTATTTCGCAGTGTATCTAAGATGAAGTAGTTGGCACTATTTCTCAACAGCTTAGCTAAGGCTTTGTGACTTGTCATCAACTTCATTTTGAGAGTAACTTTCAAGAAATGGAGGTCAGCTAGTCTTTGTTTTACAGAGATGAGGTACAATTTACAGTTCCATGATTTTGGAGCCACTTCATTTAGTACTTTTCTGACCATTCTGAGAGATAAAACTGAATGCCAACCAGGAAATTTCTGTTATACATATTCAAATAGCAAAAGACATGCTCAGATGATTGTTAACTACAGGTGTAACTCCTACCTTGCCAAGACATAGCTCAACCTTCAAACAGTGGATTTACCCACATTCAGCACATTTTTCATTGAGGTTAAATATGTCAGGACCCTGGCTTGGTTTGGACTCGGAATCATTTCCAAAGACGACTGGCAGCAGGTGGTTTTGACTTGCATATGCAATTTGTATAAACTCAGTATGATTAGCTACATATAATTTTAACTTCTTATGTAATAAACCAAGGACATTTCTGAAATATATTGGCCTCCAGGTCTTTCTTATCCAACAACAGCCATCACTACAACTGATACAAAGTAATTTCAAATTACTTTGAAGATAGAAAATCCTGTCTGAAAACTCGTAGATCAAGGCTTTTTTTCAAGGCATTGACAACATTCAGTATCTAAGGTGGAAAAACTCAAGCAGTTGCCAAAAGAATTAAAAACAGCAACAAAAGAAGTGATGTTAGAGTCCTGAAAATCTTTGTGAAAATTAAAAAAAATTACAGACATTCTAGACTCTAGATTTCTGAGTAACAAACTTCACTTGTTTCAATTACTTTAAAAAAAGATCCCACTAATAGAGACATTCTCATCATGACAAGTATACATAACATTGGAAGTCCAGAGAGGAAAAGACACACCTCTAAGTTTAATTTGTGTCTGTTTGGTGCAAGGTACATTTACCTTGTTGTTGTTTTCATTCTCATAGTCCTTAGTTAGCAAAGTAATTAGCTCTTTGAACATGGGCCTATATTCAAAGGCCCTCATTCAGGTAAGCAGGTATGTAAATACTCACACTGAACTTTGCAGAACACCTTGAAGGCTGAAAGTTAAACAGAACCATAACCAGCAGATAATGCTTTACATCTGTACATGTGAACATACAAATGTTCATGAGACACACATGCAAACTCAAACCATATCTAGGGCTTCAGCTTCTCTCTTTTGATAGAGCAATGCTTTCCAAGCCCTTTCATCAGTTTGGCCTTCTAGTTTAAATTCCTAAAACATTCAAGAAAGTTCTTCCTACTCATTTTAGCACTGAATTATGACAGTTGATCCACCAGAAGTGAACTCTGTCAGCTAATGATTATCAAGTGGACAGGAGTGAACCAAGACTAATGATATTAGACAACAACTGCCAGATAAATGCATGGTGAGCAAAGATAAACAATGTCAGTTTGAAATGGTGACATGATGAAAGGCAAACAATAATGAACAATGTCAAACAGAGATTGCCAAAAAGATTAGGATGAGCAATGTTCCATTGTTCAGCCAATTTAAGTAAATGAAGATAAATGACACCAGACACTGATTAGTGAGCAAATGGACAAAACATGGGTAAGATGTTGATGAGGCAAGATGAATTAAAGAATTGAATATTTTAGTCTTTTTTATATGTAACATACAATACAGCATGACTACACAATATAGTTTTTCTTCATGTATTTGTTCTGTAATTCTGCAATTATACAACCCAACATGGTATACATTCTTACAGAAACAAATGATTTTCAATTTCACCCAAATGATCTCTGCTTTCAAGATATTTTGTTCTCATTCTCTACTCCTGAAGACTTGTAATTCCAGTTCATTAACAAAAACAAAAACTCTGTGGTGCCCTTATGGATTCTGTGGGTTGAGTTTTCTTTCGAAAAAAGTTTCACTAGGGGAGTTAGTCAGCACTTTCAATGAATACTTTAGAAACAGCACCTGTAAAAACTAAGAACTGCAGCTAGTGGTTAACAGCTAATGGCTGTGGAATACGAACAAGAGTAGATCTTCTCTAAGGCTTGTGTAACTGATTGTCTGCTAGTGATGTTCTCTGAAATGTTGCCCAAGAAAAGCATGGCAAGTTGATAAAAAGTATGATAAAAAGTGAATCCTGGTAAGTCTTGTAGCTGGACTGTTTCATATATGACATAGATTTCAATACATAAAATGCATGCTTGCTTTAATACACATTAATTTGTTCACCCTTGCACATCAACTTTGAGATAGACTATTTCATAGCTTTGTGGAGTGTTGCACATCAGTGTTAGAGAGTTTGGGATGATGTTAAGGAAACTCACAAAATATCACAATCACAAACTCAAGAACTGGTGATCAAATGGAAGTTGAAATTCGGATGTAGTTAGACTTGTGCTAGCTGGATAACTCCGTTGCCCTGAATCCTGAGAGGAGCAGTGTACAAAGTACACAAAGTCCTACACACTTCAAAGTTCCATGCTTAGACCTCTAAGGAACAAGAGGGGTAGCAATGTCAGTAATACAGAAAGAGAGGCTAGTTTCACTACATAGACAGAGGCCTACAGTGGTATGACACAGAGCTCTAGCACCCTCGAAACAACTAATTTTACTAAGAAAGCACTGAAATAAATATTCACCAAAAGGAGATAAAGCAAGAAAGTTAACAGCCAACTGTTGGGCTGAGAAGGCACCAGAAGTGAGGCACTCTCCCATCTTAACTTCACTGCTGAACAGTACACTACTATTGAGAGACATTGAGAGGAAAGAAGTGATTCAAGATACAGAGGTCTATATTTTGTCCTGTCGTTTTTCAGAAAAGCAAAGAGACAACCTTTGCTTTAGTTAAGATGTACTTGACACATTATTACAAGCACTAGTATTTATGTAAAGGACTCAACAATTTTATACTAGTCCTCATCTGGTCTTCTGAATGGCATTTATCTTTATCAGTCAAATCAGCAAGTGGAGGTAGGAAAGGATGTCATACAAAGTCTGACTCTGTGAGAAGTGCTGAGAAACCAGTTCCCACCTTCTTCACACTGGAAATATAGTTGTGCTTGAAAATATTCAGAAACAATGCAAAAGCTAAATTCCTCTTCCACAGCTGTGATGCCATGGTAGGCTTTGTTGTTCTTGTATTTTGTCATGCTAATGAGCTTCCAGTGGATGAAGAATTAATTATAGGTCTTTCAGGTAGCAGGTCTAGAGCAGTAAAAAAGAAATACGGGATTTTATAGAACCATAATTCTACTAAAGTTATCATAAATGGCTGAAGACAACATTTTGTCAAATAATTAAATAAAAACTATAAAAATTCAGACTAAACCACAAAATTAAAATTTTACAAAATAGGAGCTGAGGTTCAATGAGGTTGAAGGCATGTCGGAGGGCAATTCATTTCACATTGATGAGTCCTCTCTGTTAGTCAATGAAGGGATCTCATGATGACCAGTTTAGATGTGGATATTTAACTTTTAAATGTCTAGTGAGATAAATTTTCCATAAGGCCTTTGTAACTCAAGTATGGCAATTCTCAGCTTAACCTTTACAAAAACCTTAGTAAGAAGGAAACACACAGTAAGTTAATGCTCACATTTTCAACAGTTTGAATGTGGAGTTCCCACTGCCTGGCTGGCTGAGCAGAGTCCCTACACCTGCTGGCAGACCGCTCTATGGAAGGGGTCATGCATAGAGCATCAAATACTATTCCTAGTGAGAAGTTTATAAAAAGCATCCTAAATTCCAAGTGAAAGCTTGTTTCTGTGAATGGACAACTAACAATCTTCTTTAAAATTCATCATTCAATCAGTCAGTTCAACTTTGGTAATACGATGGTAGTTTGAGACATGAAAGAAACTCTAGGTTCAATGCTGGCCACCATGCTACCTTTGAGAGTTTCTAATCTGTCCTTAGTGTCCTAACTACAAGAAAAAGGGTTAATATCCAGAATGTGCTGTTACCTTACCCACATCTCAAGAAAAAGATATTGCAGCTTTTAAGGAGTAAGTAATAAATTCCCTTAATTCCAATGCAGTGCAAATCTTTCATGCTCACACATACTCCTCTGAGCATATTTCAAACCAAGTGGCTTTTCCTTTTCTGCTTCTTTACACAATATTTGTGGGTAGTCACTTAAGAATGCTCGTATGAATAATGCTGAAATGCACTATTTTCCTCTTGATTATTTATGGTGCAAGTCTCTCTTTACGGAGATATTACAATTATCTGAGGTAAACAGACATCTGTGAATCCAGTCCACAAACTGAAGCTTTTTTTTTTCTCATGACCTTTTTTCCTACATGTGCCCAACTTGAATGGAATAAAGATGCTGGGGTATGGTAGAGATGGGGTAAAGAATGGGGTATGAATCTGATAGCTGATGTTCAGCTGATGTAAGACATCCTTATTTCAATAAATTGAAAGATTCTTTAGCAATCTAAATTAGCAAAAAATCTTCCCCTCATGAAAGCTACCATTTATTTCTTCATTAGAACGAAATCATCAGATTTTATCATTATTATTATTTTATCCCCTGCTTATCACAGTTCAGGTTCAATTGAAGTGGCATGTTACTCTTCTACTTGTTTTAGTGTCTGTCCTTAACAGGTGCCAAATGGCTACCGTAACTTGACCTGTTCTCTTGTGCTACTGAGTTTGGATATTTCCTTAACTATAACTTCATCCACATTATGTATGTATATATAATTTCTAATGATTAGAAATCAACTCACCTTAAAGTTTGGAGTCAGATCTTTAGCTGTATCTTCAATGAAATGGATGTTTGCATCAGCTACAGATATGATGCTGTGTGGTGACTTCAGTGCTTTTTCTTCTGATGGTTAGACTAAAATAAGATAAGCTTCTCTCCACTGTGTATTGAAAAAGAAAATCAGTATGAAATTTCACAATCTATTTCTTCAAAGCCTTTGATAACAAACTGAAATGTATTTCAGTGGTGTGCTACTATATCTGCATACAAAAGCATTAATGATGGGGGGAATTAAAAATGGCTTTTAGAAATAAGGAACTTTAAAAATTCATTTATAGCATAGGAACTATAATTGGTACAAGTTTATAGACTTATTTTACAGAAGTATGCTGAGTTGCCCATTACAGCTTGCTAAAGCAATATTTCCCAAAGCAATATTGCACCTCATTCTGGAAGATTCTTTAATTAATTTGAATGGTGAAGCACTGCAAAAATAAAAAACAAAAAACATGTTATGCAACATTTAGTTCCACTGAGCCATACAGCAGCATAATTTTTACCAGTTTCTCTATGTTCCCATTGTGTTTAATTCTGTTACTTGTATTAGACTGCAGATGTCTCTGTCTTTTCCCCACAGCTAAGACTGTTCTCTAATATAGTGTAATGGCTACAATATAAGCCCCCAGATCTAAGACAATTCGCTTGTTATGGGAGGTTAATAAATTTTTTTTCACATTTCTATGGTACATTTACTTTCAAACACATACTACTGACTGAGGTGTTAATTCAAAACACTCTTTTGAACAGCTAGTAAGAAAATGAGAAGTAAAATCTAATTTCAGAAAATGAGAAAATGTGTAAAAACGTGTAAAGGAAAAAAAAAAAATTTTAGAGAATTGTCTGCAGATGACTTTGACATTCTCCTCATAGACACATGACGATATTGGACAGAATGGAACCTCATTGTTTTATCTAAATGCAAGAGCATGGCAGCCAAACATTCAAGATTTGGGAGAAAAATCTACAGATCAGGTCTGTGTTGTATCTGTTCCAGCTTGGTGGTTTCAGACAAGCTTTTCTGCTAAGAGCATGTAAGTGCGCTAGCATACAACTATACCTCCACTCATGAGTCCTGCCTCTTAGCAAGGATGTTTCTTCTTACAAAGTCACCCTGCTCTGAGACTTCTAACTAGTGCTGAAATACCAGCAATAACAAAATTTCTTTTCTTAGCATATTTTCACAGTAAATAAATAAATAAATACTGGATGTTGGGGGGAAAGGGAGAATGTGTAAAGTCTACACTTAAATGCAATTGCTATGATCATAAATTTCTCAACTTTGTCTACTGGTCCCAAGCATTATTCAACCCTTTGCCACTAGAAACAATTTTTTTAAGACAAGATACTACTGATATTTGTGCTGAGTATAGGATGCCATTCTGTCAGACTATACAAGGACTCATTCCTTTCACTCAATGCTATGGGTGGCATTTGGGAATAGATATTTATTCAGCGTGAACAGAAGAAAGAAAGAAATAATAAGTTTATCAGCAGCCGACAAAGCACACATACTGTGATGATTAATATGCATTTGAGTGGAGAACTGCTCTTTTTGCCATTAAAACTTGTATTACTTAAATCACATCTTTCATCAAAGTCTTCTAATTGCACTACAGTTTGTGATCATTTAATTATCTGCGTTTTCTTTTCAAGATGGTGTCTTGAAAATATACCGTATATATTAGAGTACTTCACTTTTAAGTGTAACATAGCAAAATGGGTTTCTTCTAGAGAAAGCCATTTTCTTCTTGTCCACTTTGGCCAAAAGCAAGTTAATAAATGCAGAACATTCTCAGTTCTTCATTTGAAAAGTTACACAGCTAGACATCATAATTATAAATTCCTGTTGCAGTTTAAGGTTCATAGGACAAACTTACAATAGCTTCATTACAAATTCTGTGTGATCTCTTCATACATCTTAAGCACCTGGAATATTTGCATTTCTAATTTTACTGGTGCAGCCTGAACAAGAGAGATATATCCTTACTCAGTATAAACTGGATGAGGCTCTGACTGTAAGTTTTTTGTTGATTCTGCATGTAACCGATGAGAGAAACAAGTCAATCGATATCTAAAAAAAGGAAAAGGGTGGCCGTTATACTGTGGCTTACATTATGACATACTTCAATTCACCTTTTAAGGGGTCACCTCTTCTTAAAGTGAATGACATGGAGAGGGGTTTCCTTTTTCAAATGTTGTTTGCCCTGCTTCCAGTGAGATGTTCAGGATTTTGGAGTTCTGGCAGGTCTCTTTTGAAAGAAAAAGAAATTAAAAAACAGTTGAGTGCCTATACACTATAATGTATAATAGATTTGTTTAGGCTCATTCAGTTGAATAGTGATTTGCTGCTTTATTAAATGTCATCTCTTTAGTAGAAATTTGCACTGAAGAAAATCTAAACATCCTGGGAAATCAAGATTTATCAAAATGGTACATTATCCAATTAACATGTAATATAGTTCTTTAAATGGGATAATAATGCATATATTGATTTCTACCTTTTATGTATGTGTGTGTGCATTTATATAAAAAACACAATGAAATATAGGAATAATACATTATCATTAAAGTGACTCAATGAAAAATATCTCAATTTAGTGACAAAAATATTTTTTTTACTCAAACTTTTTTTAATATGCTCAGTACATCTTAACAGTATTTGGTATCATATTTGGCTGGAGATAAATCGATTTGTCTGCCACAGTGTGTGTAGAGCACAAGACCTGATGGATAGGTTTCAGAGATAAGTGGGAGAAAAGCTATGTGTGATAAAAATATATATACAACTGAATAAAATAATATAATACAAATATAAGCGGATAAACATAATTCCTAACAACATAATACATTTTCTTCACATTGGTAAATATTAAATGCATGTAAATATGAAATATTCTTCTTATAGCCCCATCAGTGCTTGCACCTCTATAATTACAATATTATTCTTTGAAATAATTTCATAATGATAAAGAAGGACAAGATTTAAAGAGGTAATTAACAAGCAATAATACCTTAAATAACCCTGTTTATGTGGGGTTCCAGATTTTGTATATATTCATTTTAGTCAGCTCTGACAGCAAGTCTGTGGCTGATAGTTATGCCAGTCATAATTGAGCCTCTTTCCCATTACACTCATTATTGCAACAGATGGTTTGCTTTTGAGAGTAAGAGGTATCAGTTTTATATCACAAGAAAACATTATTTGTGCCACTGTATTCTTTCTGCTTCATCCCTTCTCTTTTCTTTTCAAAGAAAAGCAAGGATTAACTTAAACACAAAAGCTTTAGTATTAATGTAAAGGCATTATAGAAACCAGAAATATAGTGATTGGAATCTGAATGCTAAACATAGGAAGGTATCTGAAGTCATAATAATATACTGCTGTAACATGTATTTATAGAACAATTTTATATTATAAAATCATAAATGTAGAGAATCATTACCAGTCATCTGAGATCATTAGAAGCCAGTCATTTATGTCACCTTTACCACTGCTTCGAAGCCACTGCTATAATCTCAGTGTAGTAAGTCTGATCAAGAAATCAATGCCAGTCTTACCTTAGAGCTATTAAGTCTTCAGACTTTAATTTCTAATAAGATAATATTAACTCAGTAAATTAACTACTTTTTTTTTTTTTCCTTTTGGAGAAATTAAAAACATCCTCCATGCATAAGCCAAAACAAAATAAAGCTCATAAAACACTAATATGGAATAGTGTTGAGTAACAGAAGTGGCTCTTGTGCTTGAACGCCTTTGGAGGCCCAATGGCAGCCTTAGAGCGCATGTGTTCCTGTGCCCAGTACGCAGGCTAGAAAAAGGATACTCATTGATCAAGAGCAAAAACACTCAGCGTCTTATACTACATCATATTTGCATTTAAATGAGAAAGGGTTTAATAAGATATGCAGAGTTGTTCTGAAGGAACAGGTGGGAAGCCAACCACATTTTTCTTTTAGATTATATGGAAAGCCATTTTACTTAATTACACAATTATCTCAACCAGCATTTTTTTTACTGACTAAAAAGAAACACAGAAATGTATGAATTAACAAATTGATGAGATGAATGTTTCATTTGACCAGCATCTTATTTATCAGAATGGCCAGTCCTTGGCACTTCAGGCAGAGGTATAAAACACACTGCAGTATGCAGGTGTTGAACAATTTTTCCACTGGAAACGTTTCCACCTTTCCCTCATACGACAGACATTGTATGCTATCCAGAAGTGCCATTTCAAACATTTGTTGGCTGTATGCCTGTGCTCAGTTGTTCATAACTGTTAGCTATTCATCACTCCAAACAGCCAGCTCAGCACACTTTAGGCTTCTGAACTATTCCCAGCACCACCACCCCCCATTATATTTGAGAACTGGAGGGAAAGACAAGTTTGCAACTCTCATTCCTAATAATATTGCTGCTCCCAGCAGGAGGGAAATTTACATTTCTACTGTATTTCTATTCTATTATATTCTATTATTTATTTATTTTTACACTCTTTAGGAGAAAACAGTTTTTGACATATTTCCTAAGTCACATGTATGTTAACCTTTTTGTTCAAGATAGGTTAGAGAATAACTATTTTAACAGTGTAACTGGTTGAGGGAAGGGTGGTTTGCTTAAAATGGATAGAGAACAGAGATACTATTTATTGTTAGCTGAAAGTGTAGGATCCACTTTAAAAAAAATGTTTTCAGTTTAATTTTCTCAACATGTATTCATTTTTGCTATGGTTATTTACATACAAGTCTAGATTAGTTCTTAAAGACTTATTAGACAGTAGGAATAAAACACAGAGGAGACCTTCAAGAGAAAAGGCACTGTGATGCAGAAGGTAGCTTGTATATTTGTAAACTGCACTGGGTAATACATGACATGTCCTGAGAGCTGTTAAATGCAGAGTTCCGGTGCTAGTAAAAACTTCATTTCTACATCCACCCAACCAAATGTTACCTTTACTGCTGACATTTTTAATCCTTTTCTCCTGCTCCTGCAGCTAAAAATTGAAAGTAGGTCATGCTGCAGTATTACCTGTTATGGATTCTCCATCACAGCTGGAAAAGGAGTAACTGGCTCAGCAAATCAATAAAATTAATTATAAACAAACAATCATAAGATATGAGGCTTTCTTGAATGCAAAATTAACACTGAAGTCAGAGAAGCAATAAATAGGACAGAACCGCTAACAGAGAAGTTGATAGAACTCCAAAAAGTTGCGAATGCTCATTTCCCTGTAAAAACTTGAAATTGAACTTACCGGACACTACATTTCCAGAGACTATAGCGTTGAACTTTACATATGAAACACTGATGGCTGATATGAAACCTAACTAAATGATCCCAGTCATCTGGGAACTGACTGATTACAATCATCTCTAATCTGGATCTTTAAAATCATCCATTGCATTCATTTTTCCAAGGCTGGGTTTAAGAATATGGAGCAATAAAACAATATAACATTAGTCACCACTCTACCTGAGCCTACAGACTCAGGACACAAAGAAATTGTGCTGAAATACCATGCATTCTTTAAAAATGTGTTGGATCGAAACATATCAGTTGTCCCGGGCACACACTTTCTGATATTTGCTAGTCCAAAGATGCATGTTTCACAACACATCTGGGAGAAATCAGTGTCATTGGGTGAACACCAGTTTGGTTTTTTAATGTGTTTGTACATATACATACACACACATGTGTGTATATACATATATTACACAGGCAATGTACTATTTTTACATGACAGGTTGGGAGAAGCATTATCACGTAATGTTACAGAGAAGTTAAATTACTAATAGATGAGCCCTCACCTGGCTAATAAACATAATTACTACTATATTACATGGTAGAATTCTTTTAGAGATTTACAATGACTCTATAACTTTTAAAATCTTCCAGAGCTATACCAAGCCTTTCGACACATAATGGATTGCAAAACAACACTTCACTATGAAATCTTGTAACATCCTATTTAATTTTGCTACTGGATTCTCTGGAACAAGATACTTTGGCTTCTGTATATTTTGCATAATATAAACACCTGCATATACTAGGACTGCAATAATAAGAAGTTAATTATGTCATAAGAGTTGCAGGTTCTTAGTTTGGATTTACTCTGAGAAGCAAAGCCAAGTCCCAGTTGCAGCCTTTCAGCTTTCCTTTGAATTGCCACAATAATTAATACCCTTTTCATCTAAAAGTATGCCACCAAAATAGGACAGGTGGTTTAAACAGTTGCTAAAAACTCTAAATATCTCTGGCAATGGTGCCATAATGTGACTACAATGATGGCCTTTTCTGGAAAAACTGAACAGTCACAAGCCTTGTTTAGTTACTTTAAATGCAGTTCTACTGGTTTGTCTATACATTCATGTATATAGAGGTGTTTTTCTGTTTATATATCTGTGCAGATAACAGGGATGATTACTGAATGTAAAGAAACAAAGGAAAAGATGACTCAATATTTCAAGAATACCAAGGACCTAAATTTCAAGCCTGAATCATAGCTCATTGTTCATCACAGAGCTTGAGTGCAGACCCTCTTCTGAACTTGTAGGTTAGAAAATGTCAAAAAATGCATCACTGTTCACAATAATGCAAAAGAGAGGGAAGCAATTAAAAAGAAAAAAAAAAGCACCACTGGAATCCTAAATGTTAGCACTAGTTCTGAAAGCAAATTTCCTAATGTAACCAACTATTACTTCCATGTGGCATCGGTCTGAGGACTACAGAAGTTAAATTAGCCACAAACTATTACCAAAGTTTTCTGTTAATATAAGCAAAGCTGCCGTGCCACCTGGAGAACTTTTTCAAATGCAAGAGTCTCTTTTGCTGTATTTATCAATATAAAGGACTAATTCAAGTACTCTTGGCAACTTTGTTGATGCTTGCATTAAAATGTGAATAGTTGCAATCAGTAATGAGAGAGAGAGAAACTCCACTTCTGTCACTACAGACTACTGGTCTTTGCACATAACTAATGTGTTCATTATTTTCCAGCAATACATGTTTTAATTTTAGAGAAAGTGAAGAAGCATTATTTGTGTCATATAGCAAATAGTCTACAGGGATAATATATTTGATGAAAATTTCACCTTGTTTTCAGCTCATGAATTGACCACGATCAATCATGATTGATGATCAAATTACAAATAGATGACCAAACTTGATCATCTAAATGTATTCATTTTCAATATTTTTTCACTGAACACTAAATAATTCTTGGCCCATCAGTTGAATGAATCAATCTGTTGAAAGTATTTAATAACACTCTGGTATTAAATGTTATTCAAAGCGTTAAATCAAAGCTATCGGACACAAAGCACACAAGATGGGTTATTCTCTCAGCGGATAAACATCAACCCCCAGAATCAAATATCCAGAACAAAGTCTTCATTATATATCTGAAATATATCCTCTGGAAATACACTGTGACAAGTACTTAAAAGTAGTTGTTTTGGCCCATACCTTTGACAACAGACACCGTATTTATGAAACTGATCACAAAAAGTCATTAATTCAATCAAAGCAAATTCATTGCAAAATTACTACAAACCTAGATGGGACATGCACAGGCCTGTGCTGCTCCAGTACAAAGACAAATACAGAAATGTGGGAATATCAATAATCTTATCTGTATGATGTAAACATTGCTTAGTGACTATTTAAAATATGTCCTAATCACAAATTATTTACCTAATAGAAAAACCACTTTTAATTTTAAGAAGGTCTGGATTCAGATCAAATCTTGATTCATATTTCATGCTCTAGAAAACCTACCTTCTCCGAAGACTGAAAAAAATATCTTCAGAATGTTAGAGAAGAGTTAATGTCTTGGCCCAATATCTATAAGGGATTTGAATCTCTCTTAAATTGTTCTGTTATCTTGAATTCAGTTTAGGGAAAGTAATTTTCTCGACATATTGTTTCACCAGTTTTTGATTCAGTCGACATACCAATCCTTTCAGAATTGGTTAATTTATATTTTCTCTTGACTTTTGGGTAATTTCAAGTGTTGGACCTGCCCCTGTTTATTGTTTTCATACTGAAGGCAGACACTTTTCTGTATAACTTCTGCATGGGAATAAAACTAAATTAACCCCTTTAGATAGAGGTCTAAATTATTTGGGTAGGATATTGTGTTTTCTGATAGAAACTAGTATTAGATTTTGGACACCTTAATGAATTTTTTGAATAATCCAAAAATGCATTTTCTACAGTACTTTCATTAGGTGAACAACAGCAGTATAAGTGAGCTATAGTTTTCAACTTTGCTCCTGTTAGAAATTATTTTTCTTACACTAACCAAATAATATTTATTCATAAGAAGATAAATCTTTTTTGGCATAGATGTAAAGATTACATAAAATGGCATGTATGCTATTAGCCATGATATGCTTACGCAAGCTTTCCGTCTGGTATCTAAGGCATCAGTCCTTTATAGAAAGAAAATTACAGTTCAAAACTTTATGATGGAAAGAAAATATAAATTTTCCTTTTCTAAAAATCAAAAGTTTCTGGATGAAAATTTTGTATTATATTAGATTAACAAGGCAAACTTGGACTTATTTGGAAAACATATTGGATTTTTCTGTATTTTTCGTCTGGCTTCCTCTTCAGAAAATGCTATCTCCTCCTCAGCTGCCAAGGATTCTTGACAATGTGGATATCTCAAGTTTGTCTTTGATTATATTTGCAAACTTTGTGTGATAGCAGGCTACGGGCATGAGTCAGCAAGCTACAAAGTATTATTGTTAACTCCCAGGTGGGCGTGTTTGTATAATAACTGTCAATCCTCTTTTGCTTACTTTTACAGATGACATCTATCCTTCATATTATCAAGGTTAGATCATTCTGTCTAAAAGAGTGTCATTAACCAGCAATGAGTTTGTCGCCACCCACACCATTTCTAGGGACTGATTCTGACCATTCACCAGTTTTACACCAGGTACAGCCTGACTGACCTCACTGAGATAACTACTGATTTGGATGAAATACCAGACTGGACACCAGCAGATATGACTGGTGTATGCTCCTTTTTACAGGAGCCCACATCTTTCAGGATTTTGTAAATCACATCTTGAGCTAAAAGGTATTATCTTGAGACTATCATTAATTTAGACCTTTTCAGACATATCGTTCTTTCAATTTTCACAAAAATACTTCCATACATAATCTTTGCACTTTTATTGACCTTCCTGCACCCTCCTTTTTAACAAATTTCACCAATACTGGTATAATGTATATGCCATTCTGCTCTTGAGTTCTACTCTGTCTACACCTAAGGCTATGGCAAGCTGATTTTGTACCATAGTTATTTCTATGAGTTGGCTGCTACTGCCAACAGCTTTTCTGTTAATACTGAAAAGTGATGCATTAGTTGTTCGACTGACTGAGTTTCTATGGTTGGTAATCAATAGTAAATTGCTTTTTTCATCAATTCAGGCTAGTAAAACACAGACATATTCATAAATTCATTATGAAGTAAGTGTGTTTTAAAGAGGTGAGAAATAGAACTTAAAAATACCATTTTATTGCTACAATTACAGTACGTTCATGAAAGAGTTACCAGAACTATGTACTAGTATCAAATTCTGTGTCAGAGATTCCAGGATATCAAAAGAAATATCCTCCTTTTCTTTTTTTCTCCTTAAGTTTATAGTCATTACTAACAAATAGGATTCATCATACATACACTGTTTCTCCAAAACAATTTAATGCATGGAAATCCCTATCATGATCAACCATGAAAGCATCTGAGAATGTGACTTACACACCACGCAGACTGTGCTCACCTAGTAGAGGCGCAGAATGCAGAAACACAGATATACAGTTCACTTTTTTATGGAAAATACTTATTGATTTCCAAAGGATACAGGAGTACTATAAAGCTAGAATTTCTTTTGGAACAAACTAAAAGCTGAAATGCATTTATGTCTATTGTGCATAAAGGAAAACATGTTTATCACATTAAGACACTAAGGCTGGAGATAGGCTTTGTCATTTCCCTACAAGCAAATCCATGCATCTGGGAAAAAAAGAAAGCATGCTGTCAGACAAGATACACAGGAGGTCTGTGCAACAACTGTGGTTGATTCTTTTTCATAACAAGAAGACACGGTTCATTACAGTTAGATCATTATCATACTAGAAAACTGAATCCTCCAAGAAGTAAATCGTTGTTTATTATATCTTAGAATTGCTTACGGAACAGTTCTTCAGTTTAAACCAGTTCTACTCCACACTTGAGGGCATTCATCTTATGAACCTACTGTACTAAAATATAAGAATATGCAATTCCTTTACCAGATAGGTACCCAGTCAACTTTATAATATCAGATTTAAAAAAAATATTGTTTTTCTTTTGGTGTGATTATATCTCATATTCACCTTTTATATGCTAGTCAGTGATGAATCTTAAGTTCTGCGAGAGAGATGAGTTATTTTGTGAATGAACAGAAGCAAAATTCTCTTGGAACTATCTGAAAATGTAATTTGTCAAATTCTTCAATATTGCCATTCAGACAAGTGCAAACTATTGTAAAATACTTGTCAGTCAGACCATGGGATAGAATTCATCCCTCTGTCTCCCCTGACTCATAGATTTAGAATCAGGCTTTTAGTTAGTGCTCATGCAAAAGGTTGCCCTATAAAGTATTTCAGTGATGAATGTGACAGTTAAAAGGTTTAATATTGTTATCACAGTCAGACTTGTAGTGAAATTTCCTCAGGTTTCATGGAAGAAAACGCATCCTTTCATTTTAGCACAGGGAAGCTCCAGTCTGTATTTTCATGTGGCAACAAGCACAACTGTTTTTAACAACAGAAAGGATAAGCAACCATACATTCATGTATTCTATATACAAAATGATGTAAAATAAGACATATTTCCATTATCTATATAATAGGGGCAAATTTTTTATCTATCTATGAAGTGAAATAAGACATACTTTAGTTATCTACCTAGGAGTATTTTTATTTGTGTTTCTGAGAATTAGTATTAACTTAAAAACTAAATAAACAGAATCGTCTCAGATAACCAGAAGTTACTAAGGCAGATATTGCCAAACTGTTGGAGAGAGCAGTTTCATTCCAAAACCAGGCAGCAAACTGCAGTATTACAGAAGGGTGTCAGAGCCATGAAGGTTGTGACGGCTACTGGGCATCCCATAACCATGCCTATTTGGGTTTCCTGTGACAGCTTGCTTTGTTAGTATAAGACATAAGCTGTCCGATTTTGGTCTTCAGCCTGCAGCTCCACAATTTCTAGACTGCCTTGCTAGCAAGCTGCTACCCAGAATTTTATTTAAAACTTCTTTTTAATTCTTCAGAAATAGATTTTGCCAAGAGAGTACTCTCTTCTAAAACAAATTACACTTTTCTATCAAAAGACGCTTTTAGTTTTGTACCACCCATAGACAGTCTTAGACTAGATTTGGACTAGCTCCAAACACGTTTGTGAAGGCAGACTCTAAAGCTGCTTGTTCCCCACGGTTGCAACCACACATTTCTACTAGAGAGACGAGATTCATCTCAAGAAATGTTCAGAATCTAAAAATTAAGCATCAAACTAGTCTCTTAGATTTGCTGAATTAGCCAATAGCAACTCAGTTCCTCTTCTCTCCTCTAGCTCTAACAGGAATACCAATTAACTAGTTTAGACTACATACCTAAATTTTAGGTGACTAAAACTAGATTAAATTTATCCCATTCTAAATGAAAGCTTTGCATAAAAGAATGGAGCCAATACTCAAAACAAGGTGCATGCCATTACTGCCAAAAAATTTATAAGTAACAGGAATACAATTTCACATTTTTATAGCCTCATCTGTATGAGCATTTTTATAGTCACTTCTATAAAATTGTCTAAAAGTGCTACATAAATATTAATGAATTAACCTCCCCTGCATCCCCATATGGTAGGTATTTATTTTTTACATTGTATAGCTGGAGAAACAATTGCAATAAAGCTAAGCTCTATACACAAGTCCAGCTAACAATTCTGTTAGAGAACCAGGAATAAATAAACCTGGACACTTGTTAGTGCACTACGTATCCCAAAGGGAAGTTATCTATCCAGCCACATGTAGCCTATGACTTCAGAGTAATGGGATTTCCAATGACTTTTCCCTTGCCAGCTTTCCAAAATCAAACATTTCTAAAAACCTACGCTTCCAGACTAAACATGGTGTATTTTTCGGTGCTAGATTTCCATATCTGAAAGTATTCCTGTAGACAGTGAAAGCGGTGGGGTACTTTCCCTCCCGTACTGCAATATAGGTATCTGCATGATGTCATTTTTAACAAGCCAAATGCACTCTAAGCACTACACTTAGGAGTTTATACAGGTGTGCTTTCTACAAAGCCAGTATCAATTTCAGGAGGCAGAGAATTTCAAGTATGTTGAGAATTTCAAGTATCTCTTATTTTAAAGACAACAATAATTTATTGTGGATTTTTGTTCTGTTAATCCTGTAGGTGTCTCTTAGATATTTTCTGGGTGGACAAACATGAGACTGTCATCCAAGAAAGACCAAAAGATTTCAAGGAGAAAAAGTATGAGAATCAAAATTCATTCTTGATAAGAGAAATTACTAAAGAAATAACAATTGTTCTTACCAAAACAAGTTCAAAACCAGAAACAGGCACCAATAAATTGAACCAGCAACAAAGAAAAGAAGAAAAATATTTTTGAGATTTCCACCACTCTGAGAATGTTAACACCCCCATCTAAGGCTCTTGAACACAGTTGACACCAAAAAAAAACCTGACAAAAATAATAAACCCAGTTAAAATAACAGAACTACTCTGCTCAAATAGCAGAGTGTGCAAGAGTTAATATGAATCATTCCATGGAAATATTTTCTCCTGAATGCTCTTTGAAAAGATAATTACTGAATCTTGGAGTATGGCTTGGAAGAAGTCTTCTACATTTTTACTATTCATTTTTTCCTCCTCTTTTTTTTTTTTTTTTTCTTCAATTTTGTCATTATCTTCCTTTTGTAATCCACCAAATACAAATCCAAAGTGGCCAAGATATTGCCATTGAAAATAAATTTTACTTATGACTTCAACAAGCATTTTCCTCAATAACTTAATTGAACAATACATTGGATGAACAGTATGCCCTTCTTATGCTCCAAATGGATTTTTTTACCATTATAGAATGGTTTGGGTTGGAAGGGACCTTAAAGCCATTCAGTCCCAACCCCTCTGCCATGGGCAGAGACACCTTCCACTAGCCCAGGTTGCCCAAAGCCCCGTCCAACCTGGCCTTGAACCCTTCCAGGGAGGGGGCAGTCACAGCTTCTCTGGGCAACCTGTGCCAGGGCCTCACCACCTTCACAGGGAAGAATTTCTTCCTTAGATCTCATCTAAATCTGCCCTCTTTCAATTTAAAACCATTACCCCTCGTCCTATCATTACCCCCCCAATAAAGATGTCATAAGATAGTAAGAGAGATATTTGTTGAAATTCACAGCAGTTAAATATGAGTACTTTCTTAAAAGCAAGAACTGATAGATCCACTGCGAGTGTGTACAACTCCAATAGCAAACTTTTATTTTAACTTTATAATGACCTACATGATACTGATATATAGAGGAATTTCTACCTTGCATCAAGTTTATGTGTTTCACCCAGAAACATACTCAAGAACAGATTTTCTTCTTTTGATATTTAAGGGAATTTCTGACGGAATTGCTACCAATGTCATAGGTAGTATATTAACATTTCAGACCATGCTTTGATTTATACTGACTTTAAACCGCCTTATTTTGATCTATGTTCAAAGACTTAGAAACTAAATCCAATATTGTTGAAAGAAATAAAAGTTATTAACTACTTCCAAACTCAATCAGAATTACTTTTGGAGATATACTGGTATGCTACTGGCGATCATTCCTTTGACTTGCTATGAAGAAAAGACACGGCATACTTTTTATGAAATAGTGTCATTCAAATATCAACCAAAAGGGAATGCACTGAATAAAACTGAATTTAACAATGGATAAAAATTGGAAGATGTTTCCACAAATGCATCTGAATTCAATGATGTCACTCTATCACACTTACACATGCAGATTATGTAATACTAATATAATAAAAAAATGAGCCATTGTGTGGCAATCAGTGTGATTTCTCTTCAGCTTTCCATTTATCAAAATTACTAGGTTTTTCTTTAGAGATTGTACAGGATGGAATTAAATATTTTCCTGAAGTCTTGATCTATAAATCAAAGCGTATTTAGTAGAAAAAAAAATCTTTTCAGTTGCCAATTGAATATAAAACAAAAAATCAGAAACATTATATCTGCATAGGAAGTCCATGCATTCCACAAAGACTTACGACTTGAGCTTCATTCCAATTAAAGTCAGAGAAAAGATTTTGCTGACTACAGTAGAGAGAGAATTGGGTAATTAGGCCAAATCCTATAGTGCTTATTTAGGATTTAAGCATATGAGAATAGTCTGTAAGTGATTATTATTATGATATAACACAAACCTAATATTTACCGAAGTATTTTGCAAACGCAAAGGAAGAAACAGCCTGTGATTGATTTGCTACTCTAAATGGTGGCTTGAAATAAGAGGGAGGAAGATGACATGACTTCACAAAATCACACATCCCATTGCAGGCAGAAATGAGAGAAAGATATTTCCCTTCTTCCATAAGGACACAGACACTAAAGCCAGAAGAATTTTGTGCAGCACTTGCCTACCAGTGATGCCAGCAAGTAGTGAAAGGGAATTTGGGGGTCTTGGTGTATTTCCATTAACTGGTATTGAAGTATATTACTTGTTGTTCTCGTTACGATATGCCACAGAATTATCCCAGTCTCAAGGGTGGCAACATTTGTGCAGAGTTTTAATTTAATTTTATTTACTTATTGTTACCTTGGCAGCAATAATAACTTTCACAACATGATAACTTGCCTGGATTCTTTTGTTGTTCTTTTGGGGGCTTGGTAATTTTTACTGTGCAAATACCATTAGTGCTGTTTATTTCTGATTATTAGATATTGCAGAGTTTCCCTCTGTTCTCTTATGAACTAGATGACAGAGTGGGGAGTAATTACCCACCATTTTGGTAATCCTTCCGTACGATGCAACAGGATCTTTTTTTTTCCTCTTTTTCTCTTTCTTGTGTTTTGTGCAGCACTGGGATTTTAAATTGTGAATCACCACAAGAATCCCTCTCCAAAGACTCTCCTTAACATTTTGGTCTAAAACGTCAGGACATCATTGTTCTCCTTCTATCATTTCTAATATACCTTTCCCTCTTATCCCTCCCTAAAGAATTTTTGGATTATATAGGCTCAGGGAGGCTTCTCCTGTGATGCCTCATTGAAACATTTACCTTTTCATGCTTTTGCACAATATGAAACACTTTCACTTCATCTCTTTGCAGTGAAATATTGGTTCTTTCTGACTTTCATAAAATATATGCAGGTTTCTCTTTTCTGCTGCACTATTAATTCTTTTGAATTATATAAGGAACAACTTCTTATTAGGGAAGTATGAACTTACTGAGATCAAAGCCCTACTTTCAGCTATGTTAGGGTCCCTTTTACCAGTCTGACTGTGTAAAGGTACTTTAAAGCAAGTCTCAATTTCTCACACTAAGCAGATTCAGGGACATATTTTTTATCATTTTGGCATGAGATTCTGATATTGTGTGACTAGTGGGCTGGCTCTTTTCAGAGAATTTTTAAAAAAGGAAAGACAGCTAACCTTGCTATATAAGTATAAAAGTAAAATTTATAAATTTGCTTGTCGAGAATATTGTTCCTTTAGCAGAGTGGATCCATTACATGTTTTCATTTTCTCAAAGCAGAAAGAATGTGCTGTGTCACAATTACCCTTAGCAGCTGCATCTGTCTGCTGAGCAAAAGTAATACATACTATCTGGCACATCTGCCTAAGAGAAATACAGTTTCAGGAAGTTACAGTTCATTGTTGCTGATTTCTAGGGTAAGGTTAAGAAATTTCTAAAATATGGAGAATTCCAACAAAACATGTTCATATTTAGCATATATGGACAGAACCAAATTATACTTACAGAGGAAAAAAATCATTGTAATATAAATATGACATTTATATTGTAATAAAATATTACAACTGTAATCTAACTATAAAAGCTGAATGAGATCAAATTGAGTGTTTTCTACAGCATTTTCCCATATCAGACTCAAAGTGCTTTACAAAGAACTCAAGTATCATTACTGAGCTAACAAAACTGAGATACAGAGTGGAAAACTGAGTCTCAGCTTCATGCCACCTTTAGAATATTTTTGGCTTCACTATATTGTGGGTACAGGCAAATGTAGGAGAGAGAGAAGACTAAGTCCATCTAATATCTAGATGCAGTTTGGCTGTATTTGTGTAGCACTACGAGCAAGCTAAAAATCATAATGAAAACATCTTAGATTTCTAAGAAATTCTAAAATAGATAAGAACAATAGTTTCCAATGTGAGCTAAAGGGGTCATTATATTATTATAGTAAAGATAACAGACCATACTATTTTCTTATTAAAAATTTAAGCTTCTGAATTGAATGATGATTGGATTTGTTATGTAATTTGATAGGCTGATTCAAACATTTAACAGAACTGTTTATTTTTTATTAAATCCAAATGTTTTCTCAAGGATAGATTTCATACTTTTAAAATATCACTTGATGAATTCAATACAGGATAATTTCTGTAATAATAAAAAAGTGATAACATAAAAGATTGACTAATTTTGCCTATGAAAAGGGAAAGCAAACAGACTTCTTTAGGAATGCCTTTACTGAGTATTCACAGATGAAAATTAAAAGAAGTTTAAGGAAAAAAGGTATCGTTCAAAGATGCTGAAAGACTGTTCTACTGTTCTATCAAGACTGTCTATAGACAGATATTTTACTTTGAGTGGATTTGCTGTTTGAATAAAGGCCAGAAGCGCTCTGGTATTTTAAAATTCCTAAATTCACATATATTAATATGTCAAGCCTGCAACATTCAGAACAATACCCAGACAATGGGCTCACTCAAAAAGTTAACTTATTCTCCCTGGTATGGATGGTGCCTGGCAAATCTTTTCAGTTTTAAAAATCTATGAAAAATCAAGATGCTAATCTAGACAACAGACAGACTCTCAAATCTGCTTTAGCTCATTTGCATTGCATAGACTTAAAGATACAGTTAGCAGCAAAGTAAGCGTGCTCTTTTTTCAGAATTATGGGTTTGGGGTTTTTTTTTGAAACTGGAAATAAATTCAAATAGAATAAATAAATAAATAAAAGGGTATAGATAGCTCTTCATGTTGTTAACCTAGTGCTGGAACTTCCATCTTGGAAAAAATTAACCCTGTTCTACTCACGGCAGCAGAGGGTCAAACTTGGAGGAGTCCTGATGAAAGTTTCAAACTGCTGCTGCTGCTGCGTTTCTCTGCAAGACAGACATACGACATGATTCAACCACTCACTCAGTTACTATCAGCTCCTGCCCCATTCAACCACCGAGTCGAAAAACACAATGTTCAAAATTCACTATTCCTATTTATTAACTGAAAGTATATTATGTTATGTTTTGGAGGTTTTTAATTTAAAATTAAATGTCAGTTTGATGTCTAGTCTTCATTAAACACTTCATTTTCTTATAGAATCACACTCTTTGTAGATGACATGATATCTTCATTGTAAACAGAAGTAACTAGTAACTGCTGCAGGCACAGCTTGTATCACTTCATTATTGTTCTGCAGAAAGGGACAGTAGGCCTGATTAAGTCTAGTTAATGTTATCAACCACTGTCATGTTAATAAGCATTTATTTTTGTTTATTTTAAGGTCCTAGACACATTTTACATATAATCATAGAACACAAGGAGGGAAGGCACTCAGAGATCATCTGGTCCATTCCTCATGCCCGAAGGAAGGACCAGCTATAACTTCATCTGTCATGACAGACATCTGTCCGGCCTTCCACCACTGTCTGACCTTCAGTGGCAGTGACCGTAAGCACCCTAAGCAATCTGTTGCATCATTTTACTGCCCTTTTTCTCCAAATTTAATCCAAATCTCCCTGGCTGCAGTTTAAGCCCATTACATCCTGCCTATCTAAATACAGAGTTTTTTATTCTCTTCTTTTCTGTATCACTATTTTACACACTTGAAAAGTATTACCATGCCTGCCTTTTATTTGAAATAAACAAACAAAATGTAAAATGTTTTCTAGAATCTGATACTCTTGCTTTTCTACAGTACACTTTCAAATCTTTCTTGTGCTCAAAATTGAACACAATCCGAGACCTGGGTGTTGAACAGAATAAGAAATTTAGTCACACATCTATTCATGCCTACATACAGCTTCTTCAAAATAGGATTGCTTATTGCATTCTGAGAACAGTATGTTTGCCCCTTCGTGCAGATTTTGACAGTTGTCTAACATTTAGTTTACATGGTCCAGCGCAGATTCTTTGTACGCTGCAGAGTCTCCTCCATGGAGCTGATGTCTAGGTGGTGTTTTCCATCTGCACAGGTAGTTAATTCTGCTGAGGCACTCCTGCCTTGCTGAATGGTGTTTTTTATGGTTGGTTAAGATCAGTCTGGATTCTCATCCATTTATACTACTCTGGTGTGGTTTCCTAATCAATGTTTCTTTAGCATTTTTTTTAATATCTAATATTAACTGTATCAAAAGATATAGAACAAAGATTGTACTCCACCCACAAAGCCTTCTGTCTCATATAAAGAAATCAGATTGCTCTGACATGGATCATTATTAAAAAAAGACATGTTGGCTCTTATCGTGTTGGTATCTTATAAATACCTATGAGAAGTGAAATTAAGCTGACTGGTCTGCAAATCATAGCTCCTGTACTTTGCTTTTTTGAGGAAGACATCAATTTTGCTTTCTCCCAGTACTTCATCTGCCTCTAACCCACATACAGTCCTGATATTTACTATGTAAACACTTCTCAATATTAATTGAGACTATGGGTTCCAACATGATTATGTTCTTTATATTAATACAAAATTCCAAGTAGTTCTAAATCAGCAGAAAGCTCTGAAAAATCAATGTTACAGCAATTATTATGGTAGCCAGTAATAAAATAACTTAAAATATGCTTGTTCAAACAAATCTGCATATAAATTAACTTAGTTCATTTGATATTAAAAATAATTTCTATATGCATTAAAAAGATGTGCTGCCACAGTATACAGGGAAGAGCTCATGGTTCCTTTACTCTTTTAGCCTGTTTTTTGTTTGTTTGCAGTTTGTTAATACATAAGGACATCAGGGAAATTTTTAACATTACAAGATACCTGCATAAAATAAGTTATTATATATTCACAATGAGCCACAGTACAAAATACTGCTAAATCAATTTTTAATAATTAAATTCTTTTTAATCTCACAAATTATCTGAAAGTGAGATTAAGACCTCAAAATTGATTAAAATATTCTTTTTCAAGTATAGCATCAGCATTGCAATATATTATTGACCCAAAATTACTCATTCATAAAAGCTTGTCTTCTAATGGTAGCAACAGCTATGGTCTGATCATTACCAAAAGCTTCATTTTTGAAGGACAGTACATGATTTATTCTGCAACACATTTTTTCAAGAAATTAGCTCCAAAATAATCCACTTTCCTAAACTGTCCACCATTTTAAAAATCTACATTTTTCTTTATACAAGGACAACCACTGGTTTAATGACCAAAAAATTATGATTTAAAAAGGCAATTATAGGCTGTATTGTAAGTGGTTAAACTTCCATAGAACAAGGTTAGAATTTTGCTAGCAATACATTTTTCTTCTAGGAGAATGTAACAGATAACTGAGTACAAAAGACAGGTGTTTAACAGAAAATAGACAAAATGCAGCCAGAAAAATAGGGTTAGTTTTTACTACTGTCCTAAGGAACTGAGCACATTTATACAAGGGTTCAATTTGAAACATTCCCTTTAAAAAGTGATTAAGCCTTAATCCAAGGCAGGCACATGTAGAATTGAAATTTATATTGCAGATTAGTGTGATCTCATATCAAGATGCTATCATGAGTGGCACAAGCAGGTAGGAGAAAAAAAAAAAAGTATGAAAGACTATGCAACATTCACTTTGTAGTAACTGCTTCAATAAATAATTTTTGTACATATGCATAACAGTCCTGAATTGTGCTTTCTTCCTATGTTATATATTAGTGGAAAATTAACCTATTCATAATAATAACCAAAAGCTGTTTGAGTGCACTTTAACGCATTCTTATTTATGCTCTCTTGCTTGAAAAGAACATTTAATACCTCACCTACTCTTAACATAATTCAGTTACGACTAGCACAGGGTACCTTCATCACATCAGGTGGTGTCAAACACACCCTTTTGCAAGTTCTGGGTGTGCTCTGCTGATCTTTAAAACTTTCTACAAAACCCAGAGGCCAGATGGTGAATCCAACAAAACATATAAGGGGATGCAAAGCAACTTTTCTCAATAAGTGGAGCACCACGTGGGCCTGGGATGCCACGCTAAAGTTCCGGTAATGTTCTAAACTCCTGCATTTGTACTGTTTTGATCCAGGAGCTTGGTTTTGCTGTTGAGCCTTAATCAGTCACATCTTTTGCTTCTGCACTTTGTGTGTAAACTTTTCCAAGGACAGGCAGTAACCTGTCAGTCAGTCCCTTGACTTGGGTGTCACTGCTAATGACACTTCATATTATTGAACGTTTTTCCTTTGAAACAGACTTTTATGTGCTTCTGACACAGTTTTGAAAAGAAAAATGTGCCTAAAGTATGTTGTGAAAGAACAAAACTGAGAGGCACAGATGTTACTACTTGCTGCCATATTCTATTAAAGCCTTAATAATGTGCATTTATACTAAGTTGAAAATGGTACTCCAGCATGCTTCTCTCACATATGAATGTCAAAAAAGGAACTGTTCTTTCCTTCATAAAACATACCAACAAATGCAGCAACATTCTTAAAAGTAATGTTGTGGTTTTGACTCTGTACAAGTGGATCCTTAGGGACTTTTTTGGAAAGATCAAGCAAATCATTAGGAGTCCCTCTAAAACATTTTATATTGACTTATTTTCTGAAGCAGCAGCTTTCATTTATGTTGTCATCTTAGTTTACTTGACAGCTTCCTTTTACACAATTTTTAGATATAAATGTGAGCCACAGACTAACATAGAAACAAAGAACAAAATCTTGTGCACTTCCAAAGCATGTTAATGTTCCTGAAACCTTTGCCACCACAAAGATTGATACATGACCATTACCTCACCTGCCCCTTGGACAAAATCTCTGGTACATGTTCCACTCATAAGATTTGGTACAGAATGTTAATATTTTAGCATTCTGTCAAAAATGTTCACATTTTGAAAATACTTTTGCTAAGGTTATGTCATGATTTTGGTGGGTTTCCTTCTCATCTTCATGGGTGCAAATGAAAAAAAAATTATGTATTAAAATTGCAATAGTATTTAAACCTTTATTCTCATTTTCACACTATTCGTCTACTACTGGTTTGTATGATATAAAAGCTGAAACCTTAACCATTTCAACATACTATGTAGTTGAAATCCAAGATAGTTGTCTAAGAGTTGGCCAAGCTGAACAAGTGTGCAAGTAGCAGGCTGCAGACACAGCTCCAAACAGCCTCTTTGTATGGTTCAGCAACCTATTGCATAGTATAAGTGCCACCAAAGAGGAAAGTAGTGGTTCCTCAGCTCTAACTATCCATGATTCCCAGGGGGCCTTTCAGCCCAAGCCTTATTCCCAAAGGTGGGAAGTGAAGGTGCCCACAGCAGCTACCCGAATGTGCACATAGCCCAGCCAGCACAGATCTAGTCCATATGTCAGCAGTATCATGGTTTTGTACTGTAGATTCTGTTAGGGAAAAGTATAAAACAATTCATGAAGCCCACTGACAAGCTAGCAGTAATTTATATTTGGGGTTTGGGGTTTTTTTTGCACTCAAGATGACAGTTCCTATGAGGTTACAAAGTACGAGTCCCAGTTCTAAAAGACAACTCTCCTTCAGGGTTAATACAACTTTCAGCATATGAAAAGTAACAAAAATTTAACCATGAACAAATATTTCTACTTAAAATATTGTGGAAGCAGTTTATTATGCTTATTTGGTGTATTTTCATATTTTTATGGGAACCTTTAAAACCTGCACAGTCTTTATTAAAAGTAAAATATTTAATTGTGAAATAACTCAGTCACAACCAGTTCAAGCCAAACAACCCAGACAAGTGTTTCCCCACCTCTTAATTAAAGTCAGTGAGAGCTGAAGTCAAACTACCTCATAGGTGGTGTTTGATCAGAAGCCCTGATGGAGCAGCCTAAGCCTTTCTGTACAGCTTTTTTTTCACCGTGCTTTCAACTGAAAAAAGTACTGCCAATTTATGCCAGCAGTCACCAGATTCTGTTTGTCTGCCTATGAGAAAGGCTCATGTACCTTTATCTGTAAGCATGTGTATGTAAGAAAGAGAAGGCAACAGCTATAACAAGACCATTAAAAGTAAATTTGAAGTCTTGCATCACTGACAGCAGAAACATGAAAAACTTTTGTTAATCAAAACTTGAAAGATGAAAGCTCTTCATAGCACTCATTCAAAATATGTTTTGACCCCATCATTCCCCTTTGGGAACATTTCCATTTTTATGTCAGATGGAGAGTAGACTGGATCCCAAGCTGCTCCATTACATGTACATTTACTCTTAACCTAACCTTCTTTATTTGTTTTTATTTCATTTTCAAAGTCAGTCATTCCCCATCCTTTCAGTGGAACAGATCACTATGGCTAAAGCACGGAATGGCAGGGAAAAAATAATTCCTCTTCCCTCTGCTGTTAAGGACAGAGGGGAGTTCCCCTTCCCAGTCAGACGTGGGGAAGCGATGCCCTCACAGCCCTTCCCTCCCTCATAGCCAGGCTGAGAGCTCCCTCTCCTGTTTCAACACATTTTCACCACTGTACTTCACTTTAAAGAACCAATATGAGAGAGGAGCAAAACATACCTGACAGACAAAACTATGGGAAATGTAATGAACTAGAGTACAACTCAGCTCAGGAAAAAGTATACTCTTCAAATCTCTAATATCTAGAATATGGCAATTAATACTGACTTCTGAAATTATAAAATATCTTTTACCACATCACAGAGCTTTTCTATCAACTATGGCAGTAAGACTAGACTATGCACTGGCAATGCTACTACAATTGTATAAGTAGAAAGACAGACAACCAAAGAAAGTTCATCCTGGGACAATCATTACAACTCCTTAAAACTTAAAAGCAAATAAAATAATAACATAAATTCTGTCGTTATTCTGTATTTACAGAGAGATTTGGCAATTCTAGAACATGTAACATGAACGATGAATATTTCATTTGGCAGAGAAGGAATTCACTGAGATGAAACATTTCATCTATAGGAGAACCACAAGTAGGAGTTTACATAGTATCAAAAACAATAATAAAAATCTCAGAGCAATAGAACATATTATACTTAATCAGCATAAAACTATGAATATTCAGTGCCTACCCACTGTTTTCCAATTAAAATGTTTGATTTTAAAACAACCAAACACAATTTATTTTATTAAAAAGAGGAGTCAAATGAAAAGGAACACAAATCACAATTTTTATTTGGACTAGATAAAAAACAAAAACCCAACCAAAAAAAAAAAAAACAAACCCACAAAACAGCTCGACACCACACAACTAGTGAATAAAGGAAAAAAACACCCCAAAACTGTATGTATAAAAAGGTAATAGAATACATCATCTATGCTAAGAGAAAAAAAAATCCAATAAATATTTAGTCAGTCAATAAATCAGCAAGTAAATAAAATAATGAAAACATGAAATATAAAAGAACCATAGATGACTACAGGAGAAATAATGTGAGTCAATGATCAATGAATTTAATGGAAGTCTTTCCAGTGACATTAATAAAATTCAGAGCTGGCTTTTGTGCTCAAAGATGATGGCAGTTTTAGGTGATACAATCATTTTCAAGCATTAAAACACAATAATGACAGCCCCTTCTGTTTGGCTGGTTGTCTGTGTTGGCGAGGTGGAGAGGGGGAAAGAGGTGTTAAGATTGCTATTAGAGAAAGATGAAATGTTACACCACTCCAGATTAGAACTGAGAGCCAATAAAATATTTCTGGCAATGCCCTTGAGATAACCACCTGTCACACCACTAGAACGTGCTTCTGAGTTATTTTCTGATGTAGTTACATTCCTAAGCCCTTATTTTCAGTATAACATATTACTTTTTAGTAGCTGGTACGCTATACAGCACATGTATTAATTTTCCTTCTTCCGATGGAATTTTTAATGAAGATAAATTATAATCATGACATTTACATCTCAATGATTTCCACAATTGAAACATTCTCATAATACTGGTGCACATGCTGTAAGTGGGTTACGCAGCCAGATACTAAAGCAATCATTTTATCATTGTCAGAATGAATATAATGCCTACAGCAATCAATTGGACTTTTATGGGAACAGTTAGCTCAGCTGTTTTTGCATTGAAAGAAATGCACTGAAGTGCCCATTATCCATCTCCACTGTCAAAGGACAAGCCATGATCTTAGCTTTCACTCCCAAGAGTGTGAACTCTGCCTGATCATACAACTATGATCAGAAACTAAGAAAGGGCCAGGATGGCCAGCAACTGCCAACAGCAAAAGGAAGAATAAACAAGGGCTAGCTGACTCTGGGCGCACTCATGTGGCTCAAACAGAGATTTCAGTTGTGGTTTCTGTACCCTTGGAGGAGAGGAGATGGTTCTGGCCAAGATGAGGAGGAGAACTAAAGACAGTGAAGGTGATTAAAAAAAAAAAAAAAAAAGGTAGATGAGTGAAAAAAGAGGAGGTTGCAAGAGCCCCAGTTGGAGAGAAGTCTGAGAGGAAACAACAATACTGGTGTGGGTGAAAAATGAGGACAGATTGGCCAGTTTTCTCTAGTGATGCTATAAAAAGTTAGAAGTCAGAGTTTATAATAGCTGGCAGAATAACTACAACAAGATTTCTCTGCAACTACTCACCATTATTTCTAGAAGTTCCAGAAGTGAGGTGGGTACACTTTTGTTTCAGGTCCTCAGGTCACTTGGCCGTTGTTCCAAGCTCCCTCACTATCTTAGCTTTTTCACAACAGTTTTTGTGATTTAACAGCAGTCTCCCTACCAGTTGTCTGATGCACCAATCCCTATGTAGAAATACTATCCAAAATGTGTCTACATTTCCTGATCTAGTCCATGTGCCAAAGAGAGCCAAAAAATACTGCGCTTTGCTTATTATTGAGTCTCACAGTAAACTGCATCATTAATCAATAGACATTTTGTGAAAGAACAGTGGATAAGACGCACAAGTCATTAGGACCACCAAGCTAGGCAAGCAGCTTCCCACACTAAAGGTGAATTACTCCTGTGAAGTAGTTAGTGTGCCACTCTTAGTAAGGTACCACATTTTATTCCCATTTTCAAAGGCAAACTGAACATGACCTCATCTCTTTCATCCTTTTATGTTTGTTGGGTTTTTTTGAGGTTCTTTTTGGTGTATCTTCTGGCATCTCCTAGGCTGATTTGTTCTAGAATGTCCTGCATAAAGAATGTCCTCAGAAGCCATGTTTTTTGAGGATGAAGAGGGATTGCACTGTGTGACATATCTGGTAGCTCTGCAGCTCAGAGCAGTCTTCTCAAAAGCGTAATGGAATAATGAGGAGTTTGGTGAGATTCATAATCATTCTTTATACCCCAACATAAAGACAGAATAAATCTGATTCAACAACATTACAGTGGACATAACCCAGTGGAATTTATCACAGAATCTGGAGGTATTCCTTATTAGATTTGGAGAAAATAAAATGTGGATATTTTTTTTTTCTTTCATGTTGTGCCTGATAACACAGAACAGAGCCTCTAACTTATTCATATCTGAGCTGATGACATCAGTAAAGTCCCTACATTCCTCAGCTTTGAAAACATCTGGCCTACAGGAAAGACAGAAGTGTCTAAGGAACCCTAAAGAGTGTTCCTTAAAATAATTTCTGCTTTTTTGTAATGCACTGAGTCTCTAGATCTGCTTAGCAAAAGATATTATAGTAATAAATCTTTTTATACTTTTGAAGAAAAATGAACAGTAAAGGTTAATGCTGGGAATATACTATTTAAAATAAAAGAGTAAATACCTCTGCCAGCTATTTAAACATTCAATGGCCAGATACAGAGATGAAAACCTGTTAATGTTTCTGTTCACATGATCCTTACTCAGAGCTTGCAAGTTCTGCAAACATAAAATCTTAAGTCCTCACTTCTGTATTTCAGATTTGCAACATTTTCAGGAATTTATTAGTAGAGAGTAGTTCTCTGAAGTTATTCTGAAAAGGTCCTACCAGTATGAATGGATTTCAAATATCTCACAGTGTACCCAAAGAACAACAACAGGAATTAAATACTACTGAGGGTCAGCAAAGCCACAGCTTCCATAACACAATGGTGAAGATCAGATCCCATCACAGTCGGATAGATTTTCTGCATTTTATTATGTCATTCCAATGAACGGGCCTCTTAATTCATCAGCAAACACAGTGCTCAAGGTGAGTCAGGTGCATACAGGCATTGCATATGCACAGTGCCTATATATACAGACAGTACTCAGAAGGGAACTGACAATTCTTAAATGAATGCCATGCAGGAATCTCTCTACTGACACTTGTCTTGATAAAAATTTATTTGCTTGTTATTGAATACAGATTTTTTTAATAACATATTTATGTGGGCAGATATCATGCATAGAAACTACAGTCCAGCAAGAAAAATTTCACAATTATATTAATTCCACAGAGGAAAACTGAAAAAAAAGGACTTTGTTATTGTACTATTACAAAAAAAAACACCAAACAACACTCAGAAAAGTCAACTGGCTATGTAAAGGCAGCTCAATTCCCCACTCAGTTTGACAATTATTGCCAAAGCTGGAGTACACTTATCTGTGCCTACACTGGTCTTTAGTAGCTGGGAGGAATCTGGCAGACTCCCAGATCTACCCACTCCCTGACTGGGCTCTTCTGATGTCAGACTAAGCCTCCAGACAGGATCCAGCAAGCACCTTAGCACACCTGTGTAAGGGACTGTGTTGGACTGTGTTTGTCTCAACATTGCTGCTGCACCACTACCACTTCCTGGCCTCAGCATCCTGTCGCCGTGGAGGAGTACGCTCTACGAACTGTCCCCGACGAAACCATGATATCTGCCCGAAGCTAGAACAACATCATCCTTGGCAGTGCCTACCAAGCTGCACCTGCGTGCGAGCTGGGTGGAGAGGAAATCGGGGTGAGGAAGAATGTGCAGGAGCTGAAGACGCTGCAGGTCGACCCCCCGCCGGCACGACTACCGTGAATACCTGGGCATGCGTGCATGGAGGAACACGGGGTGGCACATATTACAATGAGCTCCGTGGAAATGGGCGGACTTTTCAGAGAAATTGTGGGGACTGGGGCAATAAAAGGACTGCGTACTCCTCTCTCAGGACTCTTGTGCTCCCTCTGGATTTTGATGAGCTGGGACTTTGGCGGAGCTTGGAGCACCATCACCTGCACCAAGACTGAGCCAACGGGACATCACTGGACTCGTGGTGGTGGTAATTAATCTTGCTTCATCTCTACCATTTGCTTGCTTAGGGATTCTGACTTTTCCTTTCTTTTTCTCTCTGTCCTATCGCTATTATCAGTTGTTACGGAAAAAAAAGTTCACAAGGTTGTGCGGCATCTGACCTCGTTTGTGTCTTAATCTCGCTCTTGGGATCGTTTAAGAACCCCCCCCCCCGATATTTGATCGGGACAGCCTGGTAGACTGGCACCTCAGTGCTCACCGTGCCACACGTCCAGGTCTGCCATCTAAGTGGACAGCAAGGAGAAGTAGACTTGAGGGAATTTCAAAAAGCAATGACAGATACTCAAAAGAAAATCCATGGACAGCTCGTTAAGAAGAGACTCACTTTTTAGAAGCCTAAATCTACATTTTAGGATGCTAGCCTACGTAGAGGGAGAGGCAAAATGATATTTATCTGACAAAGATCTGTTGGAAAAAGCCAAATACTGCAGTGCATTCAGCCAAACAAGCACCACTCCCTGGAAATCTCTTCTCCAGCAATGTGGATTATAGACCAAAAGCATCTCAGCCTTCTGTGGGCTGTTTTGTTCCCTTATTTCAAAGGCCACATATATTTTTCCCTTCCCTACCTTGAAATGGCTCGTTCTCGACTCTGATTTCAGCTGGTTCAACTCGACACCCATTTTCCTCCCCAAAAGCAGTTTACTCACTCTTTAGCTAAAAAGTCTCCTATGACCCAAGAAATACTTTTTCATACCAAAAACTAGAGATGTGGAAAATGACATTATGTATGGCAAAAGCTTGAGATGCTGGGAATATTATTCAAAGAACAGAAATGTGAGAAGCTTGAAGCTGCCAATTGAAACAAAGGGAGCAGCAAGAAAGGAGACTGTAGAAAATGTATTGTCAGTGACTCCTGGCCTGGAATTGAATCCCTAGGTGAGTGCTGAGACAGTCTCTTGAATGCTAATGAGATGCTTAACATTATCTAGTTCTCTGGCTGACTTTGTGACTAGGGAAAATAGTGAGCAAGAAAAGGAAATACAAAACACTGTTTGCAGATCTGGGAGATACAGTGCCCAGACCCCTGGGAGGTGGGGCAGAAATCCTGCATAAATCCTGAAAGAGCCAGACAGGAAGAAGAACAAAGACCTTCACGGCAAAGAGCAGAGGTTTGGTAGCATTTTACAACCATGAGTCTCCCAGACCTTGTGGCACTCACCCTGCAGGACACCAAGAGATGAGACTGTGACCCATGTGCACAGTCAGTCTAAATAAACTCCTCAAGGGGTAGCCAATGGGCATCACACTGTTCTCTTGCTTGCTTTGTTCTGTATTCAGGAGATATTTTTACTCAGCTGGGAAGGCCTGAATTGAAATAAGCAGTATTTAGTGTTTACATACTGTTTTACACCAACACCAAGAAATATTTTGCCACTAATATTCTAGTTTGATGTATTTTAGTATCTAATATTTTTAGATAACTGTCCTAGATATTATATATCTAGTATTTTCAGATCATAACCAGCCATCAAGAATTAATAATACTTTAGTAATGAGAACATAAAAAATATAATTTACCATAAGAAAGAGTCATGGGAACTAAATCTGGAAGGAAAATTTTAAACCATTTTTAGGATGTTGACTTCTTTTGGATCTCCTGAAACCTGAAATGATAAGGCTCTGCTTTTAGTGACATAAAATGGGAAATACTACCATCATATATTTTTTTAAATCTCAGCTAAAGAGACATTATTGTAACAATCCCATAGTGATGAGTTGTCAACAGTGTAATCAGGTAACATACCAAGCTCTGAAAACACTTTAGATATAAAAACAAAACTGGTTTTGAAAAATATCAATCCTACTTTTAAAAATAAATTTTTAATGCATTTTAAAATCCCACCCAACCACAAATTCAAATATTCTAAAAGTAATCAAGTTTAAAACTATTCAGTTGAATAGCAGTAAAATATCTATGCATATATAGTTGCCATTTCTAAACAACTTCATACATAGCAGGGGCCATATTACTTTCCCCATCCTCTGAGAAAACAACGTGAAGTTTCCTTACAGAGATAACTTCGATATGCTGTCAGAGGTGGAAGATTTTTTTTTTTTTTTGGACAAAAGCCTAGGAGATGTCCTTCTCAGAACTTCAGAAGTTTGTTGAATTTGAATAACCTACCAAACTTTGAGAGAAGACATCAGTATAAATGCCCCATGGATAGGGAGCCAACCTTAAACCTGGGAGCCTTACAATCAGTTCTCTGCTTGCCAAAGTCCACCTTAGAGAAGTCAGATAATACTAGACAGCAAGTTTTAGAACTGATGTGAGATTTCTATACCTTCTGCATTTTCAAAGTAAAATACCAGACTGTTGAAAACAAAATTCAGCTCTGGGGCCCCAACATCAGAAGGACATGGACCTGCTTGAGCAGATCCAGACGAGGCCACAAAGATGATCAGGGGGCTGGAGCACCTCCCCTATGAGGACAGGCTGAGAGAGTTGGGGGGGTTCATTCAGCTGGAGAAGAGAAGGCTCTGGGGAGACCTTAGAGTGGCCTCCAAGGACTGAAAGGGGCTACAGGAAAGGGGGGAGGGACTCTTGATCAGGGGGGTAGGGATAGGCGAGGGGTAACGGTTTTAAACTGACAGAGGGGAGATTTAGATGAGATCTAAAGAAGAAATTCTTCCCTGTGAGGGTGGTGAGACACTGGCACAGGTTGCCCAGAGAAGCTGTGGCTGCCCCCTCCCTGGAAGGGTTCAAGGCCAGGTTGGACGGGGCTTTGGGCAACCTGGGCTAGTGGAAGGTGTCCCTGCCCGTGGCAGGGGGTTGGAACTGGATGGTCTTTAATGTCCCTTCCAACCCAAACCATTCTGTGATTCTATGATATTCTGTGGAACACTGTCAATTCTGATCAACTTTGGAAGTCAGTAAGAGTAAGGCACCCAGGTGCCTTTGTGCCTTGGTGTTTGGATAAACTCTTCAAGAGCAGTTCATCTGTGAACAAATGTGATTCTGTAACAATGCCAAGGTCAGTGATGTGCTGAGTAAGTACCACTGGCAAGTCAAGATGCCTGAGGGCACCTTGAGATCATACACCAAATTTTTCCGCTATGTCAAAAATAATATGAGAAGAGATTACATCATGTAACCTGCCATCTCCTTCCTTTTTGTAAAATCCTTGCCTCCCCCCACCCCAGCTTGTGAAATCCCCTCACGCACCTGGCATGCTTCCCAGAACTTGCACTGAGTTTCATTAAAGAGGGAGAATACTGATTTGGGGGGGATCTGGTCTGCATTGCCATAAAATATGTCACTACCTACTTATTCAAGTTGTAGAGGAAATCTGTGATCAACAGAGCATGAATAAGATCAGAAGCTCTTACATATCTAATTTCTTCCTTCAGGTTAAAAAAGGCAAGAGGTAGAAAAAAAAGTCATCTCCCTGAATATTGTCTTTGGTAATACCAGACTGGACCCATGCTGATAACCATCTTGCAACACAGAAGGCAACCTCTTAATAAACACTAAACCCTTCTAATCTGAAAGATTGCAACTACTCTAATTACCAGAAATTAAATTGTTCAAGGAAGGCTTATAAAATATAAGTCACTGTGTGCTCAAGAGAATAACAATATTTTTGCCTTTTTTTTTCTTTTGACAGGGCCTGATCCACTGGGTGGTATTATAGTACACAAGATTAGAGACAGATGGCCAGAAATACAGATAGTTACTAAAAATAGACCTCATTGAAAAGCATTTGCAAGATTTTGCCATAAATGAAAACTAGGGTTTTTTTCTAGTAAAATTTGTATGTCCTCTTGCAAATGCCTGTGGCATGTTAATTACTCAGACTGTTGTTTTATAGAGCACTTTTGCAAAGGACACTTGGGTTCTAACAAATAGATTAATTAAAAATTCATAGATATTTTAAAATATTTCTCAACACACCTTATTTTTCACTCCTTTTGTGCTCAAAAGAAGTACTAGCTGCACAACATTTGAGGTAGCAAGGACAGTTGCATTAAAAATTTTGTGGTAATAACAACTACACGGACCAGGCCATGCAGGAGCTGTCACTACAGAATATAAAAGAAATCACGTAACTATGTCCAATCAAAAAGTCAGCCCTGTTGCCAATGACAGTGGGAATTTTGTTATGCTAGAGAAAGTGCATAGATACTGGATGGATAATGCCAGTTTACAACAAGCAAACCATTGCAACAAAATAAATAACAATTAAATTGATTATATCGTGACATATGCATTTTTTCCTGTGGGAATAAAGTTTTATTTTCCTCAGTAGTTTAGTTTGCTGAAGGAATGGACCAAAGAATCACACTAGAGAGATCTTGAAATTCACAGCTTCAGTTCTTATGCCCTGAAAGGCCTTTTTCACAGACTTTTCTCCCTTAACCAGACAAAAAGCACATCCTTTCATGCTGTTAACCCACATCACCATATTTCATATTCTTGCTGCTATACTTCAATAAGTCCTCTGGTGACAGAGAAGGTTACTCAGGTCTGGAAGTGTCTCTGTTGAGCTATGGCAAACATATTTAGTTAAGTCCTTTTTGGATTATATAATTCAGAAAACAGTCCAAACTGTTCGTCTGAACCTCAGAGACGCCCTACAGCACACAAGATTTGAAGACAGCTGCCAAACTAGCAAGATGCCAAACCTGCTGACACCCCTGAGTTCATTCAAACAGAGGTGCAGCTCTCAGGGTCAGTAGGAAAGAGAGATAAAAAAACATCTGATACTTAATTAGGAGCTGACTAGCCCTTACATTCTCAAACCTTCCCTCCTCTCTGCAGTATATATTTTCTAGGTTAAAAATTTAGGAAGTTACAAATTTAAACTTTTTCAAATTTGTGAAAGGGTCTTCCTCTATCATTCATTAAAACTGTCTCAAAATTATGAGACATTTGTTCAAATATTGAGTGTTTTATTACAATGCTTGGAGCTGGCTTGAAAATGTTGATCTCCCTTCCAAAAGAAATGTGTGCCTATGCAGATCTATACATATATAGCCCACAGCAGAAGTATGATTTACAGATTTTCAGGTGTATAATATACATATTGTATAATATTACACAATATTATTATCCTAAAAATACTAAATGTTGCACAAGGAAATATGAGTTTCACATAGATCAGCATCAGAGAAATTCATACACACTGATCTAAAAACACTCATTCACCTATGGAGCATTTGTGTCAAACTCCTACACTGCTAAAACTGCAACAGTTTCTAATTTGCGTATAATATTGACTGCAGATTGCACATTCTATTAACAAAAAACAATGGCTTCTAGCTGTTTCATCAACTGGTTTAGATGCCTCCATCTAAACTCATTGTTTAATTTTCTCTTGCTGAAAAACTGGGATCCTTCCAGCGTTCCAAGATAGGCACCCTCAAATATTAAACCACTTTTATGCAACTGTTTGTTTTGTTTTGTTTTTTTAATTAAGGTCTCTGTTTTTGTTACAAGTTACCAGCAATGGGCGGTTAAACCAGCTGCGGAAAAATCCATGACACATCATTTGGCAGTGTACGTCGCTTAATAAAAGAACGTGTTTGATATGAAGATAGAGTCTACACATATAATATTCCTTTGTACAGTTTAAGAGTGACACATTTCAGAGGCTACACATTACTAGTAGCAAAAAACAAACACATTTCGTTTTTCACCTCGTGCTGATGTTATCTGGAACCAGTGAGATGATGTGAAGGGAAGGCAGGGTCAGAAGTACTGCGTGACTTAAACTTGAGAACAAAATAAAAACTTCAGTAAAAGTACACAAATACATTGTTACTAAATAGAAGTATTTAAAAGCTGTTCAGAAAAAAAATATAATTAAAAAAGCCATGATTAGCATTATACATAAATAATGCAAGAAGTTCTCAGGAGTTATGAAATGATAGGGAAAGCAGTGGTTTGAAATGATTTTGAGAAGTAATTGTAAAATAATTTCAGTTGGGATAGTTTAAGAAGTTTCCTACAAGATCCTACCATCACATTTGCATATCAGTAGACATTATTTGAATTTGTCTGGACATAAGTACATTGGAGAATAATATAATTATGGAAAATTTTAAAATGTTCAGATAGAGACTGGACACCTACTCCTCATTTAATTAGAGAAACAACCACCTCAGAACAGGTACTGAGAAAAAGCCCAAAGAGAATGAAAAAATAACTCAATCAGGAAAGAAGTTGAATCTTAGAAGCTAGAAACTGAAAACTGTCAAATTCAAGATGATTTTACAATGAGAATGAAAACAAATAGTACAAGAATGTTTCATCATGTGAATAAAAGAACAGGACAAGACAGTGGGGATTTTAGGCAGTAAGATAAAACATAATCTAGATATAGTCAAAAATGTAAATGGATACATTAAATATTTAATAACAGCAGTACTGAACCTGGGGCAAAAGCAAAATGGCTAGTGAGGATGAGAGCACAGTCACAGAAATGACCAAAGTTGAGATGAAGCAAAATACTTAACTCTATCACTAAGCAGGATTAGAGAATCATCATCCCAAAGCATTAAAGCAACTGGCACATAAATTCTCAAGTCCTGTGGATTTTTTTTTTTTTTTTTAATTAAGGGACATAAAATGAGTCTCCAAGTGACTAGAGAGCAGTGAAAGCAGTGGTTTATTTCTAAATTGAGAAATAAGTGATGAGTGTAATCATAGACCTATTCTTGCAGCTCTGGTGCATGTAAGATTTTAAACACCCTGGGAGGGAGTGGGGGGTGGTGGAAATAAGACCTAGAAAGGAAATGAAAAAACAGGATGCAATGGAGCCTAGGTTTCCAAGGAGAGATTACTGATACTGACCTACTGGCTTTCTTCTTCCTTTTTTTCCTTACCCTTCTTAAGAGAATTAGTTTCTTGGACAGGAAAATGAGATAAATCTAATCTATCTGGACCCCAGTGAAATAGCTGATTACTTGTCACACTGGAAATTACTCATTAAAGTAGACTAGATGAGGATCAGCACAAAAAATGAGGATGGCCAGAGAACCATCTGAAAGAGACAGAAGAGTGGACTGATGAGTTTAGACAAAATTTCCCTGTGATAGCAAGGATTAAGCCTTAATGACTCAGAGGGTTTATTCTTTTGTCGTTCTTTATGTTCTTATGACAGGGAACTACTACCCATCTGCAGGATCCTTTTGGGTTGACATAGAGATGTGCAGACATGTTTGCCCATGAGGTACTATTAAAGAATAACAGCATGAAAGTCCATATAAACTATGATTGGGATCATATTCATCTTTTTCCTAAAACTACATATGAATGAAAAGGTAAGTGCTAGCATTTTTATGACATTGTAGTATGTCACTCTGTGAATAATGACTGTGAATAAATATTGTGTTCACGGAATTTTAATCTCCCTTACGTCTGAAGTTCATAACGATATTGGTACTAACAGATTTATATTCCCCACCCAGCCAGCCTCATCAAATGACAAACCCCGGCATTCAATTGCATTAAATGATAATTAGTCAGTCTACTTCTAATCTGATGGTTAATATATCATGTCAAAGGCTTTCTTATGAAGAAGATTGAATTGGAATTTCATCTATAGCATTAACATAATCCATTACGATAATGGGTCCCAATCCCAGACCTGAAGCCTCAAGGAAGTTTGGATATGGAAATGAATCTGAACCCAAGCTTTCTGCCTCAAGTGTTTCACTGTGCAATAGGCCAAACCAGAATTTATGTATTTGTCTCCCTCGAACTTGGGAGAAATTGAGATTTTACAGAAATAGATAATTATACTACATAACTGCGCCGAGTGTGACAAAGCAGTGTTTCCAAGTTTTAACCAGTAATAATGGGATGAGTAGAGATTCCCAAGAGAGAAATCCAAGGAGCAACTGAGTTACCTACACACAAATTAACAGTGCTGTAAACATGCTGGCACTTCCTGCTTAGCTTCTTTCTGCCACTCCAGAGGAGCAGCAGACTCTTGCGGGTCTTTAGACATACCTGCCAGCCCCATACAGATCTGCCAGACAAACTACGGCATCTAAACTGACACCTATGCTCAAGCATCTCTTTCCTTCTTTATAGGCACAGACTCTCCTGAACTGGAAGCCTTTGTGGCAATAGATCTTTAGAAAGGTTTGAGGATGCCAGTAGCCTATTTTCCACAATTTAAAAGGCATCACATATGGAGCTCAGCTGGTAAACAGAGCCAGCTTCAGAGAGAGGCAGCAAACCAACTAGTGTAGATTTGCAAATTGCTTTCCCTTCACAACACAGTCCAATATTCCCATGATGCATGTCAACTAAGAACCAGCATGATGTACAACAGTGATGTGTACGGCATCAACAAAAGAGTATTAGCCATCAAACTATAATGCTAGTAACTTAAAATCTTTTAGGGATATCTAAAGTGCAGGGACATTTTGCTAACTATATCCATGTGCAGCATAGCTACAATCAATCATTTCTGATTATTATCAAATTGAACATAACTGACAGTCATTAACATCATTAATGGATGAGTCTCTATGGAAAGATAATTTTGTGCTGCCCTTCAGCTTTCTGGGAGACAATTCATGGAAGAGACAGTCACACATTTGACATCCCCACTGCCAGTCTCCAATCACTTGTTTCTCTCAAGCTACACCCTTGTATATGGGACTTCCACCAGATCTATTCCTGTGCTCCAGCCATATAACTGGGTCTTTGATGACCAACCTTCCTTCTACCAGACTTACGTATTTGCAAATGGAACAAAGTTTCCCTGATTAAAAGCTAATCAGGCACTGGTAGTAATAGCAACCCTTACAACCTGCATTCTCAGATCCAGTAGCACATAAGTTCATATAAACTATAATGAATCAGATGGCACGGAGTCAAAAATTACAGAAGTCTCTTTCTCATCAACAAGTCTTGACTTCCTTTGGTCTTAAGTTGGAATTCCCCACGATAATTCACTTTTTTCCCCACTAACTTTTGGGACAGTTATCCCTGATAAGAAAACTATATACAGGAAAACAAACTATTTACTATTACTGGGTTACTTTCACATATGACTTGGGGTAAGTACAAATGACTGTAGCCAAGTCACCCAAGCTTCCTGTCCTAGATACCTTCAAAAGACCTTACAAAATCAATTTTACTTGCATATTTACTAGTAGACAACACTTAATCAAAACAGACATACTAGCAAAAAAAAAAAAAAATTATTTGTAATCAATAACTTCCAATGTGTTTTTTTCCTGTAAAGTGTACAGCCTAACACAGTATTATAACACAGGGCATTTTTCTTCCAAATAGTATTCTAAAATACCTTACAGATTAGAATAATGTAATCACTAAATTAAATAGCTTATAATGGAAGAGATGAAATATAGCATTAAGAGGCTCAGACAACTGAGATTTTAAAAGATACAGCAAGTCAATGAGGCAGAGAGATTCAGAAAGGCTGTTCCAGATGGCAGGGTCTTCAGAGGAATGGAGGCTTACAGAAAAGGCACATTTGTGGGATAGAACAGTGAAGAAATGGTTGTTAGAGTAGTCAAAAGAGCAGACAAGTCAATAGAAGATGACAAAATAGGATGCAGTGCACACAGATGTCTCAGGACTCTTCAATCTCCACCCTGCTTTCAGTGGTAGGACCATGAGGACTATCACTTTAGCTCTCTCCATTTGTACTCCCACCCTTCACTTGAATTGCCTTACAAACTGCCTTTAATTTCACTAGATTTAGGCACAATGCGAAACACAACAGGGCATGCACATCAGCTGAGTTCAGAATTACAAGTGAGATAAAAATAACAATAGCAATAATACCTAATAACAAGACCTACTGGAATAGATCACAGGTACAAAAGCATTTTCAAACTGTATCTTAAAATGAATATAAGAAAGAATTCTATTGGAAAAATAAAGGCAATGAGACCACAACATTTCTGAAGTGCACAGGCAACATCATTTAGAAAATTGTACAGCCAAGAGAATCAGGACCAGGAGACGGTAGCGATGAGAGGAAAATTAGAATTATTCTTATTTTTTATTGTGCAAACCAAAGACAGAGGTGGGCAGAAGAGATCTGTTAAAGGAACTGAAGATACTGTTTAGAGAAATGGACTTGCAGTGTTACTCAACAGTCACATTTCTTGAAGATTAAGGTGATTAGAGAGCTGTCAAACTGATCTGAACCTATCACACAACTGTGTAATGTATATTCCTTAGACCTACACATACTGCGAGGACTAACGATGTCAAAACAGCAAAATTTCTTACAACATGAAGAAATTTTGTTACTTCTGCCTTTAGTTCCAAATGTGTCATTATATATAATCCTCTGGGCTTCATGGGAATTTTGCCTGAAATGTGACAACATGACTACTCCCACAAAAGAGTAGGCTTGGATATGTTCCCTCTGTGATGTGTCTAACTTATGAAAATAACCATTGATGGGTATCAATATAAACAATGCATCAGTCATGTAAACATTTTTACTATGCTTTAGAATTGCTCTGGAGATTCAGAGATGATTATTCAGCAAGCTTCTCTGCAATCACAAAACCAATTAGCACAAACACATCTTTCATTGAAGGTCACGTTAGTGCTCAGGGGAATTGTCACTTGAGACACCTTCTACTGAACATTATCATTCATTACTTGCTGGAGGGAAGGGATGTGCCATCCAGAGGGACCTTGACAAGCTGGAGAGGTGGGCCCGTGCAAACCTCATGAAGGCCAAGTGCAAGGTCCTGCACATGGGTTGAGGCAATCCCAAGCACAAGTAGAGGCTGGGTGATGAGTGGATTGAGAGCAGCCCTGCCAACAGTAGGACTTGGGGGTATTAGTGAATGGAAAACTGACCATGACCTGGAAAGCCAGCAATGAGTGCTGGCAGCCCAGAAAGCCAACTTTGTCCTGGGCTGCATCAAGAGAAGTGTGGCCAGGTCGAGGGAAGGGATTCTCCCCCTCTTCTCTGCTCTCATGAGACCCCCCCTGCAGTGCTTTGTCCAGCTCTGGGGGCACCCAGAGGGGGTCCCCCAGCTCAAGCAGGTCCAGATGAGGCCACAAAGATGCTTAGGGGGTTGGAGCACCTCCCCTGTGAGGACAGGCTGAGAGAGTTGGGGGGTTCAGCTGGAGAAGAGAAGGCTCTGGGGAGACCTTAGAGTGGCCTCCAAGGACTGAAAGGGGCTACAGGAAAGGGGGGAGGGATCCTTGATCGGGGATGTAGGGATAGGACAAGGGGTAATGGTTTTAAACTGACAGAGGGTGGATTTAGATTAGATGTAAGGAAGAAATTCTCCCCTGTGAGGGTGGTGAGACACTGGCACAGGTTGCCCAGAGAAGCGGTGGCTGCCCCCTCCCTGGAAGGGTTCAAGGCCAGGTTGGATGGGGCTTTGGGCAACCTGGGCTAGTGGAAGGTGTCCCTGCCCATGGCAGGGGGTTGGAACTGGATGGGCTTTAAGGTGCCATCCAACCCAAACCATTCTGTGATTCTATGTAAAGCTTTGACACTCTATATATGTAAGGTAGCCATTGTCATCCAAGGGGATTAATTCACTAAATTTATCTACATAAATGAGATACAGTAAATAGTATTTTTCTGAATGTTTCTTTTGAGAACAATATCATTACTTAAGAGAAATTGAGCAGATGCTTTTAAAGAACATTACATTTTAAACAAAAATCCACGCTGTCATTTATATCTAGAACATTTAAAAAGCAGGTATATAATCAATGAGAATGCTCCTCCATTACCTCAGAAACACAGTCATTTTTACCTTGTAAACTCTAAATTAATTTTAAGAAATAGACAAGCTGAATACTAAAAATTATATTCCAGAAAGAAAGGGATGGACTGTGATTTAATCAGCTTGAGCTTTTCAATAATAGGGAAGGAGCAGGACAAGCGCCTGACACTAACCTAGCATACAGAAATTTTAAAAAGAGCTAATGAGGAACATCTACTGAGATAGAACCTGAACCTCAGTAAAAACTGAGAATTAAGAAATCTACCTTCTTATTTTAATCACATAACATTTTATAGTCTCCTAAATTTTGGAATCAAAAGCTGTGCATTCCTCACTAACGCACTATCTTTTCTCAGTAGCAACTTTCAGAAAGCAACTAACTGCCACAGTCTGAGCTTAGGGGAAAAGGCAACTCCAGTACCACCAATTGAAGCATAGCCTTAATCTGGTTAAAAATTACAAATATGAGTAACGAAATTCACATGAGTAGTCCTATTGATTTCATTTGCTTTGTACTAAACCAATTTCAAGACAATTTATTCATATGCATAACTGGTTTCAGGACAGAGGCCTTACAGAATATCTTTTCAAAAATTGGAAATAATCATCATAACTGTTAAGCAGAAAAATATTTCAGCATCCAAAATGACATCCCCTCAGAAATTAATTATAAACAGAGAAGGCAAATATTTTATAATATCCTAGCTGATTAAGTTCATTATTTATGAATACATAGCTTTGCATGCATTATGGTGCAAAATCTTCACCAGAGAAACTCTGGTAACATTTTACTTCAATGTTCCATTTTAAAACTTTATTATTATTAAAAGATAAGCAAATAGCTTTACAAATTCAGGGGTTTATAGGGAACATTATCAAATTAAATCATAATTACTTTTGACAGGTAACTGCCAAATATGTTACTACAAAGCAAATTTTAACACTATTACAATGGATCTTTAGCCTTTGTTTATATAAAGTTGGTCATTTAAAATCATACAATATGCTAAGAGATCACATCCTTCTTGGTGGTTTGGTAATTGTAAGAACTCAACATAAGTAAGAAGGTCCATTCTATCCTTACTTGGACACACACATTTCTTGTTGCTTGCAAATCAAGAACGAGCGTATCTGGTGGTCATACTTCATCCAATACATTTTTATCATTATAAAATGTTTGTGTGAGTTTCTTAAACATCACTCCTTTAATCTTCACAAGTTACAGAAAGGGATTCACATTCCAGACATTTCTGCTACTCTGCCAATGTAGTTGAGAGTTTGAAAGAAATACAAACCAGCAAAACCACTAAATTTTGAACTCCAGGCTTTGCTGGAGCTCTTTTCCCCAGCTAGTAGTAGGTGATCAGGTCTTTCACTTATCTAAAATACTTATTGAACCCCTTCATAATGCTTTCAGGGGACTCCTAAGAAAGAAGAATTATCCTTTCTGCAGTCAATTCTTCTAATTCCTAATCTAAAAGTCACTAAAAGAAGAGTCAGTCACCATTTTCACTCACTTCTTGACAGGATTCTTTCCAAGCCACACTAAATATTGTAATGAACTAAAATTTTAGTTTACCTCCATGTTCAGCTTCATCTTTTCCATTGAGACACCTAGCAGAAGAAGGTCTGCTATTTTGCACATAGCTGATGCAGAAACAAGAACAACTATTTAGGAAATTGTCCTGGTTTTGGTTGGGATAGAGTTAATTTTCTTTATGGTAGCTGGTATGGGGCCGTGTTTTGGATTTGTGCCCATAAACAGTGTTGATAACACAGGGATGTTTTCATTACTGCTGAGCCCGGCTTACCCAGAGCCTTTCCTGCTCCTGGGCACAAGGGGCTGGGAGGGGGCACAGCCGGGACAGCTGACCCCAACTGACCCCAGGGCCATCCCACACCACATGGCGTCATGCTCAGCACATAGAGCTGGGGAGGAGGAGGAAGGGGGAGACGTTCGGGGTTGTGGCGTTTGTCCCCCAAGGCACCGTTACGTGTGACGCAGCCCGGCTGTCCTGGGGGTGGCTGAGCCCCTGCCTGCCCAGGGGAAGTGGGGAATGAATCCCTTCTTTTGCTTTGCTTGTGTGTGGCTTTTGCTTTACTTATTAAACCGCCTTTATCTCAACCCACAAGTTTTCTCACTTTTATTCTTCCAATTCTCTTCCCCATCCCACTGGAGGGGGAGTGAGTGAGCGGCTGGGTAGGGCTTAGCTGACAGCTGGGGTTAAACCACAACAGAAATTTAAAATACCATTTTATGTATGTGATATCTGTGCACAAAGATAACTCCCAACTCAAAGTTTCAATGAGTAAATATGTCTAATTATACTAGTTCTGATAGATCTGATCAGGCTACATGACAGAATTTTTATAAAAGATTGAAAGGATACCATTAAAATATTGCTTTTTCTTTGTTTAATACGGCCTCTTTAAACTAATTACAATGAAATAATTATTTCAGTCGTCTCTACTCAACCTAACCTCTGGTGCCTGAAGAATCACAAATTCTGCATGTTAGAGACTATCACTTCCCCTCAGCCTTTTGGTTATTGGGAGGCTGAAATAGCCGAATACCTACATTTTTGAATTAAATTTCATTGCTTTTGAAATGCAGCTACTGTGCAACTGAACTAACCCTATACACACAACTATCTCCAGCAGACTTCACCAGAAATCATTTCACAAAATCTCCACACTTCATGGCTCTGTAGTTGTGGGCTGAGGCATGTTGGGAAAAACTGGAAAATCCAAATTTCCTAGCATTCACCTCGTGTACATCTTAGCAAATAAGCTCTGAATGCACAGCTGGAGAGCCAGGGAATTCTTTTGTTTAAGAGAACACTAGACAGACTAAAAAGAGAGATTAAGGACATAGTTCAGTTACAGCAGCACAAGCCTAAACTATCTTAAATATTTTGTCTAAAAGTTGCATTATAAGTAAATAAAACCTAAGGAAATATTCACACCACCTACTGCAAAGTTGGTCTGTTACACTACACAGTCCTACACTACCAGTATCTTACTGATGGTTTCACATAACAAAAGAAAAAACAAACAAACAGAAATAAATTTTTATCTTACAGTAGAACAGTGGCTATCTCAACAGAAAACAGTGTATGGCTCATAGTCCAGCTCTAATTAGGTTAGGAAAATTAACTATTCCCTACCTTTAATTCTTATGAAGCAGATGAAAAGTTGAATATGAGCTACCAATGTGTGCTTGCAGTCCAGAAAGTCAGTCATACCCTGGGCTGCATAAAACCAGGCATGGCCAGCAGGTCCAGGGAGGCGAGTCTCCTCCTCTGCTCTCCTTGGCTCTCGTGAGACCCACCCTGGAGTGCTGCGCCCAGGGCTGGGGCTCCCAGTTCAAGAAAGACATCGACCAGTCAGAGGGGCTCCAGAGGAGGCCACGAAAATGGTCAGAGGGCTGAAACAGCTCTCCTGGGAAGAAAGGCTGAGAGAGTTGGGGTTGTTCAGTGTAGGAAAGAGGAGGCTTTAGGGAGACTTACAGCAGCCTTCAGGTACTTAAAGGGGGCTTATGAGAAAGATGGAGAGGTTTTTACCAGGGCCTGTAACGATACGACAAGGGGTAACAGTTTTAAACTGAAAGAAGGCAGATTTGGATTAGATATATAGAAGAAAATTTTCCCTGTGAGGGTGGTGAGGCCCTGGCACAGGCTGCCCAGAGAAGCTGTGGCTGCCCCCTCCCTGGAAGGGTTCAAGGTCATGTTGAACGGGGCTTTGAGCAACCTGGGCTAGGGAAAAATATTCCTGCCCACAGCAGTGGGGTTGGAACTACCTGATCTTTAAAGGTCCTTTTCAACCCAAACCATTCTATGATTCTTTTGTTTTCCATAAGTGAAAGGAAAAAGAGGTGAAATATACTGTGAAACACACTGTTAAACAATGTAGAGTTTAAGAAAAAGATTCCTTTGTATTTAACTGGAATGAGCTTACTGTAAATCAAAAGCTTAAAAGTTTTTAAGTTGTAATTGGATCAGCAGGGCTCTGACAGTTTTCTGGTTTATAGCAGTGTGGATCTAAAAGAATGGCTTTTTTTAAAGAGGCAGCTCACAAGAGACAAGCAGTAAAAAAGATCCAGTGTGGGATATATTTTCAAAGGAATTTCAAATAGACTATCAATCTCTTAATGCTCTTTTTGTATTACGAGTAAACAGGGCTCCAGTTTAAACTTCAGAATTCACCATACCCTACTTTGCCAACTTATTCTCAGTGCACCTAAGACCCCATTATGTGGCAGATGACTAAGGACTTAGCTGATTGTCTGCAGTGTTTGATATACAATCTTGACAAGCGTAGTCTATTAAATTAGAAGAATGCCAGCCAAAGTGAGTGACAGAGATTTCCAGAGACATGGTAAGAGGAGTGAATAAAAAATAAATAGTGAGGTTTTCACCTATGTGGCCCAGGCACCCAGCTGGCTGTTATCAAGACTGTTATCTTTCAAAGATAATTATTATAGCTCAAAAATAAGTTAGAGGCATGTTGTAACCTTAGTTAGTAATTAAGATTCTGTGGAGAGTGGCATGCTGATATTCATAGCAAATGCTTATAATCCTGTCCCTAAAATCCATTTATCTAAATTCCACTGACTTTCATTGGGACTTATATACCTAAGTCACTGAGACGCTTCTGAATAACAAATCCAAAAGAGCTACAGATAAAATTCTAGGCATCTTCAATAACATAAAGCTATACCTTTCTGTTACTGAAATATAAAATGCGATAAAATGTCTGCACTGAATAACAGCATGAGCACATATCTCTGTTGAGAGATTCTAAATAAAGGGTCAAGTCTTCAGACATTATCTTGCTGCAGCTTTTTGAAGCATCCTCTTTAAGGACTGGAGACCTTTGTAGCCTTTAATATCAATAACAATTGTAACAAGAAGTTGGATTCTTCTCTCCTGTTTATACCTGTATACACCAGGTAAATCCTATCCTATCTATCAGTATTCCAAGCATGCAAAGGGCACAAGGGAAGGAAGGCCACCTGTCAAGCTGAAAACAAGTGCTATTAGAGAGGATTTTACAAAGTGACAATAAAGTAGCAAGAGAGAAATGCAGTATATATGCTTAAAATACAAGCAGGTGAATAACCTGAACAAAAAAGTCCTTACAGGAGAAATTACGTTAGGTAGATCAAGAACCGAGTTGAATCCAAATTTGTAGAAAAACTAGCTTTACTATAGGGCAAATATATTAGGTATTTGACAATCCAGTATAGCTTTGAACTTAGCTTGATATTGCCATTTACAGTTGTTTGTTTTTTTCTATTTTCTAATTTTTTCTATTTTTTTTCTAATTTTTTTCTAATTTTTTTTCTAATTAAACAAATTAAACAAATTAGCAAAAGCCATTATATATGACCAATATAGGCCAAGTGAAACATTTGGATATCAACCTTGTATCCACGTTGCCTGGATATATATTAAAACCTACGGATAGTTAACTGCCAGAAACTAAGACACCTGTCTTACAGGTGAAAATGGCTTAAAGTGTATTCTTAGTATATTCTTTATGGCTTAAAGTATATTCTTAAAAGAAAAAAAAATGGGGGGGGGGGGTGGGGAGACAGGACACATGTATAATCTAAATGCAGATTACACAATCAGAAAAAAAAGCAGGAAGTAAACTAGTGGATATTAAATCATCCATTAAATTATGCCTTTGCTCTAACCCTCACCTAATCTTCCCAAACTTTTGGCACATGGTGGGGATAAATGGCTACCTAACAGCATCGATGTGGTACTGACATAAGTACTGCACCACAAAAATCATGAAATCCAAATCAAATTTCTGAGTTACTGGATGTATTTTTAACAATCCAGTAATGTTTCTCCCAATAATGGTTGAAACTAACATAGTCTACGTTAACTGCTCCTGCCCTACTTTAAATGGCTTAGCCACAAATTTAACACGTGTGAATGTCTACACACATACACACACGTATATATGTACACACAGAAAAACCCAATAGCACTGTCCTAGTGCATTCTATTATCCACACCGTCACCAACTGGCCAAGAAACTTTTCCCAGATCACCACTATCTCACAGTTTCACCATCTGAAATGTAAAAATTTCTGTATCGCACATATGAACTATGTTTATATACACAAATGTGGGGACAATTGCACCCAGATCTGAAATAAATTACAATGCCACTTAGCTTAAACTGAAGCACTTCCAGTAGGAATAGTCTATATTCATAACATGAAACTGCAGCAACATAACAATCATTCCAAAGTTCATATTACACATTCAGAATTGGAGATCAAATGTCTCTAACACTGGTTATAGGTTATCATCCCATGTGCATTTGTGGAGAAAAATGCAATCAACAAAATTCTCAAGAATAAATTAGGTGTATATCGTCAATAAGCTGGACTGTATTTATAAATCTTTTGAAAATTCTAATAGTTTCCAGATCATACAAAAAAAAATTTCTAGATCTATCAGTTTCATTTTTTTTTGTTGATTAGTTTTTCACTTAAATTTTCTCTGTTGACTCTAATTATACAATATTTCTGGGTTTATTGAAAAGCTTTTTTTCCTTCATTCACACAACAGAGTACCTGTTCTCTCTCCAGTTTTCCCCCCAGGTTCACACATCTCTAATCATCACCACATTAGTGAAACTGACCATGACATTAAAAGAATTTCTGCAGAAATTAAGAAGCTACTTTTTACTTTCATGAAAGTAAATATAGAAATTTAATATTTCATTTTCCCATGAAAATTCATATATAAATATGGAAATTTAATATTTCCTTTTCCAATGGGTGCACTAGGTAAACCAGACCCAAGGCAGTTTCAGTCTGAGGTAATAAACTTTTCTGTTTGGCATGTTTTATCGCTCTGGACTCTGCAGCACACCAACACATTCACCCAGCTATAGTCAGGAGGTTAAAACTGGACAGCAGAAATCATGGGCAGACTTGGTGGGGTGTCCTCTGGCTGTGAATAACAGCTCTCAGATTATATGAGTTACAAGAAACACAAAGTTAGATTCTATATTAAGAGTTTAATTTTTCTTTTTTATTAGCTTATCACTAGTTTTTGTTTTCTCATTGGAATTTCCTTCTCTTTTCTCTTCCCTAAGTTGATTGTAAGATGGAGAACAGCTGATACTTCCAGCTCATATAATTTGCATGTTCTAATGTTGCCAAGTAATCAAACATGACTTTCAACTTTCTGTCATCTAAGTGGTTTGCCACCAAGCAGGCCCAGGGGGCCCTACCTTATAAGTTCAGGCAATTTTAGGCAGATTGAGGTAGGTTGAGTCTAGCAAGCCTTTAGACTTATCTGAGTCCTTTATAAGATCCAAATAAGATATTTTCTGTAGACCACTCCATGAAAAATGTTTTATATGTTCAATTCTTAGAAACCAAACAGTAATGAGAAACAGGATTGATGATCCACGTAGTTATGTGACTCACATTCTTTGATTTCATTTCTATTTCAGCGAGCAAGTGTTATATAATCAAGCTATTGTGTTTCTTGACATGATAAGGCATAATCCTACATCATGCTAAGGAAGGCCTACACAGACACTTCAACCACTTACAAATTCAGCATATATGAGAGCAACTGTGACCATGTGTGTGCATGCCTGTAGCCTTCTCAGTTGAGGTGAAACAAGACTTAGTTTGAATTCCAGTGAAAGAGCAGTGAAAGAGAAGTTATATTAGGGTGAGTTAGTACCTGCACACGGGGTAACTGCAATATGGCTGCAAAATGTCAAACACAAGTTGAGCAAATGCCAGAAATTTTCAGAGTTCGTCTCAAAGCCAAAACTCATATCACACTAGTTAAAAGGCTGAATAAATGTTGTAGTCCTATTTCTGGAGCAACACATGCATTTGTGGCAAAATCATAACAGGCCCAAACAAGAATTATTATATTAATGTATTTTGTATTAGAGTTCACAAACTGTACCTGTTGCTCTAATGCAGTTGTAACACTGGAAAAGTATACAAATATAGGAAATATCAACCTCTACTAATATGGGTGCAGCCATGATTGCTAAGGGCTTTTTTTCTATCTTTATTATGCAAGGTGATCTGAGCTACTTCAATCTCCTTTCATTAAACATACTGCTTCTTTTTTCAGTCTCAAATATCAATGGCTGTTGGTAAATGTTAAATTTATAATAATTGCTGATACTTGTATTAGAAAAGAATGGAATCACATGAAACTGATAACCCCTGAACTGACTACTTCTGGGATAAGAATTTGAATAAAGGGGAATATTTCACAATAAACTGCACTGAATCCTTCATCTTGTGGACTTTTTTATTTAAGTACCGCCACTTCTTTGTACAATAGCTAGAATCACTGGGGAGATAGCCTTTGTGTATTTTTAATTAATTTCTTCATTTATCTTGATGATGATCTAGATTTACTGAAGCAATCTACAAAACTGTTATTTTCATAAAATTGCAGTCACCATTTCTCTGCCTAGAGTCCCTTACTGCTAAAATTAAATAATCTACTAAAGATTTACAAGCCTAAAATAAATTGGCCACTATTTTTAACAATGTCAGAATGCTGACACTCACCAACCACATGCATTTCTTAAACCAAAATTTATCATGTTTGTGATAGTTACTGAATATTTTATTACACTTATCCTAGAAAAATTGTTATAGGGATTTAGGGGTTTTTTTAAAAAAAAATTAACTCAATTTTCTTTCAGACACAGGCCTGTAGAACTGAAATATATAATTTTGTTTACTAATTATACAGCATTTTATAATCCCTTTGCATTATTAACTTATTTAATTAGATTGCTTTTGATGATTTTTTATTTCCTTGCAATGAAAGCTGTAGATCTTCCAGACTGACACAAATTTCTATGTATCATCCCCCGGGAAAAAGTTGCCCCCTTTCATACCGGCTGAAGCTCTGGCCAGTGGAACCCAGCAGTGCTCCAGCTGCAGTTCCAGTCCAGACAAACTTCTCATCCAGCAAAGAATCTGGTTCTTCAGAGCCAGTGCAGCTGATGAAGCTCATAAAAGCCTTGCACTTAATAATATTAAAAGCTGGTTTAGTGAAACTAATATATCTGCACTCACAGATTTACCAGAAAGGCTGAGGAGCTGTTAACCTACTTGATTAGCAGAGTACCCACTCACAGCCAAACTGCACTGTATCTTTCTCCTTTCCCTTACTATTGATATTACAGTCCCACTGCTGCTCTATAAATCTCACCCTTTAGAGAGGAGGAGGAGGACAAGGGATGTTTTATGAAATTCTTAGAAGAGTCTGTTTCCTCCCGAGCCTTGAAAAATCATGCAACTTCCAGCTACAGCTGATCCTATTCTTCCCCTCCCTTCCAAACACTGGAATCTGCCCTTCCTAACAGGGCACGGTAGCGCTTCATAACCCGGGCAAAGATTTTCTACCAAATTCAGAGATGCAACCGTGTCCATCAGTGCTGCAAATCTTCATACAGTTTGGACAATCTTTCCTAGACAGGTAACTGTTAATATGATTTTAATGAGACTATGGGACTACAATTCTAATACTTTTTTTTTTTTTTTCGCATTTAGATACCTTGATTTTTAACACTTCATCACTATTCATTAAGTTTAAACTGCATTTTTAGCCTCTTTCAAAAAGACACTTTAAGGTGAGGTAGTTTCTTGAAAGCCCTCAGGCAAGAACTGCAAGTCTCTTAAATTGCAGTGATCTTTCTGGCAAGCAAATCTTCCCATAAAGGAAAGAATATCAAGGGAATCTTGACCATGAAAAAGCAAAGCTTAACATTTTTTTTTTTTTTTTTTAAGAGTAAGGTTATTTTTTCTAACAGTTACTTTTCTGCCATTACAGTTGGCAATGTTATGAAAGGCATGGTCCCACAGAAAATTGCTCAAAAGGTCCATAAATTTCAATCTGTCACGGATGGGTTAATCAGTTCAGAGCCCTAGAGAAACATCAGATACTTTAGGCCACATTTATGGCCTAAAGAAAAAATTGGTGTTGACCCTAGGTTCTACTGGGAATAACTAGGCAACTCGAATCAGTATCTGTTTATTTACTCTGCCCTTCCTCACGATGAGCACACTCAATCCAGCTAGACCTAAAGATGGCTAGAAGGGGCTTCAAAACTTACACAGGCCACACAGAGCAAAGAAGGACAATAGTTAAGGGAAGCAAACACCTTCACCTTCATTTCTGACACACCTCTTCCTCCAGCAGGCAGGAGCTGAGCAAAGTTCAAAATTGTCACTGAATACGGTTTGGAGCCTGATTACAATGTTAATTTTGCTACTGTCTTGCTATCTGTCTTGTCAGAGACAAGAAACAGTAGATTGTCCGGGTTGAGGACTGCCATTATGGCCATTTCCCATACACACGTATATGACTGCAATATCTAATGTATAGGAGTCCTAGACATTAATGTAATGCAAATAAAACATATAAAAACAACCTTGGGCATGCCCATGAAGGAAAATAAAAAAGAAACACTTTTCACAAGAAAATTTAGAGTTAATAATGTTCCTGTATGTTTAAAAACATAATCAAATGCCATATACTTACAGCAAAATTTTTACACATGCTTAATATCTAGAGTTTCTGGATTGTTTTTTTCTTCAAAGTATACAGAGCAATTTAAATCTTAAGGAAACAATGGAAAATAAATAGGATCTGGCTGAAAATAATTCATCCTGAGTTATTTTCTGACACTAATTAAATAAGTCTCCACATTATGCTTAAGCAGTCTGGAATTTCATCATGCCATAAGATTGCCTTTGTGCTGCGCTTTTTGTCTTTTCACACTTCTCTGGGTATTCATGGATTTATATTTTGATGATGTTCAAAGAAGAAACCTTTTTTCCTTTCAAATGAAAGTAGGCTGCTTTGTGGAAAAAAAAAAAAGACTGCAACTCATAACTCTTATCTGATTTGCTAACTTTAGATTTGCTCTCTCAAATGGTAATGATTATTAAAAATGAGAACATCATTACTGTAAAGCCAAAATAAATGGGTTGTGTAGGTGAACTGATTGGGTTAGAGGATGAAAATGTTCTCTGCAAGACTTAGCTGATAATAGCAACCAGCATCATCTAGCAACACTGCAGTACTCCTCAGATACAGTTAAGCCCCTGACCCATCACATGCTACTGAAACCTTTTTGGCAAGGTAAGAGTTTGAATTGGGACAACTTGGCAACATTTAACCTCATTTCTATTCCAAGGTGTCATAGAGAACATGGTATTAGCAGCACATGTGGAGCAAAGTATTAGAGTATTACAACACATCACAATCTTTTTTTCCCCCCTTTCTTCCCCAAAATTGGAGAAAAAAAACCCCAAACAATAAATTCTCTCTTATAAGAAAGGATTTGACTTGTTTCTTGGCCCGAAATCTGAAGTACTGGAATGTGCATGAGACATTTATCTGGTGTAAAATTCAGTTTAATATCTAAATGAGTTTTTCCCATCAAAGTTCAGAAAAACACCAGCAATCTTGCACCTTTAGTGGTCCACCATTGCAAATTCCTTGAACTGGAGGATAAAGCTTTGCAGAAAAAATAAAAAGTGCGTTACTATTCAGGAGATGTGGAAACTGTTAACAGTTACCACTGTGCTGCTTGTGTAGAAAAAAAGGGTTTTAAAGAAGCAAAACATCTTTATATGTGTACATATACATCTCATCATTAACCTATAAATCAAGACCTGTGGGCTAATTCAGCTGGAAATATTAATTACACATTTGACCAACTGTCCTTTCACTTCCCCTGTGAATAAGTAGAAGCTACTTTGTGATATGTACTGTACACAACCAGCAAACATGAAGTCCTTTCTGGTGTTAGAGATAGTGATGACTCTAGCAGCATTCTCTGCACTTTAAAAAAAAAAAAAAAAAAAAATTGCTAAGGACCAAATATTAGAACTACCTGCTTAAGACAAACGCCAAGTTTTAATATCTGAATCAGGATCTGCTCAGAGGTTTAACATTCCTCACAGAACCATGGCTTTCCCATATTCAACAGCTTGAGAACCAGATTTAGAAGAGCAGATGTGCAAAATGAGAAGTTCATAGAGCAAGTACCTGGCCCCACACCCACTTGAACTACCTAAACTGCACAAATATATTTGACTGCCAGCAGCCAGATCCATTACACCATGAGTGTGCAATCGTATTTTAGGCTACATAACATACAGTCTCCCCTCATGTCAGTTTGTGTTACTAATGTGACCACACTAGTAATATCAGCAACCTTGGGATCCAGGTCATTTTGCATATCTTTCTAGTAAGAAAACATGCAACTACTTCCCTTATGTGAGCTGAATTGGCAGGAAGCAAAGATGACTAGAGTGTCAGGGATACAAAAAAGATGGGTTCAACTTCCTAAATACATAGGACTTCTCCATCAAAATCTTTACAGGTGAACAACGATGGCAAACAGTACATAAAATTACACATAGGAGTAGCAGGGAACATTTGAGGGGCAAGTTTTAAGGTGAAATTTGACAGATAAATAAATGTGATTACATGGCATTCCTGCCTGAAGGCACATGGATTCAATTACATCTCTTCCAGGTTTAATTTCCCTTTGTCCTGGTATGAGATTTCTAGTTCCAGTACAATAGAAATAAATATCATGAATAAAGAAATAGTCTCTTGAGAGATATTGAATAAACTCATCAAAGAAAATAAGGTAAAGGAAAGAAAAAGAAAAAGGAAACAAAACCTGCAAGTATTAGGCAGCTATTAGGAACTAGGATGGAACTTTCTGAAACAGTTAATGAAATTTTTAAAAACAGCTGTTTTATTAAAAATTTAAACATACACAAATGGCCAATGACCAGGAATTTTTCAAAAGGAAAAATATCTGGAAAGCTATAATATATGTAACTAACTAAAACATTTTCAAAGACAGCAAAAACAATTTGAAAAGTGAAACTTAAAAGAGAATATTTGCTCTTTGGTTTTGCTGAATTTTTAAGACAAACTGAAGGTATTTGACTTTTCTCTGCATCATGATAACAAATTTTTCAATATCTCAGATATGTTTTGGTTTTTTCTCTTATCCATCTCTATTTGAAATCACAACTAGACTCAGCTACTGCTAACTGAATCATTCTGATAAACTCATGCTCTCATTTTAGTTCACATTTTCCTTTGACTTTTGGAGGGAGAAAGATTCCTTCCTTGATGCTAAACATGAAGGTGCAAACTACAGCCAAAAAAAGATTAGCCCTTTTTTCTCCTTTTCAGTTTTAAGCCCTATTGATTGCTTTCAGGTATTTTTGATTTTCAGGAAATTGGTGTTTTATTTCTTGGCCATTTCTAACACAAGGTCATTTGTTGTCAGATATTTTAGCAAAACCAGAGTTCTTCAACATAGAAGTGAATTTATTTTGTGTTGAATCAATTTTAATTCGATGTTTATATTGATCATTATTTTTTTTAGAATCGGAGGCTAACTGATAGATTAAATAAATACGCATTTCTTCATTCAGACTAACAATGTAACATAACAAGTGAAAGGAACAGACTATATGACATCCTAAGCAGTTGTTTCTTAATTTAAAAATAGAGATAGAATGCCATCTACTTGTTAGTTTCCCATATTGCTGGCTGAGGAGAAAAGAGTTAACACCCTTGGATTACTGCAGTCTTTAAGTATATGCTTTGGCTAATCATCTGTGTCCAGAATTACATGAAAAAAAGAGCAGCCATCAAATTAGCATGCACCTGATATGTTCAGTGCATCAATTATACAACACAGCAGAGCTGCCTCCCTTTCCAAGGTACTGACTCCCAAACGCCAAGCTCTGGAAAGCATTCCAGACTGAAGTAAGGGACAACTTCTGACGCTTGTTGGCTATTTAGAATCCAGATCCTGGACAAGAATTGGCATTATTGAAGGTATGGAAGTAATCAGAATAAAGTACAGAGGCAGTCTTTGTTCTGCATAGCTCACCGGTCTCTGGCGATGACTTTACAAGAACAACTCGATCCCCAAAGTTTCAGAATGGGTGTTATCAGCCGGACAGAGCAGGAAGGAGTTGTTATTCAAGTACAGGGCAGACAAACCACAAATTTATTCCTGTTGTTCCTGTTCATTACAATATCAAAATCACAATGTCTACCAGAATAATCTACAGAGAACAACTATTAACCCATAAGCACAAAGGATGATACACATTTCAAATACTTTTGAGCTTTGCTTACTAAAGCTTTAATCAGTTCTCTACCAACCCTCTTTGCACCTAATCACGCTCTTCATTTGCAATTATTTTTGACTACCAGAAAAACTCACTAACAGACTATGATGTGTTTCAATGGAAAAGACTGTTTCCTGAAACTAAAAGACTCTGCCATACCTAATATATTTGGAAAAAAAAAAAAAGTGTCGTCTCTTTTTTTTTTTTTTTCCCCCCTGTCAAAATAGCCATCTGAGTGACTAAAAGTCTTGGAAATAAGATCTATAATTACTATGCATTCAGTTAAGTTTTCATATCACTGCTCTCTCTAAGCTTTAGTAGTTCTTTTACAAATATTTATTTGGAAGCTCTATAAACCTTTTAGAAACCTTAGCCATACACAAAGGGCTAAACAAGCAAGTCTCCAGTGAGAGTTTCTCTGCTTTACAAAAATTGAGAAAGTGACTCTAACCCTGAGAATCATAAATATTATTATCAGTCTTATTGTATTTGCTTTCTGGTTTTTATCCTACAAGGGATGAAGGCTGTCACAGTCATTCTGCAGCCAAAATGGCTAGAAGCATACTTCAGTATAAAATAAAACTGTTTCATGCATCTATTCATAGGGCTCCACAGACTGATACTTTGCGAAAATAGCCAACTATCACATAGAATATGGTTAAGTAAGAAGTTAATAATAATAGTTTTGTTCCTTAAATATTGCATAAAGGTATTCTGAGATTAAAAAGAGTATTTGTGAGATATCTGATGAAACACGCTAAGTATTTTTTTCACCTCTCCTTTTTATTTTTGGATTGGACACAGGTCCAAAAGAGATAGAATACAAAAGTAAAATACCAAATATTCATTATTTAGTTCTGGCCTACTTAGAGAAGCAACCAATCTTTATTCTCTTAAGGTTATCATGGAATTGATCAGAATCACAGTTAAGGTAATAATACACGGAAACTTATGCTTGATACAAAACAGGAACCATTCTAGCTCCAGATATGAAAATACAGAACTCTTAAGGATGTTGGGCATTGCTGCAGCATGTGCTCCCTCTCCTGCCCACTTTGAGTACCTTAGAACATTAAGTTAATTTTTTAGTTTATATAACTGAGAAAAATTTCATAATATATATGACAACTTCCATCATTTCTTTATGTTCTAGATGGCTCTGGCAACATTTTCCAGAGCTCCTGGTCATGCTGAGCGGTATTACTCAAAATAAAATCTCCATGACCAGATTCCCAGTGTTTACATTTACACTGACTGAAAAAGAAGTCCAGAAGCACACACATGCACCAAAAAAAAAAAAAAAAATTTTTACTTTGATAAATTACAAAAAGAATGCATAAATGTGCTGTGCATGTTTTGCCAGGGTAGCACTATTAACTTCATAGATCTGTTTATTGTAAACAATCCATTCTCAAAGCATTTATTATGTTTGTTACAGTCTCAAAAGCACAAAACCTTTATATGTAAAGAAAGAGGACATTACTATGCCATAGAGAAAGGAGGCATTATGGAGAAGCAGAGATAAAAACTTCCAAGCAGCTGAGCTAGTCTTAGTTGCTTACATAATACGTCGAGAGTCTTTTTGTGCCTTTGGCTACTTCTTCCACTCCCTCCTCATCCTAACCATTCTCAAGGACTAATCCTCTTCCTGAAATAATCATGAGACCAACCAGCACAAATCAAATTCAAGAGCTATGATGGAAGCCTTCAGATAAATATATGAAGGTGAGGAAGGATGAGAATTAACACTGCATGAGTTATTGCTGCATAATTCCCTACTGAGCGAAGTTAATAAAGTGGCAGCGTGAATAAACCACATCTCTGGAGCTCGGTCTTTCTTCCAGCACACCTGGGACAAGTAATGGGAATACTTCTGAATCCATCAGACATTCAAACCTCAAGGCTAAACTATTCCAGTCTATCCCACTATGAAGTACAACAAACCCTGATCAGAAAGAAACCTCAGAGGCACACCTACTCTTACAGGGCCACAGTATCAATGAGTTTTATTCATTTTTATGTAGAAAGCGTATGTGAGTGCACTTAAGCAAGTAATTCTCTGTGCATTTTGTGCATGCAAAATGGAAGCATCTTTAATTTCTGCAGTTCCACCTAAGTAGGTTAGGTCAGGTCAGTACAAGCAATTAATATAAATGAACAAGAAGTTCATAAAAGCAATTTAATTTGAATTAACAATTCATCTACTCCCAGACTTGGCTACAGTGAAGAGGCTGCTACTTAACGTTTTTATTTACGTAACATCCACATGATAGAAGGTGGATGGATGCAAGCATACTTCTATAGACACAATTTCAGAATCAATGCCACAAGAGTTTATAATGCAAATAAACATAAAAATATGTCAGGAAAACTTGTGTATTGTTTTCTTTTTACAGATGAAGCCCTGAAGCCCTCAATTCAGAACTAGTACTTTTCTAGGTAAACTAATATGTATTTCATATATAAATATTACACATATTATTATATATTATATTCTCTATATATGCTTATGTATGAATCATTATATACAATGATATATTAATATTTATTTAAGCTCTTAACTAATTTCCTTAGACAGTCTTCATGAGATACCCTCTTTGGAGCAGTATTATGGAAATGGAACAAATGACATAAAAAGTGGTGGAAACTCTAAAAATCTGAACTTGGTCATCTCCATTCAAACTGATGTGGGACAAAATGGCAGCCAGTACATTATCAAGTACTCATTCAACAATATCAAGCATTTTCTATCTGCTCAGCTGTTACAAGATAACTCCAAACCCAGGAATGAAGATCTTAGACCATGGTTACAATTGCTATGGAAACTGGTCTCTTAATATCTGCATTTGGCACATCTGTCTTATTTTGTCTGCAATTTTTGAAGAAGCAGCCTGCTGGCATAGAACACCAAATGATAGAAATAAATGAATAGAGAAAGGTAGGGTGATTGAGATTAAATCTGAAACAGGAAAATTCCATGAAAGTTTGCTGAACATGAATGGAAACACTTTTTTCTAGGCAACTTCAGTGAAGGACATAGTTTGGGTCAGACCATCCCTGTGCCTGGGAATGTACGTGAGACTGACAGGGGCAGACAGCCAAGGGTTTACTTTTCTGGCGTGTTTTGTTTGTTTTTAGGTTACTACAACAAAGACTGAGGCAATCAGTAAAATCAGGCAGGAAAGTCTGAAACAGAAAACAGTCCTCCATACCGATTTACAACAGGAGGTACTGCTCATACTGTATCTGCCTCAAAAAGAGTAGTAACACTCAGCAGTTATTACTGCACTTTACAATTTTGAAGTACTTTGCAAACATTAATTAATTAGTCTCACAACTCTTCTTTCAGGTAGGTAATTAGCTTGCTTTTATTAAAAAAGAAAATAACACAGGTTAAGTGACTCACTGCGAAGTAGTGAAGGTGCTGGGATCCAGTCGAGGTTCACTGTTTCATGCTCAAGCAAATATTTCTCTGCTGTCATCTCCACAAGGTCCCTCTTTGTGGTCATCTCTTTTTTTTTTTTCAGTTGAGCTCTTCCTTTCTAGCTAGCAGACACCTAGTAATTTAAAAGCACATAAAAAGCTAGATCCAGCACTAAAAGCAACAGTGTAGCTTCATCCAGTTACTGAGATGAACTAAATTAGATCAATTTACAGATACTGGGCACAAAGTCCTTGAAGTCGTATCACTGGAGTACTAATCAGCAGTGGCTAAAGCCATAACCTGGAGCAATTAATACTAATATTAACTACTCTAGCATCACATCAGGGAATATGGACACACATGGAAATCTGTTAAGATTACAGCTGGTCTGGCTGAATCTTACTAAAACTAAGGTATTTTCTGTAACATTTGGGGATGAAAAATAGCTATTTTCTGATAAGATTCCACTTCGCTGGGCAATTTACAACCAGAATCTTTAGGTAAACCATTAGAAACAGACATTATCACCTGAGTTAACTCAATGTTCCTGCATGTTGCTGTATAAACTTGCAAAGATTCTGTTTGGTTTAGATAAGCATCCACAAATCCCACATTTCTTTCCAAAGGATTTCAAGTCTCAATTATAGTTTAGACAAGATGTTCCCTTTGCATTGCAGCCAGGAAAGACTTCACATACCCCTTATTTATTGCTTTTACAGATAAAATACCACATTGTGTCTTTAGTGATTAAATTCAGACATAAGTTGGAGGAAAAAGACAGAATTCTTTGGACCTGAAATGGTGCATTTTTCCCTTTCCAGCCCAGAAAGCCGGGTTTAGCAGCAACCTTCTACATGGCAGCAGTTAGGAGTGCTTTGGTAGAAGACACAGAAACCCTCGTCTCCCAACTGCTAGTTTCCTATACTGCATTGAAGGATACACATACTATTTTCACTTATGTGCTCAAGCAATTATCCTCCCAGAAAGAGTGTTTAATTTGCACCATAATTTTTATTACCTCCAGTATATAGACTGTCTACGTAGGTCACCTACTGGTCTCTGGATTGATGTCCCCTGATGTAGCTAGACACAGACAAACCATGCAATATAACAGTACGTAGAAACTGCGCTTTAATTGGAGAAATTACTATTTATTTCAATACTGTGTTCTGCAGCTGTATGCCTATAGGACATTGATTGAGATGAGAAACACAGCTGATTTACGTGGTCACTTTTTAATATGGACTGAGACTAGCCTGCATTACAAATACAGCACTGCAGTGTTTCCCAAAGCTGTTCAAGAAAGCGGAACAGATGCCAGCCTTCATACTCAGTACCCACCAACATAGCATTCTGTAGAACAAAACAGGCAGTGTTGGGCAGGATGGGGCCAAAATTAAACTATTTTTCAGTTTGGTTTGTATGTATTTTCACTCTTTGAAATCAGGAATCAAAATGTCCACTTCGAAGTCACCATTACAAATGGAGCCAGGTTATTTCTTCACCTTGATTATTCCCCCTCTTGAATTTCTCTCCATGTGCAAACTCTCCTACCCCATCTACCTTTCGAAAGAGGAAAATTCTTTTCCCCCTCACACATACACTTCCTACTACCACTTTCCATCTTTTTAAGTGAGATAAGCTAAACCTTACCATAAGTCCCTTTGGCAATATCCATCAATCTGGACCTTCCATCTTCTGTGGAGAAGTTTTCCATATTCTGTGGAGACAAGCAAGCTACTTCTTCACCCTCCTCATTTGGGAACAGACAGACTCCAGGTTCTGGCACCCTGCTGCTGGATGACATTCTCTTCCCTTTATTTTTGTGCCAAAAGACAGGACAGAATTCACTGTGGTACTGCAGGGAAAAAAATATGGTAACAAGTGTGCTAGGAGATTCATTCAATAAATTGTCATGTTTCAGCAACACTTGTCTTCCTGAGGGCTTATAGAATTGCCCATTCCATTGGCACTTAAATGTCGTGTTACCCATCATAATATCCTTGTTATCATCCTCTGAGTGCTTCCTTTTCTTCATCTCAGTGGTTCTGAAGAAAGTAAGGTTTATATATGACCCCTGCATTACAGTTTTAACTCTTCCCTCAAACAGAGCATTAACTTGCCTGATCACAATATAATTTTCTTTCCCATTTTCTTTTTGGATTGCAACAACTGTGCCTACACAATTCTATCTATAGATGCAACTCTCTCAAGGGCAAATTCCCATTCCCATGCATACTGCCTCAGCCTTGAAACACTCGGGGGGGGGGGGGGGGGGGGGGCAAAATCATCCTGCCAAAATTTGGGGGCAAAACCAACCGTAACATTTTTGCTGCTATTCTCACATAGTCATCATCCCAACTTGAAGCTTGCCAACAAATAACCCACATACAATTAAGTGTCCCTCCACATGCCTCTGTATCTCTCCGAAAACTTTAGCTGAACATGTATCCATTTATATAAATATGATAATACATCGCCAAGCCAGGCACTGAGGCAATAAGCAGCCCTTCACCAGGAGGGAAATATGGATCTGGGAAGAGTTGTGCATTTGCCTCCAAATGCAGAGAATACACAGGCACATAGTTTTGTAAAGAGCCTTCTTTTACAGAATTTGGTGACTGGATGAGCCAGCTGGGGAATGCCTAAACTGAAATTATTTGCCTAGTAAACATTAAAAAAAAAAAAAAGAAACAAATAAAAAAACCCTTTGAAATAACCCTACAATCAAGCCAAAGATGGAAACAATTACTTGATAGGAATGAAGAGTGTGAGGCAGTACCAAAGATAGAAAAGAGCTCTCTGCAACAATTTAATAAACCTAACATTATTCCTGCTATTTAATATCCTAACCTTTTTTTGGGGAATATAAATTATTCAATGTTGAAGTGCCTTGTAATTTGATTTAAATGATGAATGGAAAAAATACTTTAATTGTAAAATATATTTTGTATGCATCACACAGAAACATCAACCAACTTACCGAAACAGGCTCTTGGGAGAACTGTATGGCTCAGAAGATTGCTAATGGGATGTGGCGTCCTTCATCATTAGGATCATGAGTTGAATCCAGAACGTGTTGGAAGCAACTGGAAATTGTTTCTCAATATGGCTAGAAATTCAAAACAGAATTATTAGTTCCCTTAATCATATCCTCCCCCTTTTTGTTCAGGAACATCTGTAACTCCTGGTGAAGGAGCTTGGAAAATTTCCAGCCCTTTTTGACATTTTTTTCAAGGTTGACCGTACTACTGGACTCCTTACTTCATCCTTGGCCACGCTTCTAATCTCACACCTGTGTTCCACGTGCTGACCCCATTACAGTATGCAGACATCATTGCTTGGTCAACAGAATGTCCAGCCAAGTTTACCAGGTGATACCCGAGTGGCATCAGTAACTGTGCCCAGCTGCCCAGACATGGCATTAGTGATCACTACCTTTTCAGGATCCTTTTTTCATCGCTTATAAACACACACCTGCAGTCCAACCAACAGCAGTTGATTACCTCCCTTTTTCCAGTCCCTCCACAGGGGTATCTCGCTGGCAGGAGGAACTGGATCAGACCATTGCTCCACAGATACCTCCATCAGCTTATCCCGAAGCTGCCCTCCCTTGCGTAGGACAAAGTTTGTAAGTGGCACAGGCCCACCTACCCCTCAGCAATGCTCTCGTCTGAGCCATCAGCTCTATCCCAGCTGCTCCAGTTTCCCAGCGAGGCTCCCTGCTGCAGCAGCTGCAGGTGTCCACTTAATTTCACTTTAAGTCACCATGCTCTGGGGACTGGCATCCAATTTCTGTAGGTCTGCTTGGTCACTCTAAGTGGGGACACCTGAAAGGGTGCCTTTTTTCAACCTGCCAAGCCCACCCTCAGGGACAGCATGGAGCATCTCCCTCCAGGGGTGCACCCCCAGCTGCATCCCCAACAACACCCCCTTTGTGGGATTCCTCTCTTTTGTTTCCCCAGACACAGCCCTTCACTTTTTTCCCTCACCTCTCCTTCTCCTGTGTCTCCTCACGCACCTCTCGCCTCAATGGCGGCCGCCACCCATCCCACATCGGTGCCTCTGATTGGCTGAAGCTGTGGTGGGAGGCGGGCCATGTTCAGCCATTACAGAGCCGGCTGCAGGCTTCCTCCCACACAGAGCCTGGTCTTTTTGATAAAAATCAATATACTACATTTGCACTTATTTAAGGAAATTTTGCCATGGATAATAATGTCACTTGCTTTAACAATCCAGGACTAGAAAGTCTGCTTTTGGCTATGATCTTTCCTCTTATGCACCACACTAATTCTTAATATTTTCTACAAAAAAACTGTATCTAGAAAATTTTTCTTCTTGCTTTCCTCTCTAAAATACATTCCTGCCTGAGCATTAAGGCCTTTTAGAATTTCTACTTAAAATACCTGAGGTAATTGTTAAAATTTAGTTTAACTAAAGCCACAATCACGACAAAGTGAGAGCCCCTTGTCATTACAAAAGCAGAGAACAAGAAACAGGCAGTCAAAATTATAATGATTATAATATTAAATTGCATCACGGTAAACTTTGTTTACATACAACAAACTGTTTTCCTAAAAGTAATTATTTTCAATCTTGTGAATTATTGGTTTAGCGCGTTGACTGCTCGGCTGATAGCCAGGAGACTTCACGGCCACTCCTCATCTTGCCACCAAATCTGAACTGTGTAAATTTGAGAAAATGAAGTTTACATTTGTAGTTTTGCCTGCTGCATGTAATTCCTTTGAAGCAGAAATTATCTACATCTGTAAAGTTCTTAGTACAACACATCTTCAATGTCTGTTGGATTTTTGATGCACTGCTATAATACAAATAATAGTGGTTGTTTTTTGCTTTTGGGTTTGTTGGGTTTTTTTACAGTACTTGTGATCGTTGCTTATTAGTTTTACCTTTTTTTGATCTCTCCATTCCCATTAAATCTCTACTCTGAAAATCTGTAAAAATCACCACAAAAGCAAATGTCCATATAAAAATGTGTAGGCAAACTAATGTCCTGGAGATGCATGCACAACACACACACAAAAAAGGTCATGACAGGGGCAATAGTTTATATTAGATTAATTGATAAAGCTGAAAAAAATTTACTGGATCTCAGACACATGGACATGAGGCAATTGACCTAATAAAAGTTGTATTTTAGCCAGAAAGCTTACCGCCTTTGGTATCTTAGACCATCACTGCAGTACTGATGGCACTGTCAGCTCCTAACACTCAGCAGTCTACCTACCTGTGTTGTACACATCAGTGGAAAAGTCTCAAAAACTGAACATTCCCATTTATATAAACGAAGGAATTTCATATTGTATGAGACCTTACAAAGACATCTTTTAATATCTTTAAAACTCTCTGGCTTCCTTATTACAACGCTCTTTAGAAATGCAGAAACAAATGGCCATTCAGGGGAAGACACACGGCTTGCCGGAGGCAAACTGTGATTAAATGACTAAAATCAAAGACTTTTCGTTAAAGAATGACTAAAATAGATGAGAGAGAGATATGGGATAGTTTAAAGCTAAGATTTTACAGAATTAGAAATATCACTGTTATAGAATATGCTGAGACAAGCTTAGCAGAGCTCCTCCAGTGTCTGCCACTGAGGGATCCACCAAGATCTCTTGCAGGTTCTGCAGCTTTCAAATAGCAATGTTTAAGACCACCACAGGCTTGCACAGTGAGCCAGACTATGCCCTCTCAAACTCTGTATCAGTCCACCAGCAAGGAGACGTTTAAACATCCAGCATCACTTAAAAGAGGCTGCAGGAGCAATTTAGATAGAAGCCTTGAGTTTTCTGGATGATCAACACAATCTGTATATTTTTTTTTTCTATAAACAAATATGAGTTTTTCTTCACAGGACGTGCAACAGAGATAAAAAAAGACTTAGAACAGTCCCTGTTAACAGTAAAGTTTCTATTAAAGTCCACAGGTATCTAATAATGAACAGAAGAAACAGAGAAGGTGAAGCACAATTTTCAGAGTAATATACTGAAAGATTTACAATATCAGTAAATCAATTTAATGCAAAGCTTCTATTAAATATTTTTAACATATTTCAGAATAATTTTGTAATTATTCTGATATAACTATTATTCTTATGTACCTGTCACAAATGCTTTGATGATAAGTGTGCTAACAAAGTTTTTAATGGGAAGAAAATGCAACTTCTTTTTCTTAATTACTGCACCACAAAATCATTCTGAAACACACTTTGACACTAAATTTCCAGTGAGGAGTACATATTTAAAAAGTTACTACAATGGGCACAGCAGATGTTGTTTTCATATAGATAACATATTCATCATCAAACAAATCTATTGTCTGTATTTCTGCAGATTTGTAAGTCCATAAGTTCCTTGCAGTTTTCCTTTCTGTTAGAATTTCAAGGACCCAGACAATATACACCATAGGGGCAGAAACTGTACAATTTTACTACTACACTATCGTGAAGAGCTTTATTCTAAATTGGCAAACATAATTTCAGAGATATTGTGGCTTTTCATTTTCACTTGCTTTGAACGTCAAAAAAAAAAAAATTACCTGTAGAGTTTGTGCACTGGAAACTTTCTAGTAGTGACTTATGTATATTGGGTAGAAAGAAAAGATTAATAAATTAGATGAAACAGCAATAAGTAAATAGGAATAATTTGAATATAGTAAGACTAAACCATAGAAAATGTTTTTAATGCTTTGAAAACTGCTTAAAGCAAAAGGAGAATAATTTTACTGCATAGATTTGTATAAGGCAGGAAAGCTGTGAGGTGCATGTTGGTTTTAGAGGATGAGCCGTAGAAAACTTTCTAATGCTTCAAACCTGATTCCCGTGTGCTGCCTTGCACCTGCAGCCTGCAAAAGCACTACACATTTGGCTTTCTCCGTTTAGTTAACTTGGCTGTAGCGGTTTCCAAATGATTAATATCACCTTTGTACACATACAAATAAATATGTAAGTTGTAATGAACTGAGGATTGAGAACCCTGAAATGTAATTAGCTACTTGCATGCTTTTTACCCGCAAATATTAAGCTACACAGCAAACAGAAATAAAGGACAAAACAGAACCATGCAACATCATTATTCAATAAAAATGATGCATTTATAACCTCATTACTCACATTTTATAGTTGTGGATGCTGAAACACAGAGAAGTGGCTGTGCAAGGTCACACTGGCAGAGTTTGGAACAGAAACCAGACATCTCATTCCCTAGACTAGTGTTCTGCTCACTGGTTTATATGAATTGCTTTTTTTCCCTTTTTTTTTTCCCTTTTTTTTTTTTTTAAACATAGATAAATCACCATAGTAAACTTATGAAACGGCCTTGTGTGACACACAGATAAGTATGGACTCAAGATAAGCTGCATCTCCTGAGTCTCATTTGCAACAATAGAGTTTGTTGATTTCAATAAACCGTATGTAGAAATAATATCTATGTTAACAGAAATATATAGAAATCTTTACAGTAATGTTCTGGTCTCTCTGAACTCAATGATAAAATTTCCATTGTGATTAAATTCCATTCACAATATTGGATCTGAACCTTTGTATCTTATAAATTGTTTCATCTGAAAGCGAACTGCTGCCAACAAAAATCCCTCCATTCACTCCAGTGAACTCTGGATCCACTTCTGAATGGGAAAGGCATAACAACACATCCTTTCAGCTAGGTCTTCAAGAGGACTCATTTGTTAATGAATCTCTTCTTTTTTTGTATGCCTCTGGAACATCAACTGATGCCACTGGAGAAGGAATGGCAAAAAGAGAATGGGTGTTTACCTCACTAAAACAGAAAAGAATCTCTGTAGAAAAAACGTTTGGGGTGTTTTTCCTCCCTCCAGAGCTTCCTCACAATTCCTATTTTTCTGTAAGTAATGCCATACTATTTTAGAGTGAAGTGCTACCAATTTGTTTGACCAAAGTTGGTTACATGATGTCCCTTTCAAAGCTCTAGGATTTATATGGTGTAAAATGTACATGGCTGTGACTGTTTACCTTTTCACTGGTTTACAATGCATGTGCCATTGTGCCTGAATGCAGCTTTAATCAAGGAAGCCTTAACATGAGCCATGCCTGGGTTTGAACAGATTCAGCCTGCACTCCAAAGCTGTGTACATCTCCCACAGCACATGACTGATCTGAGGGAGAGTAGGAGAGAAAACTGTTAAACTTCATCTTAATCCAGCTGTGAGAAAAACTTGGCAAGTAAAATTACTAAAACTGTCCAGGACACAATGAACTCTGCTCAAAATATACAATTATTTTTAAAACAAACAAACAGAATTTCTGGGTCTTTCAGATTTATGCAACTAGAACTGGCTCCAATGAAGCCCACGGCATGTCACCAGATTTTTTTTTTTTGCTGTCACAGATCTGTCAGAACAGGTCTTTAATTCTCTACAGTTCAGTTTTATAGTGAAAATAAGATACAGATTTGGGTTTTTTAGTGATACCAATTCTTATCCCTAAAACTGTAAAAAGTTACTCCTCATATGCAAGATTTTTAATGAGAATCAGGCCAAGAATCAGGTCAATGAAAACATCAGAGGCACTGAATGCTGAAGTTCATGTCTTATAAAACTGAGAAAATCCAAAAACTATACTCACAAATAAAATTTTGTTCCTATTATAAATCAGATTATGAACCTGACATTACCCCAGTGGGGAAATCACCATAATAAACCAAAATCCCAGACTTGGCACAGCCAGGAGATGCTTATCAGGAGAAATGTCTGAGAATCCATTCACTAGGGCTGAAGAAAGCCCAGTCCAGACCACTAACATAACAATAGAGCAAAACACAGTATTCACACTGCTCTTCTGCCTGACAAAACACACCACAGCATGGCAATTGTTATTTTATTGTAGACAGATCGCAAGCTTGTACTACCAAACATGCGATTAGTCCTCATAGGTATTATTCTGATTTAGTCAGCAATCCTGGAGCAAAGAGGGTTCATTAAGCAGTGCTTTAGAGTTCCATTTAGTGATATAATTTGTGGGACTGACAAACTAAAAGCAATGTCTGCAGAAACAACAAATCAGGGCCAAATTCCAGTCAAAGGTTAAGATCAGAAAGAGTTGCTTTTAGAGTGAAGAACTGCAAAATATCTAAAGGAACACTGAGAAAATGAACTCAGATTTTCTAACTGCTTAAACTAATAGATCATTCTCATAATAAAATTTGTAAGAAACGAGGAATTTCCAGTGAATTACTTCAAGTCTGGAATTACTTCCCAAGTCATGCTGACCTGGCTTAAATTTATTAAATTTTTCTCATTCTGCAAACTCTGTTCTTTGTCCTTGACCACATTTCTGGCATGTGTGTGTTTTCTTGTGTGTTGTACATAGATGGGGCCAGAAGGGCAATGGGCAACATAAGGTATCCCTGGCAGGTTTCATACATAGGTTCATTTTTGGAACAAACTATCCTTCCTTCTAAATTTTCCCATCTTCAGATAAATAATGATCTACCTGCAAGAGACCCAAAATGAAGTGTTAGAAACACAGCAGGAAGGTTTAAAAAAAAACAAACAAAACAACAAAAAAAAAAAAAACCAAACCCACAAATCAGCTTGGAAACCTGCAAGCTAGCACAACAGTGTATATAAATATTTGTGTTTAGCATGCTTCACCACTCAGCCATCATTTAAGGAAGCTATGCCTAAAAGGTTTTTAGTCCACATAAGTTAGCATTTCTAAACCTTTAATTATCTCTGCTGAACTCCCTGTGTGTATTTTTGTCTGGTGACAACATGACTAGAAAAGAATGCATCTTCCAGCATGTGGTCATGAGATTCATTTTTAAAAAGCTAAATACCTACCTGAGCTTTTACATCCTGCAGATGTTAATAGAGCTCAGAATGCTATTAGTACCTTCTGCTGCCAAATGACACTGCAAACCTTGTGCCTCTTTCAAAATAAATCTGGTTTCTAATTCTGCTCCCCTTAGTCCCCTTTGGCAATATCTTATCTTGCAAATAGATCAACTCAAATCCAGGTGCTCAGTGGCAAAGTAAGGTCCTTTACAAGATAAGTGTCACAGAATCTGAAACTTTCTTACACTATGTCCATATTATTTCTTTGTCCTTGCAACACCTGAGGTTGTTCAGTGAGTGGAAGAACACAGCACCATAAACTGAGAAGGGAATGTCAGCTGTCTGCAAATATCTTGGATTTGTTTCTTTGCTTGCATGTATGGGGAATAATGAATTATATTTCAGTTTTATTGGCAGCTGTTTTATTTTGTGTTTACAATGACCTAGATTGCCAGTTTACAATCTGCCTGCAAAGCAGTTGAAACATAGCTGCACTCTCCCAGAAGAAGACTTTGGGAATCATCTGGCAGGGACAAGTAGTACAGTGCCATAAGCACATGCTTCTTCTAATCCTTCCAGTTCCTACAGAACTAGGGAAAAAAATATCGTTATAATGTGCCTAAAACTTAAGATTAAAAAAGAAATTAATTAAGATGTCCAAGAAATAATGTTCATGCGGGCATATAACAAGGGAGCTTTGACTTATTTTGAGAAACATAACACACCCAGCACTAGCACAGACTAGGAATTTAGCAGCAATCTGTTTGCTCTCCTCCCAAGATGTTGCTAGCACAGGCATACCTGCAAAGACCAACACATCTTCATATTTTAAAGATGTTAGAAAGGGACCTCCAGTTTGAAAAAGTCAATGAAATTATATCAAACATTGAACTTCCTAGCTTTTTTCACTTTTTTAGGCTGATATTTTTCAAATCTGAAAGACAATTTGGGTGGATCTACTGCTTGCTTCAGAACAGCATTTGAAAAAATAAGACTCTACTACCCAAATCTTTCTCTCTTCGGTGCTCACTTACAAAAGCAACTAAACAGAACTATTCTGTAACATGCTATGCTACAGAATATCATTGCCACCGTCTCTGGCTCTGAACCAGGAGTTCATAGTAACACCTTACATAAGCATTATTTTCATTAACAGATTGATAAAGACAATGTCAAGTCCAAGAGCAACCCTGACAATAAAATTGCAGCATCATCCTATTATTAGCACCACAATCAGTCAAATGCTGAAAGATTTTTAAAGGAATTTTGGGATCAGTATTGTGTCAGCAATATACTAATGATGGCAATTCATGGTCACTTCAATCACATGTTTAAGTTTTTTGTTTCAAGGTAAAGTATTTGCTCTTGTTCTTTCATCCTTGTCTCTTGTATTGTCATCCACTCTAACCTCAAAGTTATTAAGAAAAAGGTTTCCCTTCAAGATCCCTATCATGAAAAAGTTTCCCTTTTCCTGCTGTCCAAGTCCCTCCGTATGAATGAAATTCAGATTTGTATGGAAAGTGAGAAAGCACTATGGACACCACTCTGATTCTTTTTTAACAGTATTTTAAGGGCAATGTAAATAGCCCTGCTAAAACAACATTGTCTTATTTGACATTGGTCATCCAGAGATGGAACTTTTGTACATTAATTTCTTTGAAGGGAAATGCTGCCACAGAGAATACTGGTCAAACTCAGCCCTGCTTGTGCTCAACTCCTAGTTATCTCAGGGGTGGTGTGAGTGAGTCCTATATCCATCCCCATACAAAAAGGCATCACTTAACTGGCTGCTTAATCCTTTGGAAGAAGATACACGGCATGCAGGCACCTCATGTCGTCCCTCAGCAAAAGACACAATCTGTGTAAATCTTTTGCTTTCAGTTCATAAGGAAGATATGAATATCCTTAAGGAAGATAGCAAAGCCACAGATACTATGAGAAAAGGATCAGAGAGGTGACATGACCTCAGGAGTGAGTGAAGGAAGAACAAGAGGATACACAGAAGTTACATTTTATGCATACGTATCTCAACCTAATTTATCACGCTATGTACACATATGTGCATTTCACCCAAAGGCTGAGTATTTTGAAGAAAGAGTTGTGTTTCATTTTAAATATAGTGACTGACTTTACTATATGTACGTTGTATGAATAAAAAGGAAAGAGAAATCTGGTCTGCAGGAAAAGGTAAAACATTTCCTTTCCATAAAAATGATGAAAATATTTAAGTGATGGAAATTATATTCTGTCTTCTGGCATGAAGGAAAAATTCTCTGATGCACAAGATGCTATGGAGATGTGGAAGTCTCTGTGAGGTGCAAGGAATGACATGGGCTATCCACCTTCTTCCCATGTAACTCCACCTGTGAACTGGTGTTTGGATGAAGTTCTTGTAATCTCTGTCCTTTGAACTACGAAGATACTAAATTTTCCCAGTACATGTGCCTTGCTTGTTTAATTGATTACCTTCTCTAAAAAGTAAACGTGTACTACTCTTGGAAGTGGCTCATAGTGAGGAAATCCAACACCTATTATGGAGTTTCCACTGAAGTCGGTGAGTTCAGTACAGGAACAGAAGGAGCCTCTGTGAGACCAGTCTGATACTCCAGATCAGATATCACCTTTGTGTGAGGAATAAATAAGTGTATCAAAAAACACCATGAGAACACTGATCAACATCCTCCTGTTGTATAACGAAAAGTACTGATTAAAAAATATGCTGCATGAATAAACGGGTAACCCTGCAGATGAAATACTTCCTGATTTTTTAATTCAAACTACTAACAACTTACACAACTTACTAACAACTTATGCTAGGAGTGTATATACTCTCAAGGACTTGGGATTTTTTTTCCATTAACACTTTATATTTTGCACTTCATTACATCATAATTATGCATGGTTACAAATGGAATTAAAATTATAGAAATAAAAAGACCAATATACAATAATTCACCAAGGCAGAAGCTACATATGAAACCTACAGCCTCTGCTGTCTCTCATCTTCCTTTCAACATTTGGGGAAAAAAAAGAAAGTAAGCCTTAAAACTCATGAAGAATCAAGCACCCTGGGCTAAAGTCCAGCTTAATCCTTGATAACAAGTTCTCTCTTCAGAGCCTTTGCTTAGGAAATAACTGAAGAGTATCTAAGCGATATGAGAGTCAGTAAGTATCAAATGAGGTCAAATGACCAAATCATGAAATCAGATTATCCAAACCCATCATTCCTGCACCTTCCGCTGGACTTACATCCTTCCTGATAGAAACGCATCTTACGTCCTCTCAAACACTGCCAGCAATGGGTATTTCACAATACTTCTTCATCAAATAATGGAAATGAGATGCAGAAAAGACCTAAATGGAGCCAGAAACACTGACTGTCAGGCAGGTATCAGATGGGAGTGCACCAGGGAAGAACCATCAGAACAGGTGCGAGAGGAGCCACTTGAGAAGACCTCCTTCAGCTTTGACTTGCAGTAAAAGCCAGGCAAAACGGTCTTTCAGCATGTCTCCCTTCCCTCTGTCCACTTCTGATTAGAATGAATGCTTCCTCTGTATCAGTATCAGTTTCTCCAGACACTGAGTGCCTAAAAGGACAAATAAAAGCAAGGGCAAAGAAAGGTTAATACTACCACATAGGAGAAAAGATACCATTAGTACGTATATTTGGTTGTAGTTAATTAGCCAGCAATAAACAAATGTCCGTTGGGCTGTGAGCTCAATACACAAATATTTAATGAATTCTTATTTTCAGACACACATAGTCATGATCACAATCATTAATCCAAGAACTGTGTTTCATTATTAGGTCAAAAATCTACATAAAAAGGGTCACTCATTCTGCTTTTCATTAAGTTGGCTTAACCCTGCACAGTGATTCCAGGCTATCTGGGTAACCGAGATTATCAGAATGCTTTGAATGACATTCCAGTTCTGTCAGGATCTCGAAACGCCTTGTACTATTTACCTCCCGATGCAGATGAGTGTGTGTGAGGGAAAAAAGTCACATTTCTAATAATAATCATTTTCTTCTCCATTACACAGAAAATCCTTAAAGAACCACCACTTCTGCTTTAATACCTCCTAGGGATGGCCACACTGAGACTTAGTGAGTGCACAGTGCAGAAACCAATCTCCACATGTGATGTATGGGGACTGATGGAAACGAACATATATCGGAATCAGGGAAGAGAAAGAAAAGCTCTGTACAACAAAACCTGTATTCACTCTAAAAGCAAGAGATAATACCTCCTCTGTTCTTTGTTTGTAAATCACCACACTGCTTGCAGTGTCACAGTAGTTCTGCAGCTTGCCAAACTGATTAAGGCTAAAATTAATCACAATTAAATTTTTAAAAATGGTATGATTGTACAGAATACCGAATAAACACCAAAAAAAATAATATAAATTAGTACTTTTCACCATCCCAGTCTGTAGTTGGAACATGTCTCTGTTGACATAGTGAAGATAACAAGCCATATTACTCTTCCTGGAGAAAAATATTAATGCAATCCAGAATTGCTGCATATGAGAAGAGAATGAGTCAAGAGGGTCTGTCTTTGATGATTCCCTTCTTTACATGTGGGTACTGAAATTTATTCCTTTAACATCATACAGTTCCTACACCTCAGGACTCACTTTTCCAAGTATCTGTAGGACCAATTCACTGCAGCTAGAATTCACTATTCCTGCCAGGCTGACCAACTATATATCCAGAAAAGTAAACTTGGGACATTTCTATTTGCATCAGGTAAATCTGTCTGGTTCAATTCACAAGTGCTGTACAAACCAGGCTCAGCACAGGGTATACCCTGGCTCTCCTTGATCCAAGTGTTTCATAAGCATTCACACGCACAAACTCCCGGTCTACATAACTCAGAAACAACTAACAAGCCTTAGATTTTTGACTGCCTCCTCCAGCAGTCACGGTTCAGACAGAAGCATACCCATTTTCTTTCTGCTACACCTGAAGCATGATGTTCAGCTAGCTAATAACTGCTTCTTTTGTGGATCATTTGCCTGATTGCTCTCATTTACAAAGGCAGAAAAAAACTGTCTTTCCTGATGGATAAAGTCTGTACCCAAGAGAGGGAGACAAAAGCTCCCATGACTATTTAATGACTTCACCTAATGACTGGCACAGTCACTAGTGAAAGTTCCAGAACCTAATCATTCCCAGTGATTGCTCTAGTGTTAGGCTAGTAATTCAGGCTTATTTTTACTGTATTTCTCTCTGGCACAAAACCCAGACAAGATTAATAGCTTGGTCTCTCTCTCACCTAACATCTCTCCCTCCAAGAGTGGCCTACCACCTTCTGGAAAGAGTTAATCTATCAGATAGAAGAACAAAGTTAATACACACCTGTGAGACTGCCCAATCTCCTGATGAAAAGTGAGATCCAAATGCTTGCAAGAAGGCAAGAAATGAGCTTCTGTCTCCTGCGTGCTGCTGGCTGACTATTCTGGCTGCCAAGCTCTTCATAAGGAAGCCACTGCAACCCTACCTAGCTGATTTTTTTTCTGAAACCTGTTGTAGTCTTGCCTGGGAAATCCTATCAGATCAAGGCATGTTTGTGGATATGTGCATGTCTGGTCTGTGAACCTATTTCTACTTTTTCTACAGTATCAAGACCAATTTCCTATTTTTTTCTACAGTATCAAGACCAAGGAGCTTGGCATGCCCAGAAACCAAACTTGCAACACTTAGGGGACTCCATGAGTGAAATCTGAAGCATGTAAGAATTTCAGACATGAACAAGTTAGGTAATTTGTCACAGGTTAGGGAGAGAGGTGTCATTATCTTCAGTTTAAGCAACCAAGGAGGCAGTTGGGATTTATGTATCTTTGTCCTCTTAGGGATACAACCATAAAAAGCTCAAGCTAAACTTCTAAAAAAACCAAAATGAGTCAGCCTCTGGGTCCAAATTATCCTCTATAGATTTTGTTCATCCATTTGATGAACAAAATGGATAATTTCTAGATGGAAAAAAGGCAACAGGAGTAGGCAGAGTTAGACAAAGCACAGCTTATTAACTTTAAAAATATGCCTTTTTACATTGGTTCTGTTCGAATTTGCACTTCACATTAAATGTTGAACCCTTGGAAGATTTGTTCTAAATATTTCTAATTTTAGGTCTACGTTTTTCAATGGCAATTACGCATAAGAATGATAAAATATATATTTTTCAAATTTATGTTTAATGAAAAGTCTAAAGTTGAAGAGCTACATTATGATCTACAGATTTAAATAAAAACAAAGTACACTACAGTTTGGAGATTTCAGAGTCAAAGTTTCTAATGTCCACCTACCTCTGCAAATGCTTAGCTGTGAAAATCTGTCTCTTTTTACATTTGACACAGAAAGTAACCATGGTCAGGCACAGCTTCACAAAACTAAATTAAAGAGAAGAGGGGTGAAACAGCCACTACCAGATCATTTCTACACAAAAATTACTATTGTTGCACATAGAGTTGCTCATCCAACTACACTGTGCAAATACAGCTCTGTGATATGCATATGCAAATGTTGGTCTTTGCAAATTCAAATACATGCACCTGCAAAGTCTTCTTTAGAGGTCAGTTGAAAATATTGGCCGTCTTGCTTAAGGAGCTCAGACTTTTCCAATATATATCACATATTTCCACACTTACTCACCAGACTATCTTGCCCTTGTTTCCTAAATCACTCCTTTAAATTAGAGAGATTACAAGGCAAAATATCATTAACAGATAATAGAACATCCCAAAAGGAAATTAATACAAATTACAAACAAGGAAGAGAAATAGGAAAATCTTTTTAGGGCTATATTTTCTCTTGTCCTATACTGTCTTTTATCATGACATTACAGAGATCAACCAACAGAGGAAAGATTAAAGACCTGTTTTGTTGTGCGCTGCTTCAAACACTTCAAAACGTGGAATTCATCCAGTACATGATTAAAAGTTGCAGCTTCCCCTGGAACTGCATCTTTTTTTCACAGTGCACATGCAGTTTACAAATACTTCTGTGTACGTACTGTGCATGGAAAATCTCTTTGGCAAGCACTCAGGTACTAGGTAGGATGTGTTAAGGCCAAGGTGCTTGCAGGGGACCAACTGTAAGAGAAGTCTGGCCGTTTGCAATGGCATGTTGTGATACAAGAACATCTGAAGCAAATTCTGTCTTCAAGAGTACATGCTGCTTCTTGAAAATGTCCTTGAAAATATCACAATCTAAGTGAACAGAATGCCTACTCAAAAATAAGATGACTCAGGAGAAAATATTACCATTTCTATCCTGAGGCAATAAAGTTTACTCAATAACTTCCACTTTGTCTAACCTCTAAACTACTTTATAAGTGCTAGAAACATTCTTTTCAGCAACAGGAAGAAAATGGGAATTTCACTAGCCTTCATTCATAAATAAAATCTGTGGAAAAAACTTATAATCTTTGCCTTTTTTAAATGACCCAATAAGGATAAAATCTCTAATTCAGAAGGAACAATTCATGCAAGGAAATCTCAAGCCTGTTCATATTTCATCTATCCAGTTTTCACCATGGAAATGAATCTTTGAAAGGATCCCCCATTGTGCCTTTGATATTTTTGCCAAGGGAGGTATTACAACAGTCCAAAGGCAGCTGCCTAGACCAGGAGTGCTTCCAGCAACTGTAGTATGGAGTTACTGGGTGTTAAACAGAAAACCCCTGCAAGAGTCACCGGCAGTATCCTCAAAAGTCAGATGTCAAGTTTAGAAACGGGCACTGAAGGCAAAAGGAACAAGAAAGCCTTTGAAGAGAGAGGAAACATCAGAAAGGAGAACAGTAATTGTGGAACTTCAGGGTAAGAAGAGAAAAAGGACCATATAAGAATAAAGAGATTTAAGAGTACTAGGGGAAAGGTTTTGACCTAGCAAAAGGATAGCACGCACAACACAAGGCTTGATTAAAAACTGCAATAAAGTTAGTCAAAACCATCCCATGAGCAATATCCAGGCTAATAAATTGGGAACACTGACAATCTGAACAGGATTATAATTTATGACTCCTTTGGTTGAGCATCTGAGCCCCATAAGCACATCTGGCTTTCTCAGTGTCTATGTTCTAGTGACAGATGTCATTTCTACAGCAATCAGGGATGCAAAAATGAGCATAAAGCATTGTATTACTAAACACACCAGAGGAAGGAACTGGAGGATGAAAGTGTGGATACAAATCCAGAAGCCCAGAGAAGAGGCAAAGTTCCACAAAGGAAGAGGGAGCTCAGAAAGCTGTTATTCTACATGGCCTCAAGTTGACATCAGAGTACTGAAGTTCATAATCATTGCCTTGCAGCTCCTTTCTGGGGGGATCTGGGAGGCAAAACGTGGCTGCATGACTTATTCGTACAGTTCCAGGGTTGGAGACACGCTGTAAGAATTCTGATAGATGAGAAAAGAATCAGTGTCACGTAGAAGCAAAGACATGTTCTCCTTATTTTTGCAAACTTCTTTCCAACGTCCTAATCGAGAATTTTTACGTTGCTAGACCAAACTTACCAAGTTTCATCCTGAAAATGTTAAGATGACTGCTTTAGTATACTTATAGGGAGAAGTAAATCCAATTAAATGCAGCTCCTCAGTGTAGTTATAAGTGGCCATGAGTCTGGATGACTCAGGACAGAACTGTACCTCCTCACTTCTAGGATCAGTGCACGAACAGCTAACACCAGCACTGCCTCTCGAGAAAAGCCCTCTCAATGCAACTGTCTGAAAAAAAAAAAGCAACGGTGATATAGTTTCCAACCCTAAACAACTCCTTAGATGACGTCCTTACATCACCTAGGCAGAAGGAGTGATTCACAGGCCTAAATCCCAGTTTTTCAGATTTTCATACTGTATTTTCATCGGGATTACCAGAGCAGGATGCTTGAGCATATACAGCTGGTTGCAGAATGAAATATTTCCCTTTAAATTAAGCCCGTAGCAGGAAAATCACCACCCACTTGGGGCCTAACAAGTGGGCTGCTTGCTCAGGAATCCCTGCTTCTGCTGCAAATTCCAGAGCATGCTGAGAGCAGCCTGAACTTACAAACATAAGATTCTGTCTGCATTGACCTGTGTGTGGTTGAGTACCAGTCTGGGTATGTATTATGCTACTGTGGTTTGGGTTGTATAAGAACCGTAAAAGAACCTGAAAAACGCTCCCTTAAAAGACAAGTTCTGAGCCCCTCACATCAGCAGTTTTCAAAGTGCTGGTGCCGTCAAATGACCCAGCATATTGTCATCTTTCAGCTCACTTGTGGTTTGGGGAAATGAATCAAGACTTTCCAATGTCTGCTCTATGGTCAAAGTTTCTACAGATAGGTGGGACTCCTTTTATTATTAATATGAAATGTTCTGTAGAAAATACGCATTTCAAAAGAGTGAAATAGAGTCAAATCTTGTCAAAAGTTTTGTCTCTCAACATGTATTAAAAAAACTCTTCTAAACTTTTCTAAAGAAAATCCTTAACTCTAGAGATGGGTTTGAGGTAGGAAAAAAAAGTGGTAATGTCAAAAAACAACATAAAGAGCAAAAGATACAGAACCAAGGAAACATAATTTGATGGGAATTGCAGGTCATTCCTGCTGCCATTGAGAAAGGAATTAGGGTGTGGGGGACTGCTTAATGCTCCATCATGTGGAACATAAGTCAATAAAATTTTAGTTATTCAGTAAAAAGCCATTGTAAAGTCTCCTTGCTTGACTTTGCCACTGCTGTTCTGTATGTAAGGTTTGAATTACTTTGCTGGGAACATTTTCTGTTTACTTTCCTTATCTGAGCAATTTATTACAATTGATGCAACACTGTGTTATGACATCAATATTAATAGTAACACATCAATAATAAGATGACTTTTTATGTTTCACAACCATGCATGGAAATTTTCAGAATCTGCATTATATATTATTACTATTATGTATTCAATGATGCACGATCTTTCATAAATACTGGACAAGGTATGGTAAAACAGATAATAATTCAGTACCATCAGAACAAAGGAGTCAAAACCCCTAATTATAATCTTAAAAATATAGAGTAAAATTGTTTTCTGTGTCATACAAGAAAAAAATGATTGAATAAATTAAACTGATCCTGAATCAGCACAAGATCTCCAAAGGGTATCATCTAACAGAAATCTTTTAGCTACAGAGCTGAATGCCTCCACAAGAAGCTCATTTAAGGCTGCAAGTAGCAGATAAAGACAAATGTCAATTAAGAGCAATACTGTATACCTTTCTCTCTTGCTTCTCTGTCTACTGCAATTGGTATAAAAGACTGACTAGTTCCTACTTAGACCTCAGGGAAACTTTGTATTGCCAGCAGGAGTGTTTCAGAGATCCCAGAGTGACAACTCGGCCACACAGGGCCAAGCACAGCCCTAGACAGTAATTTCCAGCTGCAAAATTGTTATGGCTCTGTTGGTGACTTTGCCCACTCCAGCCCCCCAGAAGACCACGGATACTGTCACTGAAAGCAATTATAGCTCCAAGCAATCGTTAACTGCTGGAGAAGCAGTTTATCTCTACACCAGCAATCATTGCTGCTACACTTCCCATCTACCCAGGCAACTGCAGCCAGCAGGAAACTCTTCCCAGCAAGCTGCATCGCAGATCCACCCTCCCCTGCTTCCCCCCTTGCTGCAGCTGAAATAGCCTGGCCGTGTCCCCTCACTCACATGGCACCAAAACTATTTTGCTTACACAAAGAGGAGCTTTGAGCCATCTCTGATGTCACTTTTGTACAACTGTTCTCTATCAGCAGGGGGCACAGGGTCCTCTTTCGACCACTCACTGGAGCGAAGGGGGTGAGCAATGATTTCATTCCTCAGGTTTCCTTACGCCACTGAATCACAGAAGCCTTGCCACTAGCTTTCTGTATCGGAGATCAAACCGAGAATAGCAGCCAGGTGCTGCAAACTAACAAAAAGGAGAACTCCCTGTCACATACTACATTTCTCTAGAGAGGCTGACCTAAAATAACCGAATAAAATGTAGCTGTAGAAAACAGTGAACTATCGCATTTCACTTCACCGCAGAGGCACAGCTGGAGCGACATCAGTACATGGATCTCCAACACACCAGTGAATCGATGAAATGATACATTTGAAAAGGGATAGCTAGCCAAACTTAGAATACTGTGAGAGTTTTCCATTTCCAAAACTGGAAAGACCATTGGGAAAAAAAAAAAAATTGAATTCCAGAATTTTACAATTTTAACTATTTTTACCAGTTGCACAAACAGCTATGAATTTGAGTCTCGGAAATATCCCTACCTTCCTGAGCATGTATATATTTACACACACATATATCTCTGGCAAGGTACACTGGGAGGGGCTTGACAGAAAGAAGCCTTTGAAGAAAGTGACTGAAAGGGCCTGGGGTGCCTAAAACCCCATAAAGAGAGGACCTCCCTCTCGCTTGTCCCACCCGTCCTCAGTGAGCTTCTACCACCACCAGCACTAACAGAAGACAAAACACACTATTTATAGCTCTCTGCCAGAATATGGAGTAGGGCTGAGTTACTACTGGATAGTTTTCTGATAGTGAAAAAACCTGCAATCCAGTTAAACCATTTCCTCTGTTACCTTGTCTTTCTTTTTGCCATAATTGTTACAAAAATGATCTTGCACTCAATAGTTTTCTTAAAAACCAACAAGTCCAGCCTAAAATTGAACATGGTCACTGCTGTTGTTTAACAAATTGCAGTTTCTCTCTTTGTTTTTGAAGTCTGAAAAGGTTTGTGCTTGTGATGCAGCATCATTCCACTTCCCCTGTTCTATGAGAATGTTGTGTAGATAAGATTTTTTTGGACAAAATCTACGCATGCAGTGAAAAGAAGAGAAAATGTATCCAACAAACTTTTGAATTAGTCCAAATACAAAATTACCCTATACTGACTTATAGGGGTGCTCAACATTTTTCATTCAATGAACAAGAATTTCTATAGTACCTGCCATTGGGATTCTTATTATTCCATCTGTGATTTAACAAGTGGCCTGTAGGAAGGTGAGAATTGCTTACAAGAAAACTGCTTCATGCATCTTTCAGTATTTTTAAAGCAGTTTAACATATTGAAACAAGAAAAAGAAAACAGAACTCCTAGAGATGTCCACCTCTTTGTGCATCACCATGACTAAAACTATGACTTCTTAGATGAAGGCATGGCAGGCAGTGTTAGAAGTCAGAATATTGTGCGTGTCTCTGCGAATTTTAAGTTACTAAATAAGTAACAGTGACACGACCTAGATAAGATACCAGACTAAAATGAAAAAGACAAGTTGCTGCCAAAACTAACACAAAAGTTCCTGGCTAAAAGGTGTTAGAAGCTATCAAATGACATTGACTTCAGTGAAACATGACCAAAATCCAGCCAACAAACTGCCAGTCTCAATCACTATTGTCTTTGCTTCACTTGTGCTTCACGTCAGGAAGATATGAGACGCTCGCAGAGATAGTCTGCTAGACACCTGCAAATTCTGTGACTAAGTTCACCAAGGAAAGTCAGAAGCAAATGCTGTCATAGGGGCTTTCAAAAGGACATTGAAGAAATTAAGAATTCAGGTCCAAATCTTTAATAAAATCTGGCACGCAGAGAAACAGAACATTTAATGAGTCACTTCATACAGCTGTTCCCCAATTTTTTTGGATGTTACTTCTCTTTCTAAAATATACCTATTTTTAACCCAAAAAAATAACCTCAGTAGCTCAAATACTATCACAGTGTTTTAATTGTGAGTAAACACTGACTTAATAGTAGAAAACACTTGAAAAAATACTGAGAGAATGAGTTTTGGGTCACACCAAATATTAAAATGTACATAGTTTATAAACATTATATTCATATATAAAATAATAGTCTGCTACTAGGAGGAAAACAGATGATTCAGTAGTTGGGAAACTATCCTAGAATTTGGGTAATCCATCCCCAACAGATTTCTGTGTACTTGGTGGCAAGTGAGGTTTCTTTCTCTCTCCAGTCTCAGTATAAAGTATTATACATTTCTTCCACCTTTCAGAAATGCTGTGAGGATTAACATACTAATGATTGTTGATAACTGAGACAGAAAGAGGATGGGAACCATATAAAATTTCAGATTAATAAACAGCCAGGCCAATTAAGTGCAAATTAACACAATCACCACGAAATAGGTAGTCTGTATGATCTGTAGGTGGGAAATATGGTTCTAGTAATAGAAGAATCAAAGGGAAATCAGCGCAGCACTTCATCCTTGCACCACATATTTACTGCCTAAAGGTCAGGTAAAATGAATTGTTATCAGCACCTGGTAGCCACAAAGGAAGGCAAAGACAACCAGCTCCACACTCACATGGGCTCAGAAGCATCCCCTGCCCTTAGCAGGTTATCATGCTCATAACTTCAGCTTGCTTTTAAAAAACGGCCAAGCTTCTGAGGACAGGACTATGAAAATAAATATCTAATTAGAGATTCACAGCTGCCATGCAGCTTGAATAGCATTTTGCCATTCTGAAGCAGATACAAGAAAAACAATCACTTTGCACAGCTACAGCTCTGCAGGACTGCAGAGTTCTCAGTGTAGGAAGCAGCACAAATCAAACAAATGTCAATGACATGGTGACATTTCATTTTTTATCAAGGTTTCACCTCTAAGGTGGAGCCCAGGCTTTACTCACAGTCTAATTTTAGGCACTGCTCTGTCCACAGAGTCTTTGCAGAAAAAACTGAGGTCAAGCCACCAGAGCTCCAGGGACAGCAGCTGACTCCCATGCAAACGCACTGCTGCGCTGGTTTAATGTCAGCGTGGCAGTGCCTGCAGGTCAGAGCTCGCACGGATGCAACAACCGTGCGAGGGCAGAGGAAGCTCAGAAATGGAAGATAAAGCATGGACATCAGCCAGATGCAAATTCAAAAATTCAAAATTCAGAGACATAACTGGAGGCCTAGATGTGATTTCTGCACAGTATTTAGTAATAAATACATTGTATATACTGTACAAGATTTATGTGCTGTGGTTTAACCCCATCCAGCAACTAAGCACCACGCAGCCACTCACTCACTCCTCCCACTGCCCAGTGGGATGGGGAGGAGAATTGAAGAAAAAAGAGTAAAACTCATGGGTTGAGATAAGATTAATAATTAAAATAAAATAATACCAATAACAATAATAAAAAATATAATAATCGTCATGAAAAGGAATATAACAAAAAGGGAGAGTAACAAGCCCCAGGAAAGACAAGTGATGCCCAGTGCAATTGCTCACCACCCGCTGAGCGATGCCCCAGCAGCCATCCGCCCCCCAGCCAGCTCCCCCCAGTTTCTATACTGGGCATGACATCCTATGGTATGGAATAGCCCTTTGGCTAGTTGGGGTCAGCTCTCCTGGCCATGCTCCTCCCAGCTCCTTGTGCACCTGCTCACTGGCAGAGCACGGAAACTGGAAAATCCTTGACTTAGGATAAACGCTACAACTAAACCATCAGCATGTTATCAACATTATTCTCACACCAAATCCAAAACACAACACTGTACCTGCTACTAGGAAGAAAATTAACTCTATCCCAGCTGAAACCAGGACAATATACAATTTTCTTATGGCTTGTATCTGAATCAATCCTTAAAGTAGAAACACTACACACTTCTGACCATAAAAAACAACTCGCCCTTAAAACCAGGTAAAACAAAATATGACAACAGGCTAGAGAGGTCAACTTTTTGCATGTCAAAATAAATAAATGTCATATTTTGTGCTCACACCAAAAAAAAAAAATGCAAGGTCACTTTCAGCAGATCCAGTGAACACTAGCATACTGTACGTTGAGTTTTAACATAATATAAAGCCATCTGGTATGGAAACTCAAGCTCAGCAGATGCATTTGGAAAATAGAGCATTCATTTTTATTGTGCACTAAAATTAGATTTAAAGTGTGCTCAAAAGCATAACTAAAACAGATTGTCCCTTCTAGCATTTATGTTGCAGACATCAATGAGGCCTGTATTTGTTGATTCTGTGTTCAGACCTTTGGTCTGCTTACTATCCCTGTCAAAATATTAAATGGGAAACTTCTTTCCTTCTGATAAATATAACTCCAAATAGTTGTCTAAATGCTCTCTTACACTTGTTAGCTGTTCAAATAAGAAATTGTACTATTTACCTTTTAAAGTTTGTGCTTTATGAAAATTCATTTAACTAGAAAAGCAAAGCATTACCAGTGGACTCTTTTTTCTATTAATGTGTTTAATTTTCAGTGTTTAAAGCAATTTTATAAGAAAAAAAAGGCAGACAAAAATATGTGACATTTACTCCTCTTGGTATTGGAAAAGCCACAGATCTGGGACAGTAATAACACCATACCCAGCACCCTATAAAAGTAACAAGTTCATCTAGAACTTGTTATTGTGCATCCATCTTTTTGCTTTCAGTATGATTAATTTTTGTCTCTGGAGACTGGAAACTGGTTAGCTTCAACACGAAAAACTTCAACAGAATCCTACTTAAACCAGCTACATATTTGGTCTCGCATACAAGCCACAGTAATTTAAGAAGTGAAAATAGGTCTTGGTACCTTATAAGATTTTGGAAGGACAAGATGTTCTATGATGGTTTTCAGTCTCTGATCAGCGCAGTCTTAAATCAGTAAGGACAGTAATGTGTTCTTTACCTGGTGAAGACACAAACTTAAAAGAAACATTCTCAAATTTGACTGCATTTTCCATAACTCAGAAGTAACCTGCAGGAGACTTTGAAGTCTTTTAAAAGTCCTAGGCTTTTTTTTGGTTGGGTAGCTTTTTCCAAGATCTACCCATATCCTATTCTAATTTTCTCTTGTTTGCAAAGACAATTCCCCATCACTACTGACTTTCCCATCATTTCTGCTATACCATGCTTAGGTCCCAGTGAGCCACAGCTTCAAAGTGCTTAGAAACCTTCCTTGAGCTTACAGCACTTTCCTCCACTCCTGCTTCTGAATCCTCCCGTTCCCTCCACACTTACCTAACTCATGATTTCAGTGTCAAAGGAGCAGGGGATCTCCATGACTCCAAATTCTTGTTTTTCTCCCAGATCTTTCACCACAAGCGGAATATTGCCAGCACAGATCCCAGCTCGACCCTACCAGGGAAGGATTTACCCATGCCTGAGCTGCTACACTTCTGGCTCCTTCCCATTTTTTATGTCCTCCCTAAATTCCAGCTCTCAACTTCGGAGCTCCATTAATGCAGTAGCTAAGCTACTATCCACACCTTATAATTCACATTTGCTATAAAGCATTATATGATGCTCTCAATGAAGGGTTCTATATTAAAAAAAAAATAAAAATGCATGAGTTGGATTGTATGTCAGCAGTATTCCTCCTTGGAAACACATCTTTATATTGAATGTCTGGGAAATGTATAGCACCAGCCATATTTAACTTCCTTTCCTTGAATGTCATTTTCATGCAGTGGCTTTCAAGACTGTTGCTTTTGTTGCCACATAAACCAGTTTGATTCTGAGACCAAAAAAGAAACATTAAATACTTTGGGATTTTCTTTTGTTTGCAAAGAATAGAAACGTAATTGCACCTGGCAGAGGTAAGGAACTGCTGAAAGTCAAATCGATTCTGAATCTATGGGCCCAGAGTAAAAAGAGAGAGAAGTCTGAAAGCCTAATTATCTCAAAGGCATCTGAGATGTGCAATAAGCTTATAGAAATGCACTGCCTGTCGGCTTGTGTTGCTTAATTACAGCTTATGGATGGTTAAATCAGTGGTGCAGTCAGACTGGTTGAATATTACTAAGTATTTCGTGACTGCCCTCGGAAAGAACAATTCATCGATGTACATTTTCAATATTGTTCTTTCCGTTACTCCATCTTTCAGAAGCTGTTCTCAGAGTTACAATCTGCTCAGCTTATAACCAAGAGGCAGGAATCCACCACCTCTGTTAGTGTGGAATGCAAAGGATCACGCAGGTGGTCCAGCATGTGCACACTGGATGATCCATGGGTACTACTGATGCTACGGGTGCTGCCATGTTTACATCAATGAATAAAGGAAAAGACCTAATACAGAATCAGAGTGCAAATTTTTTAATCTACTTGTCAAAATTTATTTGAAGGATTAATTACATTTAATTATCTACTAGCTTTTTGTTCTGGCCCATATGATCACAAATTATATTTGTCAAAATAATGTAATTATTTAGTTTAATGCATGTGAATTATGTGTATCTATTTTCAAGGTTCTGAAAGGCTGCGGTATATGAATGTCTACCATTTTATTCACAAACTTCCACTATCTCTACAATGGCATCTGCATAGAACACCGCATGAATTCTGAGAACAAAATATTAACAACATAATTTTGTCATCCAATAGAAAAATTGGATGGAGACTGAGGATGGCAAATTAGCCATGAAGTGAATATAACTAAGTTAATGAACTACTGGAACAACCCATCAGAAGTCATAACAATTCCAACAGTAACAGGAATGACTGCATGTTTTCTATTAGAAGCAAAGAACAATTCAGGAGCTCTTAAGGTTTGACATTTACAGAAGGTCAGGCTACATACTCTCTTCTGGCCTTAAACAACGCAAACAAAAGGAGTCTTCTGTTCTGTTAGACAAGACACTCTTAAAATCTCTGGAGCTGTGCACAGATATACTGGATGAATACATTTCCATCTTTTAGACCAAAGGTAGGTGGTGAAAAGAGAAAGAACAGAACAGAACGTTACAGGAGATTTCAATGATATGTAACTTCACTGAGAAGCATTTCTTATTGCTCTTCTGAAAAGAAATACATGGCAATATAAGCAATAAGTAACAATGAGATATCACTATCATAAACGTAGCATTTGAACCATTTATTACTGGATGCTCTAGTGACTGTTTTTAATAAGGTCCTACTCCAGGATCTTACTGACTTCAGTGCTCTTCAAATCAAGCCAAAAGAACTTATGATCACACTTTAGCACTAGTCAACAAAGAGAAACCAAGGCCAGGCCATGCTAGGGTCATAGTAAGGAACATCAGCTCTTTCAAGAAACCCATAAATTTATCTGTAGAGGAGTAAAACAAGTAAAACCTTTCTAGAGAAGTTCTAATCAGATGGAGAGAGAGTCTTCTCCTCAAACACCAAGAGTAATAATTTCTTTACTTCTTTCTTGGTATACTGCAGGCCAAGGTATTTCTTAATGCAAGGGTAACAGAATCAATTCTATAAGAAAGATATATCATTATTTACTAATTATGGAAAATATCATCACAAGTTTAAGTCTGGTGGAGGTTTCTTCCTTTTATATATGTTTAATTGACATGGTTTAGTTAATTAGGCTCCTTATTTCAGTGGTAGAAGAACTACTTAGAATATTATGTGAACTAGTTTCAACACTAAGAAGAGCTAGTTAATCCCTAATTTTACTTTGGTATTTATTTTCCTATGAAATATATCTAGATATTAGTGCAACATTTTCTACCAAATCAATTACATTCCCATTGGGAAAAAAAAAAAAACAAACCACAAGCAAACAAACAAACAAACCCAAACCCAAAACTCCAACAAAATTAAGAAAAAATAACTAGAGCAACCTTCAGTCAAAATCTCATGCACTGTCCTGTCTCATACATCCAATAAAAATGAGTTTCCTTAGAACAGAATCAAGGACATAATTTCCTATCCACGAAGATCACGTCCTCAAAGCACTTATGTGTCTCCCAGCCACGAAATGACCTGCTAATGAAATTACCTCTGTGCTTGTTGCAAGTTACTGGGCACACCCTGTAAAATGGAGTACAGAGAGGAAATAAAGAATCATACTGCACTGTTTGGACTTTCATTTTTAAAACAGTATCTCAAGAAACCCTGAAAGCACACATTAAATGCACACTTACCTCTTGCAAAATGTTCCTCACTGAATCCTCACGGTAGCAAAATCAGCCACCTTCCATACCTCGAACTAATACAATTTTGTTTCGCAAAAAATTGCTGCTCTCCTGCAAGTTCTTTGTGATAAAGCTAATATTCGCACTTAACTTCTCTCAGAAGCAACCACAGGAAGGTCTGTGGAATGTGGGTCTACTCACCTATTAAGTATAACTCGAGCATTTATTTTTATGTGAGAAAAAAAGGAAGGGGAATCCAAGAGAGGTGCAGAGAAAGGTAAAGAAATCTAAGAGCATTATAATACAAAGATTTATGGTTGATTCATAGTTATTCTCCTATTATTTCCTCTGCCATTCTCTGATTTATCTTTTTTTTTAAACCTATCTGAAGTCTTATTCAATCTTTACTGATATTTGATTTTCATCCTTTGGATATGAAAGTATTTACACTCAAACTATAAGGTCACACAATAGTTGAACAAAGGTATTGAAATATACTTGGTCTGGAATTATTCCCAACTTCAGTAATAAAAAAAAAGTATCTCAAACTGATCAACTTCATGTATTAAAAAAAAAAAAAAATATGCCAAGACCCTTGGAGAATTGTCTCTCGTAACCAGCTCTCTGTCACAGCAAAATATATATATATATGTATGCATCTCCACTGTTAGTGCATCTTCTTTCTTGATTAAACAGCAACAGCTACGATTAAGTTCCTGTAGGCGTGACCCAGACTGCCCTTTGTATGTGGGTCCAAGCCACATATAAATTAAAATAATGCTGCAGTGAACTCCAGCTACAAAGGTTTATTTTCTTTTTTCAACATCCACAAATAACTCCTTGATTTTAATGAGATTTTTCTCCGTTTACAATATACCCAATTAGTGAGCACTTCTTCTCTAAGCATTACAATTTTGAGAAGCTTTAGGCAGAGAAACCCAAAGTAAAGAGGCTGATAGAGCTGGTATTGCTACAGAAAAGAGCAAGAGCTAATATATACAGTAGAGCTGCATTATATAGATTACTCTGGTAAGACGATGACTTTTGCAGTTGCCTTCTAGAAGCAATTGCGTGGCTATACCTATGAAGTATAACTTAATGTAATTGCTTTGGTGAGGAAGGAGAGGTGAAGTTCCACTGGAAGGGAGAGTTCGCATTCGCAGAAAGTATGATCTGAAGTTATTCTTCATTAGGCTAATGGTAATAATGAAATTAGTGTTTAAAACCCTGTAGTTATATTAACTTGCAAAAGAGCAAACTTACCACAAATGCTAATCTGGGCCCATGGGCCACACAAGACACTCCACAGTTATCTGTAACTGCTACACAGATGCACAAATATGCAATTTATCTGCAAGTATCTAACTAGAAGCCACATACTAGAATAACAGACATTTGACCTAAGATGTAATTGCGTTTTAAGTCACTGATTTCAGTGTTGTAACAAGCTTAGTCCAAAACTTAGGACTTTTTTCCCCCAAAGGTTCCTTTACACCTGTGTAAGTAACCACTCTGTCACACAGGCAAGTTCCAGTGCCTCCAACACACCATGCAGCATAAGAGGTCATCAAAAGATCTTCAAGTATTTCAGAAGGACGAATGAATTGGTTAACTATTAGCTATTTTAGAATTGATTTCCACCAGAAAGCGAGTACACAGCCTAAACAAGATCATACACCAGCATTACACAGCTGACATGTTACATGTGACAAGATGTAATAAAGCCATCACCATTTTCTTTGTCAAGCATTTATAACATCAGTCGAGGGTTTGCAGAACTACCTAGTGTGACCTGTAGAGATACAGCAACAATGTCTGTACCTCTGTACCAGCCTCATGGGTCTGTCATTGGATGCTATAATCCCTTGCAATAACACAATCTAAACTCTTGAAAGCTCCCCTGCATTCTCCCCACAAGAAAAACGGAGATTACAGAAACTTCTCTTCCATGTTAATGATACCAACTTAATTACAGATAGAAGAATAGAGGGAAAGAAGAAAAAGTAACAAGTGTAAATCTTTTTCACTCTCTGATGATATCAGCTCTTTACTCAGGCAGATAAGAGTCCTTGCTTCTCCTGAGCTCTAGGTCAAAGCCCAAGTTCAAATGCAATATCAAATGGTGTTTCCTTCTCTCTTGAAGAAGAAGATGTCAGCAGAAAAGGTATGAAGTTGATCAGGCAACACCATCTAGCTGAGGAAATTTGGGTCTGAGATCTACAACTTTATACCCATTAAAAGTATAACAGTGAACAGAAAACACAGAAAAGGGCAGACATGAAGTCAAGGCATTAAAAGCAGAGAACAGCTTGTCTCTCTACATACCTAGGATACTTTTAAATTGTATATTGCCTGAATTCTCCATCAAGTATCTGGACTATTAAGGAGACACCCATGCGGACAGTCTTCTATTAACTAATCAAACAATCAAAACTTCATCATAAATGAAACAGACTTGGACAGACCAGGAAAACTCCCGATCTCAATACAACATAATAGTAGATGAAGTCTTTAGGATGAATTTGGATAAATAACTGGCCACCTTCCAAAGATTCCTTGATACAGTTGGCAACTCAGAGATCGTAAATCCATTGTAGCCTCTGTTACAAAGGCCAGTTATGTCAACTTGCATCACTTCTGTAACAGATCTCCTTCTTTATCCAGTTCTACATAAAAGGCCAACAAATCACTCTTGAGGAATGTCCCCCCCATCTCTTTTTCCCATTAGATGATTATATTACTTACTCATGTTATGAAATTTGCTTTATTTGTGAATCCTTCTTCATCCTCCAGGTAATAAAACAAGAGTTTTGACATTCATTTTATCATTCTCCATTGAGCTAGGCACCTCCAGAATGCTGCAATTCACATAAAGGCAATGCACTTCAGTGAACTTTCCATAATGATAGCTTAGTTAGTTAGAGAATTTAGACATCAATTAAAATGTGAATCAGCCAGAGTTAAAATACCATTTGTGGTGAAATTGTTCTGCTAAATGCAAGAGTCCAGGACACTAAACAGAAGAGATCTAGTTATTATGTTAAGTTCTATCTGTGTTATGCTGATCATTACTAAATACCATCTGAAACAAAAATGTCATGTATTTGGTGCATTATGAAGCTGACACCTTAGTTGATTATTATATTCTTATTACAACTTTGTTTTTTAACTGAGCACGGAAAGGAATCCTAGAGATATATGAGGATAACATGTATTTTGTGCTGACAGCAATTTTACATTGCTCTTTCTTACTCCTGTGATTTGCTTAATTTGGTTTTAGACTTGCAAGTCCTAGCACGTAACTTGCCCTGATTAAAAAAGGAAAAGAACTCTCCCCCCAAAACTCAGTTTTAAACTGTGCTCTGATCAGTCTTTTAGTGAGAATTTTACTGACAAATTTCTGCAAGGATGTTGTTTCTCATGTTCCCACACTTTCAATTTATAGTTAAGTAAAGACAGTTTGGATTCAAAATGTTGAGACAATCAAAGACTATTAGTTTATACGGAATACCCCAATGTCATCAGCTTTACACAGGGGCTCATTTGCTGAAGCTGTAAATATTCAAAATAGGTGAGCAAATAATTTATGGGCCATTTGGGCACCACATGGAGTATCACTGCCCCAGGGGAGAGCTGGAGGCATTTTGCCTGGAGCTTCACAGCACAGACAGGAGCATACAAATTGTTACACCTTTCTGAGACTATGCACACGGGAACAAGATAACCTAGGGAAACCCCAGCTGCTCAGACAAAAGAGTTTGTAAAATGAGATGCTTTTCTTTACATTGTTGTATACCCATACTCAGGAAGTTTTACATGTTTTCAGTCTAAGAGGAAAGAGTCTCTGACTCCAGACAACAGTTACCTTGAGATTTTTCTTGCAACACAGTTTGCCTCAACATTTCTTGTGGTGGGAAAACTGTTTGCACTGCCATGGCACACAAGGTCCAACAAACTTCCATTACGCCCCAGTTTTCACTGCAAGCCATGTAGGGGATCACTTCTCACAAGCTATCTCCTTAAAGCAGCATGAACTCCAGTCACAAACAGTGATGAGAGTTAAAGAACTACAACTTTACATAGCCATCAGAAAGGCTGTCCAAAGGTATCTCCCTGAAACACCTACTCCACATTACTGTGGGGGGTTTTGTATAGGAAAAATTATTATTTTTGGACTGCTGTTCACATGTTTTAGTTCAGACCCTCCCAAACTTTGTGGAAGAGAAACTGCTACCAAGAACAAGCAAACAGCAGAGTTAAAGTAAGTCACAGTGAGAACTAATCCCAGCTATTCCACTTTACTACCTTCATGCCCTTACATACCCTCAGTACAATAAAAGAAGTGTAGTTTACTGCTCCCACATTACAAGGGGTAAGATTCTGCCCAGAGGCTGTTAATGCAAAGCAACTGATACACTTGGTCAGTAAATTTCCACCTTTCCTTACTTTACAGTAACTTGTTTTGGGGCCCATGTTCTTAAGAATGCCTTAGTGTAACACACTGCTGCTCTTTAAAATACACTATTTGGTTACAAGATAATGAGACTTAGAGTAACGGGTGACATGTCTAAAAAAAAAAAAAAAAAAGGTTGCTTCTTCAGATTATTCCTGGTCAACTGCTGCAATTCCATACTATCACATCTAATCCAAAGACTAAAACTCCTTCTAAAATAGTGTTTTGAATATTGAGCATAGAATAGGATAAATGAAGACAATGTTAAATCCTCAGTATACTCATACTACCTATACCTGCCCATACTATAGGCTTTATCTGTTATATTTACACTAGGCTGTTAAGAGACATTTAGTCATAGCAGTTTGGAGGGAAAATGGCAAATATTTCAACTGATTATACTGGTTTTTATTGGTATGGCTGGAGACTTGCATCATGCAATGACAAAATACTTTAGAAATGTCACTGCAAATACTTTCTTTCAGCACTACCGTGAGCTGCATTAAGCCAGTTGTGTGAACAAAGTCAGAGCTGAAGATGTGCATAATAGTTCTCTTAAATATGAGGAGAGATATTTTAAAAGCTATGCAAATCCTTCACTCAAGTATTTCTGATTACCCTAACACAACATGTGTTTTGGTTCCCAGCTTCTCCCACCATATCTCTAGCTTCTTCAAACCTCTTTATAAGAACCTTCTCTTTTCCCCAGAAACTTGATCCCATTCCTGATTAAAAAACATAAATTAGGTGAAATCAATAAAATAACCCCCCCAAATCTCTGATTTTAATATCTATTAAGCCACTACACCACAGATACTCTATTGGACAAGATTAAATGAATTAATCTGTATTCTACATATAATTTCACAGTTTGCAGAGTATATTCCCTAATCACCTGCAAGTCATGACGCATTGTTCTTTGCTTGCTTACTGTCTTCTTCTTGTGCTACCCTAAACCCTTAATTAAAAAAAAATTAAATTAAACTAGTTCAGGACCAATTATCCTGCATGACATTCTAATTTTCCACTCTTTACTTTTTCCTTCCCTTAAGGCCGGACACAACAGCCATCTCCACAGCTGAGGAGGGTTGGAGACAGCTCTTGCAGAGCTCATCAGTACCAGTCTGGGTGCTGGCCAGAGGTATCAGCAACTGCGAGCAAGTTGCTCTTTCCCCCGGCGTCTGGTGTGCTGCCTCTCTAGTGCTTCTATTTCTTGCCAGCTGAAAGGAACAGAGACGAACCACCAAATTCCCAGTACCCTGCACAACACACCAGAGCCTGGCCACTGCATTAACCCCAAAATAATAATCTTTTAAATGAATATATGGCACAGTACTGTAGCAAATATATATTGGGTTCCCACGTCTAGAGTACAGCTACAGGGTACTATAGTGCAGCTGTTATGGGTTTTCCAGATTCATTCTCCTGAGCTGTACATTGGTACGTGAACTTCATGAACAATAGCAGATGAAAAAGAATAAAAAATTTAAGCTCGGTGCAGAAGTGATGACAATTCAGTTCTCATAACACTAAACCACCATCTAGTCAGAAAAACTGCCAAGAGCAGCCTCCTGCAGTCATCAGCAAGGTCCCCATCTTGGGAGAACAGACTACCAATGGGCTGTCTAAAACTACAACTGTCAAAAGATAGCAAGTGCTAACAGCTGCAGAGAACAACCCCGCGATTTTAAAACACATAATTAAAACCAGAAGTCATTACCACTCTGATGGCTGCACAATGACTCATGTGAAACCAGCTCATGGTCCAAGCGCAGCTCCTACAGCCCAGGTGTCCAGAGTCCTTCAACTCCTATCGAGACTGGCAAGGTCTGGGTGAGAGCCACAGCCCCGCGCTCCCACACACAGCCTCTGCGGGTCAGGGGATGGACAATTACTTCATTGAAATGACTACTTATGTCAGCAAGTGACTGCCTACAGGGGCCAGGGTTGCAAAAACAGGGCTTTTGTTTCTTGCTGTAATTATACCTACTACTGGACCAAACTTTCTGCCAGTTTAGCAGTAAACAACTTTGAGAAATGTAAAAGTATCGCATTGCATACACTTAAAACTAAAGCATGCTTTTATGTAAACTCCTGGGTATAAGTATATAATCTGTAGCCCTCAGAGAAACACTAAGAAAGCAGTGTGACTCAGAAATATTGTTCCTCAGCACAGGACTTCCTTAAGTGTTTTGGTTTTTTTTTCTATCAGTATGCTGTGCTTAAATGACAACATAACAGTTAGACAAGAAGCAAAATCATAAGACCACTTGATTTTGGCTACATATCCTACTTCTTAGCCATACAGTTTCCCAATATGCCGGATCACTGGGTATTTTTATCCCTCCTGCCCTGTGTGTTCAGGCACACCAGCAAGGCAAATATTGTGTAGCACACACTGCAAGGAGTAAGACAGAGATCTCAAGCTCTCTTCTACTAGTTATTCACTAGTCCCTAGGGCTAGATAAAAATAAAAGACCCAATTTAATTTTCAGGCAAAGAAAGATACCATTATTTATTTAGCTTTGTGTACTAGGTGCTTTCCTAAAATGATGGAAGGAGATGCTTCTTTCAGCAATCTACCTCAGGTTTTCCTACACCATCCTCAAAGATTTAACTTTTCAATAATCCTCTTTTTAAATATGGAAACTGAATGACAGACTTTATATCAGACAGACACACAAAAGTAATCAACATTGAATTTGGTAGAGTGACCACACCAACAATTCATTTTGTCCATTTTTCTACCCTAAAAGAACTGAAGCCAGCCGTACAACAGCAATATTCCAGATGGCTGTAGAATGTCCTCCATATTTTTTGAACAAAATGTTGATTGTCATCCAAAAGGCAGGAAAGTGATTTTGATGGACATGCATGTCTTTCTGCAACGTGACACATCCTACAAAACGGAAGAAGAAGAAAAGCAATCTCATTTACAAAGAAGTCTGAGCTTAGGATGCAATTTGGAAGATTAGAATAAGGAAACATATAATCAACAAGACTAGTAATTAGAAATGATTTATTGCCTTCCCTTGTTAAGCCTATTATTAAGATAGAATATTTTCCTACACTTACTACTCCTAACTTATATAAAACCTCAATTATTTACATCTTTTGTTTTTTACAAAAACTTCAAGACAACTGTTTTAATAACTTCCACTTAACTAAGAATCAAAGCACTGTTAGCTGCATTTGCTCACTAAAAATCTTTAATGAAGCTAGCAACTACCAGGGAATTTGAAAAACTAAACTTTATTCTGCAGTGAAAAGCAATCAACTGTTATCTCTGTGTCTGCATTTTCTGTGCTACCAAAGAAAAGTGTTTCCCAAAATGACTGCATCTCAGCACACTTCCCCTGCAAAGCTTAATTTTTCCTGACACTTGTCCCAGGGTAAATTTTTCAAAAGAGGTTGCCTTAATTGTAAAATTGACTTTTAATGATAGTCATATTTCAAAAGGTTAGATTTTAAATATACTGAATTTCTGGTGTCACTTGGATAAATTCATGAAAGAACACAGGCAACAGAGTTTACAAAAAAAAAAAATCAAACCCACTCAAAACCAAATACCACCATTCCTTTGCTCTATCCATTAAGGTTGAGATCCCTAGCATGAAGATCTCATAACATCCTAATCAACTAGGATATTTTGTCCTCAGCTAGCAAAAAATAAGAAGCTGAAGAAGAAAGAAATCATCTTCCATTTATTTGGCTGCTCAATATTCAGGTTAGCCAGAGGCACAAGAGTACCTATATTCAATTCCTTTTTTACCCAAAAGAGATTCAAGTCTATATTACTTACTTTTTGACAGGTCTTAACCTTTCGGTCTGAAGCAACCATCCACTGAAACTTATTCTGGTGTAGGAGTAGCTGTCAAAGCTAAGCAATTTTACAAGAAATAATTAAATGTTCAATAGGTTAAAATAAGAAAGCACACACAAGCAGAATTCTCTAGCATAACTTTTATGATACTTTTATTAGTGGTGACACCAGTACTAGAAGTCACTGTATAAAATATTAAATGCTTACCTGAAAACACACCCCTCTCACAACCCCTAATATTTTCTATGAAATATCTGAGACTGGATTTCACAAATGTTTTTCTCCAGCTTATGTCAGCATAACTTCACCGATTTCAACTGAACCAAGCTCATAGCTATTTTTTTCCAGCAAGAGTCCCCTGACAGCTCCACCAGCACAATAGCAGGTATTTTCCACTTTTGCACAGCGATAGTTTTCTACTTTCTGAATGGTAGCATAGTAGTTGTGCTAGCTGTTTAAAACACAAAGTGTATGATGCAAGCTGTCACTCACCAAGCTCTGCCCATGATATGCTCCATAATAGAGGGTTTACGTTAAATCATTTGAACAATAAACGCTACCTGTTATTGACTTGCCATTCCTTTCTGCTTAAATCTCCCTGTGCTCCTAGTTTATTGGCCTATAATGAGTGACTGAAATAAAAGAGTGCAGGTAGTGAAAGCATTCATACTGTGAACACACATTCTCCACTACTTTATCTCTGTCTGGAATAACTTCTAGAAATGAAAACATTCATTTCCTTTGTCACAAGTCATCACAACTAAATATGAGAAAACTTAGTTCTTAAGAGTAATTTTTCTTTTCTCCTTCTCATTTTTGTCTTTCATCAGTGTAAGAATGCTGCAAATCAACATCATTTACACTGCAATATCAAATAGATGCATTTTATTTTTGGTCATATCATGACAATTTCCATAGATTTTTCAGGCAGATTTTCTTTCAGAGAACTTCAGGGACTTAACAGTAAAGTGCTGCTTTGGTTTAATGTCAAGTAAGCATCTTTAAAGGTGTCTTTCAAATCAGTATTTCAAATCAATTTAAGAAATTTACTTTGTTCATTGAAACTCATTTCCTCCCAGTCACCTGCTGCAGAAATTCATATCTTGGTCAGCCCCATGGCTTTCTGAGCATCACACCACTTTTCTTGGCTACAGTCAGCTCAATTTAGTCAAGCTCTTCTTCAGTTTCACATGCTGCAGTTGAGAGCAGTTAAGAGCTCTTAAATGTTACCTACTTATTCTCTAGATGAAAAGCCTTATTGTTGAGTATTTCTTAATAGAAAACATTTTAATTAAATAATAATAATATTAATAATCATAATAATAATAATGGCTGAAACAGCCTTAAAGGTATGAACAATGACAGTGCAGTGGCTTCTGCCTCAGTTAACAGTATCTTAAAACCAGTTTTGACTCAGTTCATTAAAAAGAATATGATTCCAAGTCCCCAGATGGTACCAAAATATGATTTTACTACTGACCAACACATGAAACAGTGGCAAGAGAAGGACATAAGCCAACAATTTGTGCCATTTGTAATAAAGTTCAGAGATGCAGCCACGCACCCCCTTCCTCCTCCAACCTCTGCCTCAAATGGAAAAAAAAGTCCCATCCAGCACCCCTAAGACAGCGCAGGAGCCCTTACACAGAACTAAGCATCACGAGTCCAGTGAAGGGCACAAACTTGACCAAAAAAAAGTCAAACATGCGTTGTTTGCCTTCATGTATAGGGAGGTCAGAGATGGCTGCAGCTTGAACACATGGCTTTGTGCGGCTGACACAAATGGTGACTGTTTCAGAGAGAAATGTCGCTGTCACCTCTTTCCACCAGAGCTCCTCCCACTATTCCCTGCTTCTACACTGTCCATCTAGCAGCAAAGACAAAGAAAACGGACGATCACAACAGGAACTATCACCAAACTTGCCTAAGGAGAGGCCTCAGCACTTCATGGAGATAAGATGACAACTCCTAAAGTAATTACATAATGCAGTGATTAATTTAACTGTTAATTTACAATTTGAAAATTAGATAAGTTATACCATGATACCATTTCAGATCAGGTACAGAATTTCAGATTCTTATAATTCACTGTAAATAAATCAAGATATTGTGCCTGTTTAGGTCTCACAAAATAAAGCACTTTGAGCTTTAAAAAAAAGTTCTAAATGATCAGAGGAGGCAGGTTGGGGTTTTTTTGTAGAAAAACTGATGTTGATGGAAATGAACCAATCTTTTTGCAGGACCAGATAAAAGAATGTGAAGTTCAAAAGCTCGTCACTTTTCCAATTATGTCAGCCATTCTAATAGAAAATTACTACTTCTCCCTACAAACCCTGCATCTCTGGTCTTGCTTCTTGGGGTACATAATGTGTATGATTATCACACATAATATGTGTGCTCTAACCCCATAATACCATCTCTTCCCAATGGTCCCAAACTCCCACAGCATGGCCCACAAGTCTATGAGCTGCTGTGAGATCACCTCCCTACCTCTCACAATAAATTTGCTCACCTTTCCTGCATACAGACACAACGTCCCTATAGCAATCACAAAAACAGTGAGGATGAACCAATACAGGCAGAAACAGCAGCAGCTGGGATTAGAATGGGACAGCACCACATGAACTGTCCTTTTCTATGAAGTTCTCCATCAATTATCAGGGTTGAAACATCCAGCCGGTGTCTAGAGGGGAAAAAAAAAAAAAAAAAAAAAAAAATCACTCCTTCCATCTTGGCATTAAAGAGTTCTTAAAGAGGGTGGTGGAAATGTGAAACACAGTAAAATTGCTCCTCACTAGATGTATCTCATGACCTAAATGATTCCAAGATGATCAAAATCAGTAAGAAATGTATTAATTTGAAAACCTTTTTGTTACTCCTTATAGGGACATAAATACAGAGCCCACCCTTTCAGCGTTACCTTTTCCACATCAAGGATTTGACAATGCACTCGAGATTTTGCAAGAAAATATATAACAATGTTAAAATAATGTTTAAACTAGTACTTACTAAAATTAAGAAGTAAACCTTTAAGTTCTATTCTACTCCACAGGCAAATGCCTATTTTCATAGATAAGCCAATTATTTAGAATTTGCAGATATAAAAGCATTCACCAAATCATATCTCTGTATTTAACCAGTAATTAGTTCTGGGTAATATCTCTATGCTCGTGAACTACAATTAAATACTAATAAAAGATAATTATCCCAGTCTCAAATGTCAGAAGGTTACATTTCTCTTTACCAATCTAAAACATTCTTTGTTTTTAAATGTAAGGCTCTCAATTGCAGTTAAGATGATCTACACTTATTTCTGAGGTGTCTTGGACCACTATGTTTGTATTGCAGCAGTCTTGGAATATGGACACACCCATGTTTTTCTATCCCATATTGCTGCAGGTTTACATTTACCTCATATTCTAAAAAAACCCTTATATGACTTCTAGATTTCTTCACAATGCAGAGGTGAGAAAGATGCTGACATGAATTGTTGGGTCAATGAGGGTTAGTCAATAGAAAAGTTTTAGTTTATAAAGAATATGTGAAGAACAGGATTCAAAAGTGAACTTGTGTGTGTCTCAAACCAGTAAAACGCTAGTTAGGATTTCTCACAAGACTTTTATGAAGTTCAGCTAACAAAAAAATTTAGAACAGTCTATTATTACTAGATATAGAAATACAAAAATATTGTTAATACTTTCTGCAAGCAGTTATTATATTACTACAGATTGCATGTATGCAAAGCCAAAAAAGGATAATATAAAAATATCTGAAATTGTAATATATATAACTGCTATTCAGTGAGCACAATGTTGAGAAGGGATGAGGCATTAAAAGATTTGTGTCATGAATTAATGCATTCATTAAATAAAGTAACTTGAACTTTTATAAAGATTTTCTTGAGAATATTATAACTGTATCAATATCTCATTTGCAATTCCTTTCAAGAAGCCATGTTTATTGTTTAGCAGCAAAGTACAGATGGTTTACAAGTCAAACCCTTGAGTTTAGGAAAGGTTTTGTTGATTGCTCAAGGTGTTAGCTGAGAGTTCAACTGTCTTAGCCCTCTGCACAACTGGTTAACCCAACCCCATACAAGATTAAATGTGTTAGACAAATGCAGTTAAGCAGCGTAACTGTACACCATGTGCTCAATAATGAAGTAATCGTTGCTGTTAAAGAACTACCTCATGAGTTTTCCAACACTGGCAGGCTACAAGCCATCACTGTCAAAATGACTTTTCTCCTGGGCGACCAGTTGTTGGTGGTTCAGTGCAGATTCCCCTTTCTTGACAAATGACAACTGCTCAAGCTGTGATTTTCTTTCTGCTCATTTTCTTTTATAGGTGGCTCTATTCCCAGTGCTCTAATGCAATTCAGCTTCATAGTCAGTCTGGTTATATTTCTTCTAGAGTTTGCAATTATATTTCTAAACTATTCTTTGTGTTGCTATGAGAATCAAACAAAAGAAAAAAAAATTAAAGTTTCAATGAAGAAAATTTCCATAATATGTGGTGGCTGTCACAATCTTGCTGATAGAAATAATTACTCCTCCTGATGTAACTACACTAAACCACCAAGAAATGTGGATAAAAACTCTTACCCATCTGTGCAAAGCTCTTTCATAAATGCATATGAAAGAAGAGCTAAATGCAGAGATTAGTACACTCTGGGATGCACAGCAGGACACAGACCCCAAGGTGATAGGCCCCTGTTACCTCAGTCCCTGAGAGAAGAAGGGTATTACCTCTCCTTTTAACAGCAATGAGGGAAGGATACGTAGGATACATCATGATTTGGGGTAATTTTGTGTTTGGCCTTCATGTGATCCACTAGTTTTTGCATGCTAATCCTAATATTTGTCTCATAAACTGGAAGTATCAAAAAAACAAAAGAGGAAGCTGCTGTAGCGTGAGCTAATGGTATTTTTCTGAGGTGAGAGAAAACTACATCATCTGCAGATAACAGACATTGCTTACAGATAAAACACATCGGTTTTGTGGCTGCATTAGTGAATAGGGAAAAAAAAAAAAGATTAAAGACCACTTCCAGTGGTGGTGTGGTTCCACTCTTATCCAAACACCAGCCATAGACAGTTCAATTTATTACCAGACGCCACCTCTCCGATCACCGGCACTTTAGGGTACAGCTACTACAACACAGAGACTGCAGCCTGGATGGAAGAACCACCTGAGTGCTGCTGAATTTGCTGTCTCGGGTACTTGTAACAGGTTTCAACAGCAGAACTTGAAACCTGCCTGAAAGTGAAGTAAATAAGGAATGAGGCAGCAGCTCTTACAGAACTTTCTTCAAAAAGCTAAATCTAGGTCATCAGTTACAAGGTAACTCAGGGGCAGTTGGTGAAATGTAGCCATGTCTACATGGACATGTAAGGGGGTGCTCCTGGGTATGCATACAGACATCACAGCCAGAAAGCACTGTAAAAAATAATAGTAGAGAAATAGTTATTGTAGATCTGTTCTGTTGCTAAGACCTAATCAAAGTAAGACCCACTGTTCAACTACTCTATAACAGTGTTGCCAAGTTAGAGACTGTACCCAAAAGAAAACTTCCATATTGACAACTCTAAAAAGTTACAGCTAATTATGGAAACTTCTGTACCAACCTATCTGAGCAAAATTACCTTCCCTGCTCAGTGCAAAATCATAATCTATTAATACAGCCCAACACCACTTGCTAGGGCTAACCATTCCCAGGAGCCACAAACTCCTTGCACCACGCCTGACCCCTTCTGGTGACCATTCTACCCTCTACAGCTACATCGGCAAAGAGACGGTCCTCCAAATACCTTTCAGCAGAAAAGAAAGTTGAACAAACTAGATTGCCTAAGGGTGGAATTGCACCTGCAGCCCAAAGCAACTTGAGCCCAACAGCACTCTAAACTCTTCATCCAGGAAAAGTGCTGCTGAAACCCTACCCTGCAGCAAAGGCACTAGCAGGCTGAGCTAATAGCTCCAGGGCTGCTCTCTCCAGACACCCAGTCTAACTGATGGGCCTTACTGATTCAGACTATAGTCGCTTTAGTTGGGTTTTTTAATCCCCAAATAAAAGCTTAGTGTATAGTGCCATCATAATGGTTGGGCATAATAAAACCCTTCTGCACAAAGCATCTAATGAGTCATCACAATCAACTATGGAGGACCAGAACATCCAGAGTCGTAAACCCAGTAATCCACATTAACACACATTCTCCTCCTTTTCTTCCTCTTCCTTAAAAACACCCATGGAAACACAGGTTAAAAAGATCAGACTATTAATGACTCTCTACAGAGTTACCAAGAGCTAGCCACGTCTTTCTTAGCACAGGAGAAGACCCAAAGCATCTGTGCAAGAAAAAGCATTGCCAGCAAACATTTTATACTGCTGCTGAACCCTCACCAGCTCCTTAACAGCTGTCAGGTAGATGAGTTCACAGGCTCTGTTGGTTTTTCTGCATGAGTTAAAAAAGCATTCCAAATATCCAATGCAGCACTTGGACCATTATGTCATCCTCTTTGAAGCTGAATATTCAAGTTTAGGCAGGGAAAAACAGCAGTTATTTTAAAATATTTCAAATAATAAGCATTATTTGAAATTAATCCTCAATGTATTTTTTTTAACTTCAATAGATTTCATTAGCCTATGTTTTCTTACGTGCAATATTAAATATCATAATGTTTAGAAATATTTTTATTTTAAAATATGCAAAAATAATTTTTCAGTGTCTTCTGCATTCACCCCTTTTACTTAGAATTGAAAAACTGAAGTGAAAATTATCAAATTCATAAAATGACAGTAAACATAAATAATAACAATAAATAATGATTATTTGAAACATGCCTCAAACCGGAACTATTACTCCTAATTACTAAGTCTAATATTTTTGTGTCAGATAAAATTCATGACCAGGATCATCAACCATTTGAATTGTTTCAGAAGAAAATTCTGAATGAGACAGCTTTGAGAAACCAAAACCCTCCTTGGAGTTATCTCACCTAACAACAGATCAGGAAGATGGTAATAACTTATCCAACTCTTTACAAGAGTGGCTGTGAGTATGGATAAAAGGTGATTGAAATACAGTATATCTGTATCTCTGGCAGATGCAAATTCAATGGGAGATCACGATTCAGAAGAAATTCCTTAATTCCACCCCCCCCCGCCCCCCCCCCCCCCCAAAAAAACTATCACACCAAGTGATAGGTTAATTATAACAGATATAAAAGAGTGGAACTTCTCTCATGGCAGACTAAAAATTATCCCCAACTCTGTTGTCAAAAGTGAGAATTGTCCACAATTTGTATGTTACAGATTCCCAGCTCTTAGGTTTGGGAAGAATTCAAAAGCAGTTGTGAGCTTGCAATACATGAGAACGTACAAAGAAAAGCATCTACTCAGCTCCATAGTTAACAAAAGAAGAAAATTATTTAGCTGGCCTGCACCCTGCCTTTTCACAGTGATTAGATTTCATTACATGTACGGTTCTCCCAACGATTTTAATTCCGTCACTGTCAACACGAGTTCTTCAAAGCAGTGTAGGAGATAATGATGACTTTATTGGACCTGTTGGCCACTTTGTTACATCCATCTGTGTTCCCTTCTAGGGCAATTAAGGGATTTCGTGGTGCTATTTCTGAGCGTGATACAGCAAGAAGTCACACAGATCTAAATCTCTAAGTTGCTCAGGTTGCATTTCAATCCTATAACTTAGAGGATGCTGCCACCAAGAGTTCTGAAGACATAAATGGCACGCTGACAGCTGTTGTCAGTGAGGACAATGAAAATTGGCAGATTTAGCCAAGTATGAAGCATGACAAATTGCAGGAAAGCAAAAGGAAGGCAGTACTTCACTCAATTCAGAAGTAAGATGACATTTGCTAGGAAGCTTGTGGGAATTCTTCAGACAGTCTACAAGATGTGCTAAATGTTTTTTGCATTATGACAAATCATAAGGTATCGACTGCAAAATCATTTCCCTTTAATGAAGACTTCTCAAGGAAAAAATATCAGAGTCAATTAGAAGACTGAAAAGACAAAAATGTTCTGCTTTACATATCTCTGAAGCATGAGGAACCTAATAAAGTGCATCTAATAAAAAAGAACAGCAAAATTGCTGCAGTTTATCAGATTGACAGTATTTTTGAGTTTATGGCATGCTTAAGAGTTTTCCCCTCCTTTTTACATCCACATAGTGGTACATTTTCCAAAAACATGTTATTCTGCATGAAAAAAGATATCCTACATGTATCTGTTGTTTCACACCACTGGAGTGGAATAGTCACTTCTTTTCTTCTCAGAAAGCAACCCAACTTCACTGCATCAGTGCTTTACACAATAATAGTTGAAATCATGACCTACGTTTGCTTAACATCAATAGGAGGTGTTGGGTTTTTTTTAACAGATACTGGAGGCTTTTTACTAAACAGGTTTTGTTTTGTGTGTTGATCATGTTTTCAGCTTTCATAACATTTGCTTTCAGTTGCTTTAGAATCTGAGTATAATTCTGATTTTTCATTGCACTAGAATAAAAAAGAGAAAAAAAAACCACCTATCTTTTTAAGTACTACCTGTCATCCCAAAAGAACTCTGCAAACTGATATTAAAGTATTAATTTTCTTTCAAAATACTACCATCTCTAGGAGTAAACATAACTACATTTCAAGTATAAAGAATTAAAGCAACAGTGTATTTCAATATTGTAACAGAAGCCAGCATGCATCTGAATCTCACATTTTAGAAGCAGAACGTAAAATCTAGCTAGAGCCCATGATTCTGCTATCTATGCATGGAAGAAACAGTAATACAACAGCCAGACTTCAAGGTCCTTGAAGCAGTCTGTCTCCCTACATCTGCCTGCTCTTTGACATGCATCCAAAAGAGAAACTTTGAATATGGCCTGTTTCACATCTTGTTAGTCTTCTGGGCACACAGCATCCTCGAGGACATCTCATTCACATTTGCAGAGTTGCCTCATTATAGTTTTAAGGAGAGTCATTTGATCTAACTCTAGGCACCTAACTTAGTTCACCTGCCAGTCTCCATGGGCTTCCTTACAAAGAATGGAAAGCAACTATTTTTTTTGAAAAGGTTATTCTGAATAATAGTCTCTTCTAGGCGATGTGGACTGCTGCTGGAAACACCTAATTTCACCTCCTTTCTATAGGGGAAATCCCAGAGAGACTAGGCAGCTACATTAAAGGCCTAAGGTAGATGATGTAAAGATTGATTGCCTGCACTCCCAGCATCTACATGCTCCCTTTCACTCTGTCTTTGGTTTTTATCTATTCTTATATCAAAGTCCTTGAATGTAAAGAATCATTGACATTGCATCAGTAAAAATGCTATGCTATTTTTCATAATTTACCAAAAGGCACTCTCTCAGAAATACCCTTTTTTTCTTAATGATTTCACTATTATGTAATGTATAGAGATAACCAAGAGAAACAGCATGTACCACCCACAAACATCCTTTATCTCCCAAGTTAGAGCTGCTCAGTTAAACCTGAGGGGTGACTAAATCTGCTACATTATGTCCCAGTCCTTGGCCCCTCTGTGGCAAGAAGTGACAATTACAGCACACTAAGTGACATATTTAATTAGATACCATGCTTTTCTGAGTTAAGCAAGTGACCCCTAACACCTCAACTAAGAGCATGACATTTTATTGCAACCTGAAACCAGGTAAAAAAACTTTACTCTTAATTTGGATGCTTATTCTTTCTTATTAGGTAAATCTTCATTCACTCAGACCTAGGGGATGGTGGATACCCAAAGGGAAAAAAGATTTTTTTCTTCTCCTCCATATTTTATAACAACATAATTTAAAATTATTAAGGACCAGCTCATATTTCTAATGTCAGTGAAAGTCTGACTGAGAACACAGACCATGCACAGCACACACAGAGGAAATTGCGCCACGTACTTAGGAGTCAATATGTGGATTTCAAAATATAATTTTTAGTATTTATGTTTGAGCACACATTTTAGCTCAGTGCTCTGCATATATTGGTCATTTTTAAAAAATATAAATTATCACAATGTGTTACACATAGCTCATTATTATTTACAGTCTAAGTAGCCTCAAAGTCCATTAAATAGTTCTTGATCCAGAAGCAAATTCAACATGTCTCAGTAGGCAATAAATTAGTGAACATTGATCCAAATCTGGGACATACAGCCCTGCAAAGAGTTCCTGCAAACTGAAAAAAACATGTAAATAGACATGGGCAGCAACGTGCCAGCCAGTTCTAGTCTCTCAACTCCAACAAGTAGTTCATGTAATTTAGTGTGAGAGAATGTAGAGTAACAAGGACTGGGACAAAGGCTGAGGAGGAGGTTACTGAGGTTTTGCAAGCATAAACAGGCTTTTGAAAACTCCACCAATTCCACAAATTTCTCTTTAAATTCCACCAATTCCAGCACTTCTTTCCTTACAAATTTCCCACCATCCAGTCCAGCCACAGCACCTTGCATGGCAACCTGCTAATGAGGTTGTTTTACTCAAATACACTTCAGAGTAAGATGTTCAAGCTCCTTTTTTTAAAAAAAAAAGCTCAAATACTTCCACATTTCTTTGGTATAGCAGAAAAGTAACAACAGGTTGGGCACATCACTGAGGAGTGAGCAGAGGTCACCAGACTGTGGCAGAATGAAACTAACCCTGTTGTGAGATGGCTGTCAGGCAAGGTGATAGAGATCACCCTCTGCTCAGGCCCTTCTCCATCACCCCTGGTCATACAGGCGCGACTGCGGATCTCGCACACTTCAAGAAAGCTGTATCCAAAGAAAGAGAAAGCAAAAGACTGAGAATCAAGAATGTTAATGTCATATATATAGTAATTTCTCTACTTTTGAATCTCAAAATAGGAGCTCAGCATAACCTAACTCAGGTGGTTTCATATCCAATAGCCTTAACTGCTGTGGATGAAGGGAGGAACTGCCTTAGGCTGTACAGAAGTAGGACCTTGATTGTAGTCCCTTGGAAAGACCCCTCCTTAGAAGCTATCAACAACCTAACAGAGTTTGAGAGCATGGTGAGGACTCTAATTGATATAACTTGTAGGAACACTGGAGAAGAGACTGTTATGAAAGCAACCCACACAACAGGCTTTGTTTTCACAAAAAAAAAAAAAAAAATCAGTGTTTAACAAATTTTGATCCACCTTTGTACTCTTCACGTACAAATACTGCTGTTTCCCCAAGAGACCTAGGCATTTGCAAGCTCTGCTGTATGTGAGGGAAAAAAACAGAGCAATACATTCAATATTTTTGATAAAAGAGAGTTAAAAAGGAAATCTAAAATCCCTAACATTGTCCTCCATGTCAAAAAGGAATAATTTTATCTTCAGAAAAAGATTACAACAAAAAGAAAATATTCTAAGTCCCAATTTTTAAGCCTTTCAAGGATAAGATGGTGAGAAACAAAAAGTTTGTAAGTAGGAAAAAAGCCTTTGCTATGTGTCTAAATCCATCTGTAGCTTACGAGTGACCTGTTGTCTCTTTGCACACTGGAAAACACTCAAGGTTTCAATTTATTTTTTTTTTCTTATTAAGATGAGTGTGAGATGTGAAGTCCAGCTCTGTGTCCTGTCTGGGTTTCTGAAAACTGAGTAAAATCTCTCTGTTAGGTGCTTCCATCCTGGAAGTGACAGTGGTAGTCCCAGCTTCCAAAGCAGATGGTATAATTCTTAACATTTGAGTCTCCTCTGCTGAGATGAGTCCTTCATTGGTAGGAACAAAATCACTTCAGTGGCTCATTAACATCTCCTACTCAAGATTTGACATCTTTAATCAGTTATTATTTCCCAGGGATTTATCCTCTTGTTTTTTGTTGTTGTTTTTTTTTTTTTTTTTCTCTGCATTATGCTATTGAATACACAGCAAAAGCATTGGAAACCAGGGTAACTATTCTGACAAACACTGGAGTTCAAAAAAAAAAAAAAATAACAGATGGCTGTGAAAGAACAATTACACCTTCCCATGGCATAAAATCACAATAGTGTGATTTCAGAGTGTTTGGCTTCTCAATTCAAATGTGCATCGATGTTTTCTTGAAACAAACTGTATTTCTTGAAATGAAAATAGTTTTAAAACTCACTTTTTCCTTCCTCTCCCTCTTTTTCTTTACTAATGTTGGCACGCTCTGAAGGTCCTCATATTATCAGACATCCTCCTTCTCCCCTTGATCATAACAACACAAAGAAGCACTCTTCCCAGATAAGGAAAATGAGGAACAGAAAAAAAAAAAAAAAAAAAGAAAAAGAGCTGCTGAAACCAAAAAAATAATTAAAAAGTAACACTTCTTCCCATGTAGGATCATTATTTTCCTTTCACCATACAGCTCCTGAAGCTCTGTTGACCTTTCCAGGGTCACACTGAGCAGCACACCATGCATATGTATGGTAGTTCAAAAATAGCATTACAGTGAAGGTAACTGAATGGAATTAGGGTGAATTTTGACTGCAGCAACTGCAATAGGCATAAAGGGAGCCCTCGGACTCTGTATGCTTCCCACATGGTGGCTCTTCGGTTTGTTTTGTGTCTTAGAAATTCTACAGGGAAGCCAGCCAAAATAAAAATGACAGTTGCTCAGCTTTTACATTATAGTTCAGTCAGATTTAAGGCTTGCCCTTTATTTTTGTGGCAGGAAAATAAAAGGGATAACATGCGGGAGAATTCTGTATATTATCATGAGTGTACTTGTGTGCTGGTTTTTATAGTGTTGTGCTCAATGGATGTGATGTTCCTCCCCAGGAACAGGGCACACTAAATTCTGTAATGGCAGAAACTGCTGTTTTAAATTGTTTTAAGGTCACTGAATGGAAACATACTGGCTGCTAATGTCGCTCTAAGTTTCGTCTTGGCAACATCACGCAGTGGTGGCAGGGTGTACGAGTGAGGGGAGTCCGCCAGCATCCAAGTACATTTGGTGATTTTTAAAGTCAGCTGCAGCTCTATTTAAATTAGCATCAAAATTAAAACTATTAAAGGATAAGCATCCCAATATCGAGTTGTTTTCCAGTGCAGTCACAGCCATGTATACAAGGAATTACTCCAAGGCTGTAAAATAGGAAAAAGATTTCCTCAAGATCATTGTGTAATCTCAGTTTAGATATTCCCTCTCATTTTAATGAACCTCATCTATTATACTTCCTTTTATTAGATCAAATTTCAGGTATACAAGAATTTAGCAACAATCCTCCTGCTGCCCCATGATTCTTGAGGAACATATTTAAGCCCTCACAGATATACAATACCAGTCACTTAACCTAGATCTCAGCACTTCTGACCTTCTTGAGAATTTCTCAGGCATCATTATCCAAATAAAAAAGCCAGACACATTTCTAATCATAAATTTTGTCCCATTAACAATAAATTACTAACTTCCTTTTAACACTTAGAAGCACAATGGCAGTCCACATTAAAGATGAATGTGGAACACCTCACCAATTCACAAATGCTGGAATGTTACAGATGTTAAGATAAAAATTGAGTACACAAAATCTGCCATAGATCTGGGGAAAAAAAACCCCACACTTTGAAATAATTTCCATATTCCTTTTCAAGAATTTGAATTGATGGACTTTAAGTCAAACTTCAATTTTACAGGCAAGGGGTTGATGCCTTGTAATTTCTTCTTAAATTTTCAACACAAGAACTTGAGGGTTTTTAAATAGAAAAATCCAATCTGTCAACTGCATGAAATATTTTTTCAAGATGGTTGACTGGAGAAACAAATCAGAATAAACTGGTTGTCACCAGTAATTTGGGTTTGACATATCAGCACATATCAACAAATTTCATGGGAAATACCTGTTAAATTCCCCCCTCTCAGAAACAGTTTTTATCTTGGAAGAGAAGTGGACAAATAATTGATGTATCATCCATGATTATGTTTCATTATTTTCATTCTTATTTAAAATGCCTTTCCTTACTTCTGTTTAGAGTGATTCAATACAAATCAGCTATGTCTTCCCCAAGATACCTATCTTTATAAAAACAGGCTCTTTCAGTAACAGAATATCAGATAAAAAATTTCAATAAACATCAGCAGGTTCTTGCAGTATGGTAGCTCTGAAAATAAGATGTTTAATAGCAAGCTTTCTGCTGTTTTGCACATTCTGAAATACATGTCAACCATATTTATTGATTCTGCAGTTGGCAAGTCAAAGTAGCTATTCCAACTAAAACTGCTCACACCTTAACAAAAAAAAATACGTCATATATTTACTTACATTTCTGAAAGTCAGCACTACGCACACAGAATATTGTTGATGGACTTTTAATCACACCCTATTAAAAATGTTACCACTGAATTAAAATTCCCTGAAAATAAAAAGTTACTTAACACAGATGCCACCACATCTCTACAGTGGTTTTGTGACACAGCAGAAATCAACAGTACTACAGAGAAAGGCTCCAGTACAGCTAAAGGTTTAAAACACTATAAGAACCTGCCATTTTATGTATCAGTTCAAGGTCTATAAGCTTATAGATCATAATTAAAAAAAATTTTTCTTTAAAAAACAGCTTACAAGGTATTTTGCTTTTAACATCTGGAATTTCACTGTACCACTTTAGAAAACTTTAATAAATAGAAAAAAAAGCTTTTAATATCTTCTCTACATAAAAGGCAAATATGCATTTCCTATTCATAGTAATCTTATTTAGATGCAGAAAAAAACAGCAAGATGAGAACCAAAAGTAAAATCCAAAGAAAGAACAATGTGTGCATGCGCCTGTTTGGAACACACCACACTACCAACAAACTCACAATAACAGTTGCAAATGGATACTCATGGAAGTGAATTAATGCAAACACCGTGCACTGATCCAGTATGTTACAGACTTGAATTTATTTAGATACCTTTGTACCATCCGTTATCACGATTAAGAAAATAATAATAATAAATTAAAAAAAAAAAAACAACCAAAAAACAAACAGAGAGGAGCCACATACAAAGCAGTGAATTTTTAGCAAACTTCTAAAATCTTACTTTGTATTATAACCTTCTGACATTCCCTGAATCCTGCTGGGATTTCACAAAGGAAGAACTTCCTTGCAACTTTCCTCCACCCGGGAGGAAGAGCCTTGCTCTGCAGCGAAGGCCTGGCTTGCCTCTCCTTTTGCCCCTAGGACACCAGGGGCTGTAGGTCCCACAGCCCAAAGCCCCGACAGCAGCACCAGACACACACAGACAGTCCTGGATGCTCCGTTACCTATCGCAGGTGGATTTCATCATCCTATAGCACTGCAGTTCCCCTGGGTGCCAACATCATTTACTCGGCTTGCACAAAGAGACCACAATAAAATAATTTTTTAAAAAAAATAAAAAACAAGAAGAAAACCCTGTTCCTTGTTGAAACATTAGTCCACCCTTCACTAGAACCAGACTTTTTAAGACCTTAACAGTGCAGATAGGAACCTATTTAGACAGCTAAACTTTCTGGAACTTAATAGGATCTAATTGCATCTGAAATTCCCATGAGGTGTTTAAGTACATTTCAATTTAAAAAAAAAAAAAAATCTAGAGCTGGATGACTTGCGATTAAATTTCTATTAAAGATCCAAATCTCTAGAGGTATTTGGAAGTTGTAGCCCAGGAAGAAGTAGAGGCATAACCATTCTCCAAGATCTGCCCTTTAGATTTGTAGTCCCTCACCACACTTAAAATTCTGAACCTACTTAACTCGATAATTTAGTATTATAACTCTCAGAGTTTCTTCCTGCTAATGAATTTTGACTTCATATGTGCTACACTCTGGCACAGCAGAAAAAAAAATAAGGAATCAGAAGCAGCTGATTGGAAAGAAAAAAAACTAATGTTTTTTGAAATGTTACGTTTGCAGCAATCTTTAAATATTTTACATATCTACCAAACTCTGATAAGAATTTAAAAAGTAATCAGAGCGATACCACTGAAGTTGTCTCAGGTATTCAAAATTATTTGTCTAAGAAATAGAGCTCATTTTTATATTTAGAAAATGCCTCAGTCAAGTATGTGCCTTGCAGCTTTTTACTGTTCAAATTATTGAGTGATTGTTCCAATTATGCCATCATTCACTTGTATGCCCTGCCTACGTACCCAGTGCATACAGAAACCAAAATACAGTAATTGTAGGTTTGTTAAAGTATTGGTCTTCTTAACATTGCAGGGTCTCTCACAGGTAATTAGGTACAGATAGTCATTTAATGGTTCTTTCACTTGTTGAAACACACAATATTCTATATAGGCAGGTGTGCATATATGCAGACTAGTGCTTATGCTGTGCCACAACATAAACAAATACATAGGTACTATCTGAAATTTCTTGGTGTTTTTATCCTCTATTTATAATTTGCCTTTTTATCTGAACCTTGGAATTATGCATTTGGTTCCTGACTCACCAGGAAACTGAAATACAGTTTTATTCCCTATCCAACAGGTTTTACATTTGATTTTCTTTTATTTCAACACCAAATAATTGCTTGTGCATGCATGTGAACAGTTGTTGCTATCTAAATGCTTGTGGAGAGCTCAATTTGTAGCTCATTTAATTGCCTGAGGCCATTGGCTAAGCAGAGGTAAGGAGCTGTGTATGAGGGTGGTGAGGCCCTGGCACAGGTTGCCCAGAGAAGCTGTGGCTGCCCCCTCCCTGGAAGGGTTCAAGGCCAGGTTGGACGGGGCTTTGGGCAACCTGGGCTAGTGGAAGGTGTCCCTGCCCGTGGCAGGGGGGTGGGGCGGGATGGGCTTTAATGTCCCTTCCAATGCAAACCATTCTATGACTACATAATTTATTTTATCTGCCCAGAATGAACCCTGTGGTCTCCTTTGCGATAGCGACGGTGTTTGTCATCACTCCACAATTCACAAGCGTCATTAACTGTAGACATGCAGAGTACCCTTTTCAAAGTGTGCATTCACAAACGCTCTCTCTCTCATTTTATTAGCTGCATAATGCCAGGCCTCCTGGCATTAGGGATTAGGAAACATGTCTTGCTGATGGATTGCTGGGTCCCACCTGTATATGCTCCTCCATAGTTTAATAATTCTGCCAAATGCAACTTTTGCTGTGCTGTAACTCACAAGCCATTTACTTCAGTCCTTAATGACTTTTTTCTTATTCCCACACTAACGTTCCATCAGTCCATTTGAACAATCCCTTCCACACAATAGCAATGCTGTACGTACACTGACATTATGCACCGCTCCCAGGGATCATACTTAAACATCCTTCCCACTAAGACTAAGATGTTTTATAGTAAGGACTCAAAGGGGTTTGGATTGAAGGTTTAATTTGGGGCTTTTCTCTGGGAAAGTTAAGCTCATGTCTGTGTAACTCATCCCATCCTCATTCACACCACTCCAGTTCTTGCAATTATTGCCAGAACAAACTCCGATTTGGAGTTTCCAGTGTAGTCAGTGAAATAAACCACCCTACTCTGAATGCATTAATCACTTCATGTTGTGGCCTACAGCTTCCCCACAGAAAAGGAAGCCGTAATCAAGAAGCAAAGATAGAGCAGAAAGGGCCAGAAATGAAACAAGGAATACTAGAAAAGTTCAGAGTAGCCCTGCAGAAAGAGTGCAGGAATGCTTCAGATGTCTTCCCCGACTCTTGCTCATATTCCTCCTGTCAGGGTACCTCAAACTAGTTAAAGAAATTCACAGCTCTGGTTACAAAACCAAGGGTCACCGAGGGTATTCCCAGCAGGTGTCTCTGCTTTTCCTACAAAAAAATTTGACATGGCTCTGCAAGGATGATAAACCTGCTTAGTGCCCCTGAAATACTTTAAAAAAGTAATACAAGACTGTTCAAAAGACCAGAGCTGTCCATCATTAGCCCATCCCTTGTCCCATTAAAGTCTGGATCAAACTCCTGTCAACTGCAAGGGTACAGGTAGAAAGTGCTTTTGGGGGGAAAAAAAAAAGAAAAAAAGAGAAGAAGGAAAAAAAGAGAAATAACAGAGTTTTCGGAGCAGGTTCTACTCAGATTCGAATAATCATTACCCCACAAAACTGAATTTCCGCCAGGCTGGGTATGGTGAGATTTAGAGGGTGTGTAAGTACGTTATTGAAGGTAAGCAGTAGCTACACACATGTCTAAGCTGCATTACCCTGTAAGGCATTTAGCCATACTTTCAAATACCTAACATAAAAATAACACTTCTGCAGGTAGCTTTGTTCTGAGTTTGTTGCTCGGTTAGTGAGATATTTCCTCTGAGCGCTATGTTTTAGTTTCAGATACTCTGACATGCAAAACACAGGAAGACTTATCAATCTTTGGTATGTTTAAAAGCATATTTTTCTGATATTGGAATAAGTATTTGGTAGCGTTCATCAATGGATTTAACATTCTTTTCAGAAGGCCTTAAAAGTGACAGTAAAAGTTACATTCTTAAATGGTTAATGCAGCCTTTTTCACTGCTTTGCTCTAACATGAAATTCTCCATAGGTTACCAGACCTTATAGCAGCACAGAAACAGTCAAGATAAATGAAGGGTTGTCTCATTGCCATTGCTTAAACCCAAATTATAACTAGGGATTTTCTATTTTGATGATATGGGTTCAACATAGATAAATTCATTATCTTCACAACATGTACTAAACTTAACTGCATTCCCAAAAGATCCCAAAAGCAAAAACCATCTGCTTTTTATCCTCATCATGGAAGTTTATAATCTAAGACGCTTGTTCACATGTAAAGCTGTAGGAACAGGGACAAATTCCATTTACCCTTAGTGAGGGGACTGGCCCCTGTTCTGTGCTCAGATGGCAAGTCATGCTAAATCCTGCACAGTGTTTTTTATGCCTGCAAAGACAATGTATATTATGGGACTGAAAGGCTAAACAGTTGAGGGGAAAAAAAGAGATAGCATAAAAATTCATCTCTTTAATCCTTTGCATGCAGCAGACCACTCAGAAGGTAGAGAGCTTTCTTCTGTTTTGTTCACACTCTTTCTCTAGGGCTTCCACTTTCCATTTGCCTCTCAAAGACTGAAGCTGATCCAGGGAGAGACTGAGCCTCTTTCCTACTCCTTTCACTTCAACAGCAATCAATGGCTATTTCAGTCACTTGGAAATAGTTACTACTGTCATTTTTTACTATTAAGGAATTATGATCTACAGAAGAAACACCTGGGGGCAGGTATAAGTATTTATATGTAAAGAAGTGGGGATTTGCTAGTTTGATTTTGCTCTCCGCTCCTCTGGTTTAGGCAAATGCAGTGAATAATGACATTCACTAATGATAAAATTCAGGTTCCAGCTTGCTGCAGCCTAAGTGTACTGACTCTGTGCTAACTTGCTCTATGAGGTCCAATAATCCTGTAAAACATTCAAACTACCCATCTATCAGAATAACAAAACCACAAGCAAGCTGAATAGTTTTAATGAAAAGAAACTTGAATAAAAAGATTTTGTTCTGAATGGAGGCAGTGCTCTCCTGTGAGGTTTGTTTTCATGACTTTTTTTTCTTTTTAAACAGAATTCACAATGCTCCCATTTTATATTTCTTCCTGCAAAATACTTCAGACTCCCTGAAATTGAGCAACTGAAATAAAAATTAATTAAACATTGGACTAAGGTGAGATTATTGGGCTTTATAAATTCTTTCCTTTGGGATAGAGGTTTCTGTTCAAAAAATTTTGAAGGAAAAAAAAAAAAACAACTCCACGGTGTTTTTCTATTAAGCTACTTATCAAAAGCTTTTTAGGGAGGAAAGAAATGATAATGTTAAATGAAACTCATGGGTATAGATTATTCATTTTATGGAAAAGAAAAGAGCAGCAGCTGGGTCATATGCAATAGACTTTGCGCTCTCTGTGACATCATTCAGAGATCCTCCAAGTGGAATGAGTTAAATTATTTTGGGAAAAAGCAGCAAGATCTTGTACACTGGAGTTATTCACCCATATTTCTCTCTTGTTTGTACTCTCAGAGACATCATCCATGCACAGACTACAAGGTAAAAGCAGCAACTGTGATCAACTAGCCTCCAGTGAAGCACAGGCCATGGGATTTCCCAGAATTAATTCATCATACAATGCCCATTTAGGGATCTCACTGATACACATTCAGCTCCAGCTCCTAGTGCATAACTGCAAAAAGCATCCATGCACCAGTGATGCCACATCTGTGCATTCCTGTCTGTATGTATACATCTTGCTTAGAAAGCCTGACAGCTCAGCTCTACTCAGAAAAGAGAAAGCTCTTCAAGTCTGGAGCCATCTCTACGGCTCCAGTCAGTCCCAGTTCAGTCTGGAGCCGTACACACAACATCAGAACACCCTCAGATCTTCAAATGTTCTTTTATATATTCGCTAGAAGAAAGCATGGCACATAAAGACCAGCTCAAGTGTTCCTAATGTGCTGAGCTGGACAGATTACAAAGCTCTTTATTTCCACCAAGAACGCTAACTTGATACTTGAATGATCTTAAGACTGTCTTAAGCAGTTTTAAAATCCTCTGGAACTCAGTTTTCCTGAATTTATTTTCCTGAACTTTGAGAAACACAAACAGCAATTCATTATTTGAGAAATACTAATAATTGTAAGTAATAGAAGGGGAAAAAACTGGTGCAAGGTGCTTTTCATATGTAAAAAGATTCAAACCACAGCTCAGACAGGGTTTGGGTACATATTCCCATACAATGGCACGGCAGATGCCAACTTTTTTGCCTCTATCAGAGGTGTAATAGAGTAGAAAAGTTCTCAAAATGCCATCTGACTCTGAAGATGATTTCAAACTTTTCAGAACAAATGGCAGCAAAATTTTTTTACTACAAACAAACCTAATGGGTAAGATCCTAGCAGTGTACTAAGTACATCCTACTGCCACATATCAAACCTAAGTGTCAAGATTTGCCAACATGACAGTGTAGTTAGAATAACTCTGTAAAAGTCTACTCAAACACTCCATGTACTCAACTGCCGTAAGATTTATGGTCTTTCTATTTTTTCAGTACAATTTAAAGTCAGAACAAAGCTTAAAAAGGCAACGGGATGGAAGATCCTGCAACCCACTGGCATTCAGATGTCTAAAATTGTAGCACTCAGCACTGACTTCTTTCTGGAATAAACCGCAAGGCAGAAATTGGGCTGCAGCTAGATACAAGGCAAGTACAGTGAGGTCCTGGGCTGATAAGTGTTAATTGTGCTGTAATGAAAGCAAAATGGATCATATCATAAAACAGGAAAACTAGTAATTGAGTGTTGGAACGCAGGTGATGCTGAGAAGGCGAACTTCTAAAATTAATTCCTAACAACTGCATAGTACCTCTTTGTCTCCCACAGAAAGAAGTTTGATTCCCGATCCTCCTCCAAAGGTGTGAATACGGATCCACTCAGCAGATGCAGCACGAACGCCAATAGAAGGTAACGGTACTCCACATCTTGTACTGAGCCCACTGTGAATAAAAGGTCCATGTCTTCCTTCCTGTCAGGTCAATGGCAAAGCTCTTGCTGAATTTTGTGGGAGGAAAACTAAGCCTAGAATGAAGCCAAAGCTCTGTAGCCCATTTAATCTTATCATCTGCCCTACACCTGCTATGGCACGAGCAGCAGCCAATGGCTGTCTGATAATAATTAGTTTGCCAAAGCTTCTTTGATAAATTGGAAAGATAACAGTCCCCTTTCTCAGATCCATACCAGTTAACAGTTTAGAAGGAAAAACTGGTCTCTGCATTGCTGCCTAATTACCTTGAGAGTCAGCCAACTCATCTCCCTGCACCATATATGATCCTGTTGGTTTTTCAAGCTCCACTGAAATACTCATGACACTGAAATACTGATGAAAGCCAAATGCCAAAAATTGATCTGTATTATTTCCTGGGTGAAGGAAAAAAAAAACACCACAAAACCAAAAACATAAAACCAAAAAAGCAGGATCACTTAACATGCAACAAAAAGATGCAACTAAATTTATATCTATACTGTTCAATAAAACACAATAGCAAGTGCTCAGGCCAGCAAAACCCACCAGGTCTAAACACCAGGAAACAGCCCCAGGACTTAAGCACTCAATCAGTGTACTTTGCCCAAAATATACACTGCTTGCAGAACTGACTTTGTGCTTTTGCATGGCAGGGAATTAGCTCAAAATGGGCATGTCTGTTATGTTACATGAAACAATTTGGATCTGAATGTGGCTAAGCCAGTCCTCTTTTCTCCTTTCCTCCTCTTCCCAACTCTTTATCTCACCTCAGTATTCTGCTCACCCAAGCCAGTTTCTAGTTTGAATCTCCTTGTTCAGCTTGGTCTCTCTCATCCACCACCAGTTCCCATCTCATGCCTTGTTCTACTCCAATCTTCATGCCCTCCCGTGTTTGAGCTCAGCAGGTCCCTACCCCGGCTGCCAAGACACCCAGAGGAACAGAGGCAGCAGGAGTTGGGTTTGCTGCTCTTCTTCCCTGACAATCTAATGGGCCTTCTCTCAGCTGGATATCACACTCACAGGCACAGCTCTGCTGAGCCTCTTCTGTAGCTCACTGGGACATTCTCACCTTAGATGGATCTTTCAGGGACTCTGGCTGACTGATATTTAATAATCCCAAATAAATATAGCCAAATATTCTCCCCAGTTTCAAGGTACAAAGTCCTTTACCAAATTTTGATAAAACTGCCAACAAAGTGGTTATTTAAGTTTTGCTATAAGAATAATGATTAATTCTGTTCTTAATTCCATTCTGAAAAAGACACAAGTAGTTCCCCTTTATATTTGCCAAAATGTTATCCTGAAGAGAACTACTCCTTTATAATAAACTCATAAAGAAGAAAATAGAAACATCAGAAATGAACAATTCAGGGCAATACTTTTTAATTTGGGTTTAAAGAAATCATACATCCTTGGATATATATATATTCTACTGACATAGTTGGTACCAAAAAGAAGATTCATAACCAAGTACTTTTTTCTTTCTTTCGCTTTGCATTTTACATATATGCACTTAGATACCTACACTACACTTAGATATATATAATCTTCCTTTTTTTAAAACGTAATGCAGAATGTACGTTGCTAACTACTTAAATCTATAATCTCACAGCTTCTACAAAACTGCTTCACTCTCATAGTCCAGATTGGGGTCTTCAGGCAGTATTCCTCCACCTAATTTCATCAGAATGTAGCTTGGCTCTCAAAATTTAGAATCCTATTGTTACATGTCTTCTTTCTGAGTCATACAGATCAAGTGAAGGTAATCTTACTTCAGAGACTGTCATGCTAAGTGAAATCTGAATAATCTGGCAAGATCTAAAAATGAGCTTGCACTTCATTGAAAAGCCTTAGAAAATATCATCTTATGTAACTCTTGTCACTGTAACAGACTTTCAAATGTGAGCTACACATCCAACCTCTAACCTCAGTTTTTGTTTTTAGGGGCTGTGAAACTGCATTTTGCATTGATCCTTTGCTTTTCCATCTCATCCCACACTGTGCTCTTCTTACTAAAACCAATAGCATTTACAGTTCAATTTTGCCTTTTATCATTTCTGACCTTCTTTGCAAGAAAACACTTTTTTATCTTTATGTTGAGATATGGCAAATAATTTCAGTTGCTACCATGTAACTTGAATGTGGATTGAATTGGAATCACTCCTGGAGATAAAAACTCAAGGAATAAGAACCCAGATTCAGAAGGAGAAAAAAAGCATACGAACCTCTGTATATTTGAACAGGCACAGATGTCTTTCTTCCTTGTGTAGGTACAGGAAGGATAAAAGTCTATCACGAACTTTGCAGTAAAGTATTGAGAAGCCTGAATTTTAAAACAAAACATTCCCAATACTGTATTTTGAAAAGACCCTAATCAAAGCCATTTCCCCCTTTCACACATTACTTGACTTTAAGGATCTTCTTTCTTAATCTGCTTGCACTGGAACGTAAAGATGTCTCAGCACATCCATCTTTAAATACAGGTTTTTTGTGAAATAGCTGAAGTACCTATTCTTAGGATGACTACTTAGTATATCACAGAGCTATGCAAAAGGACATACAGTAAATTAGAAAGGAACAAAAGCATCACATTCCCAAGTCAAACTATCCCTCTAAATATGTTCTTTGACCACTAGAAAAGTCTTCCTAACATCTAGCTAAAATGTCTCTACAGCAGTTAGAGTTCAGTGCCTCTTGTCCAGTCTACCTTGAAATGAAAACCAGAAGATTCCCCTCCTCTCTGTAACCTTCTACATACTTGAAGGTCATTAACATGTTTTCCCTCTGTCTTCACTTTGCAGAACAATTATATTTGTGCAATATGCAATAAAATATTCTGGTTTAACGAGAGTAATTGGCTTGCAGAGTAAGATGTATAGCTCTTCTCATTTCCTCCATAATTTTTGTTTCACATACAGGCTGAACATCTATGATGTTCAGCAGATCAATCCTCTTTGTCTTTCTTGGGGTTCTTGATTTTAGGCCCTGTCCACATCATCTGTGTTCATACTTACCTGAGGGCTTTTTTCATGCAACCCTAACAAGACAAATTGCATCTCCTCTTGCTAAACTAGCAAGGCAGCACAGTGGGACTTGCAAGAAAGCAGAAAGAATGAACCTAAACAGTGAGAGATGCACACAGGTCTTCTCTTGTCTCTACAAAGGGTAAAAAATTGCACCTTCTACTACTGTGATTTCTCACCTTTTGTGTTATTACACAGGTATCTCAGTCTCTCTCACACATATATATGTACACATGCATATACATGCCACAGACCCTCCCTTTCTTGCAGGTGAAGTTACTGAGTTCTGCTGCCACAGGTTCTCAGTACAGGAGGAAGCTGCATCCTCCCCCACCCCAAGATGAGATCAACTCCAAAGCCATTCTATTAATTTCATTAAGTTTTGAGTTATGACTCATCAGCTAGGGCCTACCAGCAATTTCAGAAAACACATAACAGGATATCATTTTTACTCCCTGAAGTACATCACTATTTTAATCTAGAGTTGTAATTGACTCCACTTTTAAAGGAGGTGATAAAACATTCAGAGAGTTGCCGCAGTACCTCTAGATAAGCAGCCCTGCCAATATATAAGGGAGATAGCACAGCCAATGGATGAGAAAATGATTACAAACACGTTAGAATGATCCTTTGCCACATTGATCTGTAATTTTATTTTGTTATCTATTAATCTCTGAACTATACATTTTGAATCATATCCAAGTGAACTGTACCCCTGGCGATTACTGTTTAAACTTCCTCTAAAGTCACAGTCAACATAGCAGCATGTAATACATTTTGTTACTGTAAATATGATGGCAAAATTTGATACTGGAAAAGATAGCAGTGTAAGTGGGTGTGTTATCAGGGCTAATATTGTTTCCTGTTTTGCAAGATAAGAAGCACAGATTCTACCATTTTTCAGCAAGCAAGCATCATGTTTGGTGACAGCAAACATAAAAATTTTTTCAAGATATAGACTACTTCCAGGGCTTAAAGTTGTAGTGAAGATCGAAAGCATCAGTGACTCGGTCCACCTCTGTCCACTGCCACTTGAATTCAGAGGCACTTTCACCAGTCACTTGAAAACAGTGAGTTTTCATAACAATTGGCAAAGGCAATTGGGGTGGGACAGGAGAGGGAAATAGAGAAATGAACTGAATGTTCCTTAGGAATGATCCTACCTAATCCATAATTGTGTCAGCTTCTGAAATAGGATGTTTCTACTTGCTTCAGCACCTGCTAGACTAGGAACCTGCCCTTTGCATCACAGCCATGGAGCATAACTTGCTAACCTTTATGTTCACCTTTTCCACGGATCATTCGTAAAGCACTCAAAAATTAGCAATCATTTTCAGCAGCTCACACAGAACTCAGCTCTTCTTAATCATCTGTATTCAGGAAGGCAAAGATTAATCCCTTTCATGAGAAAAACAACATGCCACAGGAAGGTGTGATCTAATTGCAATAATATTTCCTGCTGAATGGCACCAATATCCAGAATCTCTGTTTACATACATTAAACCAGTTTCCTGGGGAAACAATAGGACCATGCCAGTCACGAAGGCTTCAGCTTCTTACTGTAGGGGTTTAAGAGGCTGAGAACGTATAGCTGAATGAAAGGTATTCATGTTCATACTTACATGCTTTTATGGTCGTCAACTCAGATCAGTATTTGAGACTTCCACCAATGGGCTCTCTTTTGCTCTCCTTTCACTCAATGGATCCATCAAGTTTTATCTACAGGCAACTGAATCACAAAAAGATAAAGCAACACGTTCAATTTGTGTCTTCCAAACAATTTCTCTACAATGCCAAGTTCTGTCTAGTGCACTGCAGCCTGGCAAATTAGTTCTAATGAATCAGAGAAGCAGAGGATTCTGTTGCCTAAATAGTAAACATCACAGATATTATTCTTAGCTGATATGACATCAGCATTTACAAATCTCCAGTCAGCTGTGCCCTCTTACAAACACCAGCCCTTATGGTGGTTCGTTTCATCCATATGGAGCCCAAACTCTGCACAGACCTCAGGTCATCTGATTTTGTGGGTCTCACGGCATGCTGAAACAAACTGAACAGAGGTGATGGAGACTTCAGAGATGACTGAGCTCCTACAGATTTAGAGAAAATAAGCACCTATGCAATAAAGAGTGCGTGTTCAACTTAGGCTGTAGCCTACGTACACATTTTATCAGATGCTAAGGAAGCTTCATGGGAGAGCACACCCTCACATGTTACAATCATGAAATAGTATCAGCTGGACTTTATATCCCCTCAGACATCAAAGTCGTCAACTACAAGCCACAGATTTCTAGCAAATGAGGCTTAATTAACACTGGTGCTCCTGAATTTCCTTATTCCTAAACATTCCCAGCTGCTATGGAAAATTAATTAAGGCCTAAATCTTGTGGTTCTTTCTTTAGTACTTGTTGCATGGCAACATTCATTTTTATGTATGAGCTTCTTCCTCCAAATGACTTTATAATATTCTTATCCAAAAGATGAGCTGTTAGTCTTAAGACAGATATTTGCACATCTTGGTTTAGTTTTGTTGGGATTTTCACTCATAGGACATGAATTATTCACTGATAAAAGAGACTGTAAAGCTCTGGTTGGTTCCAGGCATCAGTAAAACCACTCAAGTCGTGGCAGAGGATTTAACTGGCTTCCTTTTAACTGTTGTTTCCACAATTGTTTTTAAAGAATATCCACTGAGGCAAGCCTTGCTGATTACAAATAGTGACCTCAGAAGACTGTGGTGTTACCTGGACGCTCACGATGAAGTACTCCAAACCAGACTAACCCCGGCCACCAAGCAGCACAGATGCACTGGGCAGTGTATTCCCCTGAACTTCCCTGGCTGCTCCAGTACTCACTGGATCTCCTGAACTGGCTACAGCAAACCCTGGCTTTGGCTCCTGCCCCTCCTCACACCTTCCACCAGCTCAGAGTGGGAGAAACTCTTCTCACCTTCACCTGGGACAAAGAGAAATGGCTCCTATCCAATGTCCCTTCTTAATCTGCTTTGTAAGATTATTTGTCTTCTCTAAATTTAAGTTCTGATCAAGAAGCAGTTTCCAGAAAAAAATTGCATAGGTGAACTATGCCATAGAGGTGACTTTTCCTTCCACTGAATTATAGCTCAAATTCACCATGTGATGAAACAGCCTGATTGAATTCATGCACAGTAAGATTAAAACACCAGTGGCACAACTTGAATTGTAACTCTTTGTAACTAATGCCAATTAATATTAGTGCTGATTTCAGTCAATTTTTCCCAATGCATAGAAAAATAAATCTTAAAATAAAATCAGTGTTTCCAGAACACACTTGTCTAGCTTTTTGAATACCTATAATCTGCAAATGACTTAGTTCATATTACATTATAAACAGCTGATGAATTCTCCTGTGAGTTCAACATGTGATTTCTAACACTCAGCTCATTTTCCTTTATTGTGGGATCAGTGGAACTCCAGGCATCAAATTAAGTTGAGACAGGACTCACCTGAGAATTTGTACATGAATATACTAACATGTTCCAGGTGACTTCTGTTGAAATTTTGTTTGCTTCAAAATCTGAAGACCTGTGATGATGATAATGACAATATTTTTTTCATGTGACAAGCAATCAACTCATTCCAAACTCCAAATATGCCATAACTCTTACCATTTCTCCCCTCCCAGGGCCTATTTTGGAGGTTTAAAAATTTGACTGCAATAAAAACAGATACTAAGAGAAACAATCAGCAGCTTATTTTATTTCTAACGAACCACACAAGTTCATATTCCATGAAGGTTAAGATTTCTGTGGATTGCTTAAAGCTAACAAAAAAAAAGTAATGGAAAAACTCATAGACCAAAACTTGTATCTAGATAAATGTGAGCTGAAGTATAAATTTTTGATAGTAAGGGTAACTGATAGTGAAGGCTGCTGCAGACTGTCTCTCACTTTGAAATCTGCAAATTATGGTTAGATATCTTTCTGAGGTTCCAGTTAATCTGTGGGATATAGAATCGATGTAGGAAGCACTCAATAAAGCTTGGTGGGCTTAATTTCTTATGCAATGAACTATCAAACCAGCAGATCTGTAAAAAGTTCAACTTTTTTTTGATCTACTCATCCTCTCTTCTCACTTACCCTGCTATGGACCAGGAACTATCTCAGAAGAAAAGCAGACTTTAGCTCCGACTATAACAGTAGCATTAAACCAGACTTCAGGTCTCATCATGCTTAGACTTATGCAATGATCCTTATGCAGGGTAAAAGTTAGAAGACCTCAGCCTACTGATTTTGGCAGACATAATAAATTTAAAAGACAACCAGAGATTAATGGAGCGTTCAGCTGTCTGCTGTTCGTTTTGCATAGTTTCCACATAAACCGCAGTTTGGTGCTTCTCTCTCTCTTTTGTTTTTTTTCTTTTAAAAAAGAAAAAAAAAATCTGAGCTTCCAAAAAACCAAAAATATAATAATATGATAGTTCATAAGAAATAAACTGAAATAACATGGGAAGAATTATTAAAAATATAGGCTGAGAGAATATTACAAATTTCAGATACAAAGAAACTTTCCTAACAAAACATGTACAAGCTTGGAGTTTTAACTATGGCTCTGCAACAAAAATGCTAAGGAATAACACCAAGGTGACAGAAGTTTCCTTAAAGTTTTTGTTCTCTTGTCACAGTTTCTTTCAAATCCCAGTATTTCATGTCATCACCTGAGATGGCTATGGAAATGTTTTAATGCCACATATTGTCAAAAAGATCACAGTAAGATTTAAGAAAATGGGTTTAAATTCTACACAGATAATTACTAAAGTGAAGATTGACTAACTAAAATTAGTAATTAAAATTCAGAATGAAAAAAAATTTTCTAACAATTATGAAACCAAAACATTAAATTACATTAAAACCACTGCACTCAAAATGCATTACCCAACTTCATAAATAAATTTTAAAAATCGTACTGAACTGTTTTTATGTCTTCAATTCCATAGTTGAGACATGACCATTTCTGGCAAACCAGACTGCATCAGACTAGGAACAGAGTACTTTCCATTCTTTGCTCTCCTTGTACACTAGAATTTATTAAGAGGTATAGGATCTTGTCCATGTATTTTGAAATATATTTAGGTCTTTGTTAGGGAAGCTTTGGTACAGCTTCAAAATCTAAAATCTTCAGTCTTCAGAAGGACATCGCGTTTCTCTGTCTGGAACCTCTGACCATCAACACTAGAAACACGATTTTAGACATAAAAAAATTGTAATATTTCAAGGCAAAATTGATTCCATAAAGCAATGGAGATATACAGCAACAGAGCAATAACTGGATCTTCACATCTAATTTTTGATACCAGTTCACGGACTCCAAGATGGCTCCATAACATGAACCACAGCTCGTGAAGGATGACGGGCACCTTTGCTTCAAAAGTGCTCTCCTGATGGAAGGGTGAACACTCCTGCAGCTGCACCCACAGCTTCCTCACTGATAAACACCTACCAGAAAAAACCTCAGAGACTAGGCCAATCTCTCATGAAGTCCCCAGAAAACCAATTTCCTCAAAGAAACTGCTGAATTAATAATTTCATTCTATTACCCTCTTATGATCAAGTCTTTTTTAAAAGTATGTTAATTTTTTGTCTGTCAAAACAACAGGAATCTTTCATTTGTCTAATCACTATTTCCTTAATATTTGAGTGAAATTGTTTTCACTGACAAAACTGTTGTATCCAGAGGAGAGGGGAACAGATAGTCTCTCTTTTCTAAAGACATTTTTATTCAAAAAGATAAATTATACTTCAAGCTGCCACTGTAGCACTGCAATCTGTTAGTATATGCTAGGACCAACAAGCCTGTTCCCAAACGGAGACAGGCTCAAAATGGAAAATTCAGACCTCAATGTCTAATTTTCCAGACCCACTGTGTGCTTAAACCCTATTATAAGAGGAGAGGTGATCTGAAGATTTTGAATCAAATTTCAGTTCAGTAAGAACATTTGAAGATGTTCAGACAAAAGTTGTTCTAATTTGAGATAACTCACAACTACACTTTCCCATTAGTTTTTCACAGTATTTCAGTATTATGAAAACTGCAACCAGCCCTGGAGGGAAAGCATACACGGTACACACATTTATTTAACATGACCTCTTTTTGTCTCACTGAAGCTTTAAATGTCCAGGAGTCTGCTCTCTGCCAGTCCCTGGCATTGAATTGGTCCCATTACCAAGGAAATCCAACTACACTCATTCAAACAAGTTTTACTTTTACTGTCCCTGCTGGTCTAAAATAATATATTCAGATTAAAGAGGAATGAATTATGTGCACAGAATAAACAAAAACAAAGACACCAAGGTATCCATATTCAAACATTCAAAACAAGTGCGAAAGAAAGTTCCTGCTGGGAATACTTGTTTTTTCTTGCTGTTTGAACCAATTCACCCAGTTCCGTAATATCTCCAGAGTTTTCAAAGGGACATGCAAACAAGTCCAGAAGTACTGAACTTGCATTGCACTCAAAACCAGAAAATGTCGTACTCATCTATCATTTATGGCAACACACTGAGAGCAGCTGTGAATGCCATGCTGGCAATTTGCTGAGGATGATGTAGTGCAACTGGAGAGGCAACCCTAGGATACGGTACCCTTATAATCATGCATGCAGGCAGAGTGCTATCTGTTATGCAAGTCAGTTGTGGTGACACACAGTTTAAAGCACCAGTTACCAAAAAGGTGGCTAATTCGTATTATCATGTGGGTAACAGGTATTACGGGATAACCTTGTACTTGTGAAATTCATAGGACAGCATGGCAGACACCAAAGCAATTCTTTTGTGTTAGCCAGTACACCAAATGCCAGGAAGCCATTCATTTGGAGATGATTAGAACCTTCTGTTTTCTTTGTGAATAATTTATCTATTGAATGTAGTAATTTATTGATAATTTCCAAATGGAAAATACTGCACAGTTCTGCTTGTTGTTGGTGGCCTCTCACTGAACAACCCCCAGAAATGTGCCCCAGCCAATGCCGAAGTCCCCCCACTCCCTTTGTTATTCCTCAAGTTTAAGAGTCAAGTAAATCCCATGCTGGGTTTGAAGCCTGCTCACATGTTACTCGAGACCTCCACTTGCCAAAGGCCTTACAATCTAACTTCACTGAAAACATCCAAAGAAAAGTAATGGAGGTGCAAACAGATATAAAATTCACAGCAAAATGGGAGAATGAATAGAAGATTTATTTCCTGTACTCAGAAAATGTCTGTGATAATTTATGCTTTTCCTTTCACATGTTTATGTGGCACAAGCAGCTCCTAAAAAAGGTACTAGAATGAAGAGAGAAGAGACCTCCTACCTCAACCAAGGAAATACATTCCATGACAAAGAAAAAAGATGAAAGATATTTGTAATAGCAAGAAAAGAACACCAGTGATAAGATTAAGGTTTTTTTAAACTATGAAGGACAAAACAGACATCATATAAAAGACAAAAATAAAGAAACAAGATGAGGCAGAATGAGTAGGGACTAAAAGCAAGGACAAGTTACAGGTCCCTGAAGGTGTAACAAATTACAACGCAGGTAGAAACTAATGTCGAGAACTATTTATTCATCTCTATAATGGGAACAACTTCGGGCAAGGACAATAATCACAAAGGAGGAAAGTGTTCATTAATTAAATGGAAACAAATCAGAATTTTTCAAGGGATAGCTTGCCAAGGATATGTTTGGCAGGCAGATATATGCAATGTTCCTCTTTGTGCTCTGAATTTTTTGTATGACAAGAGGTCAGAGCAAGTTCATCAAGGCTCCTGACTGCACAGGTAGCTATTTGGCAGTCACATTAATCACATTAAAAATGTAAATCTAGATTATCTATACATATTAAGTCCTTAAAAAACTTACAACAGTGTACTGCAGGCAACTGTGAAACCCTTGACTTCCCACCCAGCTGTACGCTGTGTCCATAAGTGCTAGGTGAACCCACCAGGCTGTCCCCACTTGCCTATCTCCTCCTGCTCTAATCAACTCCCACACACACTGCAGCTTCAACAGCTGATATGTAGGGAGCTTCCCTATCTCTGTACCAGCATCATGTGTAGCCTAATAACTAAATACTCCTCTAAAACAGCAAGATAGAAGCTCATATCCCTCAGACTAGAAGGGGAGATTCAAACCAGATCCTCCCTTTACTGGAATGGGCATCTTTTTATTAGAAAGTACTCACAAAGGTTTCCTCCATAGGCCTGTTCATGCAGACACATCCTACTCTAAGCAGGGGTCTCAGGTCCAGTCCTTCAGAGACCTGAGTGCCACTGCATGAAGACACACAGTGCTATATGTTTCTGGAACAAAGATAACTATTAGGAAGAAAGAAAAAAAAAAAAAATAAAAAAAGAAAGACACATTTCTGGAGACAAGCACTGTCCCAGCTGGGGGTTCAGGTTGTGATTCTGAATTCCACTGCTTGAAGTTTACAAACTTTAATCAGAGTTGGGGATTTTTGTCTCCTACATACTTTTTCGCTCTGGCCCTTTGTGGGTTTTTGCATCACCATAGCTTAAAAAGGCTTAATCAATTGAAGCCATTAAATAAAGCATGACAATTTGCATACAGAGTGACAATTTATCTGCCAAGTTTCAGCATGTTACAAATTAAGTGGGCTGAATTATGAACTCCTCAATAACTGGATGTACAGTAGAAACCGCAATGAATCCTTAATTACAAAATCATAAAGATGATGTGATAAATATTCCTTTATTGCATTTGCAATGTCATGATTCTGCTATAATCTAAGCATCTTTTATCAACTGCAACAGGGTTGTTGTTTTTTTTTTTTTTTTTTTTTTTTTTTACTACTGTACATCGCTGTACTTGTTTTTTAAATTGCTAACTGGAGTAGAGCACAAATCATTGTGTCGGTCAGGGTAGGGCACATCGCTTACAGCTCTTTGTCACCTGACTCTCAGACAAAACAAGTTGTACCTTTGTGCCTTGTTACAGTGGCATTGAGGTAGCATGCTGAAAACAAGGTGGTAAGATTTTGGTGATGTCTATTTACAATAGCAGCACAGTGCCACTGAGATCTTTTCAGAGGAATCTATAAATTAAAGGGTTATTAATAGAGTATGAAATGTTTCCAAATTTTAAGAGGGTTTTTTTTTGTCTTATTAAACATGCATTTATTTCAGGATCTAGTCTTTTTTTATTTTTTTTTTTCTTTCCACTTAAATGCAAACTACCTTTTCTCTTTCCCTCTGTGCAAATATGTAAAGCAAAGAAACCAAACTAGGGAAAATACCTCAGGTATGCAATGCATCAAAATCCCTCTAAAAAGAACTAAAACACTCTTCATATTAAATACAACTTCGCTTCTTGCAAAACCCATTTCAAGTGGAAGCCTCCCAGTTTTTTCTTTGCGACGTGAGCTGTTTCACGTAGCTCAATGACTACTCTGCAACCAAAAAAAAGTTGGAAGTTTTAAGACTACCATTATTGTCCTCCTTATTCTGTGAAGTCACTGTGAGAGTTTTTATAGAAAAAGTGATTTCTGAGAAGTGAAATGAATGTAATATCCATGGGATGATCCTACAGACCATGTTCAAAGAAGCATAAAATTATCAGCCTATGAAGGTCAATTAGTTTTGACACTAATTTTGGTAGCATAAGTTAAACCATTTTTTTCTACACTACTAGCATTATATATAAAGCAAATTCTAGAAAAAAATACATGAATGCTTGCAAATTGTAAAACGTTTTCATTATTCTTTCAATTTACAAGTGAACTAAAACATCACTAAATACTTTTATATTATTTCAACTTCAGACAATGAGCATGTGCTTGCACATTCCTGTTATTGAGATTGTGCCTGATTATTTTGCAGGAGTCAGACTAATAGCCATTTAGGAAAAATGCTTAAGAAAATGATGGAAATTATAAGTTATTTTGAACCAAGCACTGAAAACCATAATGAAACTGTATTTCAAATTAATTATACTTTGTAATCAAAACAGTAGATATAGAACATATCTAAAATCAACAAAATACAACAAAAGCTGAAGTAAAAATAATCAGTTTGAAGACTTCCATGGAAGTTAAACAATTTATCATTCTGTATGAGAATTTCATTTTCTACTTTAAAAAAATATGACTTACCATCTAACCAGCAGTAACTGGAAACAGACCAATTTCCACAAATGAATGTTTTATATTTTCAAGTATACTTCCATAATTAAAAAATTAATTACCCTTGAATATACTGGACACACTATGTTTCCCCACCACCACAAGCATATGGGGGGATATTTTTAACCAAAACCAATTCTTCTGGTCTGAGAGAAAGCTGCAGGAAGTAGCATTAGTACCTTTTTTTTTAAACACCAGTCTTCTTTGTACTAGAAGCACAAAATTCTTGTTTGAGGCTGTAGGAAGACCTCACTCTAACCAGGGAAGATGGGAACATACATGTGTTGAAACTTAACAACAGCAGCATCAGCACATAGTTTCTCATTCTTGACATTATAGGCCTTTTAGGATATTTTCCCTGTAAATTTTCATCAATTCCTGACCAAAATTATCAAAAGGAGAAAGCTGCAGTTCAAGACTACCTTTGAGCACTGTTAGTGATGTTTTCCTAAATGGTTTGTCTCCACTGAAAGTTGTCTCTCCTGGAAATCTGTCAGCATGGGGGGATTTTTGGACTTGTCTCAATGCTACTCTGCTCCAAGCAGTATCTTCATCCCCACTTCTACTCTGCCCACAGGAGACAGGACTTCTCCCCCAGTTCTGGAAAATAAATTTGCTGTCATCCTTTCCTAATACATAGGATGCTAGGAGGTAAGAAGGAGCAGGAATGGCTTTGAAAGGTTTATGAATCATCTTTACAACTGAATAATCTGTGGGTTTCTTTCCAGAAACAGAAATAAATATAAAGAACAATTTACCACTGCTCAATTTACCATAACCAGCTGAGGGAAATTCTGCCTTGGCAGATGGTGTTTCTGATCATGAATTCCCATTATTCCTTGAAATGCCAAAATTAAAGTTTTCTTATGCTTATATTAATAATGATTTATCTTTTCTCATGTCTTGTCAATTCTAATCTCAACATTATTTCATTTCTTTCTAAAAAGAAGTCATTTTTGGCAAAAAAATGAAAGCCCAGAGCAGCCGTACCCCCCAGCCATGTCCTGAACAAAAAACCCTATTTGGTCACTACGTCTGCCGAGCACATCCCATTGGAAGGATGCTTCTCAGCCCAGTGTCACAGTTTCCTACGCTCTACCCTGACTTTCATGATGGAATACCGGGGCTCAGTTTAGTTGCTGACACACGTACCCTTACGTTCACATCAGATACCCTATGGTATCACAGAGGCAAGCCTCCAGCTTGAAGTATGGGAAAGAAACGGTCTATCAAGAGCCTCATGTTGTATCTATCAGCCCCATGCGGCATTCCTCATTCAAATAATTCAGTTTACAAATGGGCAACTGAAATGAACCCTTCAGGACTTTTAAGGTAAAGAACTATGAAACTTACAGATATAATACCAAGAAAAATAAAAATGCATGTTTCATACAGATATACATTTTCTATCCCTCTGGTTTTACTCAAACGTAGACCCAGTAATTTTGAACAGCCTGAGAAGCATGCCTGCTTAGAAAAGTTTATTTTTACAGATCTATGGCTTCTTTCAGCTTTGGGGAAAAAATCAAACATCTGGTTATTCTGGCTAAGGTATTCAGCATCCTGCTGCCAAGCAAGTGCTCAAGTCAATGGCCTACAGTTTCCCCCCCGATAAATCCTTCTGCTGGCTGCAAGAAAACAGAACTACAGGTTACCCTTTTCTACTTCTTTGTGCAAGCGCTGGTTTCAATGTATTCCTGTGCTATTATTAGGTTGCCCTGCTTCATACTGAGAGTCCTCCTACAGTTCCCAGCAGGATGCCAGTTGCTGGCAAGCTCCGAGAGCCTGAAGGCTGTGCATCTGTTCAGAGACTGACAGGTAGCACAGCAAGTTAAAAAGCCTATAAATTTGCAGCAGGAGGCTTCGCCTAGACAAATAAAATCCCCGCTTCGCTTTGTTTTTCCAAGTGCCAGGTCATGTTATGCCACTGTTTTCTTGCAGGGAGCCGCTTCCCGTTGGGGCGCAGCTCGCGGGGGACTCTAAGCGCTGCTGTGTCATCGGCCTGTGCCCGGTGGTAGGTGCTGGACTAACTCACACTGTCCCTCCTGAGCAACGCAACTGGCACAGAAGGATTGTGGATGTCAAGTTTTGTCTCCCAGGCACTGATTTTTTTGGGAGTGTCTTATTATTGCCTTTACTGTCTGCAGGCCAGACCTACAGTACAGGCCTCATGCCAGTGTTTTCCCACTACAGGAATGGGCTCGATCCATGGGCCAGGGATTCCAGTGGTATAAAGTGACATAACTCAGCTGTGGAAGCCACCGACATGTGCTGTGGAAGCTCACGTATAACAACAGAAGTAAAATAACTGCAAGATATCCAGTAAAATGCATCAGCACAAAGTTTCAGTATCATTAAGAGAAGGAATGTTTCACATATCAGCTCTTGTTCTCTGTTATAAAATGACATGAACTTCTCATCAAGAAAAATAGCAAAATTGACAGAAAGGTTGGGGGAAAAAAAAAAAAAAAGTACGTTTACTGTTACCATTCAAAATACCAGCTCGCCATTATGCCTAGATCTACTGTCCAAGTGCTTACTAGATGGGAGACAGAAGGTCCCCAATTTCTTTCTGTCCACTACATATCACAAAAGGCCAGATATAATCCTCAACATAGTCAGCACTGAGGTCTGAACTCTCTTCTGGAGGCAGACACTCCCTTGGATGGGACATCCCAGCAGGTATATGAAGGAAGCCCTCCAAGGTTCTTTGGCATCTAGCAACTGAGATTAATCTACTTTGCGCACTGAAGAAAGCCTGAGCTTGGCCCACAAATTCCCCATAGCACTCAAACCCCAGTGGAGCACAGTCTTCCGTTAGGCAGCACAAAGCCATTTGCTTTCAGATCTAACGCCCCTGCAGAAGCTCGGACCAACAACATTTTTTCCTCCCCAGCACACATCACCATTTCTCTGTTCCACCACTAATGAGAAGCTGTTATCTGAGACAAGGACCAAAATAAATAAAATGGAATTATTCTACTCTTTAGCCAAAGAAATCAACTTATAATTCACATTTAAATTTTCTGCATCGGACACAATAAAGAACAAAGAATTCTGGTTAAAGGAGGAAGTCAAACACAGCTTTACCACCAATTTAAATAATCCTCCAAAGATATTACATTTTGGCTCCGCGTAAACAGAAGCTATTATTACAAAGACAGGACATGTCAGGACACATTTTAACTAACTCTTGTTGAGCTCAAGTGACATAAGCTGCTTTGTTGAGCAAAAAACTAAAAACCCATTTCAAATTCTATGGATTATAGTGCTCTCTTAATTCAATGGTACTAGCTGTGGAAACCATGCATCCTATAGCTAAAACCACCTTACCTAAAAATGAAATAAAATAAAGCTGTATATAGCTTCCAAGGAGAAAAACTGAATGATAAAAAAAGAAGAAAAAACCAACAAACTCAAGAAGACAAAATGTTATTGAACCAACCCATGTCTCATTAATGTTCATTTTGCATGGTATGTTAGAGAAAACATAGTGCTCTGCAGAACTATCTAGTTCTCTGCTATTTTGCCCCTGCTGCTAGGCTTTTAGGGGTAGGAGAGCAAAAACTGCAAGTCTTTAATACTAAATACTGACCACAAACCCAGAAATGATCTCTATTTTAATTATTTTCATTTTAGTATTTTTATTACAGTTTTAATTACTTTGCTTAAAAACTTCATGAACATTTGCTTTTTCAAAACCATCTCTGAAAATCCTCATGTTAAACTGACAAAAAACAGAAAAAAAAAATAAACTCAGTGCTTAGCCTTCAAAAATCAGCATCCCACCGAGATGAATGATGGTAATTCATATTCCTTGTGGTGCATACATACAATCCTTAACTCCTTTCGGATTCAGTCTGTTCAACCACCACTCGAGCAGCCTCTCACAGATAGTTCTGGTCATCCCCTCGACATTCCTGCCTGCTGCTGAGCGCTACCTGCTCTAAGGTAGACTGTACTGTCTGTAACTAAACAATCCAGGCATATCAACATTAACTAGAGACTCTTACTCTTATTCGTCCCCTGACTAATATTGTTATGCCCCTGGGCAGAGCAGCTCCAACTCAGACACATGCGCAGACTGACACAGCACATAGGACAAATGACTTGACCCAGAGACATAAAAAAGACTCTTGATAACAAGAACTACTTCCAGAGGGAAGATGCGACACAGGCAAGAGATCTCTGCATTGAGCTTCTAATGCAAGAAAGGAAGTGCTCAGTTAGCATTATGCTGATGACCCTCAGTATGGCTACCAGTGTGCTCACCTAGCACAAAAACACAACAGGAACATCACGACCTGAGTAGCATGTGGTATAGTACACAGAAAACCAGCAACACAAACTACCTCCTTACCTACAAAGCCCCTCAGGAAATTACAGTGGCTGTCAGCCAATGGAAAAACACAATACTGTGACATGGGGATTCAAAGATCTAAAATTAACACCTTAGGACTACAGAAACTGGTGCTAAAACCAAGAGCTAAGCAAGCATGAAAGAACATAACTACCATGACTTATCAGTCATGGCAAACCTTATTGGACATTTAGGGTAAAAAAGGCAAAACTGGAGGAACAGAAAAAGTTTGCATGCTCAGGAATGTGATAAAAGAAAGACTCCTGGCTACAGATTGTTAGAAGCTCAAATAAAACACATACTCTTCTCCAAGAAATTTCAGGGAAGGCAGTGACACAAACCTGTGCTGGAAATAAGTGCCTAGTCAATGCCTCTAAGTAACATAGACTGTGACATCCAGATGGACAGAGAAAGGATGGATGCAAAAATTAAGTCAGAGAATGAAGTAAGTAAAAGGCACAAAGAAGCAGAGACCTCAGCATTCTGGAGGGCATATTTTTGAGTACCTAATGCTTTATGAGATGAGACTTGTCTGATGTTCAGCCCTGCATTTTGAGATGCAGAGATCTGGGTAGTTTATGCTGCATCTCTTACAACTTTGTTGTAACTCCTGTCAGCTGCAGGGACACTAAAACAAAACAGACCTCATCAACATCCAAACCCAACTGCAAAAGCAATCTGAGAAAGGGTGATGAACCCTCCTCCCTTTCCCAACCATCACCCAGTCTCAAAACTTTAGAAATTCCTTCTCTTTTCCTGAACTGTGAGGGAAGAAACCCTACTGCTTCCTGACTGCTCCTTCCCTGTGTTGGCACCCCTGAACCCCCTGCCATGGCCGCTCCTCAGGAGCTGTTCTTCTGAGCCGTGTCCAGCATTCTGCAGGTACCTCCTCTCTGATGCCCTCCCACAGGCTCCAGGCTCTACTACAGGCCCATAAAATAAGGGAAGTGGTGATGCTTATAATCGATGAGGGGCCTGCCACAAGCTGCAAGGGTTCTAGGGACAACATGGTACTCAGTGGGCAATCAGGAAGGTGATCAGCCGTCCCATACCCTGAAAGATGGCTGCTTTCTTGGGAAATGCTAAAATTCCATATACAGTTAACCCCTGCTACGCAATCTCACTATCAGTCCTATTAGGAGAAATGATATCAGCAACTTACACAGTATACAGCAAAATTGGTGAAAAAGACAAGGTTGCATGTTCAATAAAGTCAAAAACCTCAGGAAAATGCAATGCACCTAGAATGAAAGGAAAGAGTAACCTATTAAACCATCTTGCCACCCCTGACAACTCAAAAAATTACAGAGCTGAAAAAAAAAAGAAGCTGCATACAATCATACTTTCTACTATACATACTGCTGAGGCTTGACTGGTCTGGCGATACAACCGCAAGGGAGCGGGGACGTGCACCCTTCGATACACTCAGCGCTTCCTCGGGCAGCGTCCCTTAGACTAGTCACAAAGGCCAGAGCTTGTCCTTGAGGTTTTCCGTGTTGATGAATGAGGCGCTACTTCCTTCAGTTCCTTACCCACGCTGAGATAGTGCCTGGAAGTGCAGCCTGCTCACACCGATCCCCACCTCCCACTCCTTTACCCTGACCGCTCACCCGCCTGTCTCTGCCCTTCGCAGGTGGTCACGTTGAGGCCTGCGCACCACCCGTGAGACACGAACAACAAGGGCTGCTTCTACCTTCACCGAACATAGAACAACTGAAAAATAACTGCTACTGCAGCCACAGCTCACCTTGCCCCAGCCAGCTCCAGTCCCGATATCCCACTTTGCTCATGGTTTTTCACCTTCAAAATAAAAAAAAACCCAAACCAAAACCTATAAATTGCTATTATTTCTATCACACGGAGACTGAAATTTTGTCTGTATTAAGGAAATGTTTCTAAACTTGCTTTCTAGTTCAGTCGACTGTTTGCAACTTTTGGACACAAACTACCTACAGACCACACCTGTTACCATCTGTTGTTAAAGCAGGGTGCCATTCTCTTCTCAAAGAGTACCTAATAAGACAGCCTTGAGAATGTAAGAGTTAGATCATCGTCCTGTGATCAGTAGAAAAACTCTTGGCCCCACACAAGCAAAGACTAGGAATTACTGCTTTTGAAATACACCTCTCCATTCAAACTCATGCGTCTGTCAAAAACCTACTGGGTACTACCACTAACTTATTCAGTCTCTTTTCTCTCACATATTCAGCCTTTGATGAAATATTTTCAGATGCTGTTTTATAGGTTATTATACCCATTTTGTGGGAGAAGCTCAATACTGAGCAGTGGCAGATGTTAAGCCTTGATAGTATATGCCTAACGCACTTCTTCAGACTGGTGCACACCAATTATTTGGTGATTTTAATATTCTGGGATCTGTATGGCTTGAAGGAAATAAGGAGAGGGGAGGGAACGGAAACACCTAAGCAACATCTTTCTTCTGCAGTATCATGTCCTTCATTAAAGGCATGGGAAAATGCAGTTAGAAACAAAGAAATCCAGCATGTTGTATAGCTAACACAGATCTACAACCTCACCTTAAACAGCCCCATCCGTGCCAAGTCCTCCCACCCTGCAACAACCTGCAAGCAGCTGATGCACTGAGTAATTCGTATTTACTCAATTAGTAATACCAATTCTGAGAAAGAGAACGGACAGGAAGACCTTCATACAAAGCAGCAGAAGTCTAGACCCTGTTGCCTCAAAAAAAGTGTGATTAAAATAAAAATTAAATCTTAAATAGCATCTAACTCCCAGTCCTCTAAGGCATATTGTACAAAACTCCTATGAGAAACTGAATCCTGTTCTGATACTTATGTTCCAACAAGGAAAAAAGAGAACACATTTAGAAGAGTGGATGATGCCATTCTGAAGGTTGTCAGTTCATAAATATGACAAAAGCGGGCTAAAATATACCCACATCTGTTCTAACTCACAGAATTTCCCTATCTCACTCACACACTGTGAATCAACAAATACAGGATGATTACCTGGTCTGTGAAGAAATGGAGCATCCAGGCAAGGATCAAAATCATTATATGGGCACTTCCCAAACACTTCGTTCACATTCTTACACCACAAATCAATTCATAGGCTCCAAAGGCAGACGGATAGTTATAATCATCTAATTGACCACTTGTATAATACAGGGTAAAGAATTTCAAATGAGAATTTTTGTAGTCTTGTAACTGCTCTTCAACCCATAAATCATATTTAGACAGCTATCCAATCTGGAAAAATCACAGCCAGCAAACACTTAGGGAAGTTCTGAAAAAAACACAGAAAAGGCAAATATTTCACTCTGCTTATGAGAGTTATAAATGAGTGTTTTCTTAATTCTACCTACAAACCTAGAAATCTGTGTGCCAATATGAAATAAGTGGCTTCAGGTCAGTGTTGCACCAATGCTTGGGGCAGAAGGGGACAGTCAGCTGCTCTGATTGCTGGATCTTCGGGGGTGGGGCGGTTTGCTCAGGGCCCCCCATGAGGCTGGAGACGGGAGAGGCATCAGACTGCGTTAAAGTCTGCAGCTAACTGAGGTAGGATTGCAACGGCTGCAAAGCCAGATAAATTACCACACTGCTTCCACTGTTCCCTCCCTAAACTATCGCTCTTCTATCACACAGCTCCTCTTAATAAACTCCTCTTACCTATGCTCAGGAGAGATTTATTCTCAAACTGTTACATAATTTAAAATAAACTTGATTTTTTTTTTTTTTTTATAGCTGCATTGAGCAGGTTTTGGACCTGGTGTCTATTAAAGCAGTTTGAGCTTTTTGTTGCTTTTTTTTTGTTTTTTGTTTAAGACTAACCATAAATTAATGTTTATTAATTGATAAGAAAATGCCTTTTTTTGGTCACGCTGCTGTTTAGTTGTTGCAGTTGATTTCAGATCATTCCTTTTCCGCATAGCTATTATGCATTAACTTCATCCCTGTTTCATATAACTATTATGCATTAATTCTGTTGGTTTTTCTCAATTCTGTGACAAAAATACTTCATTCATCACTGGCAGCATGCACCACCCAGACTGCAAATTTCAGCCGGTTGTTACTGTATGGCAATTGGTGACTGCTAACATGAGACACAGTGCCTTCTGCTGCATCTTTAGAAAGTTAAATATAAGCAGTTATTTGCAGTTTATACCTGTAAACCTCAGTAATACACTCATGCCACCTATTGGTAAATTACATATGAGCCACAGCTGAGTTCAGATTTCTGATAAGCACAGATTAAGTATTTTAACTACAAGGTCCTGTGGTTATACTGGATAATAAACATGGGGGGAAAAAAAATCAGAAAAAAGCTAATGGTAAACTTCTTTTCATACATTGTGGAAAGATATGAGAGACAGGCAGTGATAATTTATGTAGCCGCAAGTCTCACAGGAAAAGCAGCACAATGGCTTTTTGGATTTAGAAAATTTTCCAAAATTAAGCAATGCATCTTGGAATGACTTGTTTAACTTCAATTAATGCAGGTCACAAGAGTTTAAAAAAAAAAAAAAAATTTCCACAAATTCAGAGCTCCAAAACAGCCTGCAAACTTCCCCCCCCCCTCCACAAAAGCCAGGAAAGTCCACACTGAGTCCTCCAGGATTTTGAAAACATTCTCCTGAGTCAAATTTCTAGTGTTTTTAATTTCTGCTTAGCAAAAAAAATCAGGGACACATCATCTATGGGTAGAAACATAGCTTAAATGAAATTCAGGTTTGTTTATTCATTTCCAAATATTTATATTTTCAAAAGAGTTTAAGAAAATATGGATTCACAGACACGTTATGGTAAGTTTGTCAAATATAGCAGCGTTCTCCAATCAATAGAGTAGCTCTCAGAATAGTTTCTTGTAAAACAAAAGGCAGTGTCTAGTCAGCGTTGGGAGTACTGCCATTAAAACAGCAATAAAGAACACTACAGGAAATATTTACTGCTGTCAGCAAAGCAACAGATATGCTCTCATTACCTAATGTTAGAAACTGAGAACTTTTTTTCTTTTAGAGAAAGAATATTTTTCCAGTCCAAAAGGTTGATATGAGAATGCAATGCATTTATGAGCATGTGTTTTATGAAAATATTGTGTGCGGTATCTAAGAGACCAGGAATACATAACATATATGCATTTTTTTCATTTCTTCTGAAAAGTGAAGTAAAACTGGCTTAAAACCTAGTGCTGTGTGTGGCTGGCTTCACTCTCAGTTCTTTTCATCTTTAATAGAAGCATTTCCTTCTGCATAGGATGGTCATCCATTTAATTGCATGGTAGAGAGAAAAAAGCAAAGGAAAACTCAGCTGTGGAGATAAATCTCAATAGAAATGTAATGAGTACTCCTGCCAAGAATCATTTACAAAACTTCCTATTCAGTGCTAACCATCACAAGTGGGACATCCACAATCCCATCTGTGAATCTGGAGATAAGAAGCTGCTATTCAACACCCAAAGCAGTTTGCTACTGGCCAGTAGCAAATCCTCTAATTCAAATTACCAGTAGCATGACATACGATAGCATTTCGAACTGAAACAACTACAGTCCCCTACACTAGTGAACTCACTCACTGCCTTTGGGCCCTTGGATCTGCCCTCCTTTGTGAGCTTAGTATCATTCATTAGGTTTGGAGTGGAGAAAGGCAGAAACTGGGGCATCAACCCAGCCATCCTGATGCTATTATTCAAACAACTAACAGCGTGAGCCCAACAGAGTTACAAAAATACTCAGTGAGATAAGCACGGTGATGCCCTCCTTCATAGATAGATTTTTGACTCTAACTGGTGAGCTAAATATCTGAGAAATCAGGCAAAAAGAAGGGGGGAACCTGGACAGACAACCGCATCTTAAAACTTTTACAGGATGAGATCACAGAAGAGAATTCTAATTATGAATTTTGGACAAAAGGACAGAAGTGTTAACCTTTTTAATTTTCTTCTCTCCCAGAAAACAGATGCTTTTCTATAAATTTCCAACTACACTTTAGACTGTAGAATACTCTAGGTATTCTGTGGTCTTTTCTAGGACTTCCAAACTTCCCTTAGGACTTGGGTGAAAAAAGGAAAGGAAGAAGTCATTCTCTTTCCAGCTGAAGATATTTGGAGAAGACTCTTTAGCATCTGCTAAAGCTGCTGCCAGCTGTCTGGTGGGAGGACAAGTAGACCTGAAGTATCTTACTCCTAGCAAAACTTCAAGCCAACCAAAAAGCAACACTTGTGAATTCAACAGAGATTGTACTAAGATAATACTCATCTTTGGATAATGCCACATCATGTTGTGCAGCAAAGCAAATTAATCATTATTCTATCATCATTATTAATCCATCCTTTTTTCTTTTTTTTTTTTCCTATACAGTCAAAAAAGTTGAAAACTAAATGTATTAAGAACAAAGTAGAGTTGCTTCAGTCAATCCTTTCAAACAAGAAAAATGCTGGATCAATAAATAAAATGTGGTAAGCCTAAAATTCTCTGTTTATGTATTGGCATTAACATAAGGTGCTGAGAGAGCTGTATACCCCTCAACTACAAAAAGAGACAAATATTTTTATAATGCTACAAATATTCTGGTAACTCAGATTCAGCATCTCCTGTTCTGGATTTGGTACCATCTACCTATTTCAGCAATTATTCCTGTAGTTCCTCAAAAACAAAGCTCCCAGTGCTTTTCCCTAGTTTCTTCCTGCTCTCTCATCTCCAAAATCAGTCTCTGATAACTCTAGCCTCCACTTCGTATTCAAATTTAATTTGTACATTGGAACAGAACACTTGCCAAATTTAAACCTTTGTTTTTGGTTTCTCTAAACTGACAGAGCACTACTTTACTAGCATCCAGCCAATGTCATTCTTGACTACCAGTAACTAGCACTTGTTATAAAAGCTCTGATGTTTTGGGAACATCCTTTACTTCGACCTCCAAAGCTCCCAGCATTACCTAAACAGTGTACCTTGGAACGACACAGAGACAAGTGCAATGGTCTGAGACCACTCTACAAGAAGACTGAAGACAGAGACAGGGACCGGCACTAGGAAGAGATGCAGAACCCTGCCTTCTCGTGGGACACACACAGACACGCATACATGTAAACCTATGTTGATAAAGCAAGGATTCCAGGAAGGAAAAACTACCATCCCAATCATGAAACATTCGAATGGTATGGCCTAAGATCCATTTAACCTGTTAGCCTGTCTGCAACTGGGGGCCAAGAGGAGATGGTTAGTTTAAGTACTGACAAGCACACAGCAATATTTCTCAAAACCTTTTCCTCACATCTGCTGTCTGTGGATCATGGTCCATTCTGAGCCAAACATAGCATTCTCATATTTAAACAACCCTCAACAGTGGAATTGAAAATTGACCTTCATTCTACTCTGATGAGCTTGGTCAACTCCAGGCAGACATTCTCCTCCACCACTCAATGACTTCTCATCTCCTGCTATTTACACAACGAGAAAGAAAATGGAAGCATAAACATTAAAGTAACAATAACAGTCATCCAGCATGCACATAAAAATGCACAGCTCGAGAGAGACCAAGCCGTTCCTCTCTTTTTGACCCTCAACACACAAAATCACTGCAAGTCTTCAAAATTCTGCTCAGAGGGCAGCACTGCTGCAGTTAAACTGTAGTTGAAGAGAGTGAAGCAACAACCCCTAGCACTTCTCAAGAAAGCAGGCACTTTATTGAGCCAAATGCTCAGCCTATATTATGATCTGCTATAGGCAATGCTGCCACACACCTCGTACGCTAAACAGTGTGGTACAGCAATGTTCAGAATCAGCACACAAGTGTCTCCTTCCCCCACCCACACGTCCCTCAAATGCTCTCTTGCTCTGTAATCTATAATATATCTCAGTTCAGTCTCATCTCATATTATCCCACATCTAGAATAAATCCTTCTGAAACCTAAGGAGAAATCAAGAGGGACCACATATGGCTCCGGAACATAAAGGAAAGCTCATGTGCTGAGTAATGTGATAGGGATCAGCAACATGAAAGCTGCAGACAAAATTAGATTCTGCTGCCTGATATGCAGGACTGATGGTTACTTTGGCAAGATGTTCTATGAAATTTATGGTCATGTACTGCAGGGCTGAGCTGAGGAAAAAAAGGCTCGCTCCCAGTACAGTGGTTTGTGTGCAACTTAATAAACAGAAGCTCTCTAATGGCAAATACAGGGTGCATCAACCTTCCCAGCAACAGTGAATTTCACCTGTCATAGGTATAAGATATGAGAATTATCACAAAACTAATCCAAGCAGGCTCTCAGGAGAACAAGTACTATTCAAATGCAATCAAGGCAATATGAAACAGAATCTGTGGAAACTACTGGCACATACTCATAATGTATTGCTCAAATATGGTAACAGATACACTGATTTTTGTCTCTGAGGCAGATTAAAGAACTTGCTCTAAAGACACAAGAGCGCCTTCAGATTAATACGACTAATGCTTTGAAATTAATTTTTCCAGGACTGGGTGAAAAAGTTGTGTGTGATGATGCAAAACCATTCAGATTGCCACCCTCCAGAGTGGCATTAAGAGGTAATATTGCTAAGCAAATATATGCCCACTCAAGCAGTGCCATCCAGCATGCTCCACAAATTAAAATTAATTAAGCTGAAGCATCATCTTTGATGGGAACAGAATTTGCACCTGTAAATTTAATCATGAATAACTGTGTAATATTTTTATCAAACACCTCTAATTCTATTAATCTTTAATTGACTTGTGGCACCTTAATTTCACCTCTCTCCTACTTTTTGGAGAGGAAAACCAAAAATGAAAAAAAATAAAAGCTTTTAAAATTAATAGTAATTGAAGTTGAATATTTTTATCAGATGCAAATCAGTACTGTAGCAATAACCAGTGTATTTCCTTATCAGTTTTCTAGGAATTCAATTGCTTTAGATTTAGTCAAGCAAATGTAAGACTAAATAGCACCAATATTCACTAGTCCTGGTATTTTACTGGCAAAATTCTACTGACTTCAGGGTACTTAATGGGAAAGTATAATGATACAACAGAGTAGGAAAAATAGCACTCTTCAGATAAATAATTTTATACGTGGATAGACAGATGAAATAAAATTTCACACCATTAAATGATCCGGGAACTGACAGGAAATGTTAAAATAAAGAAAGCAATGATTTGTTTTCTTGCCAAGAAAAGAACTGCTTTCAGAAAGAATCAGAGATTAATGCCCAGAGAAGGGGAAGAAGGGAATATCTGAAGGAAAGTAATGGGGAGGGTGAGTTTGAGGCTGGAAATTCAGCAGCAATACCACCTGCATCAGCTGAAGAGGTCAGCATCCTCTTCCCTTTCCAACTACTCCTCACCATCCTGCAACTGTGCAGGTGAAATTACTTATGTAGCTGTGTAGTCAGCTAGATTAAATAATAAAAATAATTAGCAAAAGAAGATATTTTATAAAGAATGGAAACAGATCATTTGGATACAAGAGGAAAAAAGAGGAAAGGAAAGGAGAAATGACAAAAGATGGAGGAAAGATTAAAGTCTTGCATTTAAAACATTAACTCCAATACAGAATGGACTAAAATATAGAACCCCAAATAATTAAAGAAATCCATTTTCCCAGTAATTTCTGTGGCATTCAACTGTTTCCTCCATATTTACAAGGGCAAGAAAATCTGAGGATGAGTGAACTGAGTACAGAACACGTGTGGTCTGGGGCACAGGGAAGGAAATTGCCATGCAGCAGATGGCCCTGGCAGCCCCCCTGCACTGTGATTTTATCTGCATTCCAGCCCTCCAGAGTAACACACAGAGAGCAGACTAGAGCAAGTTTACTTTTTGCTGGCATTTGTTTTGATGGAAGCAGGTGTTTTTCTTCCCTTCCACCTTTTATTAGACTACTGACTTTTATGTGACTGCTCTACCACAATTAAAAGTTGTATTTCTCACCCCGGTGTAACCTCCAACTCATTACACCCACTCCTCCAGCAGTCTTTAGCTTAAACATCATCTCATTCACCTTATCAGAAAGAACAAATGGAGGACATCGTTCCTCTCTAGTTGTGTTCACAGAACATTCCCTTTCACTGAACTGCTCTGCTAGTAGCAATTTGCTTGACGGTGGCTGCATGGAGTCTACTCTGTTCATCATTTCTTTTCAAATGTCACTTCCTGTCTCTGACACTATTTTCAGTTTCTCTTTTACGCTGCAAGCCTTGATATTTGTGAAGAGTACCTCTAATAATGCCTCTGGGTAGCCAAAAGATTTCCATTAATTTCTTCAGTTAGAACTGAAGAAAGAAGAGCAAATCTATTATCTGAACAGAACCTCACTACCAACAAGACCTCCCCAACCCTGCAATTTCAAAAAGGTCATACAAAAAGCCTAACAAAATGAATTTTAAACAGACTTTATAAAAGCGATAGAATAGATAGAAAAGCAGAGAATAACTTCTGCTACTTAGGTGTTTATACAACCTTATTTTCTTTTCTTCAGAGTATTTAGACAGCCATTTCTTTTCAATTATTTTGATTATTTTCCACTATTTCCAAGTGTAAAATTTTGAATAAAAAAGTAGGGTCTTCTAAAGTTAATAAGCAATGACATTTTTCAGATAATTGAAGGAAGATTATTTTAATAACCAGGGATATATATTACTTGAATTTCTGGCTTCAAAAGGGATTCTCCAGCACTCCAGCAAGTTCTTTCTGCTGCCATCTGTTGGACAAGGTATTTCACATTCCTTTGAAGGGAGAAGAGAATGCGTTTAGTTTGAGAGCATAACTTCTGATATCATACAAAGATAATAATATTCCTTTTATCTTTACAGCATTTCATTATTTTTTCCACTAATATGATTTAGAAACAAAAGAGATTTAAAAGAAAACCAATATACAACTTAAAGATTACTTTGATAATGCTAATATGCCCTTTAAAACTGAGTCCAGCTGGGAAATGGAAAGGGTGACAAGTGGAACCAACTTGTATTAGGTTGGCATGAGACCAGTCACTGCCATGGCCTAAATGACAGTTACTGCATCTGGGAAGTGGTTGATAAGGAAATCCTGTTACAGTGCGGTGCTAGATTATTTTTTTATTCTTCTTCTTAAATTACATCTTATATGGCTTCATTTTTGTCATTTCTTCATTTTCTGACAAAAAAATTATTTCAGTTGAAATACTGTTTTGATTAAACAAATGCCTAAATTATAGCTTCCAGCTTTTTTTTTTTTTTTTTTTTTTGATGAAAAGAAATTCTAATTGTAAACTAATCTGATCTCTCAAAGATTTCTGGTGGGCATCCTTCCAGTCAGAAGTTTAAAATTTATGATAGCCGTTTACAAAGTACCTTCTAACTGAGGTAAAGAGAGCATAAACTCTTTAGATGACCTTGATCTCTTCAGATTTAGTGGAGGTAATCCCGGGGAAGGATTCTGCTGTAGGAACACCGTGCGTTTACAGATGTTTTGAACAGAAATCAAACGGGAGTTATTAGATGAAAACCTCACTCTTGTGTGCAGACATACTCTAGAACTACAAGGTGGGGAAGTAATCAACCAAAGACTGCAAGGGTTGGAAAAAAGGTAAAGGAGTAAATTCAGAGTATCTTGTCAAAGCATTATATTCAGCTTATCCACAGCTCTGATTTCAGTTGAATCTGTCACTACTTTTTCTTCCTCTCAAATACAAATCCTCTTGGTCTTTAATTAAGCTGTCCTGTAAGTTTACAGGTTTCATGAACCTGGCATGGCTGTCACAACTTTGTCAAGAAAGGTGGAGTGTTTAAAATAATCTTCCTGCTGCTGACATTTGTGTTTCTAATGAATAAACATGATCCCTGTCACCTATGACTTTCACGGGCTTTTTCTGATTCTGAATCATGTTATGCTGCCAATAAAGCGGACAGAATAGATTACCTGAAAATTGATTCACAGAATTTATAATTTCTCACCATTCAACAGGCTGGCTAATGGCAACATTAAAAATACAAGCCTGAAAGAGAGCCAACAGAAAAGCAGTAGGTAAGCCACTGCCACACATCTCAAAAGAGCAAATATCGGGGCTTATTTCATCATTAAGGGTGGCTGAATTAACAAGAGGCAAAAACCAAACATAAAATAATCTTAGCTAATAATAGGGCTGACTTTTCTCAGGAAAGAAGATCTGTGGGTTGTAGACAGGTTCCTAAAGAATTTTTGGAACTGTTAGCCAATTTCAGTCAGATCTGTCAGATTAAATGTATAGGAACATAATTATCTTCTCATTAAAAAATTGATTAAAGAACATAAGAACATTGCAGAACGTTAATGTAAAGACACCGTGTTTTGCATAAAAAGATGCAGAGTAGGTTTGCTAAAGAGGCAGAAGCATCTCAGAGGCAGAAGGATCTTCAGCCAAAGCTTTCACAGCTCCTCAGTATCCAGGCTTCAAAAAGATCCTCATCTTCTCACTATCTAATGGCATTTTCCTAACTATGGTCTGGAAAAACAGTGCACCTGCTCCTTAGCAGCCTCCTTCAAACATTTCTTGCAATGGCTAGGTGTTCACATGAACTGGTGGACTTCTGAGGATTTTAAGGAGCTTCAAAAATACTAGGTAAAAGTCAAAGCAAAATTCCAAAGTTGCTTTATAAAAAAAAAAAACCTCCTGTTTTGCAAAAGACCAGTTTCAATTTTGTAAGATATTTTAATCTTTCTTTCTATTGTGTTTTTTTCTATGTCATATTGAATTAATGTTTCAGGAAGCTGGGGGTAAAATAGGGTTATGTTGTTAGCTAGACTCCATTCATCACAGGACACTAGTATTTCTAAACAAGCAATCAAAAACCTGTCAAAGTCAATGGGAAGAATCGGAGGAACTTCAAATGGACTGTATGATCCGGTGTTTTGATTCACTGGTATTTGCCTGAGCACCTGCTATGATAAGATGCATGTTCCATTTAAACTGAGCAATATTTCACCCAACTTCCAATCCATTTGTGTCTATAACGCCTGTCAGGTGCAAATTAAGGTAAAATATTACCCAGAGCCTAAAACAGGCTGCATGGCTGGCTCTAACTAATTTTCTAGTATGGTTTTATGCAAATGTGCATCCTAAAGCATTGATTTAGCTAAACATTTGTACAGCCAGCATCACTCCTGGCACCCCACAATCATTAATTTAATATTCCTTTCATATTCCCGTGAAGTAGAGATGTTATTTTACTCAACTACAGAGATTAAATGACCGACTTACAGAAATTCAGTAATTTTGTGAAAATGCCAAGAACAGATCCCAGGTCTCCTGACTAACTCCACAAAACCATTCTTCCAGGCATAGTGCACTGCAGCTGCATGTTTTAAATGCAGAAGCTAATTACTCTCATTACTTGTCCAATACAATCTACTTAATTTTTCTTCAGAATTAAAACTAGTATTTTGTCCTAATACAAGATAAATAAAATATTGAATTTAACAATGAGAAAGTTCAGGTGTTTGGGTTTTTTTAAAAATAGGATCCTTATTCAGAACATCATGACATACCTTATACTGGTTGAATTTATGGCATATACATGTTGATTATCATCAATAAAGTTAAGTACTACCAGCTGTACCAGCTTCCCAGATACTTCTCATCCCCATTCTTACCATCACCTGCTGTCATGAAATGACCTGACTATAAGAGACTCTGATATGTGCGATCTGTGGTTAGACCATGGTTTTTGACTCAGAAGTACATTTAAGGACCATGGGTAGAAAAGTCCACAAATATCAAGCTATCCATCCCAATCCAATAAATGTGGAATACAAGGCTGCAAAAGTCAGGTGCTGTATGATCAAGGAGACTGATGTTTGCAGAACTACACTGATCAGCACACGGCTGGATAACAATGTCAGCATTTTCCTGTAATTGAATCAAAACCAGCATGGGTCATCCTGTTATGTAGGAAGATTTCTACTGCATCTTTTTTCATTTCTGCTCACCTAACAACTTATATTTTTCACTAAAAAAAAAAATAAAAATGCCCTCCTAGTACAATACAGATCTATGAATAAAATGTTAAATTATAACTAAAGATTTTTGCATTCTCACAAGAAATAATCTAATTATTCAGAAAGCTCTGAATAATTATCCTATACAAGTCAGGCCTTAAAACAAGGCATCTCATATCTGGACAACACTTAAAATTTCTTGGTAATGATAACAAAATAATTTGTTAGTTTTCAAACATCAGTGTATGTCTTCTCTTTAATGTATTCTTTCAGCAGCTTAAGCTTTTATATATATAAATATTCAAATCACCTCAATATATTCTTCCTGTATATGAACATTACATAACTGCAGAAGTTACATTTGCTTTAGTTTTCAATCTGAATAAAGACAAGCCGACTGATCGTGATCTTTCCCTCCCGGTTCAGTTCCCAAATCATTTTAAAAGAGAAAGAAAACACACAAAGCCAGCAATGAATATGAAGCTTCTTTCCCCCTAAGCCCGATTAAAGGAAGTAGTTCTGAAGTTAATGTCAATGGAAATATCATGGAAACATGACTGCTTGTGATATTTCCAATGGAAATACCAAACAAAGAACTATCCAAATACTACTTCTCCTGTAAATATCATAAGGATATTTGCTGCTCAGCTCAAAAGTAGGAGGATAAAATGGAAAAGAGGAAGAACAGAGCAGAAAAAAGCAAGCAAAAGGAAAACTTGAGTAGCAGACTGTGGCAGAGAGCTCTTTGAGGATACAAATTACAGATGCAGGAAAAAATCTCAGGAACTCAAATTGAACTTTAAAGGATGGATAAAAGATTTAGAACTACACAGCAAATGAGTGAAAAGGAGGCAAGTCGACAAGACTGAACAAGTAGAGTAAAGGCTGGAAAATCATGCTTCCCAAAGAGAAAATACATTGCTGGTTCTGGGATGGAAAGAACAGAAGCAGTGGGTGAAAGTAAAAGATTGGAGTATATAATCGGTTTTGAAAATGTAACTGTCACCTCAAAATTCATTCAGCTAAGAGAGCTATTAAAATATAATTTGAATTAACAGAAATGTGTGTTGCTAACATGCATTAATGAGGATAAACGGTAATGTGAGAATGTTCCATAGAAACTTTTCAACACAGTTTCCTACTGCTTAAAATAACTACTTCAAGAATATGGTTCTTTTCCTGCTTTTAATAAAAAACTTCCTTCAGCAGATGACTTGAGAGGTAATTTTTAACTTATAGACCCTTAGCATAGGAATTTTAACCCAGTTCTAGTGCCAGTCACAGCTATCACTAACTTTCACAAGTTGTGCCTACCTGAACCAGGGGTGTAGTCGATGTCCACAGCGGTAAGCAGCAAAGCCACTGAACAGAAAGTAGTGAAATACTACGGATCTTAGTTATCCAGTTTATTGCTATTTTCCTTCGTATCCACTCTTCCAAAGAGCAGGATGATTCTAAAATAGCAGATGACAGCAAAAGTGGGCAAACCAACTACTTCAACACTTACTTCAATATCTAGTAGCACATCTAAAATGTTTAGCTTTCCGTTTCATGCCCAGTTTGTCTCTAGGATAAATATTTAACAATCTTAAAGTGATTTGAAAAATTCCCTATTTTAGTTATTATATTCATTTATCTAGAAACAGTAATAACAGTATGAAACACTGATTAGAATACCGAGTTTATGGCCACATCTCATAATATTTGAACTTTCAGAATATTACTACCTTTAATTTTAAATCTGTTTCTCAAGCCATTTTCAAAATCCGTTTCTAATGGAGGATTAAATTTCTGCAGGTATTCATTGCAAAACCTTAGCAAAAATATCCCACAGTCCTGTATTGGTTTCAGAGTATCAAACATGACCAGAGGTAGGTATGCAAGCTTTTAAGAACCTGGGCCATCAGCCTCACTGCATAACACTTTCTTGTTTGTTTCAAAATGAGGATTTCCAACTCCCCTTGGATCAGGAACTCCAAAAAATAAAAATCACCACAATTCTCATAATTTATTAACAATCATGTTATTAAGAGAACATTTTGCCGAGACATTAAGAGAGTGCTATTTGTTGATTCCCTTCATGATCTGCACTTCCTTTACTCTTTTCCTAAGCTTTAGAAGGTGAGAGACTGAGATCTTGGATGATCTCTGCTTCCCAAAAAGTAATAGACAATAACTCTTAATAACAGTCAAACACACTCTACATGCTTATTTCCCATCCACATCTCAACTGGAAACTCAGACACGATTGAAAAATCCTCCTATATATCTGTTCTTGTGTAATTCATAGACTTACTGGGAAGTGGCAAATGATAGGAAGTTAAAACCTGTTAAAAATAGCTTTTCTAACGAAAGAGTAATGGAGCAGGGACTTGCTGCTGTGAGGAATCATAATTTACACAGACATTTTTTCAAAAAATTGTTTATTCATGGTTACTCTTGTGTTTGGGGTTTTTTTTACGGTAATTGCCATGAGAATTAAGGACCTCAATCCCAATCTGGGAGTCTACTGCAGGAGATAATTTTAAAAAATATTACGATAAAGGAAACAGTGGTGTTTATGGAGTTTCATTGCCTCGCCTACTATTTTTGCCAGAATGTAGAAGTCTCTGATACATAGAAAATTAAGTTAACAGGCAAGAAACTAAGACACGAGATGGAAGAGGCATACTGGGAATTGAGGTAAGAATTAGAGGTAAAAAGCAGCTTTTTTAAGCTTTTCAGAAGTAATACATATTTACACACACACACACACCCCTTATAACATACATGTTTAATTCTTACATATGTCACTAATTCAAACCAGTATATACATTTTACTATTTTCATGCAGATGTATTTTTTAATGGGTGTGTGTATATATATATATATATATATAAAGGTAATTTTCTTGACACTGTTTTCTTGTCAATGTAAATAAATTGCAACACTTATCTTGGTACATCCTCCAGTAAATCATCCCAGAAGCCAAAACATATTAATGAGAGACTGTACAGCCCAAGTGCTTGTTGATTTTCTCAGCCCATCCTACACATGATAAAATTAGCACTGGACATCTTTAGATGCATATTTAAAAGTTGCAGTTTTCAACTCCTGTACAGAAACAAGACAAAATATGAAAAACTACGGTTATTATTTAATTCCTTTTGACATTCATTCTTTCCAGATGATTAATTCTGTATTTTCTTCACTAATTATTATAAATGTATAAGGATTCTAGAAAAACTTTTTGCTATGTAAAAATAACCTGTGGATTGAGAAGAAATCCCATTCACAAGTGAAAATTATTTGTATTCAACTTCTGTAAAAAATAAACTGAATACTCCACCAATTTTGTAGCATGGATTAACAGTGCATAACTGTACACAAATTGTATGGGAAGGCTTTAGTCATTTCAAAATCCTTCTGATCAGTGAATGTACTGATAAATGCCATGGAGAAACCATTCCAAATACTACTGATAAAGAAGGAAGCTTTAGATAGTACAGTGAACACTCAGTTACTGAACAATTGCTTATAATAACTCATATTTAACTGACAAGTAATTATTCATATCACAATTCCTCATGGATATCTCACACAGACACAAAAAAGTCCTGCAACCAAGGCCAGAAACAAACAAAAAAAAAAAGTGAAAGAAGAAAGCAGAGAGAAGGAACTTACCAAGAGATTTCACAAAACATGCTATGACCAGCAGAACTGAGAAAGACTACGTCTTCAGCCTGCCAGTCGCAAGTCCCATCAGGAAATCCTGCCTCCCAGCTGCTAACACAGGTATAAAACTAAAAAGAAGTGTGTGATGCTTGCCTTCCTTACTTCTTGACAAAATTAAATCCAAAGTTAATATGACGTATACATAAACTTTAAAAATTAAATATATATACAAAATAAATATACAATACAAATTAAATATAAATGCAATCAAATCTTATCCTCATTTCCAACCTCACACTCGTCCAAAATAGTGGGTAAGACCTTCTTGCCCTTTAAATGTCTTCAAGTACATAATATCTTTAAAAGGATTTCATTTATCATGCTGAGATGAAAACAAATTTACTTAAACGATAGTCTTTGGTGTTATTTCTGTATAGTTGTCTGCACCAACTTGAGAACATAAACCAGCTAGAAAACAGCTCAGAGATACACAATCATCTTTAGGATTCATACGGCATAAGTGTTTTATTGATCCTCATGTTACGAGATACCATTTAAGACAGAAGTCATTCCATTTTCAAGTACATACTTTACTAGTTCAATAAATGTTTCTATACTTTCACGATCAGATTGCATACATTAAAGCAGTAGTTGCCTTCCCATATACCTTGGGGATCGAGATTCATAATCCGTTGATTGAACTGCCTGTTTCATTGATTCAGCCAAATTTTCTAATAAAAAAGATGCCTATTGTCCTGATTGAACTGTAGAGTCTAATAATATAATTCACTTGGTTTGGCATATCTTATTGATGTCTCTCTATAGCTCAAACCACGATAATGCAGCACCCAATTAGCATTTTCTAGTGCATGTTCAGCTGCTATTTTCTTCAATAAGGAGAGGTTTAATGACGTGCTCTAGGAGAGCCCAGGCAACTACTGGAGATTTTTCAGTTCAGCATAAGCAGCTTGGCACATAAATCCTTCCAGTGTGGCTGTGGCAGCCAGTTCAGGGTTCACATCTAGCACAAGGTACTGGGCTTTTCTCCTCATTACTGCTTGTAGGGCTCAGCAAAAACGGAATTCCTTCTTTCAACTAAGTTCCGCTAAGTTTTTTTTCACATTATACCCACAACTGGGTACATCTCTCTTTGATCCAATAACTCACAGTCCTGCCTTTATTTACCACCTGCCCAGACTATATACATACACATAGATACATATACACACCCCCAGCACTGCTCTGAGATCTCTAAATTCTTAGAGCTCAGCCACATGATAGGATGGCATTTTCATATTAAAGGGACAAAAAGTACCCCGTAAGCCGCAATTCAGCTCTCCCCACTGTAGAAATTTACGTGAATGGATGGAATCGCTTCCATTTTCCACTTTCATCAACACTGTCAAATAAATTGAAGACATGACTAGTTAATAGAATAAGTAGTTGAGCTGACAGCACATCTAATAAATCAATCAAGTATCAGCTATTTTGCAAAAATAAACAGCTTGACCAGAATAGAAACAGAGAAAAAACTTGACAAGTAGAAGTCTTAAAATGAATATCTGATTAAAAAAAAAAAATACACAGCAGGACAAGAAAGATCTTAACATAGCTGTTGCACTCTGCAAGCAAATAACTACCTTAGTTATGAATTATGTAATTAATCATGACTTTAAATGAAAGACAGATTCAAAATAAGCTTAATTATTTTATCCTGAGACTTGCATGGTAAATGGGAATGGTGTGGTTGACAATGTCTTTAAATAACTATGATTTCTATTAAGCATTCATAATAAGCACATGGGCATGATGTTTCTAAGAAAAAGAAACTTCTAACTGAAAATAATACAGCTACAAAAATGAGAGGGGCTTACACCTACACCATGCAAAAGTTAATACATGATGTGGTCACACATACGAGACACTGAACCAGAATGGACCTGCATTCAGTCCCAATAAAGCACAGAAACGAAGCAAATGACTACTTACTTTCAAGAGAAGACACAGTTGATCACAATGGAGATGCCAGTCCATAATAATAATGGAATTCTAAATCTAAAGCTTTCCTTAAGCAGTTCCATTTTCTGGAGCGATTCAAGTGTTGACTGAAAGACAAGATGATTGTAAAATTGGCTTTCAATCAGTCTCCAAACACCGAGAATTTAAGTGTGAGATCTATAGTAAAAGCCTACCATTTTCTGGCAATACCTTCAAATTACAGCAGAGCTGCTTCTCCACGTTTTCTTGCACTGCAAATGTGAAAATGAGTTTGCACGAGAACATACTAATCGAGAGATGACAACAATAGTCCTTTAGAAATGGAGATACTAGGAATTAGGGTTGTTCTTCATTCAGGTCAAAAATGAATCCTTTAGTGAAATTCATCCTCTGAGAAACCATGTAAAAGAAGAAAAAACCCTATAATTATGTTTTAACTCTACCATACAACTCTGGTGGTGTTTCCCAGCTGGTTATCCAGTGACACATCCAGACAGAGAGACATCACTCAGGTCTGGCAGAATCCAATCCTCCCTCCAGCCCGACGTGTCATTCAGAAGGGAAAGGGAATCTCTCTAGTTCCTCCATTTGCAGAAACTGGAGTTCTCCTTTAGTCCATGTTTGTCATGCACCAATAAAACCTCACCAAGCAGCACTATTATCTAACTGAAATGCAGAAATATAACCCAGGACTAGCTTTTGACTAGAAAAATTTGTTTAGAGCCAAATCATAAATTCCAGGTGAGAAAGTAGCCCAGAACTCTAACATAAATGTCTGGCTTTAAACATTGTATAAAACAAACCAGAAAAACCTTACAGCTGTGGGTCCATGATCCTTTCCAGTATTTCTAAAAATCCACTGTCTTCTGTAAATTGTATTAGCTCTCCAGGGTAATTTAGAATTAGCCACAGATGTCTTAACAGACAATTAGAATTAGGAGATTGACTGAACAGAGATGGAATACTGCAAGATATTTTCATTCCATCCATGAGATTCCCTTATTAACATTACAAATGTGCAAAGATTTTTAGACAGCACAGAACACTGAAAGCAAAAATTAATAAAAAGAGATTTTGGAGATGCTCTGGTCACTTAATCTCACTGAAGGGTCATGCTCACTCCCACATTATTTTCACGTTACTTCCACAGAGGTCCAGGTAAGAAGAGATAACAGGACAGGAGAGGAATCCCATGTAACAATAAATTAATTTTCCTCATAGATTTCTCTTATCCATAGCTCTACAAAGTCTACCAGGTCTAAGCAATTCTCACACAAGGTGGAAAAAACAAAGGCAGATAATGTTAATGAGAAAATGGAGAATATATATACAGAACACCATTATTAAGAAAGAATTACATGAGTGTTGAAAAGTCAAGCAAGAGTAAGTTACAGATACACATGCACTAGAATTAAATCAGCATTTAATCCTTGAGCAGCAAAACAGTGGTAAGCACATACTGTTGCTTTTAAAAGAAATGGTTCTTTAAATCCAATGTCCCAAAATCTAAATAAGATGACAAAAAAAATTCAGTATCAAGTCAAAATATTTGACTGGTGCCAAGACAATCCTGTATTACTTGCTGCTCTACTATGTAGCCAAGGAATTTCTTGTGTAATGGTAGGGAGGGGGTTAAACTACCAGAAGTTTAAATGTGCCATGAAGCACATCTCATTTATGTGAGGATTTCAAGTTCAGGTCTCAGTTCGTAATCCCCGAGAGAACCACAGCCTCCAGTTTCATTGCTTCCTCACGACATTAGTTTCATGGCCTTCTGCGTTCTGAGGCAGGAATGGTACTTTCTGTTTTTTACAGCACGTTGTAGAAAAATGAAATAAAGGAGTAGAAAGAACAAACTGTTCTGGATAATCTGTCCTGCCACATATTTCTCTATTGTCTCCAGTGGGGAGGAAAAAACCAACAAAACCCAAAAAACAACCACTTTCTTCTTTTTAATCTTTTGGAGTAAGAACCACAATCCTGGTTGCACTTGTCTGTGGTGTTCCCAGGATGACATCATGTAAAGAGCAGCAATCAGTTCGCAGTACTTGTAAATTCTGAGTTTGCCTTTCCTCTCTCAGAAACAAATGAACGTACATACAAAACCAGTCAGTGCATCACTTAAAGGCTCCGTTAAGAGAGCACGGCTCACAGTGCAGAGAGCCCATCTCGCTTTCACAGCGTTCAGAAGCTTGAGTTTGCACTCCACTTTTTTTTAACATACAATTAGAAACCATATGAAGTGTGACTCACAGGTCATAATCAGATTGCAATCACAATACTGAACACAATATACATTTTTATTCCTGTATGGCTAGCAATCATCGTACCAAAAGATATGCATACATACAACCTACAGCAAATTCAAGCGCACTATCTAATCAAATGAAATGTAAAATTCAAGAGCTCTGCCTACCAAGTATATATCCATGATTTTATATTTTCTCTACCTTAAGACATTTCCTTAGTAGCTTCTACACAAGCTAGTGCTTACTCACTCACAGATGAACTATTGTTTTAAGACAACAGTCAGCTATGTTAAGTGAATACTTACAGATTTTCAGAACCAGTGCCTACAAGAGAGAGCACACAAAGATACCATCTTTTCTATCTAGCAGCTCAAAAGACATTGAAGGTGCCACAAAAATAATAAATAAAAATTCAAAAACACACAACTACATAGTTTAGCTCAATAAGGCCTCCTTAAAACAGCATAGGCCCCTAAAGATATATAACACTGAAGTACATTCTCCTTGAGGAGCTGTAAACATTTGAGAGCTATTTACATCTTAAAATTAAAAGCAAAGGAAGTCAATGAAACAGAAGGCAGACAGCCAATCTGGCAGTAAACTCCCATTTCTTATTAAAAAAAAAAAAAAGAAAAAAAAAAAAAGAAAACTACTTGGATTTCCAGCTACAATATATTCAATGTCCACGAAAGTTCCAAAAATCAACCTGACACAGCATTTTTCTTCAGGCAACTTAAGCACAAAAGCAACTTGACTTTCCTTTGTACTTAATGATTTAGTAATATTAAACCCAGCAGAGCATTCTTAGCAAACATTTTGCTGACAGTAAGCACCTCAGGTCAAACTGAGTCATCTGCGATCCCACCTTCATCATATTTGCTTTCTGCTCAAGCCAGTGGATCCTTGCAGATCTGCTTGCTTGCTCACAAAGTGCTTTAACTCACCTTGGACAAACGCTACATGAATTCAGAAACTGCTAGATGCAAGGGTTCCCTTTTCTAGAACCTGCCATGAACTGTCCAGGAAATGTTTTAACTTTTTTTTTTTTTAAATGCTTATTTTTCTAAGACAGCTGGGAGATATAAAATGTAAATAGGGCTTACATTCATGTATTCACAAAGTTTGTGAGTTTGTGCATCAAGATTCAATTTTATCTTGAAATTGATGATGGCTTCCTTTTTGTATTTAAAAAAAAAAAAAAAAGTCTCTTATTCCAATACTTCGGTGCTGCTGATGACCAAATAATATGCCATCAAGGTACAAATTTAATAAAGCCCTTCTTATATATGATAAAATTGTGGAACTGGCAAGGTGTATGCTACCTAATTAGCAAGCTGTACCTTCATATACTTGTTGCCTGAACAATAAACTAAAAAACTGAGGTATCTCTCCACATCTCAGCATCCTGGCACTAGTACCAGTCAGGTCCCAACTTGCATACTGATGAATATTATGTAAATGAATTTATAGATAAAAAAGAAAAAATACCTATTCTGATGCAAATCACACTCAGCACATAAGCAGTGGGAGTGACTGAAGCCTAAATGCCTCTTCTGTTTTTTCACAGCACAAAAAAAAGAATTTAGGAGAAAACTGTTCAGGTGTCCATATCAATGCTGATATGGAACCATCAGAAATTTAAAATAAAAAACCCAAACCAAATAAAACATGTAGTATTTGCTTTAGTTCCTGCTTGTTTAATATCAACATTTTACGAGGAGAGTGCTTCTTCAGTGATGCCAACTCAAGATGTGAACAGTTACCTTCCCCATCCCTGCTCTAATTCTGCGATGGAAAGAATGAAATTAAAATGGGTGAGGACACTCCTGCTGTGGAGGGAACCACTGCCACAGCATCCCCAAAGCAACTCGTTACTGCTGGGCACTGCGTAGAGCTCCGTAAGCATTAAATCAGCTACTGGAACCTCAATTATAGGCTAAAGATGCTGCCCCTTCCTCTGTTCCTCTTTCTTAGTCTTTGGAGAAGTTCAGCTAAAGTAAAACAATCATTTGAAGCTAAATTAGGTGGAAGAAAACTACAGGTCCCCAAAAATGCATCTTTCATACATTCATTTCAAGTAAAAAAAGAAAATTTTAGTAAATAATTCAGTAAATATTACTAAACACACTTTTTTTTTTTTTTTTTTTAAAGTGGCAACTTGGTAAAAGAAATCAGTAGTAGTAGGGAAGCAGCCCAGTATTTCTCTGCCTATAAGAGCTGTGCCAAAGCACAGATGGTGTGATAAACTTTCCATATCTGGAGTGTAGGTTATTTTTACCATTTTGCACCTGCATATTTCCCTCCTAAAAATCCTGCAGAAGAGCAACAAAACAGCTCATTCCTCATGCAAAAAATCCCACTCCTAGTATTTCTCTCCTTCTCCATCCACTCTCGCCATTGTATCTGCAAATAGTGAGAGGTGGTCTGAACTATGAAAAATGAAGCACACAAAATCTACCAGCTGAACCACAAAAGCAAATTATTCTTTCTTCCTGGCTCTACGTCTCAGGCTAAGGGCACGAGAACCCAGAAGCCACATCGCTGCCCTGGCCTGGCAGACAGCTCAGGACCAGGTAGGCAGGACAGTAGTCTGGCTAAGAGGAAGAGGGAAAAACCTGGAGGAAACTTCTGGGAAGCTGGAAACTTCTAGAGCATCTCTGGGTATGATGACACCACGCAATGCAACACCACGCAGTGATAAATCCAGTTAGAACTGCAAGAACAAATTCAGGTGCCAGAGGCAGTTTGCCCAGAGGAGAGAACTCTGCTACAGGTAATACACTACCCTGCTTTTCACAGGACTAGTGCAATCCTGACCAGTGTTACCAGTCATCGCTGTTAAACCTACTCAGGCACATTTACCAACTACACCAAGTCTAAAGCAGCGAGGAGGAAAACAGCCTACAAAGATTAGTCCTCATATACACCATGACCACTTGCATTGGTCAGGCGAAGCAAAAGGCTCTGTCTTCCTCTCTCCTTCCCCTGCATGATGATTCCTCCGAGATATCAACTGGTCCCAGGTGAGGGAATTGATGATAGAAGGTGCTTGATTTCATTTCTAATTCCTTGTGTACACATAAATTTGCTCTAGCTAATTTAAGTGAGTATATACCAGCACAAACTCCTGTGAGGACACCTTCAATTTTAGTCTAATTTAATGGATTATTACATTTTAAGCTAACAATGTTCCTAGCTGATTTACACTAACCTGAAATAAACTTAGTTTATGCTGAAATAAGAGTGGCTGCGCAGCCTATTGGACTAGTTTAATGAAACTGATTTTAAATTACACCTTAATTTAAAGAGGTACAGTAATGCATATAAACAAGCCCTAAGTGATGCTTTGAATACAAAAAGAATTAATATAAAAAGCTACAGACACTGCTAGACTGTACATCTCAGCTTCTCAAAGCCCAGCTCTGTAGAGCTCAACATCAAATCTGACCCTCTAGTTAGGCAAGAAGAATAAACGTAGCATAAGAAACAAAGTAATTAATCTTAATTTCTATGTGGATGCTCTTTAAATTATGCAAATTCAAAGACTCGGTATTTCTCCAAAACCCAGTAACAAGGGGAAGGGCACACATGTGAGAATACATATATTTGCTCCAGTGTGACATGGGGGAAGCTGTCAAATTCATCACTGTGGTCTTGATAATAATGCTCAAGAACTTTAATCAATTTTGTACTGGAAAGCAATCAAAGAATAGAAGCAAGAGAGACTGGGGTCATGTGTTTACTCTGTAATTAAAACTATGAAATTCTGTCTTCTATTAATGGTTTGTTCTTTGGACAAAAAAAAAAGTGCATAACTGTAAAAGTAGGTTGATAGTTATGCATATAAAGAAAACAAAACATTAACTACTTTGGCTCAGTTTACTTAACTTAAGCTGTGTTTCAAACAAGAGAATTTGGTTATTAGCCATTTCTGGAATTTTTATGTCCCCCAAGATTTAGTTCATTATGCTGAAATAGAGTTCAAATAAAATATAATAAGGAGAAAATGATGGTATAAAACATTGTGTTGTACTGGGAAGAAGTAAGACTAGCCTTATCTTTCTTCTGCAATGCACACTCCATTTTCTTCTTAGAATGAGTTCATATATAATTTTAAGAGTTTAGAAATAAAGCTTTCCATTTTACTATCTGTTTAATGTCAGCTGCTCACTATTTCATGGTAGGCATTGTGACAGTCTAATACTGCAAGACAAGCTACTCCTACTACCTTCTTAATTTAGTCAAAGGTGGTAATCACAGACCTTAAGGTTGACCTCAAACTTTGAGAGCTAACTCTTTTCTTTCTTTATACCTTTTGGCTCTAAATGGCACAACTTTTTAAACAACAATAAAAAAACCCCAAACAAACAAACAAAAAAAAAAAAACAAACCAAAGAAACATCTTATTCCTCTTTTCTATGGATATGTAGCAAATGTTTCTTCTTTTTTTTCTCATCTCCCCCCTCTTTAGGCAAAAGTATGCAGATACAGAGTATGACATTTTCATCTTCCACAGCTTGGCAGGTCCTTTAAGACTGTGAGCAATAACTAATTAAAACAGATTAAGACTTACCCCTAGATACAGTCCATGCCTCTTCAAAAAAAAAAAAAAAAAAAAAAAGGCATCATAATTTTATTATATTTGTGACTCCTGGGAGAACTGAACTGCATTACATTATAATTTTATTAAATTGGTCGATTAATATATGTTAGATACGAGTCTCAGAGAAAATCAAATATCACAGCAAACTACAGTCATCCTGTTTCTTTGCTGAAGTCTCCCACTGCTCCACTGCACTAATCCAGGTTTATGGCTGCTTTGCATCACCGGAGCAGCTCAAAGTAGCCAGAGCATATCAATGAATACGGCCTAATACATTTAGCAGAATGTTCTTGGGGTTTCTTAACCTGTTTTGGTGCCTGAAGAAGGGACTCTGAAACTCAGCGGTGTATTCACCGAACACACAACAATTTGGATTAAAACTAGGTAACACAGCAGGCAGAGTTTATTAACCTAAATTCTTTAGCGCTATCGACCCAGGTGTTATCACAGTTTCGTTCATTTTTTATCAGTTTTTTTTCTAATTATCTAGTTCTAACTTGGCACATGATTACAAATAATCACTGCTGGCTTCTAGCATTGTAGGACACACTGAAATCCAGACCACCTGTATTCCACATAATGTCCAACATCCTATACAAAAATAGCAAAAATAAATAGGACTGTCTGTTCTCCAGAGTAAGGATGGCCTTGAAGCAATAAAAAGCAACTGGTTCTTTTGCAATACAGTTCTCCATTAGCACCTACATATAGATTCTTCTACACATTCAGAAGCCAAACACCTAAGCACCCATTTCCCACATAAACTCTGTCCCAGTTCAGAGAGAAATGAAACTCTGATTCTCTTGGAGAAGTCCCTGGAGGAAGTTGAAAGGCCAAGTTCAAAGAACACTTAACACACAGGTGTATGTTATGCCCACAGTCACATCCACATTTAACTCATGTGAACAGCACTGAGACCCACATAGAGTAAAACAGAAAGAGCCATTTACCTTTAAAGGAAACATGAGAAATGGAACTCCAAAGTGTTCTGAGTGTCCCTTTCAGGTACCTACTTTTAAACCACCAGCTTCATCTAAGCTAGGCCCTTAGAAGGTCTGACCTGCAAAACCCGTTAAGAACTTGGAAATGTAGTTAGTACGGCAAATCACTTTTGGAAAAAACATATTTTCACCCCACTCCAAACTTGTTATGCCATATAAAATGGCTGTTATTATGCGAATGTAGTCTAAGCCTCTCTCTGACCAAGGAGAAAGGCACAAGACCTGCAGATCGGCTTCCAAAGAGCCTTTCGCAAACTGTAATTGACGTAAAAAGTAGGAGACCTCTGTGTGTGTTGCCAATAAGGCAACCATATTAACAAAGACACTCCTTAACGAAGACAGGCCCTCAAGGCTAAGCTATCTGGGGAGCCTTTCCAGCCCTTGCAAAAAGTCTACTGCAGGAACCAGCCTCTTCCTGAGGAGGGAGAAGTGCCCGGCCAGCCCCCGTGGGAGGTGAGGGGAGGAGCACGGTGGTCCAAGGTCACTCACCGGGCAGAGGACAGGGAGTCTCCAGGCAGAGGACAACAGCTGAGTTAACCTCAGACCTCCCGTCTCAGCTTTACAACCTTTCACAGGCTGTATCTCTAATGAGATAAAAGCATAGAATTTCACCCAGGAAATGCTGTCTGACACAGAGCAGTGGACAGAAGCCTACCTTTGTGTTTGCAAACTGGGCACAGTTCCACATTTACTATCTTCACATTTAAACCATTATTTGCATTTGCTAAATTGTTGAGGCCAATAAAGTTCAGTCTGAGACTATTTGTTTTGACTGTTCACCTTCAGCTATTTATAGTTGGTGGCTGCTCATTTGTTATTTTTGCCATTGCTGAGATGACAAACATTTTGAGGAGGAAAATAATTAGGACAGAAGGTAAATCATCTTCCTAGCATGTTCTCCAAGTAAAACTTAAAGCCTATTCCTATTGAAAAGATGACATACTCTGCAGTTTAATCTTGAGATCCAGCAAGGTAAAACAGTGTCAGAAGGTCAAGAGCTTGAGCTGTAGCCAAGAAAAAGGAAAGTTAGCCAAAGTGCTATACAAGTGCATACACAGTCTGTGAATAAAAGCAGTATCTGTCCTTTCATCTGAAGGGAGGTGAGGAGAAGCAGACAAAAAGTCCCACAAGCTATGTGGCTTAGCCTAGGCATAGCAGAGCTTAAAACACCATGTGAAAAAAGTAACATATTTCTGTCTTCCTGAAGGGGTCTGACTTGAGACCTTGGAACATTTTACATACATACAACATTATCCAATGCTCAAGACACCAAAAACATAAAAAAATCAGAGCAGAAGCTAAAATAGGTAAGCAGTAAAACCAGCCACAGTTTGCAGAAATTGTTTATAGTGGACAATCGGTGTAGAACCCCTAGGGAAGTCTGGGATATCTAGTTCTGAGTCTTCCCAAAACTCTAGTGTCTGTCAAGATGTATTTAAACACAGTTCTCAATAAGATGATTTATGCCACTTTTATCAGAATATCACCAGGAATTGCAAAAGCTGAGTCAGTTCACAGCTGCAGACAGCCAGAGGGATTAACCTCTCTCGTGTTGCTATTGCTAGCAACAGAAGATTAAGGAAAGCCATGTAAAGTTGGAAATTACAAGTTTTGTTCTAGAGCTGTAAAACCATGTCAGTAATGAAGTAACGAGAAAGTTGCAAGTGGTATCACTTTGGAGCCAAAGTATGGTTTAAGCCATAGATTGCACCAGTATGAGCAGCACTCTACCAAATCACCTAAGTACATGTCCTCAGGGGACCCTTGGAAGGATGTGGATTATCACAGCCAGTGCCTCTCTAAACTGGCTGCTTTGCTTTCCTTGGCAAGTTGTACTACTTCCGTCAATGGAACACAAAACCGCTAAAATTTTCAGTTCTGTGCTATTTGCAACCCAGGATTTCTTCTGTGACCTCCAGCAGTGAAATAGTGAAGGCCACTCCCACCATTCTTGTAAAGCACCAAAACGTTGTCCGAACTCTCAATTTTTCCAACTAGGTGACTCCTAGTTCCATTTTGTTCAAGAAAATTTCTGCAGCATCACAGAGCCCAGCTGAATCCAGTCAGGTTCTAGAGTAGGAACTCTGACTTTGATTTGAACAGTGCATTCTCATGAACTGCTATAGACTTGGTAACAACAATGGATATTTCCTCTGGTAGGAGTTAAAAATTGAATGAGGCTTAGAAAAACAACCAAAAGAAAATCTGGCTGACTACTCTTATATAAAAGATTTTAAGGAGCAGCACAGAAGACTTAAAATTTCTAGGTCAAAAATGTGTAAGTGCATATTAAAAAAAAAAACAACCCAAAAACCAAAAAACCCACACATTGATCTATTTGATGTCTAGGGCCTTTCATTTACCAACAAGTTTGGAGTAAGCTTTAAAAATATTTCACAAACATGTGTTTTAGAAACATGCTCCTCATGCAACTACAAGAGATTGCAGTGCATGGCACATTTAAAAACACAGCCCACCATTTTCACTGAAAAAAAGTCTCAGGTGTTTGGATGCAAGGCATTATCCAAAAGACTTTTAATGGGGAAAAATGAACATCAGCAACATTGTTAAAGATGAAAATAGACCATGTAAATGGATAAACAAACAAAGTACCTTGGGGTTTTTTGTTGTTTCTTTGTTTTTAGCTTATTTGGAATAACTGTGGAGTTTGATTTAGGTTTCAATTAATTATCATCTGCTCATAAAGAAATCTTTGATCTTAAAGGAGTCTTTCTATTCCAAGTTAAAGACGTGCACGATAGGAAAACAAAGTACATAAAATCATGTTGTATCTTGTTAGTAACACATGAAAGGTGTAAAATCAACAAGTCGCAGTTTCTTTATGTGCCACATGACAGAGCCAAGATTAGACAGCTGGTAGGCCTAAGCACGGGGCTAAAATGAATCATGGTCACAATACTCACCAGAGACAGCCATAGTCCAGCTTTTGGACAACAGTTTTTAATCTCCCCATCTCATGCAAAGCTGAGCTGACTGCCAGTCTCAAGGCTGGAATGTAGGGCCCTGGTAATGCATTACGCATTGTTATACATTAAATTCCTGTTGCTGTTTTATTTGTTTTGAAGGCACCATCTAAACAGAACATTCCTTTATCTTTGAAAATAATAGGATCAAACTAGCCACGCACAGCTAAATGTCCAAAGAGTAGTTCCAGGTCAATTGTGTATGACCTGCTCCACTCTTAAACAGGATTTTCCTATAATCTAAATCAACATAGTTGCAATTGTTCTTTTAATTGTCAGTATTTATCAGCTTTCTGGTCAAAAATTCACAAGGCAAAAACCTGCCTTCATTTCAGATTACCATCCCTTCCTTGCATGTATTTTTCTCTAAACTAGAAGAACAAATGACTGTGTGGGTTAAGAGATTAGCTCTTCAAGCAGTTACACTTCAGTGAAAAACAAAGCCACAAAGCTAAAAAAATGTTATGTCAAAGCAGTATATTTAGTTCAGGCAAACACTTATAAACCTTTTTATGTTTTAAAGTATTTTCTTTTGCTAAGAGACATTGTGTAAATGAAACAGCTTCAGCTCTAAGACTGGTTGTTATATTTCTGGTCTGAGATTTCCTGGGCACAGATATATGCAGAAGAGAGCACAGCTGCTGTGTACTGTGCAGTAAATCCAGCACTTTGGAGATGCATTGGATTTGCTGTATATGCACAAATTAACTGTAAGTCTCACGCTTTCTTGAACAGCCAGAACTGCTGTGGCTGTGAGAGACAGTCTGCACAAGCGTGGCAGACACATCCAAGATTTCAAGAGCTGAACAGGCCACTTACAGATACTGCAGAGCAGCTACAAGGGATCAGATGGCACTTTGTCTAACACCCAGACAAACACAAAGTATCCTCAGAGTATCCATCTGAACAACAAGAATGATTCCTCCAGGCATTTTTGAACAACATATAGAAGAATAAAAAACCCCCACCTTCTAAGGGTAGAACAAAACCAGGAACAGTAGTTACACAAATAATCCAGTTCAAGTGATGGATAGAAGCTGAATGCAAACCTAAACTACAATAGCAAAGATGGATCAAATAAGAGCTGGAAGATTTCTTTTCAAAACACGAAAGGTCATCTTTTGGTTTATTTCCCCTTGCATTTACTTGGATGGCAACAGAGACAGGGAAAGATACCTACACTATCTTTAAAATTAGAAATAACAGTCAAAAAAGCCAAAAGGATTAATAGTTTGGCATCACTGCAGGATGGCAGCCCTTACTAATCTGTTTCATCACAGCATTTTATATTGCAAGTGGAAAGAAATCTGCTAAGGGGAAGTTAAAATTGACAGTTCATTATCACCAAAAATCCATTCATGGAATATTTCAAGAATTTTAATAAATAAATAAATAAATAAATCTCAAAAATCTCACCCATCAAAAAACTGAGATGTAAAATGAAACTCTGCTTTTAGCTGCCTTAACCGTGTTCCTTCAAGGTCTTCAGGCCTTGGTCCTTCATAGAACACATCACCTTGACTTCTTTGCTTGTAAAACCTAAGACAGTAGATCAGATAATGTGATTAGCACTGTTCCTTACTACACCCTTCTTTTTTCTTTTTCTAGAAATTTTCATAATCTGTACATGATAACTTGTCTACAGACTATCTAAGAGTTCAGCTAATACTAAATGGTGGTGTGACGCACTGCATTTTTTGATTGCAGACTGATTCATTATTTTGGGGAAAGTGACAAGTTTTCATTCCAATGGATTGCTGTTGGGACAGCTTATTTCAGGAAAAAAACCACCACCAACAACAAACCAGCCATAACTCTGCATTCCCCAATTTCTTTAAATGTTAATTTGATTATATTCACTCTATCCTAAATTAGGGATGGTAGCCTTAGGTAATTGATTTAGAATTGCAAGATGGGAAATTACACACTTTCTCTTACATCTCCCCATCCTGTAAAAGTCTTCCATACCAGAAGAATCATCACTGACATTTCCAAAATTTGAAGGAAAAAAAAAAAAAGGTATGGTTAAAAAAGTTTTGTTTCAAGTTTTAATTTTTGTGATGAAGACCTGAAAATTATTAAGAAAAATAAACCATTTCTATGAATAAAGAATGCCTCATGAAAATCCCCCATTTTCGTAAATTTAGATAGAAAACTTCGGGGATGGGCTTTAAGTTCCAAGATTTGCAGTCCTCTGAATCTTGGGGCTTTCTGAGATAGGAACCATCTATGCAAAGCTGCCACGTCTCCCCACCATTTTGTCCAGCTCTATGACAACACGGGTCTTGCAAAAGATTCACCTGGAGAAACAGTACTGCCATCAGAACTACACTCTAGGGGAGAAACAGAAGAGTGCAAAGGCACAAAGCACCACTGCAGTGGAAGGCCGATCTCTCAGCCTTCAAAGAAACTGCTACAGAGAACAACTACCTCAATACTCCCTCGTAGGTCTTCATACCGTCTACAGAAAGATCTCCTAGAAAGGAGCAGCATATAGCAAAACCATGTTTCTTTCCCTACCCTTCCCAGATCATATATTCAAATCTGTTTGAAGTAGAAGAAAAACAAATCTGTCATTACTTTGCAATCGCTCACTTATCTGTCACTGGAAACTGAAGGAGTGTAGTCACTTCTTTAAATGGCAGTTTTAGTTACTCATGGTGATCTGTTCCTGGAAATTTAAATAAAATTGTAAATATCATTGTAGTAAAAACTTTAATCTGAACTATCTTACTAACATTTTTCTCTTTCTAAAGACTTAAATAGGGAAAAAAAGTTTTCTTTTATTAGTTTTTTAGAAGTTCATTTGCATGTGTTCTACTTTCTTCTTGAACAAGAAAAATTTTAAGTTTCCACAACTGTCAGGCCATTTTAATGAGGTGAAGAAAGTGTTTTCTTATAAATTATTCATCTCTTTCCTCTCTTATTTTTCAGTTCCTTCTCTTCTTGCTAGATTATATTAATAATCTATATCCTCTACAACAAAATCCTTACTTCAAAATTACGTTTGACTTTTCCACCAAAAAAGTATACTAAATTAAGTGCTTACAGAATCCTGCCTGCAATGTCATATGCATTGTATACGATTTCATCCTTTTTCATCTGTCCGCCTTTTTAATTTCTTTCTTTTTATCTGGTGGGAGGACAGAGTAAAAAGAAAGAGGGAGGGAGGAATCTGAGATTGATGAAGTAGCCCTGGGAGTGTGAAGGTTCAAGAAACGCCTAGTAGCTTCTACTTGTCTGCAGCACTGGCTAATATCACATGCTTCAAGTAGAATATCTAATATTGTCAAAAAACATAAAGGATCTGGCTAGTATAGGAAGAAAAATCACTGAACCTATCTACTGATCTATTTATATCCTGACGCATGAGAACTAATAGTCTGGTAATTTTATCCCAGCTAGTGAAACTGCAGACTCTATTCTTATATTCCTGATAAATGAATTTACCCCACCAGTGATTTAGAGTCTTACTGGGACAAACAGAGATGAAGTAGTCTTAGCCAACAATAAATGACTCCACTGCTTTTGGTTAAGTAGCACAGACTCTCAAAAACATGTTTCCTTTGTATACTAGTTATTACAGAGACAATCGCAGATAGTCAACCTTTAACACAAAATAAGCAGCTGAACAATTTTGGTAAATATTAATACTACCTATTAGGCCTTCAAAAACATTCACATCTATCAAATATATATTGTAAAGGTTATATTTTAGAGAAGAGTGATCACATGACTCCCAAAAGGAAATGCCGAGCTGAATTACTCAGAAACTTATCTTGGTTCCTTGAAATTATCAGAAGGTGCCTAAAGCTAATAATTAATACTTAGCTAAGATCCACAAATGTCAAAAAGTCAGATAGAAAAAAACAGGGAATAAATCTTGTACAGGTTTCAGAAGTAAGGAAAAGAGATAATCAATAAAAGTGTCAAATCTTGTAAATCAGTTTATTATGATAGTGCTTGAGGCTCAAGGATGGGGCATGGGAAGGAAACATGGAGCTGAAGTGCCAAAGGGTGCACACACTATGTGTTAGACACATACAGGGCAATGGAGTAATAAAACTTACACAAAGAGTAAAAAAAAGAAAAACAAAAGAACCCACCAGAACATAATGATAGCAAACTGCACATTAAACCAACATCCTAAAAGGAGTAGTTTCATTTGGTGTTAGGCCACCACTGATACAGCCCCCACAGAGTACTAGTATCTGGAGCAAGGCACCATGTAAGTTCCCTTAAAATAAAAAGTTCAGATTTATCACAGTATTACTATCTAGAGCAGCCTGAAGCAGTTAAAACATATGTCATACTCTCAGCTTACCACCCAGGAACACAGGAAACTGCAGAAAAGTTGTCCATAGTTTTACGAACATGCCTTTATCAGGGTATCTGTGCATCTAAGACAAATGAGTATAGAAGTGTTATTTTAATTCCATTTTCTTCAATAACAGTAGATCATTAAAGCTACAGAAAGGCTGGGAGAGAGCTTCTCTGAAAGTAGAGAGACATCTGTTCCCAAGAATGACTATGTCACATCATCTTCTGAAAATATTCCATTTCAAACTAATGTAAACCAGCAGACTCTATGCCAATGCATTTAGAAGACTGTCCTATGCAAATAAAAGCTCCACTTTTATGCCCAAACTGAGCTAGTAAATCTATTTCTATTAAACAGGTTACATTTCTTTTGATTGCTCACTGAACAGTGGTTTTTTTTTCCCCTCTCTGTTCACCGAGCACTTTTTTCTCCCCAGAAGTGGACAAAGATCTTTCCTTAGATTTTGCACAGCATATACAATCCCTGGTTCTTAACATGTCATTTCCCAGTTTGCTAATAAGTGCCGAAATGCCTCCTTGAGATGATCTCCTACAGTCAGACAATCAGAGCTGTTCCAGTTTCTTCTGAGCTTCACATAGCTTCTCTATTTAATTAACTTCAAGTGCAGTATTCTCCAAGGAAGCAGAGGGAGAGTTTATTAGGAGGTGTGGTATAAATTACATAGTAATTTGAGCAGAGTGGAAATCCAAGACAGCTTGTGGGCAAGAAATCTTTCTTTAACACACCTACTGCTTGAGAGGCTAAAGGCCAGAACTTGGTTTCCAGCTCTTATTTAAGAGCACATGGCAGTGTGATACCTCAGCATCTCCAGCAATTTGATCCATTAGGTATGCACACAAAGGCAGGCTCCCAAAGGCTTTGTACAGATTTTTAGAGCTTAAATCAAAACTACCATCCGGAAAAACACGTTCTGACTCGTTGTCTAGGTGAGAAACTCATAAAATCTCCCCTTTTGGCTGAAAGTTTTTAAAGTTGCATCTGAAGGATCCAACCCTTAGGAAGCAGATACATAAATCCCAAGTCTCTAATTAAGCAGAGGGCCTCTTAACACCCTTGAGACCCCAATCTATTAAGCATGTTCCAAGCACAGCTAATAGACAAGAGCAACTGTATTGGCTTTAAACGATTGCCAGAGTATCACTTCTACATTACTAGGTAATAGCTTAATAATTAGAACAGCCCTGCAGGGAAGTGAGAAATAGGTCAATACGGTCTTCCTCCAGCAAGGATTCAGGACCACATTGGTCACTGCTGATGATGATACCCAAGTGAGCATCCTGTAGAATAGGCTATGTAGAAGAACGAAGAGGAAGGCAAATCTTTTTTGCAAAATCCTGTCAAATTAACGTGCCACAGGGAAAAAGTGTAAAATTCACAATGATGCTGTAAGCCTTGTGGTTATGACACCCTGCCAGAAGGCGGAACCTTAGCTGTCCTCTCATTACTGTTTTACACATTTTATGCTGCACAAGCATTGCGTTAAGGAGGAAATAACTCACATGTAGAATTCTTTTTAAAAATAAGGACTAAAACTGTAACTTCCAACACACTCTCCACAGCTATGCCTTTACCACCAGACTATCAGGAATTCATTCCTTTAGAGATGTGAATTTATACTTAGGCTGAAGCATGTATTAATACTGGCTGTAAGGAGCAGGTTCAAGGCATCTCCTTCAACCACACTTTAAATAGTGTGCACTGTTCAACACTTCTTCAAGAAACTACGTAAGCGCATAGCCTAAGCAGAGAGAACAAGTAATACACAAAGGGGAGCCAAGCAAAGTTTACATTTTGAATAGCTGTGAAAAGCAACACCATCGAACCCAGATGTACTAAAAAATTATTCTTCTCTCAGCAATCAGTTAAGTAGAAATACAAGAAGTTTTGCAACATAAAATGGCTACATTTTGGTGCAAGTGGACAATCTCCATGAATTCTATCAGCTTCAATTTTATTAAAAAGACTGATTTTAACTGTCACAATGATAAAATGTAAATGTAAATGATCTGGGAAGCCTTTCTTAATTGCCATATAATTATAAAGGGGAAAAAATTCTCTTGCATTACATTCATTATCAGAAAGGATAAGTAAATAAATCTATAAAATAATTTATTCTTTTAGTTGCTGGGAAACCTCATTGTTGATATGACAACCATGGCACAGTAAACTAGATTACAGCTTGCTTCTGATCTGTGTATATTCTACATTTTCATTAAGGGAAGTGTTTTCTATCTGCTATGCTATAGTGACACCTACAGAAAAAAAATATTTAAAATGGGGGTCCTGGGAAGGAATTGGATTAGAAATAATTTTGAACTGCTGCATAACCACACTTGTGTATGTATGCAATATGTGTCATTTAAAATCCAACAAGGAAGCTTTTGAATACCATATGTCAGTCTCTTAGGACCCAATTTATAAATATTTTTATGGTAGTCATGTCAGAAAATCATGCTAATAGCAAGTTTTCCAAGCAAAGTTGGTTATTATAATTGCTGAATATATGTTGCTGACATTTCTTCAGAGGCAGTAATTTTTACAGTTTTCAAAGGATCAGCACTTTTTTCCCTGTAGAGCTGCTGAATTTACAAAAAGGGGCATCTTCAAAATCGCCTATTGATTTTGTATTGTTGCATTGATGTTGTACAATGCGTTTTCTCTTGAAAATGTACTCAAGACTTTGCTTCTGCTTTTGCAAAAGGAAGGAATATTCATTTTCTAGGCCTCCTTTCCTTTAATAACTAAACAAAATGCTCTAGGAAGTTATGTCACATCTTTTGAGGTTGATCACGTGTTCAATATCAGAAGCCATTTTCAGTGCTCTAATTCATGTAATATCATATTTTTGAATACTCAGAGACTGACTCTTTAAACACTATTTTCCTTTTCAACAAAAGTCTGGCAGTACAACCTTCTTTCTGCTCTCTTCCCAGTGGGCCTTAACACTTTCAAATATAACAGTTAATGAAGAGTTAAATAGCAGTATGACATCAAAGGCTTCTATGAAGAGGCTTCTTTCTTTGAAGGATTTGATACAAAATCTTGAATCAATTAAAAAAAGCCTTCATTACATTTCCCAATATAAAATTACAATTAGTGTATTTTAAAATTAGTATCATTTTCCTGAAGAGGAAATTCAATACTGAGGGTAGTACTAAGTTTTCTGTGATAAAAATACAACATCCAGAATAATCCTGCCTTTTAAGAACTACAAGACACACTTCCCTAAGTGGGTGAGATTTTAAGAAAGAGATGCACTGTGTTAAACAACACCATTTTGGCACATCCATCAGACAAACAGATTCTACTAACTCAGAAATAAAAATATGTTAGTGATATGCAGCCTCAGCATGACAGAAATCTTGCATGGGCTCAGAGATTCTCATGACAAGGGATTCCAGTGAATGACCACATTCTGGAATTATGACAGATCAAGGAATCTACTGTTTCATTGATTTTTCCAGCATCCTCACTTACTAGAGGCATTCTGGCTGTAAGAAGGATAATTTGCTTTTTAGTCAATAACAGTTCCAGAGCCAGAGGGGAGAGATTGCACAAGGTTTCTTCTTCCCAGTGTTCAACATCTGGATATAAACAGAAGCAAAGACCTAAATACCTGGACTTGGACCTAAATATAACACAACAAAAAGCTCTTGCAGTTGCCTTTATTCACTCCTATTCATTTAACCTATTTCTATTCCTTCAGGATAAAATGGGGTTTTCTGAGTTTTCTCAGTTAACTTGACCTGAAATTGCGCCTGTCCTAGACACATGTATTTGCATCTGTACAGATGAATTTATTTGCACAAAGCAGCCACTCTCATTAGTCCAAGCAGACCATCAGGACTTTAAGCAGTGCCTGATACCAGTCTTAGGACTGTGATCGTTCCAGACTGGCAGCAGAAGGCCTCTGTAGAGTTCCCTGTGAGTCTCTGAATAAATATAAATAGCCACAAAAAAAGTTACCATCCATAAAACATTGTTTTATTACTCCCTGCAGTTCAGTGTTTATTCAAAGTCACAGATGGTCCTTTCTAAATCAAATGATAAATGAAAAGAAGCAATAAGGAAGAAATGATGTGGCTACCCCTGTAAGAGATAAGGATTACTTCCTACCTCACTCCCTACCCAAACTGAAAAGGGAGAAATTGGAATAAATAAGCACGATGCACAGATGTTTCTGACAGACACAGACACCGCCTGTGAAGGACAGGGAAGAATTTTTTGCTGCGTACAGCAAGAGTTAAAACCAACTCCATTATCTCCTTCCTTAGAAAGCTCCTCACATTCCCCCTACCTTAAATTGCTCCCTGACTTAAGTAATCATCTCTTTCAAGCCCTTAAGCAATAACAACTGACTGGAGCTAGGGTGAGTGAAAACCAAATAACATCAGTATCAGTGGAGGTAGCACAGCAGAAGCAGAGGTATTTCTGATATCAGCAAGTGTATAAAACATTTGTAGCTTAGAAAGGAAGGAGTCCTTTTACATATTACAGACACTCTGCAGCTGAAATATTAAAAACCTGAGTGCTGCCCTAGGCATCCCAAACTTTGTTGTATGACATAATTAATTTTAACAATTCTCTCAGACATGGAAAGGAAAAATAAAATAAATAAAAAATATCAAGCCAGGCAAACTTGTGTTTTTGTGGAATCTGAAACCACAGTTCACCCAAAGCAATGGCTCTCATCTAGACCCCCATTTTGATTATCTCTGCTTTTCCTCTGGCAGCAAAGGCAGCTTTTGGAGTCGGTGATGTGACATGGCAGGCATCTGCCCAAGCACAGGAAATGAAATGGCTCCTCCTTCTACAGCTATCTGCTGGGGCTGCCCGTTATCTCCCCCAGATTTGAAAGCCCTACATTATCCGTCTGGCTGTATGTCTCAGTGCAGCTGTATCACAGCATTCACAAAGAACTGTATGGCTGTAGTTAATGCAGTCAAGTGTCTGAGCAGACGCCTGTATAAAGGCATGGGTGTGGATGTGTTCAAGGTTTTAAAGCACTGACAGCACTGAGTGTCCATCATGTATCAGACAGCATTGTCTCTGCCAGTGGATCTTTCATTTAATTCAGTATCTGAAGAGCTGCGACTGATTTTGGATCAAAGAGCAGGGCTGCCTTGAGGCCCCTACTTTGTGGCTCAACTCCCATAGAAGTATTGCTGCTTTAGCTTCCATTGTCTTTTCTGACTGCTTTAATTTTGTTCCATGTATGTCGTGCTGGTGAAGGGTCAGTTATTAGGTTTCCTCCCCTCCTAATCCTTCTCTGTAGCCAGAAGAAAGAGATTGTGTAGTATTTTGAAGTAATATCCTGCAGCAATGGTAAAATAAAAAGGGGAAAATCTGTTCCCAGATCTTTCACCTACCTCTTTCATAGCACCCTTTAAACTGATCACATCTGAGCCTGTTTATGGCAGTTTACCATGTTATGCAACAGGAAAGGAGAACTTACACAGCATCCCTCTCAGGCCTCTGTCTTTGCTGTAAAATGAGCTTCACACTCATTTTCAGGCTTTGGCCTGTGGATGCCTGGAAAGGGCTGATCACACTTGTGGCAACCAAAATATTAGCACCTCTGGACATCAGCCTCATTTCACCTTCTCTCAGAGCAAATCATCTTGGTGGATTTGTTCAGTAACAGGGCTTTCAGGTTTCACTTTCTGACTGTGGTGAATTTTTGTTTCAGCACAGTATTTCAGCCAGTGCCTGTTCTTTTTATCATTCAAGATAGGAATAGGCTTATTTAATTCAGCTCATGTTCCTTCCTTTATTTCATTTTCTTTTCACAAATCAGAGTCTCACGTCCCATCTCAATATTCAAAATACACTACAAAAATATGCAGCACTGATCTAAAGAAAATGCACATACAATCCCCCCCTCTATTTTAAACTAAGCACTCCTAAACAGTAATTTCATTCCAGAAAGGTCCAAGCATAGCTTTTAACCTCTGCTTTATATGCTACCTGTACATAAACACAACATCAGTCACATCACAGACAGGACAACAGTGCATGGGGTAAGAGTGTAGAATTTAGACTTCTGCTATAATATCACCTTCAAAGTTTATCAACAGTTCTGTTTGCTCAGATACCTCACTATCACTTATCATATCTGAATATGTGGATTGAGACACTCTCAAGAAGTGTTAGACCAAGACAACTACCGAGCAGCATCTGTTTCAAACACTTCTGAAAATCTCACTGTAAATGCCCTCTGAAATCCACCATTTATATTAGACATGGAAGCAGATGCACAGTCACACAGTGAGAAGAGAATTTGTGATGTATGATCATGTTAGACACATAGAACATATTGCACAGAATTTAATATTACATATCGGACATAAATCTTTTCAGCTTTCAAAAGGCAAATGTCACACACACCATATGCCTCAGCAGGTCAGACTAGAAACCTTAAAAGTCATCTACAGACAGATATGTTTGGTCCTGAAAGAAGTCCAAAAATGTACACACAAATGAAGAATATTTTTGGCTACCAGTGCAACAGGTAAGTTCAGAAGGGTTCTGAGTCCAGTAAGGACCAGATAAAGCAAGCTAATCAAGTGAATAATAATCCATCCTAGCAAGAGAGGAAGGGGAAATGTCTGTAGTATCTCAGATAACCTCACTCTATCCACTGCCCTTAAACAGTTTCAGCCAACCTTAGCCAAGCACTGAGCAAGCAAAAGTAGTTGAGTAGTTTGAATCTGATGAAAAAGCAAGACAGAGCAGTGCATCACAGGCATACTGATGGCATTATTACTCCAGGGACTTGGATAGCCACTGAACAAAGGAAAAAAAAAGAAAACTTAAACATTTGAGCTGAAAATTAGGGGACCTGTACCACATTACAGGATAGAACCGCCTCACCTCCCAACGCCCCCAAAAAAGTTGAAACCAGTAAATCAAGAAAACAATATTAATACCATTATCAAAAGTTAAGGACTCTTTCATTTTAGTGTCTAGAAGACTAGTCAGCCAGTTAGGTTACTTTACTTTTCACTTTACATGCAGTGGGACATAACTTCACCTTCTCAGGAGACGACAGTAGCAAACACCACAGCATGAAAGCCAATTGCCTTCTAAATCAGAGTGCAGTAGTCATTCCACAAGCCTGAAACCCCTACCAAAAATCAAGATTCAGTAACTCCAAATGTCTGAATTAAGCACCCAGCTGTTGTGGCAGGCCCAAGATCCTGAGCCAGACGAAGGGAATCATCCTTCACAGACAAACGAGTGCTCTCAGGATTACACAAAAAAATTGTTCGCAGGTGGCCAGCAGTAAACTGCATATAAATCAGATTACAGAATTGTCAAATGCAAGATTAACTGTTCTCTATTCAATGGGGGAAGAAGGTTCTCTCCATTGTTCTGTTTGTTTAGGAAATTACAGAAACCACATCCCTGAAAAATACACGAATTCTTTATTATTTATTGAATAGCCTTAGATTTGCAACATAATGCAGCCCTCAAAAAGCAATGCAAGCTAAACCACTTCTTTAGCTTGGACACAGACTGCTTCCAGTTACTGACCTACTGGTAAAAGAAATTATCTATTCTTGCATAAAGTTGAACACTGGATAATGAGAAAATTATTTAGCTTCCACTTAGTGACTTACAAAGATCATTGTCACATGCTCCAGAGACCATTTTTCTGCAGCTAGTTTTCTTAATTTTAGATAAATTTGGGCTTTAGTGCTTGTCTTAAAACCCCATTATTTAAAGCATCTTATTTGAACATTATATGTAAGCATCAAGGTTTATTGGAGGAATAAGAAACTCTACAGCAAATTTCCCCCAAAATTTACCAACTCCTGTTGAGGAGAGCTTCATTTTTTTCTTAAACCGTGCCATTATATATTCTTATCACTTGATGCTTTGCAGTGTAATTTTCCATAAGCACCTTTGATCAAAAGCATCCAAATGTTTTCTTCTAGCTCTGCCAAATGCCAGATTTCGCATCTATGCAACAAATAAGTATTTTTATGAGTGTTATACAGTCAGCCTTCATGGAATCTCAAAAGTCATTCGCTTCATCATGTGGTTGGCTGCATTAAACCTCTTCTAAACCATTTAATTACATTACTAAACAATGTATCTAGCATACCTTTTATACCAAACACAGCTGTATTCATAAAAAGGTGAATTAGTCATATGCTATTATGAGAACCAAAGGGGATCTCCTGAAAGAGTGTGTTATCTTTGATCAGTTTAGCAAAATACCTTTTTTGGGGGGTTTAATTGCTGCCTCTCATTAGATACAGTGAATTGAAAGAAAAGCGCTAATGAAGAGAGAAGATCCATTTAAACTAAAAATGCTATTTAAAAATAAATACATTTCTGATGGACAAATAAATAAATAAAATCAAAAGTTAATCTGAAAGTGAGATAAATGTTCTAACTTGACTCAGAGCAGTGAGGTTCTGGAAGCACCTCCCAAACACAGTATCAACAGCAAAAACCAACCAACCACCCAAATTACGTGCTGCCTGTAAAATAAGAATGACTTGCTGATACAGGACTGCTTCTTCTAGGGCCTCTAATGGAGAAATTTCTTCCTAGAGTAGGCAGGGAATTTGAATCCTCCTTCCAACATTACATCAACAGTGCCACTGTATACTGAACAATGTAGCATAACTAGCATCTACATAAAGAATTACATATGTGGCGGCTTGATTGCCATTCAGCTAACATTTTGAAGGAACTATAGACAATGATTATTTCCCAACTAGCAAATTCAAAACTCATCCATGACTTTGACTAAGGCTCCTTCCCACCCACAGACTGTAATTCATTTATCAATATTCAATTTCCTCTGTCATCCAATCATTTCTGTAAGCTTCCACAGCCAATTTAAATTAGAATATTCTGAGTCATTTTGTATCAACAGCAAATTATCACCTATTTACCTCCTTTTCCAGACCACATTTGTTACATAGTTCAGGCCTTGTAATTGTCCTCCACATGAAAACATACAATCCTGTCCTTCAGCTTCTCTTTTTTTAAAATAAATTACAAATGTGTAAAAGGCTTCCTCTTTAATCCAATGCTTGTTCAAATTCCTAAAAGCTTTCTATAATTTTTAAGAGGCTTTTTGGAAAAATCTACGCACAATATGTAAATTGTCACCCATATCAACATACTTGTTAACTTCTCCACGGAACTACGGTCTTCCAGGTACTGTTTATCTTCATAAAAGTTACAGTGATAACTCTCTAAGGTGTGTTTATGCATTCCTCTGACTACCTTACTTTTTTCTTATGCTGTACTAATAAGACTTATTTGTCTTTGAATTCAGCTACACACTGAAACACTAAAAACACTGGTGTAATAGTTACTCCTTGCTATTCCTTCTGCACTGAGGCAGATTTCAGTGGTATACCACAGCAGCAGTCTGGTAATTTCACATTTTAATTCCCTTTGAAGTATTGGGTGAAGACCATCTGGTCTTTGTGAAGTGTTACTGCTCAATTTATTGATTTGTTTCAAAACTTGAGGATTGCTAAAGAGAATAAAGCTGTGCTACAAAGGCCAATTCAGTTCAACAAACCCTACAGAAAATTCACATTTTGCAATATCATTTACTAGAAAAACTCAACTACAGATGTGATGCCTGTTTTTCTACAAGACGTGGCTTGTTTGCCATCTTTCCGGCTGGGTTAAGTGAGGTAGGTATCATAAAGGAATCTGACCAAAGTCATAATACTAAAGCTCCAATATATTCCACAATCTTGCTACAAATCATTTGCCTTTATTAGGCCATTTACACTGTCTTTATACACACACACTCTGAAAACATATGAACATAAAGTTAAGCATCTATAAATACACTGATGCTCTTGCAATATGTAATCTTTCCATTTTAAATCTAGTTCCCATATGAAAAAATATGAAACAGTTTCTTAGTTGCAAAGTCATATACATATAATGTATGCATCCATACAATTAAACCTACTCTGTCTTTCTCATTCTTTTCCCTACTCCCCTCATCTTCTAAAAAATAACCTGGAACCCAAGCTGATGTTAACATGGCTTTGTCTACTGGATGCCACATTTCTATTACCCCAAAATAAGTAAATCATTCTCATTTGATAGAAACGTACACATCTTCCGAAGCTAGAACTGGTACAGAAGAATCATGTTGTGTGCATCTTGTGGCAGTTTTTAGTTCCTGACTGTCATACACACAAAACAACAGAGATCGATTACTTTAGTTTCCTGACCTGAGATCTACAGGAAGTGTTAGGTTCCAGCAACATCCCTGCTGAGGGCTGCCTCCCAAAGAGGAACACTGATGAACAAAACAAGGCTGGAGGCAGATAGCTTGCTGAGGAGCAGAAGTCAAGGCACTGCCTCACAGTAGGGAATCAAGAAAAAAAACAGGAAAACCTTCCCTTGGCAGCTGGAGGCGGTGGTCGGATGGGGGAAGAGGCCTGGATTTGTCAGGCCTGGAGACCAGAAATTTCTGTAGCAAGTGCCCAAAACAGAAAACTTACCATTAAGTTTTCATTTCATCAGCTGCCTCTTTTTCTTGTCTCTTCTCCCCTCCCCTCCATTTGTTCACTACCAGCTACAATAGGAAGGAAAATGAGAGATTAAGGACAAGAAGCAAAGTTTGAGGAACAAGTAGTAGATGCCTCCTGTAACAGGAGATAAAGGAAAAGGAGAAGGAATTGCAAAAGTTTCCATGATAACGGTTTATTCGCTTTACCTTGCAATATATTGCATCTTGATTAGCACTACTGGAACAAAAAGGGGCAAGGGCGGTTGGAGAACATGAAAAGAAAGCACAGAAGAATGTGGGAGGAAACTGGGCTAGATCTCTGACGGTGTTCAACACCCACAGTGCTTTGCACAGAAGATTTTGGAAACAGGCAGTTTATTCAGAAACCTAGATAAAAGTTTGGCTGTTTACTGTCAAAGAGCATTACTGAAAAAGTCATTTCTAATAAAAAAGTACTTTCACTAAACAAAACAAATAAAACCAGCTACAACATTCCTCAGTTATCTTTTATATAACATGAACCTAAGAATGGAACAGCTGCCACATTTGGCTGACAATTTGGTTGACATTTTGACATATCATTCAAATTCAGAGCATTCTTCTTCTCTCTGAAGAAAACAGATTTTGCTTTAAATAGCCCATTTCATGCAGTGATACTTGCAGGCACAAATCCTTGGTTGTCATTCATGAAAAAATGTTTAGCTGATTTGTAAATTATGAGTGACTTTTAAAAGCACAGAGAGATTTTCACATTATAAGACAACAGAATTTGAAAAAAGAAGAGTCAAATATAGAATAGATATCACCAAAACAAAACAAAAAAAGACATTATGCTCCTTTTTTAAATTCAGGAAAAATAGCAATAGCACACATATTTAGCACTTTTCAGCAGGCTTTTCTTCAAGCACCTGTTGAATTCCGGGAGGCAGTCACTGACACATAGCACTCCATGAGTGGAGCGGGCACCAACCACACAACTCGTGCTCTGCAACATGAGCTACAGTGCTGTAGCAAGAGCCTGCAGAAAATGTGAAAACATGAAAGCTCTGCCAGGAGAGCATTCACTCACCACCAATTTAGCCTCACCGTACAGAAAACAAATGCTGCAGGTAACATGTATACTGTGCTCTGTTAAGAAATTTTTCTGAAAGAAATAGCCAAGTGTTTCAGTTTATTCCATTTGGTTTCTTAAGTTTGCACCTATATCCATATTTAACTTCCCATTTTCACTCAAATCCTGTTGTCCAATGTGAAAATCTTGCTGTGTTTTTAAAAGCCTATCCAAATTAACAAATCAACCATTTTCACAGGGAACAAAGCTCATGCCTAGCCTCACAAGGCTTAACTCCCTTCCTTTTCTTATTTAGATTCATACAGAGACATTTTAAGAGATTATAAAACACTTTAAAAATGTGTTGTTAACTTAAGGCCTGTTAACCTTTAAGGACAGAGTCACACCTCAGAGTAGCATGGGCAACGATAGAGGTAATAGAACTGGGGGCTCCCAAGAGAAGAGCAACAAATCTGCTCATCTCTTCTGGCTTTTCAAAGATAGTTATGATATCTCTTTTTGAGGAACAATGCAAAGGAGGTGCCATTCAGGCTTCAGAGGTTTCCAGTGGAGCTCTTCCTCTTCCCAGTAGATTTTTTCTGGACAAGACATTGGGCCCTAGTCATCTTCCTTCATTAGATTAACCGTTATTAAACATTACTGAACACACTTAGTTGTCTTCTTACTTTCCAGAACACACAGCAGAAAGCAGTAACAGAGCTTAACACCAAGCAGGAAGAACTGCATGACTCTGACAGTGATTCTCCTATGCCTTGGCAGAGTACTTAACACTGTTAATACCTTGCAGTGGCCCATAGCTTTTGCTATGTGTTTTATCTTGATGAGTGTCCTAGGCTGCTTCGGCTTCTGACACAAGTTCTATTTTGACAATGTGCTGGGTGTACAGCTGTCTGAGCAAGTTATCTGCAACTAATAAAACTCTACAGTTATTTCTTTTTCTCATATTTGACTAAATGAAAGAAAGCTTTTCTTGAGCAGTAAACATTCTATTTTGTTTAAAAAATTGTCAGGAACGAAACTTCATCATTCTTCAGCTGCCTTGTTAAATGTAGATGTCATACAAAGTAGCAATGATAAACACTCTGCAGACAGATCAAAGTTCTGTAAGTGAAAAACAAACCCCACTGTTGTGAAACAGTTTGTGCAGTGTGATTTTCTAAGCCTACACAATACTCCCTACGTGCCGTGCCATAAGCCATGGTCCTAGTACTGCTACACAATTCTCATGTCTGCAGCTTTACACTGTAGGAACAATGCAAATGCAAGAGACATTAATGTAGAAGTTGAGCATCTCAACTTTTAAAGTTTCACTATAAAATATTTCAGGGAAGTGGAGGAAAATGGTTTATTTCAAGATTATTGGTATATTCAAGTGTCATACACATAAGTTATGTAAGCAAAGTCATAAACTTTCCTGGAATTACATTGCCAAATATATTCAGGTAGAAAAATTAACATGCGAAATATTCTCTAGAAAGCTATTTTGCCTTTCAGAACAGAGTCATCTCATGCAGCATAAGAAATGTTACTTGGCGATGCTTATCTAAGAAAGTTAAGGAAGTTTTAATTTGTACTGCAGAATGGAATTGCATATAACCATAAAACACCGTCTTTTGAAGTGTTGTAAGTTATAAATGTCTGTTAAATTATGAAAAGATACTTCATGTTCCCAGTGCAATATAGAAAAAAATAAAGGGTAATCATCACATTTCTGTATTGGGTCTTGATGAAATGAACAGCATTTTAAACTGTAAACTCCTCAGAACAGTAACCTCCTTATTCTTTCAGGCAGTTTGTAAAACACCGAGATGATTTCCAGTATCCTTTAAATCCAAATTATAGTGTTAATTTCAAAAATTTTCTGTGAAAATAGGTTCTTGCCAACAAGGCCTAAAAAGTTCCTAGTAAAATTAAAGCTCAGCAATAATAATATTCATAACTATGACTGTTATTTACCATTATTGCTAGTTCCTCTATCTTAACTTTGGCCTGGCTAATAATGTCATGGTCAAACCAGCTCTTAAACTTCCAGTCTACTCACGAATTTCATGATCTGACGAGTTCTTAAACAGACATCAGAAAATGCCTGCAGTTGCTTCAATATCTCTGTAGAAACGTAAACCAGCAAAAATATTCCATACAAAGCAGGTTATTGTCTCTGGACACACTGCATTTCCTACAAACAGAGCAAATTCTAATCTATTTAATTTAGCAATGTCTTTCTATATTGGTTGTGAAGCTTTCCGGCTTGAAAACTGAAAAATCTAATTAGCTTGCTTAATATCTATATTGAAATTGAAGTTTAGTGTTGTACTCCATCAAAATGGAATTTTTTTTCCCATTCCCATCTCAAACCCATACAAGGCACTGAAACTTCAAAGCATTCCGCAGCAAGTAGTTTGAAAAGGGAAACAGAGCCACATGAACATCATTTAGAATTGCTTGTGTCCAGTTTTAGGTTTTCCACTTTTGGTTACACCACAAGGAGGAAAGACTAATTTATAACCAAGCTCTTATTAAACACTAAAGGTTCCTGCATGGGAAATACTAGTCTACCTACAAGCAAGCTGAATATTTTATTACCTTCCACATTCATCTTGTAAACACTGCAAATAAGCATAAGAAATTCAGACAGCAGACTGTGAGAACTTTTTGACTGTCACTCTTAGCATCTACTATGACAATACCTACCACTGATGGAATTTTGCATGCCTGGGGAATTATTTTAGAAGTTGTATCATAGCTTTAAATAAAAACAGATGGACAGGGGATTGCAAAAACTGGGTAATCTAAAAAGGTTTTAATAGTTAGCTTACAGCAGAAGTCAACGCAGTCACCAGATCACACTGGGCACAGAATATGTTCTCTGTACTAGAAAATTTCTGGAAAATTATTTCCTTAGCTCTGTATTTCTCAGGCAGTTTATGAGCCTGAACCCTGTCTCCTACACTTGAGAAAGTTCACAGCAGCTGAAAGACACTGGAAATTACTTCCAGGAGCTCTTCTCTTAACAAACAGTACATAGGGGTACTGCTCTTGACAATCCAAGCCCCTCTTTCCGAGCACTCCTGTCCATTAGGTTGCCTGCCCGGGGTGAAAGCAGATGAAGTCCAGTATGCGGTAGCTAAAGCAGGCAGTGGAGTCCATTACAGTGATGTAGAGAGATACTGCATTATGTAGTACATTTTATAAAATGGATTCCAAAGTCATTTGAACAGTGAAAGCAAAAATGTGACTAAGAACATTATGTGCTTTTTCACTGGCAAGACTCCCGCAGACTTTATTAAGAACAGATAGGCTGTCCCTGGATGTTCTTAATATTTCATCATTCAAAATTAAGCCATTTGCATAATCTGTGCTGAAAGGGAGGCTAGGATACTCTCTTCTTTTTACCAATGGTAGTAAAAAGTAATCAGAGCCCTTGTCTCTGCTCCTGTTTTGACCTCCTCCAAAATACACACAACAAAACCAACTTGTCATCTTTTAAGTGGACACAAGCTCTCAAAGTCACCTTTAAAAATGCAAAAATCAGAAGGTAAGAAAGAACGGGCAGAGGAGGGGAGAGAAAAGGTTTTATCTGGAACTGTAGTTATTTCTATTCTACAAACTTGTTATAATTCTGTTCCCTCACTGCTTTCTGGCCTGCTTCTGAGGTCCAGCTTTTCTGAAGCACAGGCCATCTCACCTACAAAGAACGCTGTGTAGCAGAATGAGGTTTTAACCTTGATTAGCATGTTTTAGTGCTCTTCTCACAGATATACTAACAAGAAAAAAAGCCAAAAACAGGTATAAAAACAGCTTAGCCAAGAGAGAAATAATCTGTGAAAGTTTAATGATTGGAATTAAAGAGGACAGATGATATGATACCTCTTTGCCTCAAAAGTTTCTGGGATTTTTAAAAAAAGCTCTTTGTTCTTTCTGTTGCATAGCTGGTGTTCTAATTGTGATCATAAAAGCTATTTTTACAGCACTTTAACAGCTAAATGCAAATAATGCCAAGAACAGTAGCTGTATTTTAAGCAACACATGATGACTCTAATTGATAATTTAATAGTAATTCTAATGTAATATAGTAAATAGGAAAATGAAATATAGTCGTTCTGAAAGTATATCTGTATTTGGCAAGCTACAGTAGCCAGACAGGAACGATGCAACTGAGCATTACATTTTCAGGACTATATATTCACAGTACATTAAGAAAAGTGTGCACATTTTTCAAACAGAGCCACATTCAATTAACTTTTCTTCAGGTTTCCCTGTAGAAATGATTCAAACTTACAATAAAAAAAAAAAAAAAAATCCTTTGTCAGGGCTCTGGGGCAGAAACTGCATTGGTAGAAATAGTTTGTGTGCATCATCACATCATGGGCCACTACATTCATAAAAGGATTAGGCGCTGTCACAGATGAGCTGAGCCCAAACTGTGGATCTGTACCATCTGCAGGTCACAGCGACAGGGGCAGACAGGCTCAGGGACTGTTTCCTTCCAGGCCCTGTGCTCTTGGTCTTCTCCACAATGGAAGGAGTCTCTCATGTCTCTGAGACATCTGCCCAGACAAGTTCCCTTATAATTTCACCTTGCTGTGGGAAGTGTCAGCACAGGACACACAGGCACAAAGCAAGGAAATACAGTTTCTGCAGAGAAATACATCAGCATGCGGAACAGAGGTTTAGACCCCAAGAACCACTGAAGGCCTACAAATATCTTTCTCCCAACAGATACTTGGACTGATTTTATTCAAAACCTCTAGCAAGGTTGTCCTACACTTTCTCCAGCTCCTATTTCTCATTCATGTGGGTTTCCAAACTAGATAGACACCCTCCTTTAAAATAGAGCCACTAGTAGTCTTCTAGGCAGCTGAGAAATTGAAGCTGGCCCAGCAACACAACTGGAGAAATACTTGGCCCTCTTCTTTCTTCCCTCAAAATAGTTTTCTAGGAAGAAAAACAGTGCAAAGTTGAAAGCCATGCTGGCATATTCACAAGGATCACCTCTACATTGTTATGCAACTGCCTATTTAAGAGTTCCTGCATCCACTGCCATTATTTTATGGTACAGAAAACTTACTACAGGACAGAATCATGTAAGGCCTCTCCAAGGGAGTAAGGAGTTCCTTTAGTCAGGAATTTTCAACCTTGTATAAACAAATCTATAGTAAATGAAACACACGGAAGACTTACACCAGACAAAGGAAAAGAAACTGATGGAGTTTTACTATTTCTTCATGCAAAGTAATTTTTAGAAAAAAGGGAGAAGTACCAAACTGAAACACTGCCAAAAAAATCCCCCAACAAACCAAACCCTAAAAATTATGCTTGCTTCCTTCAACATATTAATACTAGGTAATTTTTAATTAATATTAACATAATAATACTAGGTATTAGGTTCAGAGAAATGTTTTATGCACACACTGAGCCAAATCCCAAAGGATTTGTTGAGGGGTTTTGTTGAGGTTTTTTTTCAGACTTTTTACTTAAACTAGTATACAGAATCTAACCTACCAAGAGTTCACACCTGCCACTGCAAACTTTGTCTTCCTAAGTACCTACTACTCAGAAGTGAACTTGAAACAACCTGTTCACACAGACTCCAAAACCTGACCTTTGCTTCTTGAAAAGCCTGTGCAAGGGCCCTTGCACAGTAGAACAAACCCACTGGAAAACATATTCTGCTGAATATTTGTTCCTTAACATCTGTGTTCTAATTCCTTTGGAAATCGGCATTTGAAATCCCTCTGTTTTACTTAAATCAAATATAGCTTTTTTTGGAGGGTCTTTACATCCCCCAATATATGGAAAATTAGTTTTGTTTTTTTGAGGCTTCCATTTCTTGTGCTTGTTAACTGCTCTGTAATATTAATATAAAGTAGATTATCATGTTTCCTTCCCTTACAAAAAGCATAAGCATATTCAACAACCTAATTAATCCTAATTAAATAAAAAGTCACGGAACACTTCTCTCGACCAAAATAATTTAGAAATGCCCTTGTGTTGATGGCTTGCAATTTGCAGAATTCATTTTTCAAATGAAAGACAGATGTATTTTTCCCTGAACGAAAGGGTCTGGATAAATTAAAACTAATTGGTTTTATGTGCTTCTGATAATTGGATGAGATGCACATAAGCTATATTATGATGGAGGAAAGAACAACCCTTAATTTTTATAAATGAGATGCAGCAAATGACAGCATCTTAAAGTCTATTAAAGGTTAGAATCAAACAGTAAAAGAGCTCTGCTCTGTTAGAGGAAGAGTCTTAGGATATGTACCAGAGACCTTTACAATACCAGCACAAGCAGAGTCACGAACGGTGTTTTCAATGTAATTCATTCATTGACAGAACTGGTTGAAGTGAAACATGGACAGGAAAACCTCAGTTCTCACTTTCCAATCTTAACAATTTCTTGTGTGTACAGCCAACTACATTAGCAGACATAGATAGCACTTCACGTGGCTTCTGTAATGTTACTTGGATGTGTGCCCCTTCTATATAAAAAAAATAACAAAGTTAGACATTATCAGGCAGCCAGCCAAATGGCAGCCAATTAAAATATTCCAAGGACTCCCAGGTAAGTATTTTAGAAATAAGCATTTAAGAGAATTTAACAGCTGTTAAGTTTGTCTGTATTTTGAGAACAAGGCACATTCATTTTACACTGCAAATCTGCTCATTAATGGTCACAGAAACATGGCTGTTTCATATTAAGCAACTACATGGATGCACATCAGAATCTGGGGCAGCAGTACAGTACCCTGGATGGATAAGGCCAGTCTGATGCTACTTCAACAGCAATTCTGTGACCTTAACAGAAATGCACTAAAATATCTAGAGGAAGACAAGAGGAATAGAAGTCTTAGCATTATAGCACTTAGGAATAACGCAAATTTCACATGATTCCTTTATCATTATGCTGGATATTTCTCTTCTGGCAAGCTGGAGGAAGAACTGATATGTAAAGTACCAAGATACAGAAACTGACTGAAAAATATTTACTGAAAAATTATTTATATAATAAATATTTATTATATACCAGCTAGATTTACCTGTAAAAGCCATCCACTGGTGCCAGGCAATCTGGTAGGTACACAGGGAAAGGTAATTTCAAGGCAAGAGTATGAGCTCCACTTGATGCACCATCAGTTTGGGATATAAGAGAAGAAGAAATACTGGCTGGTAGGAAAGAATTCTGTATTGAACTAGGGCTAGTAAAGCTCAAAAATCTTAATACACGGGTTGAGTTTCCCCATCAGAGATGAGCAGATCTCTGTGAAGCACAAGGGTTCCTCTGAGCATCCAGAAACATCTGATTATTGCCATATGCTAACCCTCATGGCTTAGATCAGCACCACTCTGACATGTAAAGTGCACAAGTACGTTGCTCTTGGTACAGGTCATAAAGCTTGACAATGGACAGAAGATACTTGCTAGGTTTTCATTCTCCACAAATTATTCCATTCTCTGGTTCTAAATATGTTTGCAACATCTTCAAAGCATAAGAGTGGTGGAGTCAGATTTTTCCCGGGTCTCACATCAAGCTCTTAAAAAAATAATTGTGGGGAAAAAAGCTGAAAGTGTTGGAATATTAATATTTAAACATCACACACAAAAATCATGCCTCATGTATTTTCTTTAGTTGAAAGAACAGAAAGGAAACATTTGCTCCCAAGATAACAAAGGAGTCCTCAAAAATCTCTCCAGTAATCCAATCCTTGCCAGGTTCACCTATTCTTGTACTGTATAATCACCAAAAATAGTAACGCATCTGCCCACCAAGCAGTCTTTTACACCGATGTATGTAATACTGAGAGTTGTAGGAAAGCAGAAAACGGCCACATTCAAAAAGGCAAGAGACAGAACTGTAGAGTCTGCCAGACTACTGAAAAGTAGGTGTGCCCACATGAATCCTAGAATACTTTACTATGTAATGAATGTGATATCCTCTTTCAAAATCCAAACTGATTGCCAAGTTAAGTCATAGGATTTATGTTTTTAAAATCAGGTTACCAAAAGTTAATGTACACAAGAAGACATGTAGCCCTACTCTAGAAGCGCAAAAAAATAAACTGGTCCTTCACCTTTTTCCCCCCTTCTTTTTCTTTAAAAGGACAGAAAAGATTATTTTTCTGTGTAAATCCCTTGATACTTGGGTTTAGCTCTAGCCATCCCTACAACAGGCACAGGAGGAAGTTAAAAAAAGGAAAAAAAACCCAACAAACAAAACTGAACATAACCATTTGCACATTGTATTTTTATCAAGGCAGAAATGCAGAGAGGTACATTAAACCACATCCATAATCATAAGCAGGAAGCTTTCAACACTAGATTTGTTCTATATGCAACAGAAAAACAAGCAATAAATGTCACGGAACTGCATCAGTTCAGATGCTCTTTTTGGTCTTCTAGTCAGCATATATCGGTTTCAGCACTGTATCTTGACGAGAGAAACAAAAAAAAAAAATTCAACACAAGAAAGACAACTTCAAGTGTGTTAAACCTAGGAATACAAAACTGAGATGGATTTAAATCATCACCAACCAACCAAAGAGATTACTAATACATTGAAGGAAGCTTATTTTTAGTCCAAAGTTTGTTAGAGGTATTATCAGAAGCATTTTTTTCTTTCAAGAAAAAGGGATGGGAAGGGAAAGCTGTTAAAATCAGATGCTGAAAACAGGCAGTGACTTTCTAGTTCTCTCCAACTAGCAAACACAAAGGATTAACTTGGTTGTTGAGGGCTCTAGGCCCACGCTACAGCACCACCTACTTCATTGGTCTTCTAGTTAAAAGGGCTGGGAACAGCATGGAAGCAGTCAGCCTATCCAAGCAAGGGAAAGGAGTGTAATAGGAATATCTGGAAAAGTAACTCAAAAAGAAAGAAAAGGTTATATTCATGAGAGAAAAGCACTGGCCTTAATCCACAAAGTAGAACACCCGCTTTCCTATTTTATTCTTAGAATTTCTGGTAAAGAACTACTATAATAAAACATCAATATATGGTAAACTTTATAAAGAAAACTGAAGTGGAAAATATGCCCTCACCTTAAAGAGGGATGAGGCAGGAAATCAAATCAATGGTCTGTTCAGCCTGACGGCTCTAGTTTTTATGAATTAGGGTTACTGAAATACTTTTTCCTGTAAAAGAAATTGTTGAAAAGATTACCGTCTAGGTTGTCTAATATTAGGGCATAATTGATGGGGGGGACAGACAACAAATGCATCCTACATTAGTGTCCCGTGGCATGGGGAGAATACAAACAAGTACGTGTTTAATTGTCAGAACCTAAACAGTATCTTGGAATGTTTCCACTGATACATTAGTGAAGGTCACTTGCCACCTCTGAACACAGAATCACAAGGTTTAAGATGAGCACTCAAAGAGGTCTTTAAACATTTGAGGCCATAAACAAAACTAATTTCTTAAAGCTATCTACATTTCCTAAGTACTCAGTTCTGTGATGGAAGTCATGACCTTTAATAAAATGTATCTGACATGAAGTTTTGTAACTTACTGATCATTATTGCTGTGGTGAAAAATGACTAAAGTAGACACATAATCCTTTCATTCAATATAAAACCGATAACAACATGGTCAAAAGGACACACAGCGTTGCGCTCTGAATTTCATCTTCTATAAACTCCTCATTTAAAGCAGTTATGAGAGAACTGTGGAACATAGATGGAAGATGTAAAGCAGGATATAAGGCTTCCCTTTCTATATGAATGTTTTTGTGAATAACAATTACCATTAATTTTAGAGTCCCGTCAGGTGATTTACCCATAAATGGGTAAGAACAATTGTCACACAAAGCCTTTTAATTAATCCCACACTCAAAATTTCCCAACACAATGACACAGAAATCTTTGTGACTGTAATCTGATATACTTCTTTTGATTGAAACCTGGAAGAGGGAGGGAGCTTTTCGGGTGCTTTGAAAAGCATCTTAAAAACCACAGCGGAGGAAACTAATAAAAGAAGGAAAAAAGTGTCCACCACATTCAAATAGAACATGATAAAGGAAAAAAAACTTTAAAGAATGCTGAAGCATGTAGATGTGTCTGAGAACCCTAATGATGTTACCAAAGAACCACTTAGATCATTTCAAAACTGTAACTTCCTGCCACCTCCACAGAAAACTACTCAACTACTGGGTACAATTAAGTATCTCCTCAAAGAGAGCAGAAAGCCACCAAACTCTCTTTACATTAAAGTACCATGTCGACATGTAAAAGCCAAGTGACCTTTTACTGAAGTTACATTAATTACATTTAACCTCACATTAACTGGGAAGAGGAGAAAAGGAGGAAGAAACCTTTTTATACAACACAGATGCAGCAAGTTCAAAAGTACAGTTGAGGCCTCATCAGGATCAGACAGAGAAGTTACAATGGTTTGGTGAAATCAAACCCACACATCATCATCTTTTAACTGTTTTTCCTCTTTGTTCTCCTGATCTTAAAAGGCCTGTAAGATAGCAACCTCCGTTACAGGTGAACTTGGTATGCTGAACGTAGCTCACTCCGAACTGGCATACTGGAACAGTGAAAGTAGTGCAGCACAGAAAGAAAACTGCCTTCCCATCAATGCTGAGCAGAGGAGCCAACTTCACTGCTACCATATGCCACCTGCTGAAATTAAGAAGAAAGGAGTGTAGCAGAATTAAAATATACTGTGTAAAACTTAATTTCTATTCTGTCCCTTTGTGGTAAAATATGACAAGAAGTAAAGCACCCTAGACCTATTACACTTTCTACTATACATCTCACTATATAAACTTGGGCATATTGAGCCCCCCAATTTAAGAACACTCCATTAATACCTCTTGCACATTACCTCTCAGCTTGGCAATGTGAAACTGTATTTGGAGACAAAAATTCGATCTGTGGGCAAGGAACCTTATATTGAATAAAAATTACATTTAAAAAAATCCAAAAAATAATAGCACAAGACCAGTTTTCTTTTATTCTGTTACTTCTTACTAGTAAAAAAGCCAAAATCAAGGGATTTTAAAGAATTTTTATTGACAGTTTTACAAAACAATCTTTAATAAATAATATCTTGAGCAGCACTCAAGACACCTCTTCATCTGCTTCTTGGATTTGTATGATACACAAAGATAGAAATTGCATTAAGTTTTTTGCGTGTTCACTGTAATGCAAGAACCTGCTGCTTATCCTCCAGAATTTCTTCCGCATCATCCATTTGGCTTTCATCCCAGCCCCTTAAAAGAAACATACCACAGTGATTTTCAACAGCTCAAATTCCTCAAGCTACGCTGCTTTAAGCCTCAGTGACGTATGTTCACATATGTAGAAGTAAAAGGCATGAAAATAGCTTTTGCTGTATATTTTGCAAGTATACATACATTACAAGCTATATTCATTTTTTTCCCCTCAGTTTGTCACATACATTTTCACCTCTTAAACAAGTAGGAAGTAAATAACATTGTCACTATTGTGCCTTAATAGAGAAATCTCACACACTAGAACAGGCACTATTCCTAAATATTGTTTAGTTTTCTATTGACCTGCAATTCCAATATTATTAACATTTAAGAAAAAAAAAAAAAACACAAAATAAAAAACCCAAACAACCACAAATCTCTGAATCAGCTATATTCACACAGCACGTAGTTAACCTCAGTGTCTCACTGACCCCTACTAGTTACAAGATCATAGGAAGAAATCAGGGACAGACAGAACTTTGGGGAACTTCCTTGTCTCCAGCCACCTCCTCAGTCTCCAAGGCAATGTAACAGATTTATCGCAGACTATGGTGAGTTCAATGTTATTGGCTCACCTGCTCACAACTGCTCTTTTTAAAGGTACTTTACAACCAAAGAACTTAGATGATTTGTAATAGATCTACTTTACAAATTTCAGCGCTGTATATTAATGAAAGCTAATGCATTAAAAAAAAAACATAATCCCAAAATTTATAGTTTGGAGTCTCAACACCAAATATATCACTTAATTCTTAATCCGAGCTGCCTGAGAGTACTGTCTTAGAACACCAAGGTACAAAATAGACCATGCTGATATCTGTAATCAGCATGTGAAGTACAATCAGAACGTGTAGACTATTTTTATTTCAGTCCTGGCAAGATGTTTGGCATATTGAGCTTTATACACTATCATAAAAACATCCCCAGCAAGTTTAACTTACCTGGGAGTATCAACTCTGCTGTGGTCTTTTAACTCTAGGTTTTTATGTAGATCTGTAGTATTTCTACTTATCTTCGAGTGTTTGCTGGAGGAGGTTACATCTACAGAAGTTAAACTGTAACGTTTTTCAGAACCTGAAATATTTTAGGTCATTTCAAAAACAAATATAAACCAAAAAATGTAGTATCTACACTACCAATTTTAAAGAATTTCACAATATCAACAAAAACTTCCCATTAAAAGTCTCAAAACATCTCAGCTGACTTTTTATTATATGATTCCTGTGCCGTTAGAAGTAACGGAAAGGGTTTGTTTCTAAGATGTTTATGCCAGTACAATATGAAACCTTGTATATAGGGCCCACTAATACCTATGTGACCTCAAAATACCGTACCAAACAGAGAACTCCGGTAGTACATATTTAAAACAGAGTAACAGGATATATCCCACACCCACCGATACAAAAAGATGAACAACTGGGGTCACAGTCTATGCTCCTTATACAACACACATGCAAGAATGTTACTATTTTCCCAGCTGGCTGTAAGTCTCTGCTATAAAGCTATAAGTGGAAAAGTATTCCAAGAAAGTGGAATGGGAATGGAGAGAAAGAATGGGACAGTTCAGCAATAACTTCCTCCCTATTCTTCTCTGAGCATATTCAGCACGGATGTTCATTCTTCAAGCATTAATAAGACAAACTCTTCCAAAAACACATTGGTTGTGGTGAGTACGTATCAAAGAAGGAAGGACAGCTATCCTGAAATGTGGTATTTGGAAGCCTCAGAAAAGATGTGGGAAAAAATACAGCAAAACCTAAGGTAAAAACATTTTAAAAGACAGAACACTCTGGAATCCAGACTACTTCTGTTTGCTGAAGATGCATCGTAGCCAGGACCTGCCAGTAGAAAAGCACCACAGCAGCTCAGAGGGGAGGGACTATGCTACAGCCTAAGAGACGCAGTTATCAAGGCTGCTTATGGCACAAAGTGTCTTGGGCGCTTGACCCATCTCCTCACTGAGGTGGAACAGAAGCACCCCAATCATTTTTTTTCCTGTATTCAAAGAAAAAAACCAGAACTCACCCATTCTGTTCAACCATAACCAACTGACCTTGCCCGCCTGCCATCTCCCACACCCTCAAAAAACAAGGAGATGGGTTTAAAAAGACAGAGGAAAGGGAGTTGAGTCGAACCCAAACTGAGAGGTAATACCAATGTCTGTTGTGCCCTACTAGCGGCAGTTCTTGTCAGGAGAGATTTATAACATTTCCTGTCCATCTCTTCCCCTTCTTGTTACCCTTACAACAAATCACATCTAGCTTCTAACACCACCGGGGGTGTTCATTATTATATATCCACAGAAAGGAAACCTATTTAAAAGAAATTTATGATCTGAAGTAATACCTAGCACATCCTACAGATTTTTTGCAACAAAATGGAAAAGATAAAAAACTTGAGGAACTTGCATGAAACAGTTTGCTTCTACTAAATTAAGGGTAGGTTAAAGACCAAATGGAAATAAATCACTGTTCAATCACAAGAGAGCCTTGCACCATCAAATCATCTGGTACATTTTTGCATCAAAATCGGTTAGATCTGAGAAGGCAAATGAAATAACTACTTGTTTTCACTATGTTACTTGTAAACACAAGGGGAGGAAAAAAATAAAAGCAGTATTGCCACTTACCTGTATAACTTTGTAATTCTTTTTCCAAAGCAAGTAGGGCTTCTTGCTCAGCTTCATATTCCCAGCAATACTCATCTTGTTTAGTTACAGCAAGGTATTTGTGTTTTGATATCTCAGTATCAACTCTAAACGTACGCACAGGTGAACTCTTTGGTCTTGGCTGTGTGTTTGCTGGACAATTTCCAGCCAGTTTACAGTGCAGTGTATTTGTTGACCAAGGTCTCCTAAAATCATTCCCTGAAATAACAGAAAAGGTGACAAGTTCTAATAATTCAAGATTTCACACATAAAGAGAATTTTATCTCATCTTATTATTGACATTCATTGTAGTTAAAATTATGATTCAATCTGAACAGATTAATAATTTTGCTTAAGATTGTGAATCAATAAATTTACAATTACACTGGGAAATAGCACCTCATACTTCAGGGGTATCTTTCAGAAAAAAAAAAAATCTAAATATTATATTCAGTGGCACAAATTTTAGGGAAGGGGAGAGACTGAGGATGTGTGTAGAAAACTTAAAACTTTGGTTCTGGGTTGGTTTTTTTTTTTTAATTTAAGGCAACATGAATAAAATACAGACACTTTCAAATATTTTTCTGGGATTCAAAATTGACAGTTTCAATTTCCTCACATCGCGTTTTTAATATTAAAATGCCAAGCTGGTTGCTTAAGATGAGAGAAATAATGTAAGCTACATTCCTTGAGATGAAGACAGTTGAAATATAGAAAAGTAACTAAAAACTGCAGATGCAGTTATGCATTACTTGTTTCCTTGTTTCTTATAGTTTGTGTAATAAGACTTATTTCAGTAGTATGAAGAAATCTTTTAGTAGCTCAAAACCATATTGTACTAGATGCTGCAAAACACACAATAATACATAACCTCGTTCTAGACAGTTTATCATCTAAATATTCAAGCTAAGAGAAGAGCAATGGGGTAGACGCAGGAGTAGAAACTAAGCACAATAAAAAGAATTATTAGGGACAGCTGCCAAGAGATAATTTTTAACTCCTCATATGAAAACAATGCCATATATATAAGCCATTATACCCAAAATACAAATAAATAGAAGCAGATACAAAGACGACCTAAATTCAACAGAATCATCACAGACAACCTTTCTACTTTTCACATAAGAAAAATTAACCTGTTAAAGGACCTCAAAGCTGTTGCTGTCCTTACCTGTGTACGACCTCCACGCTACCATCAGGGGAGAAATTCTATTCTGAGTCTCCAAACCGCTTGAAGGTCTATTCAACTGACTTTCTAAGACACCTTGAACAACAGAGTCATCAGCGTATTCACTTAAGCTCCTGTCAGCAACCCACTTTCCATCTCCTGAAATTAAAAAGTATTAGAGGAAATGATTTGCAGGTTTTCTGTTAATATGCATTTACTGTTACTGTGTTTGCTGTATTTAATATGTGTGATTTAAAGAAGTCATGCAACAAATTTTCTACACATAATGTAAAAAAAGTCATATATAACACACTAAAAACACTAAATTCAAATTATATACTTGACAGAATTAATATTCATGTTCACTAATCATTTCACATGTTGTTTCATATACACCATTGAAAGTATTTTTTCGGGATATATACTATGCACAAAGAAAATCAGAAATTCCTACTGGAACCAAACTCTCAGGGAATACAAAGAAGCATATAAATCTATGACACTGTACTGATGTAATTTACATCAAGGTAGTAAGTTTATTTTACCTCTCCACAGCACCAGGTGTGTGTGTTGGCATGACTGTTACTCCAAAGTGACTTCTAAAAGCAAGCTAGATCCAAGTTCCATGAAGAGAAGGATGTGTTACAGCAACAGTGACAAGTATGTGTGTTGTTTGAGGATTGCATTGACACGCCATTACCTGGAAACGGAATACTACTGTCCATAGGGCCAGAGCCAGCACACAGTGAAGAACGTGCTTCGAGTGTTACTTGTTTAGGGTTTGCACCTACAACAAAGAAATCTTCAAGTCCCCAATACCGTGTAGAAGCAGATTTCTGTCTTTTGGCTACATCCTGTAACTTGAATAAACCACAAAGATATTAGAAACAAGAAAAGAAACAGGAAACTTCATAAGTTGCCCTTGCAAGTTTATATTAATAAAGCGCTCATTTCATAAAACTTGGAATGATTCTGACAGTGTGGTGTAATAAATATTCATAAGGCTGATGGTTTTGCATGATATATGCTTTAAAATCCTATAAACTTCAATTACTAATGCTCTCAGAGTTTAAGTCTATTCTTCCACTGTGGACATGAAAAGCAGTTTTTTCTTTGTTTTCACTTATCTTTGTGTATACCAGCTAAAGTAATACTGTTTAACAATGACACCAAATCTAATGTCTCAACCTCCTCCATGATTTTTTTGCTTTCAATTTTATTTTCCACAAAAGAACATTTGAATAATTTAGGTTAAATAAGAGTATCTACAATTTTTGGCATACAATCAAGAGGTGAAATGACCTTGATACTAACATGGGAAGAGCTCTCTTCTCCCCCAACATGCCCTTTTTTTATCTGAGACTAGTCTGTTCTTTTGCTTTTTTTGAACATCAGCAGAAGACTGATAATACACAGTGGAAAGCACAGAGGCTGTAATTCCCTACATATGAAATACAGTAGGCAGTGATAATCCTCTGATTAAAACTGTACTCCTGATTGCTTTGGGGTGGGGTTTCTGGAGGAGAATGGGGAAAAGAGGTAGAGTATTTCATGGTAACCATACAACTATCACTATCTCTCAACTAATTCAGAAACACGGTATGTTGCCTCATGCTAAACTGGGAAAGTAGATTAAGCAACATAGTTTATCTATATAGCAATCAAAGATAGAATATTTTACCGCTGAAGACTTTGCAATTACAGGCAAAACCAAACTCTGACTACTGCAGACACTGTCCAGTTCTTGTGAATCTTTGTTGGTTTTCTGCAGCTGTGTCTCAAGGAGGTATCTGTTGCTCATTAGTTTAGTAGGGTTACAGATTTTCTCAGGTAGTTGACAGGAGCTGAGTGATCTTCTCATAGTCTTTAGGTTAATACTCCCCTTTTGTAGTGCATTTCTTCCAAGACTGCAGTCAACCATTTCTTCTACAAGAATACAACAAAATCATGAAAATATGATTTTTTAATGGAAATGAATATGAATTATAACCTGCAAGTCTACTATATTTTCCTCATGAACTTAAAATATGATACCTCCATTGCAGGTGCCCCTAAGGCATAAAATTACAAGTACAGTTAACTTCCATTACCTTCCTGCCAACATACATGGACTAGACTTACCAAGTACCAGTTCATATCCAAAGCATATGTTCCTGTACATCTTTGTCTATGAAAACACTAGATCTTAGTAGTAATCTTAACACGTTTCCAACCACTACTTCATGCTAATGTAACTTTTTACATTTAGAATGCTATAATCTAACCAGAACCAGCATAAGAACTGCAATAGTAGCAATTTCATAAAATTTCTTTAAAATTATAATGGTTTGAAATACATACTATCAGGCTGTGAATGATTCTGCAAGCTGTTTTTCTTTGTTTGTAGAAGACATAGCCATTTTATTTTTTTATCCTGTGCCCAAAGAAGCACATAAATCACATCTCATTACTCAGCTCTTGTTTGCTTTTTCACATTTGAAGACTTAAATAAGCAGTTTCTTGAACTAAGCACAAAAAGAACAAGTGCTAGGTCCTGTAAGTGCTGGAGCAATTGTTCAGTACTTCCAAAAATAAGAAATGAATTGCCCTTACATTCTAACTTATTTCTTAACATTAAAAAAGTGACAATGTTTTTTTACATAGTCTTGGGACACAGAGTAAGACCTTTGGGACCCCTTAAGAGAGCCACAAAATAAAGCTGCCAAAACTTTCATGGTGATTTCCCTGACATGCAACAGGCACTGGAAGACTTATACACAAATTATGATCTTTTGTGCAGAACAGGTAATCATTTATAGTTTCTCAACATATCTATATGAAAGCATTTTTCTATATAAGAAGGACACATGCCATACGTTAAATCTAATACAGTACAGATAAACTCAGAGATTTGTAAGATCACCTCATCTGCTTTATAATGGGTTTGTTCTCAGTACTCAACTCACATTGGGGCAGCCTCTCCCTCAAATACGAGCTCAGAGCTGTGAGATTACTGTCACAGTGGATGCCTATCATTTCAGAATAGCTTTTACAGCCCAAAAAATTGTGGGCAAGGGACCTGCATAGCTCAGGGTATAGCACATAATTTAACCATCTTTAATTTTTTTTTTTTTTTGGACAACCATCACAGTTGACTACCACATCCTATGAAAGACCAATAAAACTGTATACACTTATTTCTACCATACAAATAACTTTCAAAATTTACCTTGAGAAATTTCTTGCAAAGAAACAGGATTAAGAGGAAAAGGTAGAAAATATTGAGTGTCAGCTGCGGAAGTTAAATGACAAGATGACTTTCTCATTATGTCTCCAGTTTCTCTTGGCCAAAGGTCTGGTGCTGTGTTGCTCTGATCTGCAACTGCCAAACCACTTTGAAACATAAGAAGGAGGAAAAAACAGAAGAATATGATATAAAAAAAAAATCTAATCATAAATATGTTTTGGAAGATCAGAAGAATTGCACATGTGTCACTAATTATTAGGACTCTTAGTTTTGCCTGGAATTACAAGATTAGTTGAGTGAGAGTATCTTAAAATTACACAACAGTGACCAATTACAAATGAGACATTTTACCTGTAATTCACAACATACATATATAAAAAATGTATTTTACATGGTTTAACACTGGAGTGATCAAGCAAACAAAATAAAGAAGTTTCAAAGTGATGCCTCTAGTTACAGGCAATTAATATGCCCTGGTGGCTCACTGACACAAACTTACTATTCACTAAGTTTAATGGTAAACGTGTTGTATGCCTGTTAACTGCCAAATTGTCCTTAGACTGTCTTACAAACTAGTCATGAAATCATTAGGCCATTCAAATAAAAACTTTCAAGGGCAAAAACCAGCAGTCACAGACAGGATCTTGAAAGAAATGTGAAGGAAGGGAAAGCAGTAACTAAGTGTCATGATACTGGCACAGTCTGTCTTGCACCAAGGATGAGAAGATGGATGTGTATCTTAACCATGCCTTAAAACAATTTTCAATTTTCAGTCAAGGATTCTCCCCTTTCATATGAAGTATGACTGTCTGCAGATAAAAGCATCTGTTTCTTAGGAATGTAACTAAATCAGAAAATATGATTATTTCCTTTTCTCTCCCAAATAATCTCTTCTGGTACCTTCCACACTGCTTGAGTGGTTCAGTATCTCCTTGCTTATTCATTCCCATAGGCCCAGCTTCCATCACCAAGAAGTTAGATGACTCTTCCAAGTCCTTGCCAAAAGACTAATTAAAAAAACAAAACAAAAAAACCCCCATATTCAGATTACAATTCAAAAAAAATGACGTGATTAAAAGCCTGCAGATTTTACTTTTGTATGATTTCTATATAGTAAAGGTCCCTGGACACAACAGGAAACACTTACAGGGAACCTTTGGAAAGACAAATTTTTCACATTTGAAGGGGAAGATAAACAATGTGCCAACATTTTTTTTTAATTAGAAACTATTTAACTGTTGCTACATTAAATATTTAACAAATCAGTATTTAAACAGATCACTTCAGATCATGTGAAGAGTCAATGAAGTCCTTTATTACATACTTACACCATCAAGGAACTCAATTTTCAAAGAGGACTCCAAACTTTCAGAAACAGTGTCGGGTACTTCCTCTCTAAAAACAGATGTCCAATATCTCTTCACCTCTTCAACTATGAAATATAATTAATTTGATGTATTTATTTTTTTCCTTATACATTACAAATATATTTATTGTCCATTATAAATATATACAAATATATATTATAAATATGAATACAAAAATGAAAACTTTTTCTTTATTATGAAATATCATAAATTTTTCACTTCATTATTGTTACTTACTTCAAGCAGAAACTGCTGAAGTATGTAACTGTTCAGCAATCATAACAAAAAAGAAACAATCCTAGAAAAAGTATTTGTTAGATACAATAAACAGAAATCTGTTACACCTGTTAAGTCATCGACATCATCATCATCTTCTCCCCCTCCTCCAAGCACAGCCTGATGTACACTTGGTGTTTGCACAGGCCTTAAATCTTTAATGCAACTACCAGAAATTTGATCAACGGGAGTTCTAAAAAGGGAAAAGAAATCAATCTTAAAAAGTCATCATTTTTTCCACATATAACATCACAGTCATTAAAAAGAAAACCAAAACACACCACACTACTTACTGTCGCAGTATTAACTGCTGCTGAAAAGCAGCATCTCTTCCTAATTTCATTGAGATGACCTTGCACCTCAGGGACTAACAAAACAACACTGTAACATTTATAAAAATATCCTGAAGATCATCCTTCCTTATCTCTATAAATCTCCTGTAGCAAGTGCCCCAAAATCAAGCGACCACATATCATTACCAGTCTTCAAATCCTACAATAAACTGATAACAAAGAGAATCCATCCGAATGCTACCTCTGCAGTAATTCTGAAATATGAAGTCATCAAGTCTGGTTATTAGTTATTTTACTAAAATAAAGCACCCTGTGTACAGTCACCTTAACTCTTGATAATATATCTAATGTTTTAAAAGTTTCAGTGGAATTTTTGTTAATGCTATTAAGTATTTCTGCCTTCTTTCATTAGTACCAGCAACTTCAACAATACCTTCTGTATTTCTTAAGCAAGAGTTTCTCCATGTAGCTCAGGCCATCCTTCTTGAATTCAATGTGGATAGGTTCCTTCTTAACAGTGAGATTTGTCTGTACCTCACAAATTCCCACAGATTCTGTTAGAATTATTTAAAAAAAAAACAAACTCATACAGCTATTCAGATTTATAAGCTTGCTATTTAACTACATTATTTGAATGAATGTCACATTAGTAGTCTATGCCTAGCTAAGTCTTTGCATAATTCTAAAATTTAAATGGCCAGCAGTATTAAAAAAAAAAAAAAGAAAAAAGGAAATCAGTATAATATTTTTTGTACATAAATACACAAAGAACAAACACCAGCCATGGACTAGAGGAAACAGACTAGCTTGCGCAAATGCAATCAGACAAGAGGTTTTTTTCATATTTTTTCATGCATACTTCAACTGATTGCATCTTTTCACTGGGACAAAGAAATATTAAAAGCCTGTGGAAGGCAAGGAGAAAATGTACTTTGATACAACATATGAAATCCTGAGCCATGCACATTCCTTGTCTCAGTTAAAAGCTGTGACTTTATGCTTAAGCATTAGTTCATGTTATGAATATGATGAGACAATGCCATAGAGAAGTACAGGGCCACAAGCTAAACAATCTGACCAACGCCACAGCTCATGACAAAAACTGGGATAAACACTAATCTGTACATTATTATAAAAACTTCAGAGATTGTTGATTTATAAAGGAACACAGAGAAAACTTAACAAGAAACACTTACTATTCTAGCAGCACATGTACCTTCACTAATTAAAAATCTGCTAACTCACCAAAATGGATCCTAATGTTTTTAAAATGTAATTAAACCAGAAAAAAAATCATACCTGATAGGACCTCACTGGCATGCAGTCGTTCTCTATGATCACAATTACCTTTTCTCCACTGAAGCAAAGCTTCCTGAAAAGACTTTGCAGATTCCTCTTCATTAAATACATCATTTAGCAATAATCCTTTGTCCTGATTTTCAAGGCCTGTACAGGTTGATTCTGAGGACGGTTCCTAAATCAGTGCCGAAACATAATTAATACAGCACTTCTGATGATAATCCTCTCCCCAGTTACATACAACAGCAACAATGTTTTTAGTACCAGCTATGGAAATGCAGGACCCTCTTTTCCAGGCTTAATCTAGCTACGCAATAATCAAGATCACGCAATTTTTAGGTGGTCTTGCTCACAACTAAATTGCAATGTTCTATCAAGAGCGAAAAACAAGTCTGCATAAGCACAGCGAAAGAACATTGAACTTAAATGCTTTTAGCAGGCAGAAAGCAGTAGCCCTGGCTAGCCCACACCCCCTCATCAACATGGGTTAGTGGGCCGTGCAAATCCAACAGCCTGACCCCTCACTTGGGCATGCTGCAGGAAAACCCAAGGCCACACTACCTAAGGTGTCCTAAACAAAAAAAAAAAAATATTTTTTTTCCTGAACTGTACACTATCTCAGCACTGCCTACTGATGTTAGGAGAGGTGAAAACTTGTCTGATGTGACCTGATGCTTGCTGTTTACTTCCTTCTGCTCATGATTAATTTTTGATTCATTCAAATTTACCTCCTTGAAGAAGTGATCAATGACTTCCAGTTTTCCAACACGTATATCAGCTTCTCTTTGTTAATGAAACATTACGAAACCATTAATTTATTATAAACATACTCAAACACTCCACAAACAACATATTAAAAGCAAGTAGGTAACCATATATTGAAGAGAGATGGTGACATAAGCACATAATAATTTCAATAATCAATAGTGTGCAAATGTGCAAGCAAAAATTCAATAATCTGAATATTTCATTAGGTACTACACAAGACAGACTACGTGAGGTGCTTTACACTGCACATATCATTTCAACAAATTTATGAGCTATGTACTTTATTAATGAAGTTCGGCTTCCAGAAGCTTTTCAGCAGACAGAAGCACATCTCTAGAGGTCAACAAGAGGAAAATGTTCATTTAAGGAACTAACTGAAATACTCATTCACACACAAAAATTAGTCAAGGAAAGCCCAAACTATAACGATGAGCTTGACTGAAAATAGCTAGAGAAGGAGAATAACAGTTTTACTCACACTGGGACTTTACTGATTTGCAACCTTCATCAGAACAAAGTAAAGTACTGTGGAAATGTGATATGAAGGTTTTTGATTACCAACTCTCAAATGATTATCAAGCAAAAACAAAAAATATTTTATGTTCATCCTTTCCATATGTTGCCTCCCTACACACAAAAACCAGAAGGAAAGATCCTTTGTCTCTAAAATCCTCAGGTAAGGCACATATTCTTACCACAAACGCCCAAGACCAGTCCAGGTACAGGCAGAAAGTGTAATCAGGAGGGGTCAAAGATGTCAAGCAGCCATTACAAAACTATAAAGTACTCACATCTCCTCCTTTCCACCTACTCTACACTATAATCGACCCAGTGACTTTGCAGTTGCTGGTCGCACATTAAATAGTGAGAATGCAGGGAGACTTCAAACAGCAATTACTTTCTCCTTTTGCAGGCTTCCTCCGATTCTTATACTGCAACGCAAGGTGAATAAGGTTCAAAGCTTACTCTATGAACATGTGTGCTTCGTCTTTTTCCTCAATCCTAATAGTTCATAACCACCCATAACTGACAGCAATTTTCTCCCCAACATTATCAACATGTTGCTAACATACATGGAAATCACAAAAACATATCCTTAAACTGAAAAAAGAGGGAATTTCTCCCTGTAACTGCCCTTCTCCTTGGCTCATTCTGTTTTTCAATGGCACATTCCTTCAAAAGTACATAGCTAAAGATTGTGTTGATTTCTTTTTTGCCACATGAAGAAAATAATCTTAACATTACAATAGAAGTCACATTCCTTTGAAAGAGATAATTTTATTGATGTAGCTTGATACATCTGCTCTCTTTAAGCAAGCACAGTTGTGTTACGTATGGTTCTTTCTGATGCTCGGGCACACACTATATAATAGCAGACCAATATCTGAAAGGCTCACCCTGCTGTGTTATTTGTATAAACAGCATGAAGATCTTCACTGAGATTTTGCTCAATGGCTCCAAAATACTTAACCAAGAATTGCAAAACTAATTTTAGAGAACACTTGCAAAGCTTATTTGTTCTGGCCTCATGGTGAACTTCCCAGCAGATGAACTCAGACACTAATTTTCTCCTACTTCATCATACATCAGCAACATCCACTCCCAAAGCAGCAGTCAGGAAGGGGGCAAGAAAGACCCAAGGCAGGAGCAACGTGACCCATGAAGGAAGTTAGAAAGCACTTCTCCGGATTGTCACAGCTGGAGTGAGCACGTTGAAATTTTCTATTGCATAATTTCTCTAAAAACAGCTTTTCCTCCTCATGCAGACAGCTAAAACTCTAGATCAAGAATCACATAACCTCACTTGGACTGTAATAACCTTTCCTCCCTTTGAAAAAAATGGAATTACAGCTATTTTCTATTCCAAATGCAGAAGATACCTTTTGATTTTACTTCCTGCACCCTCTTGTTAGCTCCCTTTATTAATAGAGACAGTTTCTAATTAGTTGCGGAATAGGATTGGAGAAAAGAGGGAAGAAAATGGGGGGGGGGGGGGGGGGGGCAGAGAGAATCACAACAGCTAAGGTGGAATTCAGCCGACGGAGCTGGAGGGATCACAGCACTCCACGATTCTCTGTTTAAATCCTTGTATTCTTCCACTGAACTGCTCTATGACCTTTAATCCCCACAAATAAACTTTCAACATCTCAATCCAGTTTGTTTACGACAAAAAATGGGATAACTGGCTTATCCCTTTAAAAAAAAGAAAGGAAAAAAAAAAGGTCTAAAAGAGAACACATTACAAATGTCAGATTTATCATTGATATCTTACTACTGCTACCACACAGTTTTCAGTTCTAGGTTTAAAAGATCTGCTACAGTCTATCAAAAAAGAAAAATCCTAAACAGCCTGCATTTAGATGTGTGTGGTGAAATATTTTTATACCCATGCAAAACAGCTCATGGAAAAAAAACTTTTATATCCACTGCATATTTCAGGATAGCACCTGATCCCAAAAAGATTATTTATCACTGGCTCTTTGTTACTCGCAGGATGGTGCATCCTTCTGTAACTGCTTTAAATTCTCACCTGAAGCTTTTCCATCAAATGATGCAATCTTTCTACTAACATACTATAAGCAAGGATCATTTCAACAAGGATGTATTTATCAAACCAAAAGCTTTAACAATTTACTGCACTGCTAAAAGGATTATATTTCTGGGAAGAAAGAATGAGATCATCAGATAAATTTTAGCTGGATAACTGAACGACATATCCAGTGATATCATCGAAAAGTAAAATTTGCCTTCGTGAAAATCTCATATGGTAGAACTGAAAAAGTTAAATCAAGACCCCATCTACATTTTCTACGTTTATATCAGTTTGCGTTCTCAGGGTAACCTTCATTCTTTGTAATCGCAACAATGAAATATGAATCCAAACATTTTTTCATTAAAAATTCCTGACATGGCTGCTCTTTGATTCATTAAGTCCAGCTCTAAAACAGTCACCATTAACACAGAAATTAAAGAAAATTAAAAGAAGCATAATAATATGTATTATTATTAAAGTTATTTAAAAAAGTGAATTATGGCATTTATCAAAACCAAATTTGGAATAACCTTAGGAGAACAAATATAGTGATTTTGTCCAAAAGATAAAATCCAAAATGCATTTACAATTTGGTCCAAAAAAAGAGTTGTTACAACTCACGTCTATGAAATGCAATCAAGCATTATGCATGAAATTTAAGTTTGTTACAATTAAGTGTTATACAATAATTCTAGAAGGAAACTTTACTACCCTAATTATAAAATTATAAAAATTTTATTGTTCCATAACAGATACACAATGAAGTTGTATGTTAGAAGTTGAATATTACTGTGCTGAACAATAAAATTACACACAAGTCTCCACTGTACTGTATAATATTTTACTTTCATCACACTTTATTCCTTTGAGAGCAGAATCCAAGTATGAAAGAATCAGGAATGCTGACAGTGGCATCTGACAGAACAGACATAATTATAAGTAGGAATTCTGAGTTTCAAGCTTCTTTATACGTAAATTACAAGATTGTTAAACACACTCACAAGGGTATGTAATAGTCTTTGACTGATGAACTGTTCCTCTGACCATTTTTAGTAGTTACAATTTTTTTTTTTCTAAACTGCTTGACATCCATCAATTTGGAAAAGCGTCAAATATAGCAGTAACAGTATTTCAAAGAGGCTGTGTAAAACTCTCCTGACGCAGCACTTTGTTACCTATTTCCACCACATCACACTACCATAGGTTCCATTTAACTCCTTTTTCTGAACTACAAAATCCATCAAGCCACAAGAAAAGCGCATGATTATTTTTTTTTTTCCCCAGTAAGTATTGCAATAGAACAGCTATGCTGTTTGCTTCTATGAAAGCTTTTTAACTGAAAAACTTTCTCCTGAAGAAGCAACTCCCATGTGACGGTGTGACATGAACCCCTTGGTGATCCCAGCAGCGCTTGTGCCGACCGGACCGGCGCTGTCGCGGCCCGCGAGCCTTCCTGCGGTCAGGAGTGAAGTACTCGGCAGCACAGTGTCACCTGGGGAGGCGAGGGAGGCGGGGGGAACTAAGGCCAAAGCAAACCGCGGTTCAACCCATCACACACAAAAGCGCCGACTTCCAGCCCGCTCCAGCGCTACACGCGACAGCATCACCCGCGGAGGGGCGGGGCCTCCCCCGCGCCCGGGCGGCCGGTGGGGACGCAGCGCCCTCTGGCGGCGCGGCCCGGCCGGTACCGGGGGGCTCCCGGCGCGGGAAGCCGCGGACAGCGGCGGGGCTGCTCCTTAAAACCTCGCAGGGGAAAGAAAAAAAAACGCGCAGAGTTTGCACTGTTGGGGATGATCAGCTGGGGTACACAGACAGGGCGTCAATTCTGGGGTGAGCATTAATGAAACCGCGGGGGGAGGTCGAGAACAAACATAACGAAGAATCAAAGAAGCAAAATCCTGGTGGTTCTGGTGCCAGGGAATTCTAACAGAAATTTAAAATCCACAGGTATTTTTTCCTCAGGAAAACAATTAAAAATCCCCCCCCCCCAAAAAAAACAAACAAACAAACAAACAAACCAAAAACCTGTTCCCTCTGTTTTCAGTGTTAGCAGCCCCAGCTGCTCTAATTTGCCATAAAAGCAGCACGAATATGTCCTGGCATGTATTACAGGGAGATGATCTTTCTAAGAGAGATGCTACTTTTTTAAGAATAAAAATGTTCTGTTCTTATTCAGCAATGGAACTACCCTATTTGCACATGTTACTTCAAACACTGACAACAGCATGGGGCTGTATCATATTTTGGAGGCTAGGTTTCCTATTTACACTTGCCAAAAGGCAAAATCTCTCTATATTAAATATAAATCACCTCATGCTCAATAATACTAATTTCCACTCTAACACAACCAGCAAAGTTGCAGCTCCAAAAGCAGTCAGAATTAAAAATATGCCCTGGTGCTTATCAAAGCATTTAAAATTACAAAATATTCACAGACCACTCAATTTTGTCCCATTTGCCTAAAACCATACATCTTATTTTAATCACATGGTAGTGTTCTTTACTTAGGTAAGAGATCAGTCTTCTTCAGCCACATTCGCATGCTGAGCAAATTAATAAAAATACAGCTTAAAGAAACTCCCTGTTAAAGAACTGATAACAGTTCTGATAACAGAATCATTTAATCCGTTTTCTTGCCATTCACAGAGATCAGCGCATAAAACCTCTCTTTACCTTATGCGTACTAAGTAGCTACCACAGCAAGAAATACAAGAATTAAAGTGGGTATCACCAGCATATTTAGGGAAACAGAAGAGAAAAACTATTACTATAATTTTGATTCCAGCAAGATAAGGTATTAAAATAAAGTAGGGTCAAATTAATCTCAAATATTTAAGCAATTTTTTCCTCTTTTTAAATTGCTGCACATCTAATAGTCACTATGGCACCTCAAGCTGACCATCTTAGAGAAGTCTTATTTTTCCCAGCAGAACAAACTGCAAAAATAAGGTATTAACAAATCTTCAATTCACCAGAGAAGCTAAGGCTAAAAGTTCAAATGAGCTCCTTGACTTTATCATTTCAAAATAGCAATACTACCATCAAAATGACTCTTTTTTACAGAAGGGGTGGAGGCAGCTGGTACGACTTCCACAGACAACCATAACACAACCATGTTGTACAGAAAAGCTAACATTCAGAAACCTGACCTAATATTTAGACCTGCTCCTGTGTTTTAGGTGTGCACATCACTATTTCCATATATAGATCTCTTCACGAAGGAGCCTGGAAGTAAATTCCGGGTCAGACTGCTTGTCTGTGCAGACCACACACAGCTTACAGCCTGCATAAAGGCAAGGTAATTAATTTTACAACACGTATATCATAAATGTATGTCTAGATACTGCCCCAAAGCTGCTAGATATACACATTATATTCTGGTGCTATAGAGTGATTTTTAAACCATTTACTTACCAGCCACACACTCTTCATTTCACATGGTCCACATGCTATCCCCTTCACTTCAGGTTTTTCATGAGCTACAGCATTTGCCATTTCATGTTTAAACGGTTCTTTCACTGGTTCTAAAAAAACAAACAAACAAACAAACAAACAAACCACCAAAAAACCCCACAACAGCCAAAAGCCAATAAACCCAGTAGTCCAGACTCTGACTTCCCTATTGCTTAATTGCAGCAATCTCCAAGAACCAGATACTCTACCAGAAGTTTGTGAGTTTTTATTCCGTTAACAATGATGTCTTTACCTTGAATCTGTTCTTTGAGTATTTGCAACTTCACTTTTCCTGGAGAAACCTATATGGAAGAATATTTACATATATATAAGGTGCTAATGAAAACGAATAAGAGCATAACTTCACAGAATCATCTCGGTTGGAAAAGCCGTTGAAGCTCCTCCAGTCCAACCATTAACCTCACACTGACCGTTCCCAACTCCACCAGATCCCTCAGCGCTGGGTCAACACGACTCTTCAACCCCTCCAGGGATGGGAACTCCCCCCCTGCCCTGGGCAGCCCATTCCAACGCCCAGTAACCCCTTCTAGAAAGAAATACTTCCTAAGAGCCAGCCTAAGACTTCCCTGGCGCAACCTGAGGCCATTCCCTCTTGTCCTGGCGCTTGTTCCTTGGGTCAAGAGACTCATCCCCACCTCTGCACCCTCCTTTCAGGGAGTTGTAGAGGGCGATGAGGTCTCCCATCTATATTCTATATTCTATTTCTATAGAATTAAAATGTTACCATTTCTAGGAAAATAGCTAAGCACGGATTTAAAGAGAAAAGCCCATGTATTGCTCATGACAGCCGTTTCCCTCCTGACCCACAACATGACACTGTCCCTGCCCGGACAGGTACGCGGCACGTGTTGCCCCCAGGCACAGACCCGCACAGCTTTCAGAACCACGCTGACTCCAGCTCCATACAACCCCTGCAGACATCTACCTACAGTTTGTTGCAGGAGGGGAGGTGTTACTTTGCTTTCCTTCTGCTTCTCGTTACTCTTCCATGATCTAGCACCCCAGTAACTAATAATTTTCAACATATTTGCTCCTCAGTTTTTCTCTGCAGAGCCCACACTGCATCCTTACTTCCCCCCCACACTCTTATGCATCTGCAGGCATTTTAATTTTGCCCTTTGGAAAATTCTGCCCCATGCATCTTCTCCTTAGGCATCACAGCGGAAATCTGAAGTCTTTGAAGCAGTAACAGCTCTGAGTTGCTTGTCTCAGAGAAGGGGAAAGAGAAAGAGGTGGGTTAAAGAAAAGCTTTTCGCTCTGATCCTCTCTTCTCATCACAGACAAGTAGGCAATTTTATTGAAATTGCATGTGTTGGTTGAGAAGACCTTCACACCAAACTGCCGCTGCTTCAAAAGACTTCAAATAGCAACTGCGACAGCTTAGTCCGAAGTTGTCATTGTCTGGTTTTCTCTTCAGACTTATATAAGCTTTATTTCAGCCAGTTTCAAATGGTGTCTCTTAATTAACAGCTCTCATTTCAACATAGCATACGTAGCATGGCTTCCAGAAAAAAAAAACCTCATGAGAGAAAACTCTTTTTATGTCCCACTCAGTCCAATTTGCATGCCTCTCCAGACTCATCAACGTCTGCTAAAGGAAAGGGGAAGTATCTCTAAATTGAATTAGTTTGGATTTGGGGATCCCCTACAGATTTTTCGTAATAATTCATGGACCAAGTAAAGAACATAAGCTCTGTTATTGCAACTGGTATTTTAACAGCACTTGGGAACATTATTTGATGACAGATACACCTAATGCTTGCTTCCATGACGTATAAAGCCTCAAGGATGAGAGCCTAAGCTATTAAAATGACGAATTTATTTCACCAGAGAATGAAATATTAAGATTAGGTTATTACAGTTGGAAGTGATAACACTCCCAACAATGTCCAGTCTTCAGCTACTTACAAATTTGATCAACTTTTACCATTCCCATACGTCTGCCTTATCCTTACTAATTTTTGAGAGTTTGAGCAAAATTGCTCTAGCCATTTCCAAAAGGAAATAAAGGCAAAATAGCGCGCGGTGTACATATTAAAAAGAAAACAATTTTTCCAATGATTTAGCAAGAAATTTCTCCATTCCTCCTTTTAGGTCTGAGCAAGGACGTCATAATCAACAGTGAATTGATAAACCTAAGTCCCATTTTAAAACACTAAGAAGCATTCCGTCCCAGTCCAAGAGAATGGACTGAACCCAGTCCTTGTCCAAGAGAATGCTTCAAAAAACTGTTTAACCCACACCTGACCAACTACCATCACTCCTCAGGGGATGACTGTAGGACTTCTCCAGTTACTGTGGGCCAAGGGGCAAGTTGGGTTCTCAGTCTCCTTCTGAACTTACTAAAAGAAATCCAGAAGCATCGTAATAAAGATTATAGCACATGCAGGAAGGGGGGGGGGGGGGGGGGGGGGGAATGAACCACAGAGTCATATGGAAGTTCTGCTGTGAATGCAGATGTCATTACACAGCAACCGAGTTAAAAAACTTTAACTGTAGTATATTTTAATGTTGTGTGCCTTTCTCATAGTTTTTATCTATGAAGACAGAGAACTTCAAAACTTCACACGAAGCTTTGTATTTCAGATTCGTAATACACATTAGACGTTTGAAAGACAGGCTCCTGATGACTTCCATCGCTACCAAATTAGACACTTACAATGTTAAATCTGTACAAGCAATAACTTGCTATATATTGCAATTAAAAAAACCAACAGATCACCAAACAGAACTTGATGTTCCTCCAGCTCAAAGGAAACCATAAGCTTGGCATGGAAAAAGAAACAAACAATCTGGAATTTTGCTCAGAAGGTGATTAACCTTTTATTTTTACAGTATTTAAAGTTCTCATGTTCTGTAGCATAAATCTAGTTCTAAATCTTGTTTTGTAAATAGTTTTACCTGCAAATATATTGACAGTTTACTACCTTATTATTTTCTTTGCTTTGTGAAAAAATTCGGGCTTGGATGGTCATTGGTCCTGCCTGTCCAGATTTCCAATGATAAGCACTTGATTTCCTATGAACAAAGAGCAAGAAAGAACTTACAGATTATGTCTTCTGTAAGCAAGAAAAGCATAAAGGTTTTCCTACAGGTTTTTAAATAAGAACAGAGCATCACAAAAATAAAATACTTGTCTACAGGATCATCACTTCCTCAAAACACAAACACCTCCCTTCTACTGAAACCTGCTTCACACCTACTTTAATAGTAGTAAATATATCAAACGTGTAAGAAAGTACTTACTTTTAAACCATCAAATTGATCTAAGTTTTTAAACATAAGAAAATCCCATCAATTCTCTAAAGTTTCTTTTAGTCAAATAAAAATGTAGCAGAAGTAGACTTCAGATAAGTCTTCATTGTCCCAATTCACTCTAACGCATTCATCCAGCACAGCTAAAACACAGCAGCTTTTAATAAACCAGGAACACATACCTACAATTAAGATTTCAGTGAATATCAGTTTCAATATTGACTACTATGACAAACCTGGAAGAATTTAAGTCTAAGGGAGATTAAACTGATTTTCAGCTTTAGCACACTGCATAATACACTATTGTGTAGTATTTAGCATTCAAATGACTGATCTAATTTGTTTTACAGAAAACCAAACATAGAGCAAATCAAACTAAAGTATACAAAACAAGGGGTAAGGAAAAGATATAGGAGGCAAGAGGGATGATCTTCCCACCAGTGGTGCAAATGCCAATGATTCCTGTACTCTGAACTCACCGTAACAACACCGTCAGGGTTTGCAGGTACAAGGCCATGAGCACAATACAAGAACAATATGGGGAAAAAAGTGCCATGTGCTATCTAGAAAATATTGCCTCAACAGCTCAAGCAAAAGTTTTGAGAGCTGCAAACAGCAGGCCCTTAGCATTACCTAGACTCAGGCACTGAGGTATCCAAGGCACCTGTACCTCTGGTGACAAAGTATGTCAGACAGAAATACAAAGGCGTGGGAGCGGATGTTGCAGAGATTTGCTGACATTTGGAGTGACCCAGTAACAGAGCTGAGAGATTTAAACCTCCACCTAACGCTTGCTTCACTACATTACACTTGCTTCCCAAGCCATGTTTTCCATCATACAGAAAATGTCTTTCTGAGGAGCTACACAGATGCATGTAACATGGGATCAAAGCATTAACCAATGATGAAGAACAGCACCCTCTTTAGAAACTTCAGAAATAAGACTGAAATGGTGGAAGAGAAAGTTTCTGTCTCCTGCTTTAAAACTAACATGACAGAGGAAAAACGGGGAAGAGGGAATAAATGAGGAAATGGGATCTCTGCTGCTGAATATCCCTTCCAGGAAGGATTTGTTAGTTTACTTCTTTGAAAAAAAAAAAGTCAAAATGTTACATGGAAGTTTAAAAATAAGAAATTCCTAGGGTAGCGTGTTTATCATTGGGAAGAAAGATCAGGGAGAAGAGACTGAACACTATTGTGAATTCCAGAGACAGTAAGAGTTCCCATCTGGGGCAGGGGGAGGTGTGGAGGGACCATCTTACTGGATTCCTATTTTGAAACAGAAACGTAACCTACTTTCTCTCTTCTTTTTCTCTGCTCATGGTTGACTGTAGTTGCTGTAATTTCTCCTCCATCTCTCTGTTTTCTCTTTCCAACTGCACTTTCTCCAACTGCAATTCTCTGAGAGTTCTGGAAGAATAAAGTGGTAAAACATTCATTAGAAATAGCAAGGTACCTGAAGAAGTTTAAAGTGGCAAGAAAAAAAAAAAAGTTGAAAAATTTGTCATTAAAGGCACATCACCATTCAGTCTTCCAGCAAGACTGACAACCGTTCTGGAAAATTTAGGGCAGGTCAGGTGCAAACTCACGGGACTGCTGACAGTGAGATGGCTACTCCAATATAAGCTTTGGTGTGGCCAACATAAAACTGATCCCATTATGCCTGTATTCAGAAAGGTTTGTTGCATAATTGTATTAAAATAAACTATCCCAGTGAATTCTTTAGTATTGTTTGTTTACAAAGTATACATGTTAGATATACAGAGTTCTAAGACCTAAAACTTACTTAGAAAGTAGATTAAAGGCTAAGAAAAGGAAGGCTTATTGATAGAAGTGTAGGGAAAATACTAGAAAAGAAACACATGATGATTCTTCTCGCTCTTACACAAATAAGTTCTATTTAATGTTGCATTACAACTTATTAAAAATGATGAAATAACATCTCTATCACAATCAGATAAAATGCACTTACTTTGCTTTTAATCTCACCGAGGTTCCAGTTTTTGAGCCTGGGAGTATTACAAAATCATTCATGTTCATGATACCCAGTATAAACTCTTCTAAAGAAGAGAATTTCAATGATCTACAGTTAGCAACCTGTTGAAAGGGGAATTCGATTGAAATTAAAACAGTAAAAACTTGTTACAAATCCAAAGTATTAGTGTATAGAAGGAGAGAAATGGAGCACAGAACTTGTTTATATGAAGTGCCAATAAAATCCTAGAGCAACTCTAAATTAAATTTAACTGAAAGAAAAACTTTTTATTACATTTATGATACCAGGGAAAAGATTCACTTGTCTGTTTCATTTGGGCAATTCCCTAAAGTTCAATGAAAGCAGTTTAATATAAAATAAAACACAGATTTCTTGAACCAGACCCACAGAAAGCACAGAGAAGGAGAAAATTGTATCAATGGCTATGAAATCAAACCATCTCAACTGATTTGGAAAGATAAATGTCTTGAGTCATATACAAATTGATACAAAGGAACACAGTAACTCACAGAGCAGAGTTATTCCCTGCTGTCAAAGCTTCAAGACAGTGGTATTTTAAAGACATTTTTTTTCCCCCAGGTTGTAAAATACTCTTCCAACAAGCAAGTTCGTACAGCATGGAATCCAAACTGAAGCTTAACATCCACACCCGCCCTGCGCTAGAATGTTTGCAGTGTAACTAGCGCAGACTAAGCAGGCTGCTGGAAGAAACATGCCAATGCTCGACTTCAAGCACAGTGCCAAAACTGAACATTTACTTGTGCATTATGGAAAAGGAAAAAAAAACTTTATAGTCCAGAGACTTACAGCTGACAAGACATTTAGAAACCGTTTTTCAACTGCTGGCTATCAGATTCCAGCAGAAAGCAGACCTAACTGAAACAATGTAGAGAAGCTTAGTATTTGAAATACACCAAGTGTGTAACTGAGCTCAAGAGCAAAAGCCCAGCTGCCTGTTTGCACATAAACTTGAACATGACCATTAATACAGTTAAAATGTGTCCAAATAATACCTCCACCCGTGAGGCAAAACGCCTGTCAATGGCATATTACAGTTAAAACATCTAGTGCCACAGAACGTAAAAGCAATGACATTTCAGTGCTGACAAAAATGTCAGATGTATGCACAAAACACGCTCCTTACTGTGCCAGAAAAAACAAGCACTTCATTCTTTCTTATCATTTCCAATTATTCTTTTATCACATTTTAAGATAAAACAAGATTCTACTAATTTAGAATAGAAGAAAGGTCTTCTATCCGTGAGTATGTGCTAGCAGGACTAGTGCCTCTAGACAGGCAGGGATAACACACTGGTTTTTATGTAGCCCAAAGGCTACCTCATAATAAAAACAGGGGGGTTTTATGATTGAAGCCAGCTTACCAAGCTCGAGGAGGGAAAGTAGGTTTTGTTTTGTTTTTTTTTTTATACACTTTAACATATCCCACTGGAAGCAAATATTTAAAGCAGTAACTTAAAAGTCGTGATAGCATCAGAGAGAAAACCATCCACAAAGTTTCAGGAAGACAGTAATATTGGGTGGAAAAAAAAAAGCATCAAGTTATAGATAACAGGGGATATAGATAGACAGAAGGTGATCAAAAACCTGAATTGTTATGAGAAAACATGTAAATTCATTTAATAGGTATTAGAACATAATCCCACGTTTGATAAGAACAGCTGTTAAACACTGAGACTGTAACATCTTAGAAACTCTTGGAAACAGACATGTAATTTAAATACAGAGTTCCCTTTTTCTGTCTTTTTGTTTAATGAATCCCTTTTCTCTAATACGTACGACAATTTTCCAGTGAGGCAAAGAGTAAAGCAACTCATCAGCATAAATAAATCAAGCATTAATTATCCACATCCTTTCTGCCTGCTCTTCTGCAGTACTCAAATTTCATCATTCTAGCAGATTCCTCTGTGCTGCTAATGGATATACAGGGCAACTGAACAAAACAGAAACTGTTAAATTAAATTCAAGTCATCTTAATTTTAAAGCCTGCATAGCTAAATGAACACAAATTCTGTATACCCTGTATCTCAGCTTAGCTCAAATTTCTTCCTAATCAATTTAAAGATAGCTTTATAACTTAAAGACAGCTGAAGACGGGTGCAGTTTATTTCAAACTACAGGAGTTTAACTAGAGCAGACTAAATTCCAACAGCTCTCTCACATCAATAAACCCATAACATCCAAAGGGATACTATCGTATATGTAGTAGCTCACATCCAATTATCATAACCATGAACATGGATTTCATGCTAGACTGAGTCCCATCCACTTACCAATAATTCAAATCAAACTATTTCCTTTGAAGAAGAATTCTCAGAGTAACAAAGAATTTATCTAGCACTGCTCTCCACCCATTTGCTGTTAATTATATCAACTGAGACTTGGAGACCTCTGGTCCTGCCAAACATTTAACATTTCACTAATTAGTAAAAAAAAAAAAAAAAAATTACATTTAAAAAAACACCAAAAAAACCACACAAACTTTGATTGCCTTGTAAAGCTGCTTCTAACAGCTAATCTAAATCCAGCAGTCAGGTATGCTAATGTAGTCTCTTGGGATAAACTCATATTTTCCCTGCTCCAATATCTGTGACATCAACCATTTCAAACTTCACTTCCTATTTTTAAAGAAATTATCCATTTCTGTTTAATGCTGTACAACATGCACAAAGCAAGATCATGAAACCCCGATTAAAACAGCTAAATGATACTTTCCCTAAGTTATTTTCCCATACTTAGCAATTGTCACACATTGAAAAGATGTATTGTCTCAATGACTCTGACAAGCCAACACCTATTTCTACCAGCTGTGCATCTTTCAGTTTAACCAAAACCTATGATTTCAACTCCATTTTAAGTAATTTCAAACGTGAAAGACACTAGCAGAATGGCTCTCTGACTCTCCATGCAGGCTACTAAAAACCAAAATAATTAAAAAATCACCTTATCAAGTATGTTTCTTGAGATAAATGCCTTATCATCCACATTATATAGCTACAGTAATTGCCCTGTGAACTGCAGAAGCAATGCCCAGAGCAAGTGAAGCAGCAGGTGGGGATAAGACCAGGTGAACAAATGGAGCAAAGTCAGTACTTGCCTTTAATGCTTCTATCAAACTCTAGTCTCTGCTAAGCGAGGCTCACAGATTTCAATCAGTCCAGACGACAGCTCTAGGAAAACACAGAACAATGCAGAAGAGCAGACAGAAAAGGTATAGAAAAACCCTGCTGTCAAAGCAGCGGGCTTTTTCTGTTTATTTCGTTAACGATGGCTGTTTTTCAAGACTGATGAAAGGTAGGAAGGACAGGGAAGTAGGAAACTGCTTAGAACTGTAACCTAAAACCAGAAATCTGTAAAGTGGGGATCAAGAGAAAAGTGTAGAGGACGAACACAAATTCCAACTGTACGGTACGTGGCGAGGGCGTTCCCAGACAGAACTTGGGGGCCCCTGCACCTTCCCCCACAGGTTCTCTCAGTCCTTCGGCACCGGCCCCGTGGCGGGCGGCAGCTCCCGGGGCGGGACGCGCTTGCCCGGGCGGGAGCCGTTGCCCCCGAGGGGGAGCCCCTCACGGCGGGAGCCGCCCCCTGGTGCACCGGCGGAGCTCGCCGGGCCGCGGCCGCGCCACCCCCGTCCCGACACAGGCTTGGGCCTCGGCCGCCGGGTCCCGCCAGACCCAACGTCCCCCCCCAGCTCACCCCCGCGGGGAATCGTATCGAACTGATCGCCGTCCCGGTCCCGCTTCCCCTCAGCGCTGCCGCCGCGCGCCGTTCCCATAGCAGCGGCGGCGGGAGGCGACCGGGCCCCGCGGGGCGGAGGAGAGTCCATTTGCCGCTGGGGGTGGGATGTGGGGCGAGACTACTCCGTGAGGGGCGGGGGGCGGGGGGGGGGAGGCCTCGCCGGCGCCCTCAGCAGGTCGGTCCGCTGAACCCCGGCTCCTTGCAAGTGTCTGTGGGTCACGTTCGCAGCTAAATTCAAACCCCAGGCCCCACCACCTCCTGTGAGCTACTCCTCCTGGGTGTCCAAGGGCTGCGCTGCAGGCTCCAGCCCGGCAGACTTTGCCACGGGTGGCCCAAGAGCTCCACACTCCAGAGGAGCAAAACCAGGCCCTCGTCACTCCCTGCTCCCTCCGGCTGGCCAGGCCTCAACTTTTCACTCACTGGTGTTGAAAGACCCTGCGAGTCCGTTTGCAGCAAGCAGACCCGGTGCTGCTGCCGCCACGCGCACGGTCAACAGCCGTCGGGCCCACAAGGCAAGAGCGAGGAGCTCCAGAAATCCTGAGATACAATAATGCGTTTACAGCACTTCTATCCCCTGACTTTCTAAATTTTCAGGATGTACTTTCTTCACATTTTTCTCCCCACATTAAGTGCAAAGGCTTTTCCACAGTGAACACAAAAATACGTGGCTGGTGTTGTGGGGTTGAAACAAAGAAATTGACTCGACAGTAAAGTTTTTTTCACTGTTAAGCACGTATTCCTTATCAGCAGCGCTGGCGTCACCCTGGGGATTCTCCACCATAAGGGGTCCCCCGAACTAGCAAGGGACATCGGTGTGCATACACAAAAATCATATATATTCATTAGATTTCCTGGAAAGGGGTGTCTTATGGTAATGAGTTCCCAGAATTCATTTACATAGTCCGAGCATGCATAGTGAAAATAGGGTGAGGATCTTTGGTGGCTGAGGGAAGAAGTAATCAGACTTCTTCACAGTGTTCGCTAGTTGACCTTCTTTCCAGAGCGTGCTCTGTAAAGTCCAGGTGCCTCCTTCCTAAATCAGCAGAATCATCCTCCCTACAAAAGGGTCTCTGTGTCTCTTTGTTCGAGCCCACACTTACCTTAGTTTTCCCATTCTAGCAGTTGCCCAAGTGTCCACTGAAGGCCTTGAGTCTGCTCTCAGTGATTTCCATAGGGAGCCTGACGAGCGTTTCAATCTTACCTAAACAGACAAGGGGACCTAAGGAAACAGTTGAGGAGTCAGGAGTCCCTGAGAAACAAACAAAGCAAAACACAAGCAAAGCTTTGAAACAAACGAAGCAAAGCACAAGCAAAGTTTTCATATATCACATCACAGTTTAGTCTCGATAATTGTCAGAAATTCATTTGTTTGAGCCCTTTCATTCCCTTTCAGGGTAATGCTTGGATGAACTGCACTCCTCCCAGCAGCAGGTAGGGGATGCCCTGAAAACCATGGCAGTGGGGGAATTGCCTCAAATTATACTGACTGTCTGCCCATACCAACTGAGATAGAGCTGGCTTCCATCCACCTTTCAGTAGATAACCCCAACCAGTACACAGCTGTGCTGCAAAAGGAAGCTATGTCCCCTCCCCAGCTCCCGCTGCTGCTGCAAGTCTTCCCACCTCATTTCAACCTTTATTCCCAAAGCCACTGCAAAACATGCCTCTGTTTATCTTTGTATCTGGGCTCTTCCCTGTTTTCATTCTAACTTATTATTTATTCAGAACTTCATCTCGGGAGGAACCAATATACTCTACCTCTGATTTAGGGCTATGCTTTAAGCAGCTAAATCTAAATCAACTAAGCTGAGTGCAAGGAGGCTTTGAATAGCTTTTCATACAAGTTATCCTATTATCCAGTGCTAACACTAACTGTTAGTTAGTGCTCTGGACCCAGAATGCTATAGGACATTTAATTTTTCAGAAAAGCACTATCTATGCCCACCCTGTAGATATGTGCAGTTGTAGATCTGTGCATCACTTCTTGGCTATTCCAGATCAAGTATTTATGTATCTGCCAATAAGCAGTAACTCCCATGCCATTCCCTCAAAGAATACCTAGAGTGCATGGCAAGATAATTTTTTAATCATATTTTTTCAGTTTATTTGCTTCAAGTCTAGCCCTTCCAATTTTGGTGGCTAGACCGTTATTTATAATTGATGCTCCTTTAGGGGAAAAAACAGTCTTTACAGAAAATCTGGCATTTCAGGAAAAAGCCCTGTTTATGTTCCAAGCAAAGCTTTAATAAGTGCAAACTATTATCTGTTTGAAATTTATGCACTCTAAGCTGTATTTCGTTTGGGAAATTTGCATTTGTCCCATATGTATTCAAAGCTAGGAGGCACAAAATAACTTACACAGTTTTTCTTGACTATATAATCTGTCTGGCAGTAATTTTCCTTCATCATCCTGGTTACAGTACAGTTTTCAAGATTTTACCCTGACAGGCAATTTGTGTTGAGAGCCTGTGGAAACACATATGGATTTTTTGATCTTGAGAAGGAATGGTAGTTTGCATAATGTGTATCAATCTAAAAATATGTCCTAATGCTCTCTTCTTTGAAACAAATTTGGAGTTGTTTTCTGTTTGACCAAAAATGTTTAGCGAAAAAGTAGAAGTAAATTACCACCTTTTTAACAAAATAATTCCAAAGACCATGCAGACTGGAGCCAGCTAAAGCTCTCTTACCTGGCAGTAAACGAGTACTTCAGAATAAAAAGTGCCATCGGCATCAGGAAAAAATGTTATTTTTAGAAGATGTTTACACAAACCTCACCTTTAAAAACACCCAGTGGTTGAATACAGAGGAGGCTGTATCACCCCAAACCCCGGCGTCTGCACCCTTCTGTCCTGTCTTTGTTGTGATAGAGCAGAGCAGTGTCCACAGTGTACCTGTGCCGTTAGCAATAGCCAGTGTGTATTCTGGACCTTATTTGGAGCATTGTTTTGGAGCATTTAAACATGTTCTTTCCTGCAGGAAAACCATGTTATTAGCAGCCACGTAAATACAGTTCTTCACATCACATATTCTATAATAATGCCTTACTGAAAGGCATTGTACATGGGATACTTACCTGTTATCTTTAAAGAATGTAGAAGTAATACATTATTCTAGATAAATTGTGTCCCAGTGATTGTTACAATACCCAAGACTACTTTTAATTACAAAGTTTCCTCTAGGAAAAATGCAAGACTTTCCTTTTAGTTTATATGTAAGATAATTTACTGCAGAAAAATTGGCATTCAACTTCCAAAACTTAAATGATTCATACTGACTTTGTGAGCTTTGAATCAAGTACTTTAGCTGGAAGAGTATCAAGAGCCTGTTTTGAATGAGGTTTGGACCATTAGATTTACATACATGGGAGATGAAGTAATGCAGAATTTGATGCTGACATTCGATACGTCACCATATCTGTAATTAGATTATTTAAGTTTCAGCCATTTTATGTGTCTTCTCTGGAGTTCAGTTCTATTTTTGTTTCATCTACTTAGATCTGATTTTCATAATCAAACATAATTTTGTAGTTTTGCAATCGATTTTCACAAATGTAGGTCACATAAAATAAAGGAGTGCATGCCTAATTTCTCCCAGAGTCACTTTTTCTGAAAGTAAATGTAAAGTTTATAAGGAAAAAACCAACTGAAATTCAACTAAAATCCATCTGGTGGAGTTGTGCTCTAAGTTATAAACCTTCTGTGCTTCTTAAGGCTATTCCTGTTGCCATTATCTTCCTTTGTTCTCATACTGCTCTTGACAACAAGGGAAGCCAGATTTGTTAAATCTGTGGGGTTTGTCTATTCAGTCCATATTAAAATAAACTGTTTTTGAAACCCTGTATTTAAAGCTACAGTTAGAAAGAACACCTGAGCACAGAGGCAAGAACCTTACCAAGACTGACTTTTAGGGTTTTGTAGCAACCCACATTCCTACTTCGATTTGCAATTCCTTAAATTTGTTTCAAGCTTCAGTTTCAAACAAAATAAAAAGCTGTTTATTCCTATGGTGGAATAATTGGAAGCAGCTTTTACTGCATCAGGACTGAGGAACTCTGAAACTCGTAAGATGTTTGTGAATGGATTTCCTCTTTAACTTTAACTTTAGCTAAGGTACATAGGACTTGGCCCGCTCATTGCAAAGCTGAAAGATGCATAGGAAAGTAAGAAGGTCTGTTAAGTTCAGTACTGGGAAGTTTACAGATCGATGAAAACCAGGTATTTGGGCATTCCCAGTGAACTCCCTGCATCGTGTTCTCTGACCACATTTCCATTCCGTAAGGCTCAGCCCATGAGACAGATGACTGTGACAGAGTTTGTGACCCTCGGGCTTGATTTGACCAATTTTACATCCATCCAGCCTCCTGCCACTCACAGAGGACGTGAGTCGCTGGGTGCAGCTGCATGCCAGTCCGGAGAGGTGGGCTGCAGGGAAAAACTGCCAAAGGAGGAGAGAAGGCTCCTCTTCAGAAGAGTCACTCTACCCCGTCCCTCGTGCGTCTGTGGTGGGCTGCAGCACCAGAGTGCCTACAGCAGAGACACCACCTCCTGTGAAGGTGAGGTCCCAGACCCAAGATTTCAAGCTTTCTGAGGTTGGAGAGCTATGAATTACCTTAATATTGAAAATTAAGAAGGAACAGAAAATAAAATTCTGTTTTTTCTCAGGCTCCCTTTGCTCACTTTCCATAAACATTCCTGCAGTTCAACTTCCACTTTCATGAACATTTACCAAAAGCCAGTTTTAAAATCTCATAAACCAGTATTTGCAGGAAATGAACTTCAAATTTACTCTGGAACAGCTTGCTCTTATGACCAGGCAAGAAATGGAAATAGCATCATTTTACTTACCTGACCATGCAGTACTAATACACTTTCAATAAAAGCAGAGTGTTTTTAGTCTTCAGGACGAGACCGCATTAGTTATTAGTTGTGAATTATTTGCTCCATTTTGTCATACAGCAGGAACCTTGTTTTCCCTCTTCCTCCACCATTTTTGGCAGCAGATACGTACATGGAATGAAAGCTATCAATCGATCAGCTGTGAAGCAAGTTATACTTTTAGTCACATCAGACGCCATTTAAGATGGTCTGGAGTATTAAAGCTGTTTAAATGCAGGCCAGCCCCTGAACAGCATAATCCCCTTTGCTTGATAGGAGAGAGCTGGGAAGCCAAACCCAAGCAGGGGCACGTTCGAGGAAGACAGCGGTGGAAACACACCAGCTATTGAAGGAGCTTACTTGACCCTTGTGGTCAGTGAGCTGAAGCTCATGCTCCACATCATAAAACACTCCAGCTTTTCAGCCTGTCATTCAGTAAAAACCCTGAGATCAAGGTCTCTATTATATGTTTGGTTTACTGTCAAAACTCTCCTTCACACTTCCCAGAACTCCAGGGCTATATTGTCATGTTCAGTAATTTTTTAGCATTCTTCATAAATAAGGATTTCCTTGCTCAGCCAGAGCTCCTCGTTTGATTAAAAACCTTGGGCTCAACCTTGGGCTCAGCTAAGCACATGCAAAAGTGAACTCAAAACTGCACAGAGAAACGCACATGAAAGCATCGGCGTTTACCAGCACAACCTGACAAAAAGAGATATTGTTCACCTCAAGGAGTGATGTGAAGACTAGGTAATCAATTTGTGCTTACAAACGCCTTGAAGAGAAAACACTAGTGCCTTTATTGGCCCTGCTTCACCCAAAATTCAAGCCAGAGTATCAAAAAATGGAGCCAAGTTTCAAGTTTTTTATGAGACCAGGTGAGTTTCAGGTTTCATGACCAAGTTTCAGGCAGCTCTGTAATCTGCAGCCTCCACATCTAAAGGTAAAGCAGGCTGATACCTACAAAGAAAAGCACTTTGCAGCAATAAATGGAAGGGATTATCTTCAGTGCTTCCAGTGAATACAGCTGCTGGATAGTGTTTTATTTGTTCACTTTGTAAGGATAAAAAAAATGAACTTGTCTTAAGCCATTCAGGTTTAAGACAGGCTTTATCTCCCTGGTTGGAGAGAAAGATTAGCACTTATTAGAGCCTAATATTAATCATATCCATTTATAAATAGGTCTTCAAATTGTCTAAAATATTTAAACATGATGAAATGGAAAGACTTAAGACAGCTGAAGTGTTAAGAGAGGGAAAAAAAAAAAAAAAAAAACAACAAAAAAAACCCCACAACAAAAACCTGAAGATTTTTCTCCTAAGATTAAAGTAGCTTTCATGGCAAAGCCCTAAGAAAAGAGAAGAAAATAAAAGACCAGATGATGGGAAAACAGCAGCCTTTGCTAGTGTCTGTACAAGACAAATTAAGTTATAGATGTACTGAAATCACTTAAGAAATTATGAAGACTTAACCATTTAGTTGCTGTTTCATAGCCAAAGACAACACAGCTGTTTTCCTTTGTCTAATCATTGGTTTGTCTGGGTGTTTAGACAGCCTTCACTTTTCATGTAAGAGTGTTAAAACATTCAGGTGTATTCAAGTATTAAAAATAGAGATGGCACTTTTAACCAAACTCTAGGACAGAGAAAACATAATGTCTTTTTCGTAGGCAGATATTATAGTGAAGAAGCAAGAGAGTTACTCGCTGATTACAGGGTGAGGCCAGGGGGCAAGCACTGCCTTGAAAACATTCCACATTTTAGCCCCCTGAAATTTCCAGCTCTGCCCAGGATCATCCCTCCCTTTTGCTCAAAAGCTTTACCATCATAAGTGAAAATGGTCTCTTATGCCCAAATCTCTGAAGAAGCTTGGATGTGAAAGGCCTTTTCTTGAAGGCTTTTCAGTAGAGAATCAGTGTGAAGAGCAGGATGCCAAGATCACAACCACAGTGATATCCATTGTTGAGAGGCCTTTGCTATCACGTTTAGAACCAACAATGGCTTTTTCCAGGTGTGTGCATCATTAAGCATCAAGCCTGAAGATTACTGTGTCAGTACTGTATTCAAACAAATGGACAGCAAGTTTTCTCTGGGTAGAGAGGGAATTGGCGGTTGGGTTATTACAGAAGGATGGGCTGAATTTGGTTTGCACCTTCTCCTCCCCAGTTACTGATCTAGGGTAACATGTTTTTAAATGCCCAGGGTTATACAGATGTGAGCCTAAACTCACCTTGCATCCATTCCTCTCTTCCTCAGACTCACAGCAGTACTTTTCTCATCTGATATCCCAAGTCTCTCAATGCTGCTTTTCATACAATCATTTGTACACTGTTGCTGCCTTTCCATGACTTGCTGTTAATACAGGTCTCATATAGGTCTTGGCTGTTTTAGGGCAGCATTTACCTAAACTGAACTGAGCAGTTCTGATGTTTGAAGTGGTTAATAATCTTTTCCTTCAAATTTCACAACTGCAGCATCTCAGTTTCTCTCCATTCTGGAATGAGAAAAAACAGGAAGCAGGAGATAGTATGTCCAAGATTATGTGTGTTTACAATAACGTGCACGACTTTCCTAGAAAGATTGAAACTAAGAAATCCTCAACTGCACTTTATATATTGACATTCGCTTGACATGGTTAGTGAGCGCACATCAGTTTTGCAATTTATTTCTCTAATAGGTCTGTAGAGCTTCTTCAAAGTCTTGCCAGGCTATTTCTATGTCATCATCAATATTTTCTTCAAAAATTGGATATGAGAGACAGCAAATGGGCAGTTTATACTTGAGTAATGATTAGCTTTAACAGCAATACCAAATTATTTCCCATAGCTCTAATAGAAATAGTTCAACTATTTCACATATATAAAAAAATGGAAGAATAAGACACAAAAAGGAACGCCGATCACAGTCAAGTTTTACAGCCTGAATGCCAACATATCAACTTTTAAAGAACTTTCACTGGAATTGCTTAAAAATATGAGGAAATATTGCTTATTTAGCACATCTGTAGGGGAAAAGAGAGAGATGCTTCTCTAGAGAAGAAGGTTTTCAATATAACCATTAAAATAATTCCATCTAGCAAAAGTTTGCACTTTTGCTTTTACTAGGCTTTGCAAGACTGCAGCCTTGCCAACTTTTGCTAGACTTTTACTGTTCATTTGTTCCAGCTCCTATATATTTTGTAGACTATGTGCAAAATGTGATAAGGATGGTTTGGTCTGCTTGTATTAAAATCCTTTTGTTGCTAAACCACTGCAATGACATATTGAAATAAGAAAAATCAAAAGCTCAGATCCTGTTTTTCTGGGCTCTTAGAAGCACATGTCATATTGCTATCATTTCTAACTTCCTGAATAACTTTTAACAAGCTGTACAGAAAGCACTGTGATCAACAGACAAATGTTACTGGAGTCATTGACATTGAAATTGGTGCTAGCTGGGTCAGAAAAGGTGATGGAGCAAAACATTTCTGCATCATCAAAGACTTTGTTATGTTAAAAAAAAAAAAAAAAAAAAAAAAAGAACTCACCTGATTCCTGTGCTCAAGTTGCTGGAAAACTTTCCATTATAAAAGACCTTTGCAACTTTTCCAGTTCTGTAATTAATTCTTGAATTGTTTGCAGCAGGCCTTCAGAATTCAGAAAGTCCAGAGAAATTACTTTTATTAGTTCTGTACAAGTCTGTGAGATGTAAGCTTTGAAAAGATTTCTCTCCTCCAACAATTTAATCACAGATACGGTAGCTGCCTTTAGGCACATAGCTCCTAGAGCGGTATCTGTATCCCTGGATAAGCTATCTAAATGCAGTGCACAATGGATGGGAGGGAGAGGAAGGCATCTCAGGAAGCTGATCTAAAGCAATGATTGTGCAAATTCTTTCATTCTATGTGAGAATTCCTTTCTTGTTCTCATTTTAAGAACTACAAGTGTCCACCTCTACAATACTTTTCTCCATATCCCTCCAAAAAAAAAGGGGGAAAACTTTGTCCCTTGATCTTCTCAATCAAAGAGGTCTCAAATGGACATTTTTGACCTCCCAGCAGACCCTCCTTTCCATAATTAGCAATTGAGATAGAAACATCCTTGGCTCTCCTATTAGCAGTGGGTTTTCCCTGGTCTCCTTCAGGCTCTGTTTCTGTGCTTTGTTCCGAGCTGTCATTGTTGGCCTCTTTTTAAGTGAATACCTTTATTTTTTTTCTAATTGTGCCTGCTTTGATAATGAATAAGAGATTAAGCCTATGAACTTCAAAAAGAGATGGTTTTTGGATCCCAGTTATGTTAGGCAATTGTGAACAGCAAGCTAATCAGACTGGGACACCTCTGAGCAGAAATTGAACTGTGATGCTTAGGGAGCTTTAGTATCAATATCCACAATCTATTTTCTGTGATTTTACATTATGATTTTGGACTTAGGTATCTCCGTTCTGCCTGAATACTGCTAGAGATGCCAAGGGTCTTTACTAGGTAGATTTCTTGCTGTGCTTTTCACAGAAAACTGCTTGCAAAATGCCATAAATTAATGTAATCATTGTAAACACTGGTACTCTACAAATGAGCCCTCTCTCCAAATAAAATCCTAGTAGAGCCCACGAAAAAGTGCTTATTATCTTATAACTACATAAAGGTGTGGCTGCTACAAATAGGGGGTGGCTGCTAGCTACATCTGTGTTAAAATTACAGCCTTGGCCACCAGAATTTTAGATGAAGGAATTAGCCTATGTTAGCTATTTGGCTATAAACAAAAATGTCTTTATAGTGTAAACTTTGTAGTCTAGTTATTGGATCATTACTGAGAAAAGACAAGATGGAATATCTATCAGGATATTGCTGACAATACCACAAATAAGGAAGAAAAAGAATCAAGTTCTGTCTAAAAAATTCAATAAATAAACAAGCAAGCACAAAACACCCGTTGGATTAAGAACAAAAGAGGAAAAAAAGGGGGGGAAAGCTTCACTGTAGAAGAGCTTTACTGGAGTCCTTTTTTGTCCCAAAAAGGAATAGAAATTAATCATCTCTGCTGGCATGACAGAGCTACAGACTTAAACATTGGTCCTGCAAGTAAATACAAGTGAAGATCTCCCTGTTCGAAAATTGATGTAAAAATCATTCCAGCAGAGGAATAAGATCAGATGTTTGCTTCGAACTCCAGCAAGCTGACAAAAGAATTAGATATCAAGTCACAGTGTGCATGAATTAATCAATATGGATTTCAAATACATCTCCGTGATAGTTGTATTAAGATAAAGAGACAATTATTGCATGGGCAAAGGATAAGCTGCTAGGGTAACAGAATTTTTATTCTGAAATTCAAGTTTTCTCATCTTTTTAACACTTAATGAATAAAACCAGTATTTAACTATTAATAATGAGATTCTAATTTCAGAAAATTACATTTTATTATCTTTATATGATTATTCCATACCTCTTCCACTTTGTGATCTTTTTCAGCGTTCCCGAAAAAGCATGAAGCCTACCTAGTCAAAGGAAAGGAAAATTTACTTAATGCTAATCATTACTGTGAACTTTGGTTTTTCATCAGTTACTAAATGTCCTTGGCATTAGAAAATACCACAGTGAAATGTAATGTCACAGAACATTAACAATTCAATTTTCCTTACCAATTAAGCTGACCTTACCAGCCCTTATTATTTATTTGAACAAGAAAAATCTAAACACATGATGTTTATTATAATCAAACTATTGCACATCTCTGAAGCTGATATAAAGTTGACTGCTTTCATGCTACATGTTGGGGTTTATTCAGCGTTTGATCAGTAGAGAACTAATACTTAAGGTACAGTTACTGATATTACATTCTTCCTATAATTCCTTGCTTTCAAAGACACCTTACATAATTGTCTAAATGCCAATCATAATCTGAGACTGTCCATCATTCATTTCTGAAGACACTCCAATAAAAATACTGATTGTGTAATTAAAACCAGGAATTTCTCTTCTTTTTCTGGCATCCATTTGCACCTCCTACAAATGACCTGCCATTGGTTCAAACTCATAATTTAAGAAGTATCTTAGTTTTCACATCATAAAACAGTAGAATTTTTTTTTTCATTAAAGGCATATTGTTAAAAATAGCAGTATGGAAGGGAGTGAGGAATTTCCTGTCTCCCCTTCAGCACCCATTTGCTGATTGCCATCATATGGTGCTGTAATAAAGTCCTAAAAATGCTGCCTAATAATAGTGAAATAAAGAAATGAAATGTGATTACTATTCCCCAGTTCAGCAGTGCCAAACACTACTACAGTAGCTGTAAGGGACTTGAACTGTCTGTGGATGAAGAACAAGGAAAGCTGGGATGAGGAATTAGGATTCTTTCTGAAAAATATTCCAGTATAAATACTTGTTTTAATGCCTAATTTGATTCAGAGACAGGGAAAAATCTTAGCAGAAGGACAGTGAAAAATCTTAGCAGAAGGACTGGTGTGAGAAGGAAGAGTAGCTGAATATCAGTTAAAAGTGATGTAATAAAGAAAATAACCTAATAGATTTCCGCTATGTTCTAGTACAGGAGTATTAGAATATCATAGTATTTTTTCTTTTATAAGAATAGGTCAGTTCTCCACTGAATGAAAAAATAACTTTTATTTTTGCCTTTTTTAAATCAACTACCCAAGATCTGCCTATTGATATATCTGCATTTCTCCCTTGCAAGTTGGAAGCATGGTCAAGAGTCAGAATCTACCACCACAGGCCACTGTCCCATGGCTCTTGCTTTGTAGTTCATTGTGCAGCAAAGAATAGTGACACATCGTAGTAAAATACTTTGTTAAATCACAAGTTAAAGACAATCAAAAATTATAAGGAGAAAATCTGTCTCAGTCTTTCTATGGACACTGTGTAATATGCATTCCCGTTAAGGACCCACCACAAATAATCATTGGTAGTAACTGGCTTGAAATAGCGGGTTGTTTTAATTTCTTCCACTCACGACACAGCATTTCATTTTATAACTTAGGCACAGGGCATATTGTAACTATTTTCTGTTTTAACTGTAGTTATTACTTCCCCTGCAGGCATTTGGTAAATGGAAGGCTTAAAATGGTCCATTTAAGTGACGTTGAATATGCTCAAGAGCAATGGTTTACAACTGCAAATGTGCTGGTTACGAATTAAAATTTGATACTGGCAAACTCCATCATAAAAATAAAGTCAGGTTATCTCCAATTCCTTCTTAACATCCTTGCTAGATGTAGCAAATCACTTTTTCTGCATTAAAACAAGTTGACAAGCAGCTTAAGGACCAGAAAACTAGAGGAGAAATTAACTTAAAGGCAAAATTAACTTTCCCAAGGTGTAACACAAAAGTGGTGCCAACCATCAGGGCCCAGCAGCCCAGGGTTTACTGGTGCTGTGCAGTGAAGGACTCTTCCAGTTCCTTGCTCCCAGACTGCAATATTCACAAGTCGAGCAAGCAGGGGTCCCAGTATGTGCAGAGCAGGAGTTTGTGTCTTCACTGGGGTGGGTGGCAGCCCAGGAAGAGCCAGAGCTTCTGCTTACCAAAACCAATAGAAAAAATCCCATTAAAATATAAGAAGCAAGATGAGAACTTGATAGCATGAACATTCTCATAATTTCTTTATGTTAAAACTTCAATTTTTATATTGTGAAAAACAGCAAAAGATAATGGAAAGAAGTACAATATGAAAATGTATTACTTAACTGAAGACTTATTTCTGCCTCTTCCTCCTGAATTTCAGTAAGTCGGTCTCAAATCAGCTGAACTGTAAAACATTTTTTCTACAGCTGTACTTTATGAAGAAGTGTTAAGACTAAGCTGGACACCTCCTCTTCTGTAGCTGTTGCAAAATCTGATAGTTCTCATGATTGTCAGAAATAAAAGCAAAAAGTTATGTCAAGTAAGTGATGATTAAGGCAATAACTAATACTTGGTATATGTGGAGAACCCCATTTATATGAAAATAACCAGTTTTCATTCTGTCAGAAAAAATGCCACACTGATGCTCCAGGGATGGAGAACTCTTTCTTACCAAAACTGCTTACGAGCAGCCTCTGTGCTGACACTGTTTAACTGTCCTGGGAAGTGGAACTCACTAGAACAAGCCTAATCAGACCAAAGTTTGCATTCAGAATCTTTGTTACTATTCTTATTTGCCCAGAAAGAGAGCTGTAACAAAATTTGCAAATGTTTCCTGTGAAAAAATCGCAATGGTATCAGCCATTATCCTTTAAATAAAATTAAAATCTAAAAGCAGGTACCACATGGAGTCTGTCTACAGGTCTGTCACTCCTATCAGAAGAAAAATTTCTTTGCTTGTGTGAACAGAAATGTTGATACGTGTGAAGATAAATTTGTGTTCATGGCAAGAATTTGTGATATATGGCAGTATGTATCCTTTTGCAGAAGTAGATTATTATTTTTGTGTTAGTAGCGCACCATCCTTCAGAGTTTAAAACCCTTCATGGTCAAAGAAAATTTCCCTGCTGAGTCAAATTTCAGGTTGCAGTAATGGCCAGGTGCATCGTTGGAAGTCATTTACGAGACAGACCTTTTGCTTGGTGAGTTCCCAATATCACAACTCCTTAAGCTTTAGAAAATATCATTCTGTATAACAGTATTAAGAAATGCTTCTGACGGCTGAGAATCTAAAGAAGATCACTGATGTTTTCAGAGCAGCTTAGCAACTTTCCTGTCCTTTACAGATTAACCGTTCATGTGAACAGGCTATGGTGGTGCTGACTTCCAGTTCCACTGAGCAGAGTCTTGAATCTGTCACGGATCACAAATTCATTGTAAAACAAACATTTAGGACATAGGGGAAAGTGGAGAATAACTGGCAAAAAATGATTCTGCAAAAGCTGTAGAGAATTTACCATCTGTTTTGTTTTCTATCCAGGTACTTCTGGGCTCTGAACAAGCTTTTGTGTCTTGGAAATTCACCAGTTTTATAGCCGTCTGAAAAAATTCCTCGTTGCTATGGCAATACCATTCTTTCACGATGAATCCTTCTTGAAGGTAGAGGACATTGGCAAGATTAAATGTAAATCTCTTTTTTTTTTTTTTTTTTTTTTTTGATCCTGTGACAGACAAAAGTGGCTGGAGCGGGGAGAATTTCTCACCCCCAAAACAAACGTTACTAGTACCATCTCCATTTGAACAACATAAAGCATCTGTGTAATAGCGTTGTTAGCCATCCACAAAATGCATCCATAATCCGCTGAAACTCATGGTACGGTGCCACCGATGCTGCTTTGTGAATGAGTTGCAATGTTCTCAATGTTGCCCTTATGCCTGGAGGTCTGTTTTAATGAAGCAGAAAGTTGAGAGAGATCAGTGATGATCTCCCCTTCCAAACAGCCTGTTAGTGCAATCTTTGTAAAAGTGATAGGGAAAGAAATTAGATGTCTGTGAAGACTGGCAACATCCTTGTCAGGTTCACACAAAAGAGGATGCCTTGTCATTTCATGGCAAACCACAGCAGGTGGAAGCTACCTGCAGACACAGGCACAGTAATGAAGGCTGAAGAGTGTATGAAAAGAATATGATAGCAAAGCTCCCTCTTTTTTCCCCCCTCCTTTATTTTTCTCCCCTTTTTTTTCCCCATGCACTCTCTGCCTGCATACCAACACAGCCCCAGCTAAAAGTGCTCCAGATCTGACCCTCAAGATGAGCAGCATAGCAGAAAGACAGACATGGTAACGCTTCATATCCTGCTCCCCACTCAGAGCCCTCCTATAAATACAATCTGATGGCTACTGACGCCACTATCGACCCTGCTTGTATAGAGTAGAAAATAAAATGAAGCCACCCCTTCAGCATTAAGACCTAATCTATCCTTCTGCAACTCAGACATGTGCAGTGATTTACAACCAAATTCATTCCGCCCCTAAAATGCACTTAACATCACAAACAGGCTCAGGGACTACTCTAAAAAATTAAAACACAGCTCAGCATAAGCATGGGAAACCTGTCCATTAACCTTCGGAGTTTCTTCAAAGGGTAATACTGAATAAAATTCATTTCAAACCCAAAACATGAAAAAAAGCAATTTAAAGATAGCGTACCAACGAGATCTTTTGGTCTCTAATAAACTGATGCCAGGAGCTGAAAATACAAAGTGTTTGACTTATTGCTTCTCAGTGTGGGTAGTATGTTAGAGATACAGGTGATTTTTTAAGTCACTTGTCTGCTTTGGCTATTGTTAGTGAGAGTACTCATATTGTGAAATCTTCAACTTATTGACTACATATTTTATTCTAATTTTTATTTTTGAAGCCTGAATCAACTGCAGTTCCAAAGCATCTCTACTGATGTCACTAGCATTACAGCTAATCTGCTTTATGCCAGTCAATCAGTAGTTCAGTTTATTATGGCCTATTTTTTCCTTTCTTAACTTCCATACTCATCTTCCTCTATTCTTCTGACGTTGTCCTCTTTACAACCTTTGCAAGATATGAAATTCATTTAGTGTTGCGACCACCTACTCTCAGTGCTCTGCTCATACCATATTGTATCAATAGGCAGCCTGAAGAGAGGCCGTTTGGCCAGTGACTGACTGCAGGACACTTGGCAGCAGTCAGAGAGGGGGTGGTTTATGCAACCGGGCTGTTTAAGTATTTCTAATGGTGGGGGAAACAAATTGTAATAGCTAGTAATCACCTGCCTGAATGAACAGACTTGCCTCATAGACCTTTGGTCTAAGAATACCTGATAAAAGCCAGGTTATCCCTTGGTAAATTCATTTTTTTGAGAGACTAGAAGGGGCTCTGGTAGGAAACAGTGGTTCAAAGCAGCATCAAACGTGCTGCAAACTTATTCTAAGTGCAAATCAGTGACTGTACTTGTTAAGATTGCATTAGAACAATAAAAAGTAATTAAAATAAACTTACTACCTTTCTAAGTTTTGAGATGCAAATACTGCTTTTAGAAACATGAATTCATCTTTTCCATACAGGTTGCATACATTTAAAAAGTATTATCAAAAACTGTAGAATTGCCTTTTGAAGCATTTTTTTAATCTTTCACTGTCTGTCTTACTTTTCTGAAACAAGACAGTTGAATACACTCGTTAGGGAAGGCTGAGAAGAGAATGGAGGTTCTGATACAGGACAAGAATTTGACACCAGAAATCTCTTGTGATAGTAACAAATGTTTTGTTCCCCCAGTAATTTTAGTGAGGAGCTCACGGGTAAAGCCTGGACACACAGTAACCCTGCGTGTCAGATCGTAACGGAACATGTGGCCATAACCCCTTCACAGAGACCAAGTCACTGGGGTCTCCAGCCACCTCCTGCCTGGTCCCACCGTCATCAAGGCTGCAGCTGAAGGGTGCCTGCAGAGCACCACGCACACTCGTACTGTGCGTCAGGACATCCTTGTCTAAGGGTTTGATTTTGCCTGTATCGAAGCCAATGACAAACCTGGCTTCCAGGATGTAGGATCAAGCTCTAGACAATGTATATTTAATTCCAGATGCTTTGGGATTTGTTTCTTTAACAGTGTATTCCACAGAAGTGCCTACATAATCAGTGTGTCTCTGAAGGTCAAAGATGATCGTTTTGATAGGTATCTTTAACATACTTTTAAATGAATCCATTTCTGTTAGAGTTGTTTGCTACATTGATTTGTGGTTGTTGTTACTATGTGACAAACACTTCAAAAAATAATTACTCCAATTTACGCCAGTAGCAGGGAATCCTTTGTTACACAGTATAGACAACAGGACATCAGGGCATACTCACCATCATCTCAAAGCTTGTTTTAAGTGCTTGTCCCTCTAACCCCCACTGCCCCATTTCAAGAAGCGGAGCAGCACCAAAAAGGACGCGGAGCCTGATGGAGATCCACTGCCAGCTGTGCAGCACTCGGCGTGGCAGGGACGGAGCTGCCCCCCAAGCCAGGCACAACGCAAGGACAGTGAAAGCAGAGCTTTGCTCTTAAGCACTTGTCATTACAGCACGGGTTATTGCACTTTTTCCCCTCCGAATGATTGAAACCAATTAAATTATTGAAACCAGGAAAGTGACTTATCTTCAAAGTACTACACTTCTCTGAGAAAATTAGATAAAACTGTACTGACTTTTCTAAAGTTTTATTGCTCAGTGTCTTTAGTTCATATTTAAGGAACTCACCTACATCTTTCTGGAGCATTATCTCTGACCTGTAACAGGACTTTTTGTATATCAGCCTTCTAAAGTAAACTTCTGTATCTGAATGGATGTCAGATCTAATCACACAAAAATCCATGTAAGTGAAAGTCAAAATTCATATTTATGGCTTTCTTACAAGTATCATTTGGCTTAATGTAACATATTCCTTTAAATGCCCCACTCACGGACACAATAAAAATTCTTTCACAACTAGGAGAGAGTTTCTTCCCTTTTGAGAAACAAGTTCGATGATTGACTTGTTTCCCTGATTTAAGCAGCAAATGCTATATGCACAAACGTTGTATCACTCTTACACGCAACACCAAGCGCATACATTATTTTAATTATTGTGAAATTCTCTGCTGCAAATAGAGAGTGGCTCTCATAGCAAATATGAACCTGGATTTTCAGTTGTATAGCGCCTCCATCCAAAATTTTTAACTCAAGATAACTAAAGGTACTGGTATAAATCTGACCTTAAGTGACATTTAAAGAATAAGAATTTTTTCACTGAAGCTTGGAAGCCCAAGTCAAACTTTCCTTTAGAAATGCTAGTTTCAGATATTGACTTAGAAATACACTTCAAAAGGATCACCAACACCCACACACCCTTTTTCCTCCATTCAAAGAACTGCCACAGCATATTTATTTTCTTTTATGGGAATCTCATTTATCACTGGACAAGCCCTGTACAAAGAAATAGGATATCTCTAATGTGTTAACCTAGAGTATAAACTTCAATCACATTAGGGAGCTGAAGGCAGGGATTTTAAAAGCATCTCACTTCAGCTCTTTTGAGAATCCTGCACCAAACCCATAATTCTGTTTATCACCTGCACTGTCCTAAAGGCATCATCTGAAAAGGAATAAAACCAATGGGACTCTTCCCATTTACTTTAATGGGCTTTGGATTAGTGCCCAAACATGTTAAGTTTCAGAGATAAATATATATTTAATTCAGTCAAGTTTTCCAAAACAGCTTCTGTTGAGATCAATAGCGAATTTACCGGTCTTCTGGGAAAAGAGATGAGGCCCACGCTCACCGCTCTGCCGTACTGCTAAAAGCTTAAGCAAAAGTAACCTGGATTTAGGCAGCAGTAATACCAAACACAGTTTAAAATATTTAACTTTCTTCTGTTAATAGCTGTCACTAACTACTGTTGCAACGCTGCCTCATGTGAATAACCATCACTAATACATTAACTGTTCCCAAAAGCCATTTAGAGGATTAACATGTACAACTACCTGGAAAACAGTATCGCACCTCCCCACGGTTCAGTTTTAAAGTAGCTTTGCCTTGAAAACTAAAGACTAAAACAAGGACACAACTAAGCTTCTCAGGAAAAACAATTTGATTAATGCACTGAGGCCCACAACAGGCATGTGCCAGCTTTGTACCGAGGGGCTGCTGTCCTGATCCAAGCAGTGTTAGCTGGACTGCAGGTCTGCCTTCGGTAAGAAATTAATGGAGGGAACAACGTTTTGGTTTAACAGGATGACGAGACCTTAAGAAACACTCACTTCCCTGCCAATTTACCTGATGTTTTTGTTTACCTCGCAACCACTTTTGAAACAGAGCTCAGAGCTCTGTATTTGAAACCACTGTATTACACAGGGTTCATGATGTTCTTGTCCTGCATGGCTCCACGAGGAATTGCTCCATCCCATGCCCCTTTCCTTTCTTCCCATAGGGAAGGAAATCAGAAGCAACTTCTGTAATCCTCCTTTGTCAGCACAGGGGCTGTGATTCAGCCCAGCCTTTACCCAGGGCACACAACACAAATGCAAAATAAATTCCTCAATTGATCACTAGCTGAACAGGCCTACGTGAACAAAACAGCTTTAGCCTAAAAGCAGTCTAGTCTAAACCAGAGAAATATTGTGACATTAAAAGCACTGAAAATATATGATAGAGCATCTAGAAAGCTTTTAATCTGGATGAACTTGAGATAAGGCTATTGTCACTTACAGGAGTTGTCACAAGCACATTGCAACTCAGTAACGCATTATCCAGCCTGTATGTGCTGTATCTATACCAAAAACATTATTTGTGGCTATTTTAAAACATTCATTGTCACTCTGCATATTTTAAATTTCAATATTTCAAGCTTTAAAGGAAGAGAATGCCATAAATAATGTTTTAGAAACTTCTGAGATTGACCAAAAAAGCTTTCCTGTAGATAAAGGTGACCCTAGTTTAAAGTCCAGTATATTGCCATCTTCTAGGACTAGAAGCAGGCTTTGTGGGAGGGCAGGAATCTTCTTTGTTCAAGAGTATAGAGATTTAATTTCAAGCCCTGAGGACAGAAAAAAAATCAAGCCTAAGTCACTGATAGCCGCAAAGCTGTTGCCCATTTGCACCTCAGACCTGCACAGTGCTGATCTGGGGCAGATGTGCAACAATTGCTTTCCATTTCTGGGAGGCAAGAAAGGGCATCGCTACAGCAGATCAATTTTTAAAAATTGGCCTCTGCTTGAAACTCCTCAGCTTTGAAATTAAGTTTAACTGATATGAAGAAGAAAATGTTTCGTGTGAGCATCAGGCAGTCAAAAGGGAAAGTATCCTCCGCTCCCGCTGTGCTGGCAGATACATCTTTCTGTCACCCTTCATAATAATCCCCGCTCTGCTTTTCACACCCTCTGACCATGCAGCGGTCAGCCAAAAATATCCACTTCTACCCTGTGGTTAAGACCCTCCTGTTGATCTTTGCCATTCCATTTACAAACCTACCTACAGACTCACGTGTAAGAACTGCTTGTTTCATTTCACTGTGCCATTTGATTATTTTTGTTATAGTTTTATTTGATTAGTTTAGTTATATAATTTTAATTATCTAATTTAGAATTAGTATTTCTCAGAGCAAGGATAATTTTTCACCACTTAGCATCAAGCATCTAGCATGCAAGTAATTGAGGTCCTAAAATCATTAAGGCAATAATACAGGAGAGCTGTGAAAAATTATCAGAGAAAACACAGACAGAAGAGATGAGATACAGTTCTGGAAAAAAAAATATTTAAAGTTCTATTCTTCAAGTCTTTGGCTTAATTACTTAACTCGTCTCAGCTTGCTTTACTTCATGAAGTTGTTCACTGATTCTTATATCCATGCCATTAGGTGCTAAAATGGCTCTGAATTTATGAACACATATTTGATATTACCCATTATCATGTTACTATGCAACTGTGTTCTTGTAGGAAGAGATTTTATTTACTTTAAAATTTACATGATACTGGAAAAAACAAGTTTTGACCTTGTAAACAACTATGCACTTGAGATTATTTTTTTTAAAAAAAGCATATGTAAACCTGAACAGTCCTGTTGAATTCAGTGTGACTAACATCACAAATCTTTACAGGATTTGGTCTGGAAAATTACACATGTAAATTATTCCACAACAGAATATTTTGCATATTGACTTAAACTTGAGGATGAGCCAAAATACTAACATTATTTCAGAAAGATATGTAAATTGCTTTGAATAAAATCCTTTTAATAGTGAGAAAAAATATTTTTCAGTAGAAATGAGGAGACAAACACTCAACCACACATTGCAGAGAGCTGTATTTCCTCAGTAGAAGCTGCATCTGAGGTTGGAAACCAGCTTGTTGTTTTCCTCCTATAATCTGACCTTGCTCCTTAATGAATAGCAAAGCTCCCGGCGGAGAAAGAACTAGGGCTTGAGTTTTCAGAAAAAGTACCTCTTAAAACATTTCTGTCAGTTTAGGCAAGCACTTGAATAGTCAATTACTTTCCCCAAATTTATCCATAACAGGTATTAAGCTGGAAAATGTAGGAAATTAGGTTGTCTACAGAGATTTCTTGCCCTTCAGATTCAAAAAGGAGATTAGAGTAAAACAGTGTCAGAATATTGGGGTATTTTTTTTCATATCCAAAGAAACATGAAATATTTTTTTCATTTTTTAATGCAAGGAAAACAGAGCCATGATTAATGTTTTGCCACCATCTAATCCAATCAAGCATCCAGCTCAGCTGCTAATTGTCATTTGCATATGGCTTCACAGATACAAAGGGACTTCTGATATAAGTGTAAGATCAACTTTGGGGTCAGTACTTATTTAATCTGAATTAATGGATATCAAATCTTGGGGACATCACATGCTCAGGAAGAAAATCCCTGCAAACCAGATTCTTCTCTGACCTCACACTTGCATGTCTCATTTTAGTGTTAGAACAGGAAACTCCTACAGAAAACCTTAAATTTGGAAGAGGGTAAATAACTGACAAATAACTTCTCTAGACCCAAACTATTTGGTTTAAATCAGATCTGGATTTGATCGCTCTCAGTTTTAAAACACACCAAGAAAATCCGAATGCCTTCAGCTGGACTTCAGTCAGAGAAATGATTCAAAACGGACAGAAAAATCCATAAAAGCAACCTCATTGATTTCAGTTACTTTGATGAAAAACACAGGACAAGCTAGAGAGATGGGATCCTAGTTAGGACCCAAGAGCTGTGTAAGGACAAGATCCCAAGTAATGGCTGAAAATGTTGCCCCTAAGAAAAAAGGGAGTTCATTGTAAAAACTAATAGCATGTAGCAAAGGCAGTTTCACTCTGTATACGGCATTCTTTATACACCCCTTTCTTTGTAAGAGAAGGTTTATTTATCTTCCAGCTTTGCTTGCTTCTTATTTCTTTTTAATCTTGCCTTCACTGCACCCTCACTCACAGAGTTGCTTGCTTTTTGTTCATGATCATGAATTTCTTTTGGGAACAGGCTCTTCTCATCAAATACAGCTTTCAAGGCTACAAAACAGGAGTGAATTCCACATCAAAATCAGTTATACATTTGGTGAGGTGCACTGTGAAAATCAGGCCACTGGAAGAGGAAAAAAAAATAGTCAGAGGCAGACCTCAAGCACTGTACTTCACAGAGAACACCACTGAATTTTCTGCTTCCAGTTCTGCTGACAAGTTTAGCTTTTTGGTAATTTTTCTCCCAGTGAGGGAACTGAGGCTTGTCCAGGCCTGAGGACCATGCTGTGTCCATCTCTCCCTTGCAACCTTTGTGTTCATTGGCCAGGTCTGACAAATCTGGTGGAAGAGTGAAGGTCCTAGAGAACTTAATTCCTACAAAACAGGAAAACAGATGGACTGGATGGAGGAGAAAAAGCCTTTCCCTTGGAGAGGTACAGCAAGGTAACTTTGGTGCCTGTAAAAGATCAGGGGAGGACAGCCCTTCTCTGGAGATGCCTCCGTTCCTGCAAAATCCTTGCCAGAGCCAGCACCTTGTTAGGCACTAAGTCAAATCTGGTCAGTCTCAAGGGAGAAATCCCTGTGAATGTGCCTTCACTGGTGCTTTTGTAACTGCTTATTATATTTTATTTCTTCCCCACTTAAATCTCTGTATTAAAAATTAGCTGGAGATCCTGAAACAACCAAAGGGAGAGGCCTCCCTCCCTGTACCTGCTGCCCGTACCAAAACCCTTCCAGTGTCAAGCAGGACTTTGCTTTTCACTTTTTCACAGAGGCAGTTATAATCCCCTGCTTGACTCGGGGAGACTAGGATGGCTTTTTTTTTTTTTAACTTTCTCCAAATCTCCATTCTTTTAATGTATTATAACTTCTATCCTGCTATTAAGGACTCAGAAAAAAAATATCAAATTATCCTCTATTGAAACAAGAGCATTAAAACTGTTCACTGAATGTCTGCATGACCGAGCAGGTTTACCCTGCAACCATTTATTTACATATTTGCGGCAGGCTGATCTTCAGGGATTCCTCCAGCCCCAGATTAAGGACAAGATTCTTTCTTCTCATGTGCATATACCCCTCCCACTAAAGTCAGACTAGTTCATGAATAAGAATTAAATTATATTCACTGAGCTGTTACTATGACACCTGATAGTATCTCATTTGAGCAGTGTAGGCTGGAAGCCTGTACTACTTTCTTTGGGAAAGAGGCCCGAGGAATTAACTTGTTAAGAATTTCATACACACATTCATTGTTAACGAGATGATGAGCATTAGCTCATCAGAACATGGATGAGCTGCAGAGATCAAAATTGCAGCAGCCATTTACGCTGAAAGTTCACTTGCATTTAACAAGCTATGAATCCAGTGGGCGAAGACTGAATTTTATTCCCAAGTGATTGTTAACACTGTAGAGACCATTAAAAAAAAATAAAATCAAAGGTACACAATACTCACTGAGCCCTGCTCATTACTGCTTAGGCAGGAAACGATACCTTTTGTGCAGAGTAGGAAACCAAGAAGCAAAAAATTCAAGACAAGTTTTTGTCCAAACTGTGGAATCTCACCTTACAGCTATAATTACAGGTACTTGGCTCTTGGGAAAGCTATAGGAGTTTATCTATTGATCTCAGTAAGCTTAGGATGAAACTTGCAATGATTTAAAGGATTAGAATTTTAAAGATGTAAGCTGTATTTCTGGCTTCAGTTAATTAAAAGGTACATTAAACTAAAAAAAAAAAAGCTAATTAATACATTACTGGGCTTAACACTTAATTTCAGATGCAAGAAAGAAATTTAAACAGACACTTAAATGTGAACAGTTTTGACTAGGAGTTGTTAAAGTTAGCTACAAAAAGAATCTGATACAAATTTACCAATACCCTGATCCCAAAGGCAGTAGAGGGCTGCTGTTGGCTTTAATGAGAAATGGTTCAAAGCCTCAAACAACAAATCCGTTCACAGTGCCTGTGTCTGCAGCACAGCCATTGCAGGAAAAATCCCAATAATCAGTCTGCTTGCGGCAGGACTCTGTCCACAATACATTAAAAATACTCAGTGGCATAAACTGGACCGATGCAACAGAGATTTGTATTAACATTCCAGCTGCTTCCTCTCTATGTAATGGTCACTGCGAAGCCACATCTACTTAGAAATAAAATACGGATTTACTAACAGCTGTGCTGATTTAGTTTGATAATGGGGATATTCACACATAGCGATTATACTTCATTCAAGTTTTGCTTTTAGAATTGCGCTGCCCACACTATTTTTATGGCATTATCACTCATTTATCTCTCATTTTGAGCAGTGTGGAAGTGCAAGACTACTTCTTCTTTTGCTTGACAAGGATGAGCTTTGGATTAAACCTAAAATAGTGGGAAAGTTCTGAAATTCTGGACTCATCTATATTAAAAGCACAGTATTTTACACCTTGCCTTTCACAGGAAAAGCAGAGAGGTGGGGAGGGACACGGAGCAGAAGAGACACTGCTAATGAAATCCTTACTGAGAAATAACATCCCTCAGCCAGATGAAAACAGGCACCTGATTAAAAAAATTAAAGCTCATACGACAATTAATTCAGCTTCAAAGTATTTAATTTAAAGATTGCACGTTTGGCCTTGCTGAGTCAGCTGCCAGGTGTCTAACACAATCGGGTTCTTTCCCCTCATTTCTTTCTGTGAGCTTCGCTATTGACCTTTGCTATCCATCTCCCTGAAAGCTGATAGTGTCTTACGGAAAAGCACCAAATACTGACCTTCGAATAGCTGATATTTGGATCTACAAATCACAATCAATTGAATGCTATAACGTGCATGGTTACAAGTGTCATATATCCTTCATACCATAGTCAGCTTCTTCACTATTATGTTTTGAGAGGAGCTTTTCTAAAGAATAGGGAGAAATCGCAAAGCAAATTGCAGAGCCATCAGAAAGCTTCATCAAGGATGCAAAGACACTAATGAGTGCACAAGTCAACTTCTTTAATGAATCATTTTAAGCAGTTATACAAACCTTGCCAAGAGCCAGCTTGACTTGAACAGTGGAAGGGTGTTTCTGAACCAAGACCACACCTAGATGGCAAATACCTATTTTAAGGAGACTGATGCTGCTGACATTTCACTGGCACTTCGCTTGTTTAGTAGGAACACGGAAAGCAGCATGGTCTGTCTGAAGGTGGTTGGTAAAGCCAGGCTACAGAAATAATTGGGTTTTCCCTGCCTCCTTTTTAGCACTGTTTACTTCCAAAACATCTCCAACTTTGTTCCATTTCAAAAATTTCTTTTTAAGGAGCAATTAAGGCATCACCAGGCACTTACCCGTTCAGCGTTGGTCAGGGAAATTAGTAGTTGTCTGATGCTGTTGGGTTTTGACTGTAACTACGCTAAGGAGAAAATTATTTCTCAAGCTGGCTGAAGCAGCCTCTTGCCCAGCTTTCATTCTCCTATCTTCAGCCATTTGACAGATGAACAAAGCTTATGTTTTCCAAATGGACTGAGGGAAGTCTCTCATCTTTAATATTAAACATCATACCTGGGCAGGAATCATCATTTTCCTCTCATGCTCTTGGATGTATTTTTTAAAAATCTGTTCATGAATTAAAATCTTTTTTCTTCAGTCAAACACATTCGGAAGTCAGTATTTCAGACTCATTTTTTCAATTAACCTGTAAAGCCTGATCCAGTCCCTGATGAAAGACATTCTGATTTTTCCAATCAAATTCAGTGGGTTGCAGAACATGCCCTTACAAACTAAGTTGTTGAGATAGGATTATATGTCTTACTACTTACTTGAAGCCTCAAATCAGCTGCTAAGCAATAAATCTTGGAGTCCTCCATTACCTTAATCTTATTTTAGCACAGATGGTAAAAGCTGGTGACCTTTATTTTTTGCCTTTCTGTTCTGAGAGCTGGAATAATGAGAATATAATGAAGGTCTACTTATTTTCCAACAGAGTAGGAAGACTTAGATTTTCAGAGCACCACTCCTATGTCTTTTCCCTGAAGTATTTCTCAGGGAGAAGAACAAAGTCAGACTCATTCACGCCGTCAATCTTCTTAAGGGCTCCAATATTCAGTGACCTAAACACCTTAAAAATCCAGGTTTACTGAAAAATCAAATGCAATTGTGCTTCTATGGTAAGTTAACTTTTCTCATCTAATCTTCATAGTATTATTATCTAATCTTCATAGTATTACAGGAAGGCAATATAGTTACAGGCAAAAAATGTTCAGGGCCTCTAAATAGATGTGTAGGATAGAAACATGATTATTTTTTGCTCCTTAAGACAGTCAATTCTTCACTAGCTTTTAGGGGAAATAAAAAGTTACCTTTCTTTCCTAAAATCAGCTTCCACTTCAGTTAAAAAGCCAAAACTCTGCCTAGTCTAGATGGGATCCTTCCCAAATGAGATGAACTCAGGTAGTACAGTAAGTGCTGGGAAATTGGGCCAGCCTCTTGAAGATAACTAATAGTGTTAATTACTGCTTTGTTTTGTGAAAACAAGTCTGTACCAAGAAAAATTCAGGTGCTATGTTTCATTTGTTGCCAAAATATTTAGATGTCATTTGAAACAATGATACCAAGAGAGTCAGCTGGGAATCAAAAGCCAAAATGTCTGTGAAATAAAATGTAAAATTGTCAGCTGAAATAAATCTGTACCTGCCCAAAAGTCACATCACTCGTGGACTCCTCAAGCACAGCACACCGAATGCAAGCATCTCCCTCAAGGTCAGGCTCACAGGAGGAATCTGTATGTATTGATCTGGGGAGCAGTTATCCCCTGGTTGCTTGCCATTGTCTGCATTTAGATGTTGCACATGCTGTCGCCTTCAGTCTTTTTCTTAGCTAGAGAACTGTGAGATTCATCTGTATCTGAAAAGCACTTGGGGGGGATATGTTTTATATACATACATTTTATATCTTTATCTTCAAATATTTATGTATATATGTATGTAAATATGGCATGAAGCAGACCTTTAGGGAAGAAGGCAGAGTAAAAGTTTTATTGCCTGGCAGCTAAGTAGTAAACTTTAAACAGCCACAAGAACACTTAAGTAGTGCTCTGCATTTAGGCAGATACCTTTTATAACATGGCTGAAGAAAGAGGTTTGAAACTATAACTGTCCTTCAGTAGGAAGACTCTTTTTTTTTTTTGTCTTTTTTTTTTTTTCCCATTCTGAAAAGACAAATTAAAAACCAACCCCAGAATATTCTGTGCTTAGATACGCATGTAACTAGGGAAATTATGTCAAAATAGCTGTTTACCACTTCACTGCTTCATGTTGTTTTGGCATTTGAAAGTTTCTTTCCTCTGTGATTTTTTCCCAGAAAAATGGATGGCTAAAGTATAAACAAGAAAATCCAAAGGTTAGTATGTACTCTACCCCTTCCCTGAGATGCCCCCCTTCTGCTTTCAGAAATAGTTGCTGTTTCCACAATAGGATGGAAGGATGGGACATACAAATGTGTTTGCAAGTCTTGTTTCAGGGAGCATAAGCAACAGAACTAGGTGTAATCCAAGAACAAGTTTAAATCCAAGATAAATTTTCTTCACGATTTTGGAGGGCTTCAGATCAGGTAAATAGCCACTTGCAAATCATATGTGAAATGACCTACTCATACAAATACAAGCTAGATGTTTAGCAAGTGAGCCAGAAATTCAACTTACATAATAAGGCTCCTAATCATCCTTTTTTAATGAAATTTTAATGATGTAAAAATTAGTAACTGGTCTAGAGGTTTATACATTACCATAAATGTCTCCAAAAAAGAGCATACTCTCAGAAATGCCTCACATCACTGCAGAACTGGAAACTAGGACACATTGATGTGATCCCAAAGCAATTTTTACTAAAAGCACTATTTTGGAGGAATCTGGCTCTAACAAAAGAGAGGGTCCCTCATGAGGCCACTTTCTAGTAAAATATTTACAAGAACACCCAAAAGCCAGTTTCTTTTTCATGTGCTTGTAAAAATGTACCAAAAGTGGAACAACTTGATGTATTTATCTTTAGGCACTTCTAAAACTCAGAGAACAAACCTCTGCCATCCCCTCCCTAAAGCGGTCTGCCGAGGCACCCGTTGGGCTGGAAGGTAGAAGACGAGGCTGGCACCTCTCCATGTTCATTACCGTGGTTGGGAACAGGCAAGAAATGGCAATGCCTCGGAAAAATACAGACCTCACAAAATGGTACTTCTTTAGCAATTTGCTGTTTTCCTATCAGAATACTAAAAACTGTGGTGTTGGGCCCAATTCAGGTCTGATTTCTAACTGCTTTAGAGAGTAAAATCTAGGGGGAATGCTCTGAAATTAGATTCTAGATTTAAAGTATATCAAAAATGTTTTTCATTTGGTGTTCTTTTTATCTGCCGCTCAGTCTTTAACAAATACTTTACCCCATATAGAAATAAACCCACATGTAACAAAATTACCTTCAATTTTAATTCATTTTGATGATTCAGATGGTATTGCCAAGATTAAATTTGTGAATGTTATCTACAAAGTATTTTCATTGTGTGTTTCAAGATTTTACGTTCAGAAAATTTAATGCAACGAAGTATTTTAGTACAATTGCATTTTACTCTGCTTGTATTTTGTATAGTCCATGCTATAGAAGGTTAGTGAAGAATGAAATAATTAAAAGCATACCAAAGCAATAAAGATTAGTACATCATACTGTCAGCAGGACTAAATATTATATTTTGTAATAGCATCTGACAAACCACACATCACTTTCGAGAAAACAGAGTCCATAAATATAATAAGAAAGCCATGTACACTATATTAGCAAACAGGCATCACACTATACCATCTTCTCTCCATGTCAAGGAGACAGTTTCTAGCACATAGACAAGATGCATTCAGCACCTGACATCCAGGCATCATTCCATTTGCTCTTTGCACATTGCACGAATCTATGTTCCTAACTGGAGGATGGGGAAAGCAAAGCATTAAATACTCGAGAAAGCACATGGATTTACTTAAAATATAATTTCTGTTAGGTTAACAGACAAATGGTTCAAACCAGGGACAATTTCAATGTTTTACTTTAACACAAAATCTCAAAGTCTTCCATCATTCTCCAAAAAATTGGGTCTGAAGTGTCCTATATTTTTTTGCTTTTTATCTAATTTTGACACAATATGTCAAAGCATACCACTGCATAAACCCACCTTTTATAAGTTACTTACAAGTAAAATTACTGTTTATCCTCCATACCAAAATTAGGAAATTCCTCTTGAAGAATTTCTGCTTTTCTTTGTGTCTTCATCCTCAAGCAGCCTTTTTTCTTGTACTTGTTTTTTGCAACATACTCCCTGTGAAAGGCAAGAAGATTTTCAATTTGCTGATTTTCTTCCTGAAAGTATGGAGCAAAGAGTTGCTTGAAGCTTGAATAATTCCTTGTAGTCTTCAAATAAAATAGGCAGACTCTTCTATATATAAATATATCAGTTGTCATCCTTTTCCCAAAAGAAAAAAAAAAAAAAAAGAGAGACACAAAGCAAGCACATATCTCCCTTGAGACATCAGTAGAGCTATAGTATTTATTTCTACCTCGGCAGTTCTTAAAAGTGTTGTTTTTAAAAGTCAGAATAACTACCATACCACAGCTACTTTTTATTTGTATTTGTACCCAAGTACTGCCTAAAGAGGGAAAAGTTGTTCCTAAAATATTCCAGCCTTCCACAGAAAGAGCTGGTACAGCTGAACAGAAAGAGACCCTGAGTCTTGCTCCAGTAACACAGAAAAGGGATGTGAAGAAGAGCTAGCAGTGAAGTCACCCATCAAAAAAATGGGAAGTAACTGAACTATATTTTTGCTATTGAAAGAAATATGTTGATGGATGCAAGCGCTCCCCATGTCACTCAGAGCAACACTACGGAGAGAATGGGTAAGCGTCATCCCTCCACACACAGGTCTCCGAAGGGTGACAGGACCAGCGTGTCTGGGACATCCCAGGCAGGAGATGGGGCTGGGTACCTCCTTGCTGGGACCCAGACAGCAGTCCTGGACTAGAAAGAAAATACCCAGGTACCAGAATACAGACAGGAGGAGTCTGAAAGCTTCCAAGGACCATTGGAGGCCCCGGAGGATTGATAAGGAAGAGTGTCCCTCTGCTAATCCCTTTTTTGTGGTGGGTGCAAGGGGGAATAGTTTTTCCTTAGCTGCCTGGCTGAACACTCATTAGAGTCAGTTAAAGGGCTCCCATGGACTCCACTCAATAGCTTAGACCTGAAGTTTGAAGCTTTGTTCTATTTTTTCTTTTGCTAAAAACAAACCAAAACCAACCAAACAAACAAACAAAAAAAAAAGCAAAGCCACAAGTAAAACTCAATTCCTTTGCACTTGTCCTATTGAATTAGAGAACAAAAAAATAAAGTGGACTGATTTCCTTGCACTCTACCTCTGTTTTCCATTCTTTCACTTGCCTGACCCATTGGGAGATGCCGCCTCACTCTATCAGTATCCGCGATAACGGATCGATAATGGATCCAAGCTCCAGCCGGAGCATCGCTGGAGCATCCGAGCTCCAGCCGCCTCCCCAGGGTACTGCAAAGCTTCCACAGGAGCTTGCTCCACACTCCTCCTAAAACACAAGTGCAGCCAAATGGGAGGCTGAGCACTTCTCTACTGAAGCAGCCTTTGTTGTGCACGAACTCATTGTTCCCATCACTTTTTAAATACCGAATGGGACAAATCTGCAAATAAATTTCATCCACATGAAATACAGAGTGCAAGTGGGTTGCTAGAAGCATTTGTTTCCCAGAGCAATGTGAAATGCAAAAGAGTTATAGCACAAAAAATGTTCTTTCAGAAGTTTAACCTTTATTTTCTATTCATGAATACTGTGATCCAAAGTAAATCTCTGTGTAAACAGTTTTCTTTATAGGATTGAAAGTAACTGGTGAAACAATATAGATGGAGGAAAAAAAAAATCAATAGCCCTATGAACAGATTTCTTTGAACATAGTAAATAAATCCGCAGCTTTTCAAATTGTTTTTTAGACATATGATGCAGATTCAAAGAATGCCCAGTAAAAACAACAGAGAATATATTTTACATTCTCAAGTCAGAAAACAGCTAAAGTTACCTGTAAAAAAAATGTGCTGTGACGTATATCCTCTGCAACCTCACTGACTTTAGAGCAATTTCAAGGGCTGTAAATCTGTACATATTATGATTCTACGTTTGTTGCCAGACTGGGTTTAGACTATTTAAATTCCCTGTCAGTATCAGTTATGATCAAATAATTTCACATAAAAAGTGAAATGGATCCATAACAAGACTTAATGCTTTGTTGTTTGAAAAACTATTCCAACATGCAATTAAAAACTCCAAGGTCTCTAATTGAACCATTTTTTGTTAGGAAGAGAAAATTAAAGATTGTTACATACTTAATAAATCAGAGCCATTAATAACTCCCCTTTTTCCCTAAAACTCATTTTATTTATTATAGACAAATTGAACCAAGCCGGTGTACAAAAAGTACTTTGAAACACCTGTCAATGAAATATTCCTTCTACCATCTAGAAAGAAAAGCCTCGTAATAGCTTGCTGAAATCCATGTCAGTCACTAAAATCACCTGCTGACATTGTGCCTTCTAGAAGTCCTTCTTGAGGCACAACCACACTGCTGTTTTAGTCACCATGTATCTTCAAGAGATATTCCCAGCTTTTATCAAGGAGCTTGTGTTTGTAAATAGGCATTACAAAACCTCACAGCTAATTTTCCTTTTTGTACTTAACTGCTTTATGAATCCCAATCTCTTTTGAAGAGAATTTGCACATTCGTACAGTTTTATTATAAGGAGCTAAATTCTGCCATCCTTCATCATGATAAAGAGAATCATATCCTGGAGATTAATCACTGAGTTTCAGCAGAACCATTCATTGACTAATGATCAAACCCAACAAACAAGGCGGCAGATGGTGGCCATATGAGATTTCTAGTGTCTTCTTTAATGAGCACAAAACACAGTCTCTACCTCATTTGCACATCCCAGCCACTACATCAATGAGTTGTCTACACACAAGCAGCTGCCTGAACAGAAAAAGTGTTGCCTAATTACAGGGCCAGATCCTCAGCTAATGTAAATTGGCCTTGCTCCTTTTAGATCAGCAGTGATGGAGAATTTATATCCCCTAAATATTGGGTTCCGGACTTCTGGAGAGGGTCTGTGGGCCTGCAGGATTGGCAGCACACACCTTTTCCAGGGAACCCCAGGGCTGCAGCAACCTGGTCCCCAGCAGCACTGGCAACAACTCTACACCAGTTTACTCTGGATACCAGCAGCAGCAGCAGGCTGGAGAATAGATCCCTAAAAGCTCAATAAGCTTATTGTTCCTTTGACATATCAGTGACATTCACAGTATTGTAAGACTTCCTCATCTAAAATATTTAGCTCCTTAGAAGCAATCAAACAGATACACATCCTAGCTGGCATATACACGCAGTAGATCACTAATTTATTTCTTACAGCCCTCCTGGGTGCTGTATGTGCTGAGACAACTGCATTCTCAGAAATAGGCATAAATATCTATATTTATTTTCCTGTCATACTGACTGAGGAGTTGGGGAGAGGGAGCCAAAATAAGAACCACATAGAGAAAATGGCTTGACAGATACTCTCAGTAACTTCCTTAGTGGAGTACTCTACATTATTTCTCATCTGCTGTGCTGTAGTTTAGAGTGGGCCATAATTACGGATTTCCAACTGGCATGATGATTATTATATATTAGATGTTAGTCTGTAAAGACTGTCAAACCAATGAAATTTTCAGGGTTTGAGTAGCCTCCAGGGTAGGGCTCTGCAAGACTCGGTTTCACAAGCAGTTAAATGTTATTTATAGTCTAGAACTAAACAAGGCAGAAATTAAGGGAATGCTCCTCGTGGAAGGTAATGATATGAAAATGCTGATGTAGGTCTGTGACAGTAGACAGAAGCAATAGCCTTGAGAATATATTGAAAGTGTGGAGGTGAGCAGAGTGAGCACCACCTCAAGGCTGCTTTTTGTCACTCTGACAGAGCAAGGTCGTAAATAATCCCCCCCCCAGTCTACACTCAATTATCAGTAATCTGGTAGCACCCAGGATATTATATGCACAGGAAAATATAGCATGTCATCTCCAGTTCTCAACAAAATCACTCGCATAAGTTGCTTTTTCACCTGATTTGGATTGCAGAGGCTCTGGAGGACTGAAGTGCAGTTTAAGGTAGGCATTTTCCATACTGCTATTCCAAACAACTTTTCCAACATCGCTCTGTGGGCTAAACAACACTAACTTTAAATAAATCAATCAATCTTGAGCCAAACTTACAGAAAAAAAGTTCTTACCAAACATAATATATATGTGCATAATATTTCATGTGCTATATGAAAGTTCACCTTAAAATGGTTAACAGAACTTGCATTCCTATATGGGTGTAACGCTGGTCACCAAAAAAAAAAAGGAAAAAAAGAAAAAAGGTGAAATAAATATATTAAAATATTGGAAAGCTTTTCTAAGGAAGTGAGAAACTGGTGTTAAGGACTCTGCTGTTCTGTGCAGCACTAGCAACTCCCACTCCCCCACAACGTAACCCCGTCCTTGGAAGCGAAGGGGCTTCGTATCAGGTTCTTGGAATGAGGCGAGGGTGGATCATCTCAGGGTAATGCAGAGTTGTGGCATGAATGTGAAGCTCTGCCTTACAAGGGTGACATTTGGGACCATCTCAGAAATGCTCAGTGCTGACTGCCTGCAGACTTTGAACTAGTTTTCTGCCCAGATTGATTCCTTCAGTCTTTGAGATGGGAGGATGGGAGAAACGGGGAGGAGTGGAGCATTTCTCACTGCCCCTATTAGGCCAGTAATAAGGTGCATTCTCAAGGGCTTTCAGTCCTGCCTCCTTAAAGTCAAGACACGAGCTTTGGCTCGTGTCTGCTTTCAGTGCCTGTGTAATTGCCAATTCTATTAGCAGAAGTTGAACTTGCAATCTTCAGTATCAAAAAGCATCTAAATTAAAGGCTGAAATGCTTTACCTCTCTGCTACAATGAGCTGCTGAGGAACACACTCCAACTGTGAGTCCTTTAAACAGCTAAAAACATACTGATTCAAAATGAAATCAATGAGGAGTAAAGATTACATAGAGCACTACATATGAAATATTTTTTAAATTTTTTGTGTGTACATTGTACTTTCATGCAATATTTGCTGCACAGAAAATGGTATTTTGATGACTGTACGATGATGTGAACCCAACTCTCCTTTCAGTCCCTCTGCTCTGTCTCACACATCTATACATACCTCTGGAAAAAAAATTGTTTACACTTAAAAAAAAAGCTTGTCCACAGTACACAAACTCAATATAAACATACATTTGTCCTTGACTCTAAAAATGATCTGATTTGGTCACATCTGGTAAGTAACAGAGCTTGGCCACCAGCCAGTGCTCAGTCCTCCCACGCAGCAGAGGTAACGAGGCCATGTTCCCAGCCGATCGATCAGGCAATAAACCTTCTGCTACCTGTAACGAGAGTACGTGGCAGCAAAATGCAGCACGGAGGGTGTGATACTGATACCGACCCCCCTTTCCCTCCTTCAGCTTGAACAGAAAATTGCTTCATGTTATTCAGGTGGAAGGCTGCAATTATCCTCATAAAAGATGCACAAATAAACCAGTCACAAACAAATTAATCTAGTCACGCCTTACCACTACAGAGAAATGTTTTATCCATATTGTCTTAAACATGATTATTATTTCTAATAGGTTGAACTGAATTTTCAACTGAGTTGCCATAAAAATGCTGTCTGCTGACAAATCAAAGGGTAAAACAGGCACAGCCACAAATACTATTTCTCTACCATCATTGAACACTGCACCCAGCAGCACCAGCCAGACGGGATGTACGGTCTTAGCAGCAGACAGATCAGTGATATTACTAGTGCCATGGCTGCAGTGACCCAAATAGATACATAATCATATGAGTATCTCGTAACATCTGTTACCAATAAAGTACAATGACATCCTAACCTCAAACCTCAGATCTACAACATGGGTATCTAGTTCTCACCACCTGAAGAAGTGGTGTCGTTGCTTTTCCAATGATCTGTGCTTAGGAAGATGTCAGTACTTACACAGAATTGTATGAGAGCTAAGGAAATTTCAGTTAAGCATTTCACTGATAAAATTCTTTCAATCAATAGACAAACAGAAATGGAAAGAGACAAACTGAACCAGATGATAGAAAAATTTATATCCCCTCAAGGGATCACAACAGCAAGATTATATAGGATACAGGTGGACATGGCAAAGTTACAATCAGGGAAAACAAGATAGCTGTCTTTGTACCTATGGTTATTTAATAAAACTTTGCTAGATAGAAATAGGAGGTAGAAATAATCAAGTAACAATAATATTTTCTTTAATTTTACCATTTGCTTTTAGGAAAAAAAAAAGGCAAGTCAGTCAAGTGATCCCAGCTGAAAAATCATAGGCTCAGTAGCCTGGTAGGAAGAAAAAACAGACTGATCTTCACCAAAATAGAAGCCTTTCAGTCCTGTCTAATGTGCAGATTACAAACCGAATTTAGTCAGTCCGCAACAATATTTTTTATGCACAGTGATATTTTACTGTCTGTAGATTGACTTTCTACTCACCATGCCAAACAAAACTCAGCTTTATTTAAAAGAATCAAAGCCGTATCTACAATTGGGGCAACCCCAATTCTACAATAGCCTGAATATGGACAGACCCATGACTTGAAACAGGATTTCTTGTGCAGAACTAGTGCCTTAGTTTGCAAAAGACATTGTAAGGAATTTCTTCAACTGTGCTGCAACTTTTAAAGCAATGTTCAGTGATGTGCAGCCAGACCTAAATATTCTTCCTGCACTGAGTTGCCAATCAGCCAATGAGTTACTAATCTTTGAGCAAATTAGACTTTGATAGATTTTTATCTTTAAAAAACTGAAATAAATGATACATTTCAACACATATCTTTCCCTGCTTTTGCTTATAACATGCACAGTATCTGTCTCAACATGTTAACTGTTATCATCCTCTTTAGTACCAGGATCTGGGAGATGTCAACTGCTCTGTCCTTTCCAACACCTAAGTGTATAACGACAGTGAAATCAAACTTCTAGTTAAGGAAAAAAAAAAAACCTTAGTATAAACAAAGCAGAAAAATGCTCTAGTAATTTCAGAGCTAATAAAGCAATGAAGGAATATAGCAAAAAAAAAAATTATATAAGCAAAAAAATTAGGTGATAGGAATTACTAAGTCATATACTACTGTGACAAAATAACATACCCCCCATTATGGATTTTCTTCTATCAAGACACAAAAGAAGGGAGCACTGACATTTTATGGGCAGACAAAAATTAAATTACATGTTACAGGTCATAAAGTAAGACAGTAACAGAACTGCATATCAGAGGCAGGATATGAAACAATGACGTGACAGTTAGAAGATGTAAATTTTATCCAAATCCCCATGCTTCTGTTTGCATAATTCAATGCTTTGAAGGAAATTCCTCTGTTTTTCAGGTAATCTTATGCATATTCAGCAATCCTGACATCTCCAGAATATGGCAGACTTCCTGCTCTTACGCAGAAGGAGCTATTTCATGTGCAATAAAAATAATGTACTGGGACGTACAAGATGCAGCCTGTGTTACGTAGATGCTTTAGCTATGCACAGGGCCTAGGATTGCAGGATATGGTCAGCTTGGCTTACAAGTTAAAATACTAACCAGTGGCAGAGTAATTAGCACTCTGCTACCTAAGTAGTGACATTGATAGGTACATGTGGCCTCTATTCCCTTTCAGAGGGCTGTAGACACCCCTCCAACCCAGTGCCTTGCTGGATTCTCAACCACCACTCACAGGGCTGTAGAGGTCCCTCCGCATCTCCACTGAGTAGGCTAAGGACAGAAGGAAAATTCAGGTCACCGATGTGCCCCCTCCTAGATCAATGCTTGTCTTTGCATGAACACACTCACATTCTACGCAGTGGTTTTTTTTTTTTCCATGTATAACTGAGTTTTCCCTGCACTAGCCCAACATCATGCTAAAACCCAGTAAAAGAGGGTCTGTACGTTGTTGCCACACACCACCATGTGCTTTTCCTAGGCTGGTATTCATTAATTTACAGTCTGGCTTCTACAGATTAAAATAGCTTTTCAAAAGATGCAGTTTTGGGAAATATTGGTAGTACATCTCATTTTAAATGCAATATAATTCATGCAGTGATAATTTATATTGATAGTAATTTCAGATCAGATGTATTTGCCATTAAAGCTGGAATGCATTTCACCTATTGCTATTCCAGCTATGCATATTTCATGGCAGGAATCTGTTTCAAAGGTGTTGCATACATTTGTTTTATGTAACTGAGATTCAGGGAGGCTTCATCTTCAAGTCTTATTTACAAGACAGAAAAACTGAAATAAGGAATTCCCTTGCTATCTCATCCCTGCTGGAAACACTTGACCTCAGCTTCAGGACACTAATTTAAAACTCCGACTGTTCTTAAAACTTTTTACTTTCCCTAGTTTATTCTTTGAAGAGCACCACCATTGCACCTGTTTTTTTCTTGTTATAACTATTTAAAATAGGGCTATGATTTTGTAATGCTACTTTTAACAAGTCAAAATTGAAGGTATAATACATGGGAGACCTAACAGACCTAATATTCTAAGACAGAGCTTTTGTATTGAGACAAGTCCTAATGCTACATTAAGAGAAGCCTCTTTTCTGGGAAATGCATCTTATTATTACTATTTATTAGGGCTTCCCACTTCTCTGAATTAACCTTTCTCTCAGAGCACTTCTTACTAGACAAAGACAAGAGTTTAATTCACATTAACCTCTGCATCAGCATTCTGGATAATGGAGAAATGCATAAGGGCATAAGCTTGATCTTTGTTACAAGACTGAGATCGAGGCAAGCAAGAACATAATGATTAAAAGAGTTTGCCATTATACAGAGAAAGTTTCTGCCTGTGAGGTACCACCAGATACCAGAAATACTTTGAACTGGTACATTCGATTTAGACTGCCGTATTTCCTACAGCTACACAGCACACACCCAGCTTTCGGTGAGTTTGTGACTTAACTCAGTCCTTTTGCCCAGTCCCCAGGATAAGCTGGATATACAATATTTTTGGAACCAAGTGTAGTGACCTTCTAAAGCATCACCAGAAAAGTTAAACAACAGCATGGTCTGGCGAGCAAGGGCCATGCTTGGGACCACAAGACTGATTCCTTGGCCCACTCAGCTGCTGAATTTGTGCATTGCTTTTGAGCTAGAACTCTTTCCACTACCACCCTTTGCTCTGCAGCACCGTGAACTCTCTGCAGATGGATTTTCTGCTAGCATCTGCTGATATATATGATGTGTTTTATTATGGAGCTAGTAAATGAAATTGGATGCATCAGATCTGGCCCCCTCTGAAGAAGTCCATTTGGTCAGTAAGTTAGAAGGAGTTTAGTGTGCATTCAGGTTAAAATTTAACAGCGTTATATACTGGCCAGTTCTTTGTGAGGCTGATATTTTCACCTGGAACAGAGATATATATGCCAAGGTCCAAGACTAAAGTCTCCGTAGGTCAGGTGTGATTTGCAACAGAACCAAATGTTTGAGAACATTACAAACCTCTTTAATTGTTACTATTTAACACACCAACATGTGAATACGCACTGCCAGTGTAGAAACTACGGTATGATCTTCACTGACATAGCTCCCATTTCAAAATATTGATCTTGCTGTGACAAATGTATTAACCAGTTGATGACACATCTCTCTAATTGAGGAGTACTCCAACTAAATGTCCTGCTTTGGTTTTCAAGAGTCTCATACTCCACAGGGAATAGCGTGTTAGAGGGACTGCTAGAAAGATGCACTAAAGGGCACCAAAACCCATTGAGGTCAGATCCTTGTATGGTTTCTGATACAGCCTCTCTCATTTAGCTGACTGGAAATAATTGAGTAAGAAAAGCAGGATTTCTACCATATGCTGCACAGTCCTTGAAGCAAGGATTATATGTCATGGTTTATGTGTGTATGTAGGGTTTTAGATGAGCAATGAAATCAAACTCCATTTTCTCCACGGCATTATGGCTTCAATGTCTTTCTTAGCAAGGCAGCAGAAAACAATGTGCTATTGTTTTGACATTTTGTATTTGGGTAAAACTGGGAGAGAAGCCAATAACCCTGAAAGGCTAAAGGAGAAGGACGGTCTTTCCTACACCTTTACAGTTCCACTTGTGCTCCTGGTTAAAAGCCTCGTCTCACTTGCATCCAGTGCCACAGTGCTATAACTCAGCATCCCCATGACAACCAGTAAACAGTTTGATTTTCTGCCCACTGTCAGTCAGCAAGAAGATAACAGTAGATCCTGTGTTTGAGCTAATTACCTAGGGGAGAGCAGAAACTGTGATGAAATGCAAAGTCTTGCTATATACGTCTTCATTACAATAATCTCAGACATATGTGCTCTGAACTTACAACACACTAAAATCTGAAATGCAAATCACAGAGCAGTTGGCATTGATTCCTTCCCGCCCCCCCCCCCCCCCCTTTCAATTCATTAAAAAGATTTCTGCCCCCATATTATTAAAGCTCCTGGGAAGGCAGCAGACTTGCTCCTTGAGAGTCATCAGCAGGGGTGAAGCAGGGCAGCACCGCATATACAGCCACTTACAGTTTGGGAGACATGTCTAAGAGAAGCTGTTTGGTGATTAGGTAGATCTGCCTTATTTCTCTCGGATAACTGATGCCTTGAGTAATAAATCACCAGCCCCGGGAAAGTGAAATTCAAGGAGAGTGAGAAGAGCAGCAGCTGTACTTTAGAATTAATCTATGAAATCAGATTCACAAGTTAGGAGAAATTTCATTTATAATCCACTGTGATTGTTTCTTTTCTGTGTTTTGGTCAGTGGACATTAAATTGCTCAAAAACTACAAACTCCTACTATCGTTTGCTGTAAACTTACATCAGAGAGTCATGTCTGATCGCCTTACTTCAATCCAAAGTCAAGAAAACACCTTGCAATGCATCAGAAAGGATCACTTCTAATTGTCTTATCACAGTTATAGCCCTATTTTTATAAAATAAAACTGTGTCAGGCACTTGATACTTAAGAGGTATCATAGTGAGTCTACTGCATGTCAGCTCATGACTGAGCCACTGTTCGTGTAAAGATGCTTCATACTCACCCAGTGTTATTTTCATCTCACAGGTAAAACATACACGCTGCCCTGTCCGCTGCAAAAATCATTCAGGAATTTTTTGTGGAAGCAAATGCCTAATACCTTCCAAATTCTTTTCACAAGATTTTCTCACTATTTCTCTGAACTTCTAAAAGACAAGACCGTAATGCAATCCAAACCTAAGCAAATATCCTGGTTCTCGCAGCCAATGCATACAACTAAACTGGACAAACCTTATAGCATAAACTAATATTTGATCTTAACACCTAAATCCATAAATATAATACTAACCTATTGTAGCAACGCCTGGTCAAAACTACGAGAGATATTTTCCTGTATACTTGTAAGAAAATTTCACTGAAGGAAGGCAGTATGAAGCTGCCCTTTAGAAGGTCTTATTTAATTACTTAAACCTATTTGAGAAGCAATATACTTTGTACTTACCAAATTACAAAGACTGCTTCTGCCCTTAAAAACATCTCAAGCAGAGCAAAAACTAAACTCTGATTATAACCAAATTACCTTCTCTCTGCTGATTATTGAAGTATACTGAGAGAGCACCAGTTGCTCAGAAAGGAAAGGAAGAGAAACAAAGAAAAGAGATTATCTCGTATATTAAGAAATCATGCACTTTCTCAAAAATATGCTGGAAAACTTAAAGGGAAAAGCAGATCATGGGAGCTATAATGACTCACCACAGTTCACTAATTTCAGAGGGATTTATACATACATGCAGATAGATAGATATATATAACGCTTTATGAGCAACTAGCAGATTCAAGAGCACTGAACAGTACAGTCAGACAAATATGAAAGGACAAAAATTTTTTTTAAAAATTTAGAAAAAAAAAAATTCCAAGGCACACTACAGTGAGAAGCAACTTGCCAGAGTCAAAGATAAGAGGAATAAGAGGAAAACCAGGGAAAAATGTTGGTTGAAGAAAGAGAGAGAGTAAGAGTTTAGCAATGCCAAGAAGGCCAAAGTGTTCGATGCATTATTTAATTAGTCTTATTAAGGATGTCAAGCAGGTGGTTAACACCAATGACAGAAGGGTAAGAGAAATAGGTCAGACCATAATCGGACAAGGCAGATGTTTTCAAAGTCTGAGCAGTGAACCTCAAAATCTTAACAATTCTCATTGAGGAATCATGGAAAAAAGCATGATAGCAAGAAACTAAAAAAGGCAATTGTTCTCCCTGTCTGCTAGAAAAGGGAGAAAAGATGAGAACAGGGAAACATGACAGCATTACTTCCGTCCTGGAATAAAAATAATCAGAAATAATATAATCATATTACTGGTAAGCAGCAAAGGGTAACGAGGTGAGCAGTGCCCATCACTCACTCGTCAAGAACAAAGCATATCTCATTTCCTTTCACTGCAACATAACAGGAAGAAGCAGCTAATTTCATATATCTTGATTTTAGGCAGGCATTCTCCTAATTAGTTGTCAAGATGAAACTATTATAGGAGAGAAGCAAAGCAGGTGGATAGTTACCGTGATTTACTACCGAAGCGGGAGGGCGTGCTACATCACCGTGTGTCAGCGGTGGGCAGAGGGCTGGCTCCCTCCGGTGACTTCATTTACCATCTGGATGATGGAAAGGATCTGGTGGCACAGAGCTGGGAGGTACTACCTGCCAGTGGACACAGAATTAGAAATCATGATAATTTGAGCTGTTATTCTCTTATAAAACCCAGCAGCTAATGATATATTTACTCATCTGCAAGACTTGTGAAGTATTAGAACCGGTAAGGCTTCCACTGCATGACCAGTCCAGTGCTGGAGAGAGGCCTGAAGAAGATATGGATCATGGAGAGCAACAAGGCATAAAGTACGTGATTGTTTTAGCATAGAGGGGACCAAGGAAGGATACAACAAGAATCTCAAATTACCTGAAGGCTGTTGCACTGTGAGAAGAGAATTATCTGTTGTCCATGACCATGGGACGATAGGCAAGCACTGGGGACCTCAAGGAAGAAAAACCTAGTTAGGACATTAGAAAAAGCTTTTTAAAAGCCTTTTTCTTTAGGACAACATAGGTCTAGAATAAATTATTTGAGAAATTAATGGAGACTCCATTACTAGAACTTTTAAATACATTAGAACAACTTTTAATGGCACAGGGCTGCCTCCCGAGACCCCGCTTCTCCTCTGCGGCTGGCAGGCAGAGGCTTATGGTCAACTCATCCAGGGTAAATTAAACAAGGAATGTGAGAGAGAAGTTCATATCTAGGGATAAAAAAATGGGGAAAAATAAATAAATTAAAAGAACTGACATCAAGCATGGAAGCTGTGTTGCTGACTATGTCATGATTGTCAGATAAAAGGCACAACAGAGCCAGAAAATATGGTTGGACCCCAATATGAGAGAAAGTCAGAAAGGTGGGGAAATTGTTTTAGGACTGGACAGTTATAGTTACAGCTCCAGACAACTTCTAGAGACTAAAGTTTCATTATTGCTCTTGAGAGATTCAATTACCAAAGCAGTAAAATTCCAAATTTACTTGACCTAACAAGGATTTCATAGCAAAGTTAGCAGACCAGTTGCTTCTGTGAAGGCTTACCTATTCAAGCTTACCCAGCCAGTGTGGGAGCAGTTCAGGATATGATCACTTGGGATGGTGAAGGTAGCATTGAATTTAGCATTCAATTCTATGCCTTGCTTCCTTGCTTTTGCAAAGACCAGTTCTCTGGATGAGAGGTTATAAGAGGTTTCCCCCCTCCCCGGGCCCTTTTCAGCAATTTCAAATCGGTATTTTTATTAATACATTATTGATAATTGCTAACAATTTTCAGCGTATAGCGGCATAGTTAAATCTTGCCTTTTAAACCAGGCAGAGTGTATCCTAACTGAGTAACTCAGTTTTTGCAGTATGTGCCAGTGGAAAAGGAACACATTGCCCAGCTTTGGCTGACCCTCCACACATTGTGGCACCATTCCAGTATGATATGAACAGAACTTTTAGATAATACAATTCTGTATCTATCAATGGGTGATACTGAACATGCCAAACTGAGTAGACACACTTACTGGAAGACAGACACTGCTCAGTTCAAGAAAAGCAGCATCTAAAATTGAATGAGTAGAAGACAAAATAGCACAGGGGAAAATAAAACACAAGACAGGGGATATCAAAGGCCCATACATCAGTGTAAGTGAAGATGTACATTTGCAGCCCAGAAAACACGAGTTTCACAGGTACCTGCCCTAGATGTACTTGTCTTCACATCCAGGCATGGCTCCAGATACTAAAAAGCAAAACTAGCTTCAGTAATAAAAAACACAAGCCACAGGGCAAGAAATTAGGTTTAAATCTAGACACTACCTACTCTAAATATCTGAGGGAAATAAATCTGTTATCTAGATCATATCCATTTATAGATGCGAGACAGATTTGCTTTATGGAAGAGGCTGATTCATCTACAGACTACCAGACTTATATTTTAAGCTCTTCTGCGATGATTCTGTTCTCCTTTACATGGGTATTACTTTGTTACAAGCTTTCTTGAAGAAATGTTTAACTTTAGAAAAATGAGCTAAAAATGCAACATTTCATGTCAAATCCATGATGCTCACTGCAGCCAGAATTAGCTGTGGTATTTAAGCATCTATTCCCAAATCACTATGCAGCAACATCTTATCTTGTTCCTCTGAGCCTCTCCAGTAGTTACATGAAATGCTGTATGTAGAAATAAGAGAGAGATTGATAACAAGCAAACAAAAAGATTTCTAACAACCAATAGCCACCATTTTTTCCCAGCTTTAAATAGGGAATTTTTCAAATTTTAAATTTAGGCTTAATTTTACAAGGGAATACTCTTGATAGGAAGCCCAGACTATTTGAGCAGTAGCTGTTTCCATTTGGCCAGGCCATGATTTTTTCCATGAGTTTTATATATAGCAATATTTTGAAATCCTGAAGGAAAAAGTACCCTTTCTCCTGTCCACAGGAATCAACTTCTCCATTGCTCCTGTTTTAAGCATGACAAACATGCAGTAAGAGGCCCAAGGCAGCATACAGTTGAAGAAGATTGAGGTGAAGAACCGTCACTCAGCCCAGCACTGACACAGGGCTCTGAGGCAAGGGCTGCTCAGTGCTGCCGCATTGGCATCACCTTCTCAGCACTGTTTTGTATCACACATTACTGCCTGTGCTCTGGGTATTTAACTTTTCAGTGTTACATCAGAACAAACTGATCATCCAAATTCAGGCATACATCTAACTTCTGAATAGCACTACCAAAATATCCTTATAGATGTTTTCGTCCCCAAAATAAAAGCATCCGGTGATGCTTCTTCCCTTCTAAGGGAATTACTCATCCTTTCCTTTTGATTCTGATTTTGTGGCTGATTTTGAGCCTTCAGTTTTAACAGCTGAAGTGATAACATATGTACCTTGAAAACAGTGTTCCTCATGCTAAGTAACACTTTATTAATAACAAAATTAATTTTATACTTAATATTCAAATCACTTTGAAGTCTTAAACAAAAAATGTACAGGAATTGGTTCACTGCCCAGGGAACTTCTGCTACTGCCACCATAAATGCATATGTATGTTTTATAGCATTAGGGTAGTGAAGGAAGAACTCTTAGTCAATTATAACAGAAGAGGACAAGTACTGGCAAAACACAACAGTCATAGCTGAAAACCAGGCAGGATACCAATGCTAAAGACTCAGCTTTTTCAGTAACTTCCTGAGCCACTGTTAGTAACTCCTTGAGCTGAGTTAGGCTTCACTACCACAGCTGAAAATCATTCCCTTCAGTAGCCCATTTACCCCAACATCAAGAGCAAGTCCTGTATCTCCTCCTTATCTGCTCAGACACTGACTTAGTCCTTATACGTGTTCGTATAAGGTCTCTCAGAAGGTTGCTATTACCTCTTCTGGCTCTAAGCCTGCACCATTCTTTTGCTGTTATGGCACAATGCATCTATACTGAGCTAGAGACAAACAATTTTCTGCTTACATGCTGGCAAGTGACATTTTGATTCAGCTTCCCGAGACAGGAAAAAACTCCCAAATACCGATCTCGCTTTGGAGCCTGATCCAAATACAAGCTACACTTGAAGATGATAGATTTCAAGTGCACCAAAAGCTATTTGGGAAAGACAATTCAGCCTACAATTTACCAGCATAAGCTCCAATGATTCTAAAAGCTGTTTTTGTGCTGAGTGATGGCTGACAAAAAAATTGTAAAGGGATAATTGCTAACCATACAGGCTCCTAAGAAGAGATTGCATTAGTGTCCCCATTAATGAAATAGCAAAGTAATTTCTCGTAAACAGAGTTTAAAATAATCTTAGCTTATTTTAAAGCTTTAGGAGACATGTTCAAGAAACATTTGTTTCTTTAACCTGAAAACACTCTGTCAAGAGGAAGAGGATTCTGAATTGTGCTTTCAGACAGGTGGGCACAGACAGATGGCTTTGACAGCAAACTAGATCACTGTCTGCTTTTCTTTGTTTTGGCTTTTTTTTTTTTTCTTTTTCTTTTTTAATCAGATTGTAGCACTGCTGCCATGATACAAATGTTCATTTGCACCAAACAAAGTGATGAAAAAAGTCACGATACCGCATATCAGAACACAATACGCTCTAAGGTTTGCAATCTCAAGCAGTAGATAAAAGATGGTGTTTGGGCTGAGCTCTAGAAAACGTTATCAGAGGCGTTCCCCTGTATAGCAACCATGGCTCTTCATTGAGATGCAGGTAGTGCTTCGATACCAAAGACTGCAGTGCATCGTTAAACTACTGTGAAGACAAACAACACTCATGCTGCATACCAAGTGGTATTGCATTTAACTGAATCATTTTCGTATGAATACATCCAGGTCTGCCACTGTGAGCCACTTGTGTAAAACGTGCTGGCAGAAATGGATCTGCACTAATTACATTTCATGCATATTTCAGAATTAACCTCAGGGATACGGAAAGGTGGCAATAAAGAGGAATTTTATAACCAAGTTCATTTACAATTGGCAGCCACATGAAGACCAGCTTTCCTCAGAGATAACCCTAGAACATCTCAGATTTGGAGTGTTATTTCTATTGTGGTTGTTTCACTGAAGCGCAGGACACATGAAGATTTTGTATCCCTTTGAAACACCGACCCTTTATCAGAAACTAAACCCCTTTCAAATATGAAAGGCGGGGGGACTTCAGCTAGTGTGCCACTAGTTCCACTAGAATTCAGGAGAAGCTGACTGCCCATATTTCTCTCCAGGGAGTGTCACAAAACATCACAATTAGGCTACATCAGCATGAGATAATTTCCTATCCAAAGTAAAGGGTTGTTTCTTTTCATCCCTCTGAACTTTCAGAAATCTCTTCCAATGACACACTTTCAAGCTTTTTTTCAGGGAAAGGCAGAAAGGTCCGTTTGCCTTTTTCCTTTACCTGCTTCAAGACTGAACCGCACAGGACACAACTAACAGCTTTCCCACCGCCTCTGACCCTTCTACTAGTTTCCTGCTCCATTTCCAGTAACATCAGTTCATTATTAAATGAGATAAAGGGGCATCTCTGAGTTTCATTAAAACAGAGAGAAGAAGGGGATTTCAGATCTCTGGGAACAAGCCCAATCTTCTGGATGCACAGCTGATGCTGAATGCCCCAGATCCTCAACACCTGTGAACATAATAGAGAAATCACCAATTATCTCCACTTTTTGTTTCAGAATGGGTTTCAAAAATTAATAGCTCGCACTGCAGAAGGTCTGCCTTGCTTATTATTTTCATCATTTACCACTAAACACATTTTGGTTTGCTTTATAAAGAGTTGTCAACCACCATTTTCCATTATTATTTGTTTTGCATCAATAGCCAGGGCCCCATTGTACTATTATTCATTGCATGAATAGAAAATATATTCCAGTGATACCCTGTTCCTGCTTCATACCATTACATTTTGTGGCTTTCACGTTCTTTTACAAAAGATTTCACATTTGTTGTATGGAGCTGCAGAGAGATTTGTGACCTGTGATACACAGGGTTGTGAGGCAGGGCAGCGGGGACACCCGAAACAAAACACCTAGTGCAGAGCTGCCTGCAGCGGCAGGGGAATCGTCTCCACGATCCCCATTAGCCCTTCTGGTCATCTGTTCTTAAGACACTGTCTTTGTCTAGACAGGCTTACGTTCAAAGGCGAGGGAAAAAGCAAACAGGAGATTTATCCAAGGTCGTGAAGTAGATAAAGAGCATGGTTTGCGATCAGTCCTGTTTCTGATCTCAATACAATACAATCTCTCAGCTAACGAATCACGCTCATTTTCTTTTCCACAGTTCATGCCTTTCCCATTTGATGTGTCTGCATTGAAACGTATTTGTTTGATAATCGGGCAAATGGGAGGAAGCAAAGCCATTATGTCTAAAGTCTCTTGCTCTTGCACACAGAAAGAAATTAAGAGTTATCAGAGAAAAGCTAAACCATCAGCATTGGCAGACCTTCATTTTGCAAGGGTCTCCAAAGACCTGGAAATATTATACATGAGCTTTGCAGCCAATAAGGCCGGTTAGGAAGCGATACGGTAAAAATCTCCTGTGGAATCATAGAGGGGCTGATGGAAGAGACTAGCGGCTTCGAAATATCATGGTCTGTTGTGCACATAAATGAACAGGCAATTTCTAAACCAATATTTACTTGGTATCTTGTAAAGGGCTTTTAATAAGTCTATGGCAGTAACTGCTACAGATCACAGGAAATCGCCCATTCTCCAGGGACAACGGGGGCCCTTTCTTTGTAGCATTCCTGAAAACATACAGCTGCAAGATATCAATAACAAAATGCAGACAAGTAATCGACAAACAGGCTCCTTCAAACAGGGTTCGCCATGCATTTTTCCCTGGATCCCTTGCTGCAAGAGGCCATCCAGAAGAAGCAGAGATTTTACTTAATGAACTATCTCATTCCTCAGAAAATGAGTGCATGACATCACAGAATCACAGAATCATTCAGGTTGGAAAAGACCCTTGGGATCATCGAGTCCAACCATCTATATTATCTTAAAATCTAAACTTTTATTATGGTGGTAATCATACATAATTTTTTTTTCTTTTAATTCCATCTTCAATTACCTGAAATTTCGACAAACTTATTTTCCAACCTGAACCTTCTCTTTTTGCAAGCCGATTTATCTTTTGAAATCACAGCCACCATTTAACTGATGCGATAATTCACTCTGATGGGTAATATGCATATGGGTAAAAGAAATATTGGTACAATACACAATCATAGCCATCATAATAAATCATGGTAAATGAGTGGAGAGAATTAATTTCAAATTTTTTAGTATAACGATTAAGATCAGTTAAGAGTGGAAAGCAAGAGCATAAACTCCTTGGGCAATTCTGAAACACATAGTTGTAAATGAGACTCTCTCTCTCTCTCCCCCTCTCTCCCCCCCTGCACACCAGCACTAGTATATTAATAACACTGTTTGCACTTGAAATAAAGGCATTTAATGAAGAACTATATGCAACTATGACAAAAAAAAAAAAATCAAGAAATTGATACATACAGAACTAGGCACATAATTAAGAAAGGTATTAAACTTCACCTGCAGGCTGATACCAAGACCATTAAGGAAGCTCCCCACATAACCATGAGCTGCATTTTGTCTGAGTAAGTACCTGAGATGTTGGATCCTGCAAGGTCCCCAGCACTCATGCTCCAATTCAAGACTGCTCACATGCTTAAGTGTGTTCCTGGAGACCCGCCAAGGTTCTTGGCATATATTAGATGACTCTATAGAGAGCAAGGACACGTACTTGTCAATGTGCTGGATAACATACATTTAATCCTGTGAGGTATTCAGTGGCATCAGCCCTTATGGGCTCAAAGTTGTAGGAGATCCTCTGTTTCAGAATGGACCAAGAAAGGAGTCCATGGTGGTGAAACACACTGCACTGCTATGTAATATACAGTTTATATAGTTTGGATCCATATAGAAAGAGTGAATGACTGAACAACTACTTCTAAACCATTGCTGTTTCTTTCTAATTAGAGTTCTGAGGTGATTTCTCACAAATTACCTCAATTTTGCCCATGCTACTAGGCTAGCTATTCTTCACTCAGCAAAGCAAAACTCGTATCTAATGCTTACAATATACACTAATTATTCTTCCACAAATACACAGTTACTCTGCAGTATGATGATAGGATCAAAACGCATAACTACCTGAGAAATCCCCTGTTATTTTCTTCTAGTTAAAACCCAAATGCATTTTTAATTTTTGCTCTGCAGTCCATACAGAAAGACAAATGAAGTTGAAAAGCCTGATTGTTGCTCGAGGACTTGAATCTGCAAGGTTGTAAGTGGCATTTATGAGAAAAGTTGTGCTTCACAAGCTTTGTAATTTGCAGTTTTTAACAAAGACATAAACTTGTTTCTGACTAAATTGTATTGTAAAAGTCATACTCCTCAGAGAACGTCTGACTAAAAGGTGATGTTAAAGTAATTTCCATAACATCAAACTATGCAAGAAATTAAAAACTTCATAGAGGAGAAAACTGGGGAAAAGGAGCAGGCTGAGATGGAATTAATTTCTTTATGACAGTGCTCAAAAGGGGAAAACTCAGATATTGCTCTGAAAACTGGAATGCTAAGTCTATTTTAAAAAGCACAGCATTTGATTTTCAGCCATTTGACAGTGACTGACTTCATTCTTAGAAATCGTCTTTCAGCAGTGTCCAGATACTCAGCAAAACCTTCTCCAAGGAGCAGACTCCTGGCAGGTACACACCAGCATAGCTGGTTTGGGAGTTTCATTGCACAGGGATCTAGCCCTCAGAGTTCCCTTATAATAAGCAAAATGAAAAACAGTTCTCACATCCGAAGTGAAGGATTGAATCTGCATGTACACAAGCAATTGTTACTGCTCACTGCAATAATGTGATGTTCTGAGGGGAAAGATCATCTGATCATTCAAGATAAAAAAAAATTTGCAGCCTTTGTCTTTAGAACTAGTTGGTCAGTCAAACAAGGAAACTAGAGCAGTGAAGAAAATAACTCATACCTGCCAAAGACTTAACTTGAGGAGAGGAGGCAGGGGGAAAGGGTTCTGTCAACCTTGAAATTTCAGATCAGGACATTTATCAAGGTAGTTGCATAAACCACAGCATGGAGATCCCACCTTATTAACAACCCCTACCTGGCAGGTCTTTACATTTTAGTATCAGTGTTGTGGCTATTTTCCTTAATGAGACAGGAGGGGTTTTCTTATGAGAGACTGAGAGACCTAAACGTGTGCAATCTGAGTATGTGACAAATAAAAGGGTGACAAAGTGTGAGAGTCATTGAAGGCAGCCAACATAAACAGAAAAAAACCTGTTTAGTATAAGTACAATGATTATAAATGGGAGAAATTGTATGCAGCAAGGATGAGGATAATTTATCCTGAATATTAGAAAAAGCTCTAACAGTGACACTGAATTCATGTTCTGTGCTGCCAAGGGAATGGACTAAATGACACGAGAGAGTTTTTTTTCCTCCTGTAATTTCCATCATCTTATGATTCAGTGATATATTTCCTTCCTACGTTTGCATTTTATTCAGGGCATGCATAGGTACTAGAACAAACCTCCTCAGCCAGTGGGTCAAACCCGGTGATGCTGTGAGCAATATATTATAAAGTCTTCCCAGAAATTTAATAATCTCTCATCTAAATGAAGTAATGCCATTTGGGTATTTTCTTGTTTGATAGTTTGTATTTTCTTCTTACACTTCCCACTGGACAGCTGTACTGAATCTAGCTGCCCTAATGATAATTGCATACCTAAATCATTCAAGGCCAGTTCATATGAGTTCAGGCCAGTTTATATAAGTTCTTGTGCCAGTACTGTCCTTTCATCTGACTACATTTTTCTCCATCCATTTATTACCCTAAAATACATATATGAATGCCATCACAACCTCCCTCAGCCCAGACTTACAAAAAAACTCTAGGTTTGCAAAAAAACCACTCTCTGTGAAAGATTATGAGAAGAATGAGGAGTCTGCTTTCTCATTTACTCAATGAGGTATTTTTCATTTTAAACTGAACTAAAAGTTATTATAGAATTTTCATCAAAATATAATTATGACATTATGTTTAGAGTGCTAATGAGTGTCCAAGCATTAGTATCTCCAAATGTTAGAAAGACTTCATGCTGATTATAAGCTTGACAAAGCTCGTAGGTAGCAGTGCTCCTGTACAAGCACTCCAGTACAGTCTGTACTGAGAAGAGTTCTTGCTGGAATTTGGGTTACAGAAGCAAATCTGTTTAACTTGCAAAAACAGCAGCTTTAGAAGGGTCACCACAAATAAAAAATAATGCATTCAACAACTTAGATATCCCCCTATCAAAATGGATTATACAGAAACTTCCATGAATTGGTTACCGGTTATTGTTGCTACCAACTGGTAGTAGCATCTCTGATTCCTACAGGCATCTAGGTTAACCTCATCTCAGTTGACCCCTTTCACCCTGGACTCTGAAAGGGCAAGAAAATAACTATAGGATGTCTTCTGTTGCTCACAAATCTAAAATTGTACTTACCAAGGAGCCAAACCAGCTTTATTTGGAGTTGTATCCATGCCACCAGTTCTTAAAGATCCCAAAATATCTTGGTTGTGATCGTATTTAAAATAACCCATCTGTAGCTTTTAATTAGCACAATATAAAACACATTCATATAATAATACATCAGCCCTGATTTTATATATAGAGATCTCTGAAGTTCACACAAAAGTGTGAGTGTTTAGACTCAGAAGACCAGTCCTGATCTCATCATAAATACCAAAAGGCTGTGCCAACATGTAATAATGTTGAAGTAAGATTAGCATTTTTAAAAACATGAGGCACATATTTTGAACTTTAGACAGAATTGACAGTTCTGGAGACTTCCAGCACATTCAGGGATGAGTTTATTCCACGGTTTAAGGGATTAAATGTTTGTACCACCACTTGCTATAATCTACAACTGTAATGACAAGAGTGAATTTCATACATTCTATTTAGCTCAAAAAGGCAATTCCAATACTTTTCAATTCCCTGGGGAATATACAGTGGTGTTGCCTTCTCTGCAGGCCAGTCACTCTGCTGAAACTCTGAACGGTGTAAATTAATTCCAGTTCTAATGGAGGAGGGGTGGGGGTTGGTCTTTGGACACCTGAGACCACAAGCTTATTTCAGATGATCTATTGAGTAGCTGTCGGACGGTAACGATTTTTGGTTGCTGGGCTTAACCTGATCTGGTGAAATTGGCTGGAAGCTTCTGTATCTTATTAGTAATCTCCTAAGCAATTACCCTCCAACATACATTTTACCTCGATTTTTTCAGTAGTCCTTTACTAGCAAGAAGTATGTACTTACTTGGGGCAGGGGGCAAGGGAAGGGCGGTGGAGAATGAAGTTAGGAAGACAGTCCCATCTTAATGACAAATTCTTGTCTATACTAGTAAATGCTGACTCTTGTTTCTATGTAAAATAAAAATATGAGAATTGAAATTCAGCTTTGTAATACTTGTGTAGAAAAATCACAACTAATTCTTGGAGCACTTGTATTTTCTTATTGCTATTTCTGCTAGTCTATGTTCTACATTATCATGATTGTCTAGACTGCAAATGATATATTTGAATTATAACTTATTTCACTCATGAGAATGAGGATCTCTGCTTTATGAAATGTAAATAAACCCTGATTTTTTTAAGTGCTTTGCCAGCGGGACAGTAAGAACAGAGACAGAATAACTCATGTTGTATCTTGGTGGCTGAAACTTGAAGTTAAAAGGAAACAAAACAAAATCATTTTTCTCATGATGTATAAAAAGTCTTCAAGATGAATCGTGAGTTTTCTTCTACTAGAAATGCTTTAATTCAGACTTTAAAAAAACTCAAGGCCTAAAACCTAAATTTCTAAAAGTAATATTTTTCAAAAATGGTAAAACTTTCTTTTGCAAGTGTTGAGCTAAGTAATCTTGGTTATTATTTTTAATAATATTCTCCCCATATACACACTTATTTTGCTAGTTAAGTACAAACTTTGATCCATTTTTGCAACTAGTTTCAATCAGTCTAAAGTGGCACTTTTTATTCCAAAAGAATTTTGTGGTCGAAGAAGCTCACTTAGCTTTACATGAGAATGAAGCTTCAGTACATCCATTCAATATATCATCACACACTCCAGGTCACAACCCCCTTCCGAGCAATTTACAATTTGTAAGTCTTCTCTAGAACGATAAAGGGAATTGCTGTTGTCTTACCCCTGTAGTATATCATATACACATACACAATGAGTTTACGCTACCCAGGTGCTTAAGCATTTACACCAGAAGGACCACCAACACTAGCTGGCTGCAGACAAATTATTCACTTAGAAAGTCAGAAAAGCCCAAACATCCCCCCTGCCACACACACACGCACACCAAAAATAAATAAAAAACCCACTAGTATTCAAGAAAGGGAAGAAGTGCATTCCTGGCCCTAATGAGTGACCAGCAAAAGCATGTGATGGGTACAGTGCAAATATTTGTGTGGAAAGCAGTCACTCCATAGCCTTTAACCCTCTTCTCTTCAGTATAGATAAGCCTCAGGTATTTATAGACTTTATCTAATTTCCTGTTCCCCAGACTCTCCCACTTAGTTACACAATGTCTTCCAAGAACTCCAATTTCACCTTAAGGCCATTTAGGTTCTTTTTCCTTGTAAAGGGTTCAGAACAACTCACAGCTTCTGCCCCAAATAAGGAAGAAACCCCACTATTAGTAGCTAACACAACTGTAGCCATCATACAGTCATAATAATTCGATCACACAATCACATCAGCTTCTAGCTGAAGCAATTCGCTTTTTATCTATCCCAAATATTTAAGTAGAGATTCATAATCTCTCTTCTGACCTTGATTAGATTTTGAACAAGCCAAACCCTTAATCTCTCTTCACTAGAAGATTAATCAATTCCCTTGATCTTCTTAACTGCACTTCTTTGGTTCTGTTTCCATTCAAGGCAATCTTTCTGAACAGAGGTAGCCAGAATCATACGTACACTTCTCCAAGTCATCTTACCACTATCCATTGTAATTATAAAATACTTCCCTGACTCTAAATGTGTTTGGGATGCTTCATCTACTCTGTTTCCAGAGAATAATCATGGGATTCTTTCTCATGGCTCTCACAGCGGTGACCACAGTCGTTCTTCAACCAAGATATACCCCTGAGATGTTCTGCATGTAACCAATCTGCCTAAACTCACTGAGATATGAAAAAAAATCTGCCTCATTTCCAGCATGGGACTCAAAATGTCATCTTCAGGTCTATCAGTGGTCAGGCTGCTTAAAAGTGTTACTCTGTAGTAGAGAGAAAAAATAGTATTTGTTAGCAAATACATGCAAACTACATGAATAAAATATTAGAGCAATGATTTTCCAAGATATGCACCACAGTTTTATTTTTTATTTTCAGTAAACACAGTATTTAAGCCTTGATTAGGCAAACCCAAACAACTTGGCATATTGTAAGCACATACTTAGCTACCAAGACAGTATGTGCCAAACATCTCGACAGCTGGGTCTATGAGTCTAACCTGCTAGGGTGTTTAATGTAAAAAAATTCCCTTCTATCCCTTCTGACACCACCATCTTCCTCTCACTTGCCTCATTCTCCATTCCATACTACTTTGGTCAACTTGTCTCAATTACAAAATGTATTTTTTAAATTACTGCAGAATTTTAAAGTGCTGCAGAATTGCTGCTGTCTCCTGCGAATAGCCTCTGAAGCAAAAGATTAGATATATTGTTTTAACCCAGCCAATTTGCCCTGCTCTCCACTGTTTTCACCCCAATACCAGCATGTAATGGTAGCCAAGGATTTGGAAGAGGGAGAGTGTATAACCACACTACAGCTTGAAGTCAAAGGTCAGTCTGTTCTCCACTACCACCACCTTACATCAAGGGTTTTTTTTTAAAAAATATATTTTTATTAAATGGGATACTACAAGTTATATTACCTTTGTGTGATTTTTCTGTGACATCCTGTCCTAATAGTCTTTATCACTGGAATAAAACAATAAGACTTTTCCCCCTTACAGAGGCAGGTTGGTCTATAAAGAAGTGACATAATTCAATAGTTTGGACAAAAGAAACCTCTCTTCTACTTACACTATGCCAGTAAACTTTGGCAAAACTCTTTCCTTTCCAATTCTGTGAGTCATACTGTTTTGAACTCCAAGATCTTTCACCCCTAATTTGTCTTGTATCTCTGCACAAAATGAAACGTAACAAGACCCCACTCTGAACTGACAACTTTCAGCATAACAACACAATAAATAATGTTGTATTTCTGGAATGAGTTTGAAATAGAGACCACCTAGGAATAATTTTTCATAAAGATTAAGAGCTCCTACTGTATTCTTAAGATAGAAAAGGTGCTAAAGATGACATTTTGTTCAAGCTCTCAGTCTTCAGAAAAAAAAAAATGAAGCTCAGAAATTCTATCTATGATATAGATAAAACTTATTGAACCATATAGGGAGGGTGGGTAAGACTGCCTTTTCGGTTCCCATTCTTCTCTTTGGCAAAAGGGAGCGAGCTAGCACATTATAGAGCAGCTCCTGAGGCCCTGCTGCTGGAATAAAGCAGTCATCTGAGCCAGCACTGTCTCGGAGGAGGATGCGTGTCAGGGTACTGCTGATGCCACCGCTTGAAGCCAGGAGAGGAAGGGCAGGTGGGCAGTAGCAATGGGGGGGCTGCAAGATGTCCAGATAATGTCACGGCCCACAGAGCAGCACAGAGCTGCAGGGAACCCTAGAGCAGGTCCACCTGGCACCTCCGCAGGTATTACAGGGAGGAACGAGCCATTTAAGATACCTTAGCATTTTCCTGCTCCAGGAAGAAAACTCGCAGTAGACATTTTAATGAGATAGTAAAGATTTTCACCTTCCACACAACCGTTTTCTACAAATTATGACTATTCTCCCCTAGTATTTGCTTCTCTGATTTTCTTCTGGCAATATAATCCATGCAGAAAATTATCTGAGCTCTTTCAGCTGAAAGAGACTGACTTACTTATTTTGCCTCAATTCTAAAATATTTAGAAGACACCACCTAGTTTTGGAATGTTCCCATACTGTAAGTGATTTGCCTTTGCTCACATTAAAATGTTTCTCATTCTAAAGACTATGCAGCACTCTAAAATGTAACTGACTCACTGGCTTGAAAATCTTTCCTTTATGCTTGGGAAATTTTATTATTATTACAGTAATGTAGCTGAAATCAGGGCCCCATTGTGTGTACTCCTTAAATAATGAACAGGGAACTGAGGCACAGAGAAATTAAGCATGTTGATTGAGGTCAGACAAAGGTTAGGATCACTGGAAGTACAGCTCCCATTTGAGACAAGGCCACCCTTGTTCTCTGCCAGTCTTTGATGGGGTGTCAAAACTGCACTGAAACTAGAGACAAAACAACTGGTCCGCTGCTTTTAAGAAGGGACCACTTATGCCAACCATACAGCAGAAATATGAGAAAAATAAGACAAATGCATGTACAAGTCCAGCACACATGTGGCCCCACATCCCTGTTCTTCCAGGCTCTGTCTCACCTATTACTTCATCGTGCCAGACCAGGTATGAATTCAGGCTGCCCTCTAGGTGGAAGGGATGCTGGCTGGCAATTCACAGCAGACATTTCCAGTCATGTCATGTGCAACACAGTAAGATCTGACTTCCTTCTTTTAAAATGGGAAATAAATCTTGTGGTGCCACAAATTTGTTGGCAGTGTCCAGAAAAAAATGTTTGATTTTTATCATTGAGAAGAGTTAAGTATGGGGACTAGTTATTCAGTGGGTGTTTAAAAGATACTAAAAGGGTTTTATCGTTATTTTTAAAGTGCCACACTGATGGCAATTCTGACTTGGGTATTGAATACTGTAGCACAAAGGAGTGATTTTTCATAATAAGCAAACTGACCCTCTAACAACAACGATTCATGGAAAAAGGAAACTGAATCCTCTCTGCACCTGCAAATGATACTGGATTTGATTTTCCTTTTCAACTTAGTTACCTATCGAATGATGTTCTACACATTGGGAAAAAGTTTATATACTGTTATACAGTGTTTGCAAAACAAAGATACAATTTTATTAACTACAGGCATATTAACACTATGTTTAAGCTGGGAAGCAATTGTTGTGAGGCTGTGAAGAAGCAATAGCAGGAGTTACAGTCATGCTAAAGCCAGCGCACATTTCGCCACACACCAAAACTTTCCTACAGAAACAGGCTTCCAACTCTGCCACGTCTGGAAATCTTAATACTGTCAAAGGCAGCTCTCAGGAATAATGTTCCAGTGTCACACTTTTTGTAAGAAAAATCTCAATCCTTGTTTTAATACTTAATTATGGAATTTCAAATATTGCCTTCCTAGTTTTCAAGTTCCATTCCCGATAGCATGAATTCTTTTGTCCAGCCTTTTCTTTCACCAAGATGTATCAGTAGAAAAGCAGCCTTTTACTGCAGAGACTGAAAGACAGAGAATTTCAGGTGTATCATCTGTGAGAGGTGTAGATTGTATGTTAGCTTTTTGAACTCTTATTAGCTCAGGGATAAAATCCATACAGAATTATCTCTTTGGTTTCTGTTGCTAATTCAGCTACAAAAATCTGAGAGATGCAGCGGGTTTTACAACTCCTTTGCTTCATGAGAAAGAGAGATATTTCAGCAAAGCAGTGACAGTCTTGCAACTGGTCCTAAATATAACCACCCAAAACATGTAAAATCCCCACACATTAAGCTATGCTAATACACTATAGTCTCCAATGTGTATACCATATAGTTAGACTACCAACAGTACAGTAAAAGGCAATTAGAAGAGAAGTAATGTCATCCCAAGCACCAGTAAGCATATACAGTATATAACCAAAAATCTTATCCAGCTTCCACTGGGGTGAGGAGCCACATATTCATGAATTCAGATGGAAACATCTTTAGAAATTATTTAAAGATCACAGAATCATCTAGGTTGAAAAAGACCTTGAAGATCATCTTGTAATCATCATCCCCTCACTCCGCTTCCCCAAAAAACCAAAACATAACACAAGACTAACACTTGCCTCTTTGGATAGTTTTCAGAGGTCAAGAAAACCCAAATGTAAAGGCCAAGTTTTTCACTCATTTCTACCACATTGTTCTCCTCCAAACAGCTTTTTGGAAATATAGAAGTTGACAAAAAGTTCTGCCTGCAAGGCACACAAGTAACAGAAAGTACAGGTTTTGAATTAGCTTTTAATAAGTCAGAAAACCCACAAAGCTGCCAACTCCTAAAATTTAGCTCCAGGTACTTGATTCAGAGAGACAGACAATCTAGAGATGAACAGAAGCAACAATAGTTTGCAGCTGGACCATTCCCCTAGTAAAATCCATTTACGTTAGGCATTTTTGATGATGAACTTTTCCACTTGTTCCTGAAGTTCAGCTCAAAGGACAATGACTAATAGCTTGGAAAAGAACTGAAATTGGAGCTTGCAGTCTGAACACACAAAACGAAGCCCAATGACTGCTGCTATGAAAATAGATGGCAGTGTGTAGGTGTACCTTGTACAAATGAACTCCATCCATTTTAAGCAGCCTCAAAGGCTCCAGGAGCAGAAGAGTCTGGAAACAAGAAGTCTGTGCTGAAAGTTATGCCCCTGAGCTAAGGCTGTTGCCTTGCACAGAACGGCTGTGGGCAGAGCAGGGACCCAAGCTGACTCTAGTCCCCTTGCCCTCAACCCTAGTCCCAGAGACCACCGGTGCCTGCTCTAAACCCAAGAGCTATACTGAGAGACAGATTTGCACCTGTAGAAAGAATTACAGAATCATCTTGGTTAGAAAAGACCTTGAAGATCCTCCAGTCCAACCATTAACCTCACACTGACCGTTCTCAACTCCACCAGATCCCTCAGCGCTGGGTCAACCCGACTCTTCAACCCCTCCAGGGATGGGAACTCCCCCCCTGCCCCGGGCAGCCCATTCCAATGCCCAACAACCCCTTCTGGAAAGAAATACTTCCTAAGAGCCAGCCTAAACCTTCTCCGGCGCAACTTGAGGCCATTCCCTGTTGTTCTATCGCTTGTTCCTTGGTTCAAGAGACTCATCCCCCCTCTCTGCACCCTCCTTTCAGGTAGTTGTAGAGGGCGATGAGGTCTCCCCTCAGCCTCCTCTTCTCCAGACTAAATAACCCCAGTTCCCTCAGCCGTTCCTCGTACGACATGTGCTCCAGACCCTGCACCAGCTTCGTTGCCCTTCTCTGGACATGCTCGAGTCATTCAACGTCCTTTTTGTAGTGAGGGGCCCAAAACTGAACCCAGTAATCAAGGTGCGGCCTCACCAGTGTCAAAATCATTAAACAATCAGGAAGGTTTGCACCTGATTCTTCTTACATTTCAGAACTGCAATATGTATCATGTGGAGGAAGACACGGTAGCTGCTCACTGACTGTTTCCAGAACGGGGTCAACAAAGCAACGTCAGCTCAGATTGGGGGGGCTGTTGGTTTCCTCCCCCAGTAAAGACAGCGTGGGAACACCAAGCGTGTCCCCCCGTATTCAGCATCCTTGCAGATAAAGCACTGGTACAAGGTCACACATCACACTTGACATCTCAGTAAATAAGAATTGGCCAAATGGCAGGTTTGATCTCTAATTATTCCAGCACATCAGCCTTGCTGTTTAATTTGTGTCTAACAGACATGATTACAACAGGTTTTTTTGCATGTCAGCTGTATTCTTATGCATTTCTCTGCTAATGCAAGTTGCCTCCTTATATCGGCAGAGAATTACAGAAGCATTATTGCAAGTTCATGAGAAAAAGTTCCAGATAGAAAGAGGTCAACAGGTTGAACTTCACTCACTTTGGCATCATCAGCGGTTGTTACTGCTTGTATTTCATGATAGAAAGGTCTCTCTTCTTATGCTGGAAGGGAAAAAAAACCACCTAACAGCTTTTGTGTCTTGGTAATGTGGACATTTGTTTTCTCTTTAAAGAATATCGCAGTTCTCATTCAGGTATTTCTGATAGAAAATACCACTTGCACAAGGCTTTGCTATTAAATGTTTGCTTTGGTTTTTATATTTACAATCATGTAAAAATTGCAGGTAAGACTCAGTTCTAATTATGTTCTCCTTTGCCTTTTAAACTTCATAACTCTTATTGAATAGAAATAGATGGGATTTTTTTCTCCCATTATCTGCAGCAACCAAAGCTCTTTGTGAGGCTTCAGGGAAACTTGCATTAAATTTGAGTTTGACAAGACTCCCATCAGCAGCATGGCTCCCTAAATTCTAGCGCTGGGTTAACTGATCACAATTTGTCTACAACTGTAGTGTCACACACATGGGAATTTTGCTTAGATATAGCTATTACAGAAACTGTCTAGATTCAGAGGAAGCTTACAGCTGGGATTGAGTTTTGCTTCTTAACCTTCATAAGCAATATTTATTATCTTTACTGCATTACATCCCTGATAGGAATTTCTGATCTGTTCCAAACCACTTAAGAAAATTCTGTTTGTCGCTCATTAAGCAGATGTAGAAAACCACACAAAATTATTAAAACCACATGGCTATGCAAACAGCAGTGAAAAATGGTTACCACATTTTCTTCGATAAGCAAGGCAAAATCCTTCCAATTAACATTTTAATTAGAAAATTCACTTACCATGAAAGTGTCCTGAATTTTCTTAAAGGTTATAACTCAGTCTCCTTTCAAATTCTTCCACAGCATTTTTCACTGTGGCTCTATCAGAGATTAGATACCCAGAAGCAAAAAGGGTGTTTAAGTGAATTATACTTGTAGCTCATACTTGATTCTCTTTACTTTAAAACTTCAGGCACTCAGGCTTCTATTCCACCCATCACTTGTCCTTGGAGAGTAACGCAGCTTTGGGGAAAAAAGCAATTACCTACTGTGAAAAGTCTAGTAGTTACAATTATGAAATAATAAAATGCCAAAGACATGTCTGATTTTGATATAGTGTTTTAAACTTTTTAGCTTAGTGAAATACTACAAAATATTCTCTAAAATCATTATATTCGTCAGGTACAATTACCCCTTTGATTGTGAAACTGAATGCAAATTCACAAACATTTATACAGCATATCTGCATGTGCATTAGAAATCAGCAATTGAAAATCTATTTTGCTTACCTTGACACCAATAATGGAATTACAGCACTAAAACACATTTCCTTCTTGAATAGGCTTAGTAAGTAGAACACTTTTGCCTCTAGGGTGAGAAAAGTTGAACATTCACAATGCTCAGTCTGTTGCTTCCCTTCCTCTTGGTGCTCACAAGTGTCACAGTCCCTGACAGACCCTACAAAAACAACTGAACTTCCTCCATGGCTGCCTTTGGTTACTGCTTAAAAAAGGAAGCACCTATGAATCTTTAATAGCAAGAAACAAATTCCAAAGGAACAGCAATAGCTAAGTCTAACCAAAGACAAATTTTTAACTGAAATTTTCTGACCAAATTAGTCTTTACCCTCATGCACATTTTCTGGAACAGCAGACTCCTAAATTGCGAATTCTTACTGCATATGCTGTCAGGTAAAGTCTTACTGATCTGCACAGTCTGACCTGTGATAAGCAGCACTGCAAGGTGGCAGAAAAGGGGAAGAGATTAAACGCTTTATCATATAATCGTATACTCTGATAGTGTCCAGGTATTGTTATCAGAGCGTGAGCTTTTTATGATGAATGCAACGCAGGCACAAACAATCTTCGCACCTCGAATGTTGCCAAGCTGCACTCGTCATCCTTACAACAGGCATTCAAAATGCCATGTACTTGCACAGATCTTGCAAAAAGAGTCGTCAGTACGACATATGATGTACGCTAAATTAGAGGAGACTCCCACACGATCACCTGGGAACTGATCCTGGTGTAAATGCCTAGTGAAGACCTTTTCTCCCCCACGCTACCTGAGCCCTTGGCATGACCACATGCTGCCTGCAGACCCTGCAGCACCCATGTTCCACTTCCCAGCAGCCACATCTCAGTGGGGGTGAAGGAGAACAAGGTGCAAAATAAGAAGTTATGGAGAAGACACTTATGCCATCCAGCAAACAACTGCTATGCCTTGTGCCTAGTCAGAAGCATTTTGCATTGTCTCAGAAATCAAGCACTATGTCCATAAAATCATAACCAAGCTGTGACACAGGAGAGAGGGACAGAGAAGCTATGAGATGTCACCTCCACAGAAATCTCTAGATGAGCCAAACCCTCCTCCTGTGCCTTGGAGACATCATCGCCAACGAACTGAGTTGCAAAATTCAAGCTGCGTTACAAGCATAGGACAATTGCTTTGTCTTGGCCTCAAAGGAGCAAATTTTGCATTGCCTAACACCTCTGCTCTTTTTAGACAGGAGCAAACACTTGGGATTGTGTACATTTAAGAAGTGAAGCCCAAGATGGTATACAATTCATCCCAAGACTAAGTGAAGAGGGAAAAAGAACAATTGGTTGTGGGCAAGGTTAGTGAATTCTTCATCATAAATTAAATTTATGCAGCATATTAGACTTCAATATTTGAAGTTTTTTTTTTTTCTTTCAGACTGTTTTAACATGACATCTAACAAGAGCAACGAGGACAAAGAAGCTGGCTTTAAAATAGAACTGGACAGATTTACGACTATTATATGGTACTTTTTAAATCCTGCAACAGGAAGCCAAACTTCATGACCCAGGACCATCTTTTCAGTCCTCGTTTTTAGCACTAAGTTTGCTGCTGGAAGTGGTTCTGTTCCTGAAGCACATTTCCTACTCGTCTCTTAAAAGCAACAACTGCCCAGAAGAGTATGAGGAAAACCAAATGAGTGGAGTGAAAAAAGACGAAGTGAACAAACACTGAATCGTTATGCAAAGCTAGAAGTGTTCCCACAGCTCACAGGTAGAAACTGCCTGCAATACTTTTTTCAGAGGGCACTGGTTAGTCCCAGGGGAACACGAGCCAGGCTGAGCATGGCAACAAAATACTCTCAAGCAGAACAGCCAGTGCCTACTCCAAAGGTAAGTGATCACCACTGCTGTAGCAAATCCAGTTACTAGTATGGCACACGCTAAGTTACATTTCTTTTATCTCCCCTTCACAATGGAATAATCTAAAACTTAAGATTTGTGGCAAGCTTGTCTAGATAACCTTCTTTTCATTCCCCACCCGATTCAGAGAAGCACACGCAATCTCTTTGTAAAATAAGGAGAGCAGATAACACCTGCAGAATAAACAAGGCATGTCTTCCCCTGACATACAGAGAAAGATCTGAAAAGAACATGAAGGAACACTTTGGTGGTCATCTAGATCAGATCATATGAAGAGATACTGCTTAATCAAGACATACTATCTCATCTTACTGTCTGGATAAATGGAAGTTCTGACACCAGAACACCATGAAATTTCATACTTACCACTTTATGTCAACTCAAGATAAAGCTTATACTGAGCTGGGCACCTGGCACATCTCACAGACTTTTAAACAAAACTTTTTATCTATTAAAACAAGAAGCTTCTAACCTGAAACAAGTCAACCTAAGCTTTTCTTCATTTCTTTATAGGCCGAGAAAGACCAAAACAAGTGATTAAGACATTTCTTTGCTTCATTAACAAACATACAAAGTTTTATTTTATTAGATTGGTTTTCTGTATGTTAACATTATCATATCAGTTATAACCCACATTCACAGCAGAAATTTTCTAATAGCATTTTGCAACACTAACTGCTGTATTAGAAATCCTTAAAAGAAACTTATCTTTAGCTACTCAGGTAACTTGAATAATAAAGTGCAAAACCACAATAAAATTTGACAGACATATGCCCCAGCTCATACTCAGTAGAAAATAAAGTTTGTAAGACCACTAGATATGGATTCACTGCACACAACAGAAGAGTGTGACCTGAAGACATCAGTTTTCAAGTTTTCCCATTACCAGACATTGATTACAATGAATTATTTTTAAGGGTAACAAAAAGAAATCACAATAAGGTTACAAATAAAACAAAATGTATTGGCCAGACTACCTGAAGCTTAGCCCTATACTTGGTACCCTTTTACCCAATAAAGGTTTTAGGAAGAACTGATGAACAGGAACAGTCCATTTCCTGATAGCCTCTTTGATTTTTAACTTCAAGGAATCAATTAGCAGGAGATAACACAACACCTCCTTTGAGACCCAAGTAATTTATTTTTTATTATACCTGCAGACATAAACATATCACTCAACTAGTGATTGCCCACACGAGCTACTGTCCCTCTCAATCCAAGAAGACAGAAAAAAAAAAAATCTCAGAATTTTATCAGAATTAAGTCCAATTCACAAATTACAACCCAAGCTTTCACACCTCTCCTTACAGCCACTGGTGCAGTCTCCCCAGCACCAAGTACTCTTTTCAAGACAAATGAAGTAGCAGCAGCTCTGGGTACCTTTCCCTTTCCTCTACCTAATTAAATTTTCATTAAGCCCTTTCATGCTACGATTTAAGTTATCATCATCCGCAAGGAGGTCTACTCAACCTTTTTCCTTACAGAATTCAAAGATGCAAATTAAATGTTACTCTAATTTAGTCAGACTGCCTCCTTAGTAGCTGCTAAGATTCCTTCTGTTCTACCACTTCACAAGAAATGACAGTTTAGCATGCCAAGCTTTAATAAATAACAAAAGGTTTTAACTATAAGTTGTATCCGCATCCCTTCGTCATGTTACTAAGCTCAATTTGCTAGTAAGCGCACCACACCGCTGTCAGAACAGCAAAGAGCCTGAACAGCAAGCTTTAAGGACCACATCCTGTTTATAGCTTCATGTAAGCAAGAAATTCACAACATACATTCCTAAGAACTCATTTTTTACATAATACTCTCCTTCACATTGTTATTTTGCACTACAGTCAGTGCTTTCATCAAGGAAATATTTCCATGCACAGATAGACAGCAGAACATCCAGAGCAATTTTTGAGGGCTAAAGATCACATTCTCCCCTTTCAGATCATTTCAGCAAATAACCAAATTCAAAGACCCAGCTGTTGTACTCTGGATAAGGCACTTGCCCCAGATGAACAATTGAGCACCAGGCCAGTGTGCAAGAACAGTCTGGATGTACCTTTCCTTCATCATTTATACTAAAAAGGAATAGTTCCGTAGCAACTGTGCTCTTCCAGTCTGAAGTGATCCTCCTCCAACAGCTTGAGCAGCTTTATAAACTGCTTCATTCTTCCCTAAACTTACTAATTATGGCCACATTAAGCACTTCAAAAACCTTTCGGAGGTTTATACTATAAAGATTCTATTTCAAAATAAACTCAAGGTGCATTTCAAAGAGGCATGCAAGATACTCATCAGACCTTGTGAAATACTACCCTGAAATCACAATGATAAAATTTGAATCTGTCCATCAGCAGTTCTTAACCATCTACATAGACAAGTTTTTTCAATCGAGGCCTCATATGATTTCAGTCCCTGAAAAAAAATGTTGCCTTATGGCATGCATAGTATAGACATCACTAGTGCTACCTGGAAGAGTTCTATCTTCTCTCCTCCTCCCTCCCAAAAGGGTACCAATATAAAACCCACTGATCTCAGTATTTTAAATTCACCCTTTGCTGCATATTCAGCTGCATATTTTTAAAGTTATCCTCTGCTCAAAAGCTTGGAATAGTCTAGGAGTAAAAAAACCTATTAACTCACCACCAACTGAAGATTAAGAAGTGAGATTTAGATTCTATGAAAAACAAAAGCACACCTCACTTCTGGGGTTCTTTATTATTTTGTCAAAGACATTTTAATAGAATTATTCTGGTATTCTGGTCTAGTATTAGATCACAGCCAAAATCTCAGTTTTAAGAAAAAACCTTCATTTTATACTGATTCGAACTGCCAGTAGGTTTAAGCACCCAAATAATTAATTTTTCCATTCAATGCATGTTCTGCAGTTCTAGAAAGTTATGCATTTTTGTTCATATACAAAAAGACAGTCTAACAGATGTAAACTATTTATTGAATATTTGCCACCAATATTGTTAAATACATAATCTTGCAGTTTTCCGCTTTCAAGTTAAAATGTCAGAAACAGAACACCAAATATTTACAATTCTTATAAGGAATGTTACATAATGACACATTAAGGCGTAAATTCTTTTGGCTTATAATTCTGAAAAGAATGATAATAGCAAAAAGTGATGCAAAATCTTCATTGTGAGATTATGATTAAGCTACAATGTTTTACAAAAATATGGTGTAAGATGGCAATAATCCCATTCAAAATCCTGCATTAGGCCCCTCAAGAGGGGCTGATAATTTATACAGTCAAAACTTTAAAATTTACATATAAAGGTACCCTATCCACCATTGAAAAGTACAACTCTCCACATATACAGTTTTCAGGCCACAGTTTTGAAGGTCTGGAGTATCAAGTTGGTTTGATGAATTAGTCGGTTGGCACTTATGAACACATTTATTGCCCTGTTAAAAGAGAAAGATACTGCTTCAGACATTTTTAGAAACATGTCATTCAATAAATACAGCATTAAGTTTGGGCAACTAAATATACTGGCATTTAGGATCTGCAAATTGGAAGCATAATCATGTTCTACCATATTATGATCTACCTGAAGCTTACCACTGGCAAACAGACAGACTTCTTTGCATAGCTAATCCTAGAAAGACTATGTTTATTGGCAGAAACTTAAAGACTTTGGCTCTCAATCATCATTGACATTTCAATCATTTAGTTCAGGGGCTTTAGTTAACTAAGAAGAGTGGAGATTATTATTAAACGCCTGTTCTTTTCAAAGCCAAACACATAATTCCCTAGTAATTTCAGAATTTGCAGCTCTCTCAATACTAAGCATGTGCACATACAGAAGCAATATACTATTTTAATTATATTCTTAAGAAATAGGTGTGGAGTCACTGAGTTTTTCAGCTCAGTAGTGACATCTGAACATGACTATTTTGTTTAGTGCTGTTACATTCTGGTGGGAGCAGGGTATCTTATTCAACATGCAGTTCAGAGATTTAAAATACTTCTGATTCCACAAGGATATGAAATACAAGCCCTACCTGGGACTTCTTGCAATACTGCTAACATCTAACACACTCTAAGCTTATGGCTGCAATACACAGCACGGGGCTAAACACAGCTGGTCTCTTTCACTATGGCTGGGGTACATGCACAACACATCCAACCCTTCCCCCATTTTTCCAGTCAAATAGTTTTCTAATCAACTGAGACTGTTTAGACCTAGTTCATGTGAAAACTTAACCATACGTCTGTTCGGTAATCATAAGGCTACCAGGGTCTAAATTTCTCATTTTGGTATCACAACCAAATTTAGCCCCAATTTCAATAGGAGGAGAACAATAATGTTTTGAGAGGAACAAGCTAGTAGTATTCACAGTTGGTCTTAAGACTTCTCTCTCCTTTAGTAATGTGCCATCCCCTGGGTGCTCTTAGTCTCTGCCAAGCTCAACAAGACCAGACATGAAAGTTCATTCTCATCTTTATAACAGTAGCACATAGCACATTTTGGCACTGTCAAAATCTGAGGGGATATACTCCTCATCCAAAACAGTCACCACAGTCAAATATACAGTAACAGTGACTTCAAAACCCAAGGCAAAGACCCAAAAAAAGCCTCAGTTTGAAGGCTAAAATGTTCAAATATAAAAAGATTAATCAGCTGAGTAATTCCAAATACTGCAAAGCACTATAAGGAGCTATAAAGAAGAGGACAATAAAAATGTAAATCAAAGAAAACACTGCACAGAAGTTTAGCATTTGCAAGTGATATTTCAAATTGGTAGATTACTTCTTTCAATAAAGCTTAAGTTTTTTGTCCTGGTATACACACAGACAAAAAATCAGAGGGCCATGAAATTTAGCTTGACGTATTCAAGTTCAAAGCTAATACTGAACACGGGTGCTGTATGGTGGTGCATTTAACCAATTTCCCTTTCTTCAAAGGCATTACAAAAGGAACAGAAGTGTTTTCATGCAGCCATGGTGGTCTGAGGACACAGGTGAGGAAAAAAAATTAGGCACATCCCAAAGAAGGTAGCTTATGCCCCAAACCTTGCCCTATTTTCCCCTGTTAGTCAACAAGGACTTCCATTATGTAAAAATGTTAGTACAAAAACATACTTACTTTCCATCTTTAAAATAGGTTTTCAGAGTATCACTGAAACTTTTGGAATATTTTACAAACTCTTTCTTTTGATGCTCAAGTGCCTAAGAAAACAAAAACACCAGAAGTGGAGCCTTAGTTCACATATTGTTGGGTACAGTCAGAGTCTCAAGGTTAAACTGATACAGAATTGGCTAACCTTACATTAGGTATAGAAGCTTTTTTATTTTAGAAGACATGCAGAGAAATTATCCTCTTCATCCAAAACTGCTGATACCTACCATACAACAACCCTGTTAAAGTATTATGTCACTGACCAGTTAAATTCTCCTATTCATCTTTTGATCAAAAGGATATGCTTCCTCTACTATTAAAAATATTGTATGAAAAGAGTTATTGCACATACCCGCCGGTTCTGGTATTGGTATTTCTTGAAGACATTATTTACTGTGTCAAGAAGTTCCTTTATTGCACTTGCGATGTCCCTGTTGGGCAATAAAGATAGTTGTAATATCTGTAAGCTATCCCATTTAAATGTCGGAATTTAATCCCGTTCTAGTAGTCAAATACTTCTTAAAACAGTCTCCACAGAGTGTCAGACGGGATGTAGCAAGACCAAATGCAAAGAGCTAGACCAGTGACATGGGAATTCAAACTAGGATTCAGCAAGTCAAGTCTGGTCTAGTAACAAAAAAAATCTCATTACAAATCTTCAATTCTGTCTGTTCATTTATAAACAAGGAACAGGCTTTTTTCCAATAGGAATGGTGTCGCTAACATCCCCTACAGCATTTGAACGTTCAGATCTAAATAAAACGTCTGACCCCTCAAATCTGCAGAAAAATATATAATACAGTACTTACTTGATTGTCTGAAGAAACCTCACTCTGTCATTGATCTCATCAGGAATCTTACTAAGAATCTGTTTAAGTGCTCGTGCCTTTTCGTTGAGATCTTGGAATTCTGGTTCTGGTCTTTCAATCATATACTCTAACAAGAAGAACATAATAAAAAATACCATTGGTTTTTCCTCAAGTCTCTAGTAATAGCTAAAAAACACTACTTCACAAAATGCAGCTGTTATTGCCGTGTTACATCTGAAGGTGAACAGCACAAAACCAGCCATGACCAGAAAACTGCAGTGAATACTCTGCATCGATAGAAACACAGTGCAACAATAATCTTTAATATTGCAAGTTGGAAAAAGAGCCCATCTTACTTTGAGACACTGACACTACACTAATTAGATGCAGTATTAAAACAACTTAAAGCCTACTGTATACTCACTCTCCTTCTCTGACAGTATAACTACTGCTTTTAATTCGAAGCAGAGAAAAGGAAGGTATACACACTCTATAGATGCTTTTTTCTGGTTGTTAGCATTGCAGAAGGTGAACTATGCACCCACATAAACATAGTTCTAAACATTCATCATCTTCCTTTCCATTATTAGTCAAGTATGGGTTTTAGGGAGATTTAACTTCTCCAAAAGAGACATTCAGAAAATACAAATATTATTCTACCATGCTGAAAAACATCTAGTAAGAAACAAATAACCTCTTCTGAAAATAGGCATGTTCCTAATGAACAGTGTAATTAAAGATACATTTATTCAACATAAAAGAGATAAGATACTACCTTCTACATCATCAGCTGCCATACGCAGCAGAGACTCTGTGAAGTTCACATCCACACTTTTTTTCTCCAGAATTTTCATAATGATGTCCTGTGTAAGACCTGGATTTTCTTTTTCAGCCTGTATAGCAAGGAAAATTTTTATTCTTAAATATGTAAGACCTGAATACTGGAAGCAGATTTTCATGTACCTTGGTTCATATACTGCAGGAGTTCTAGAAACTTCAAAAGTCTAATGGCTTTACACTAGCAGATTACATTGAAAGCCATTCTCCTGCCACAACATCCATTTTTCATGGATTACATCAGTGATTTTGTATAACTAACTTTTCCAATCAGCCTTTCAACTCACTTCAATTTGAATAAGAAAGTTTTTCATAAATTCTATGTTCTGTTTTATTTTCATAAACACTAAGCTTTGAGACAAAGATATTGTATCCGTTGGGATTTAATTCACTCAAACACAGGTGCTACTCCCCCATCTTTCACATGACATTTTATAAATGTGCCTCTTATGAATCACATCATATGCTCAAACATCATCTTGGAATTGCTTTTTCAGAAAAAAAACCCTTTTGATTGATGACATATCCAAGCTAAACCAGACTAACATTGGAGGTATTCACACTACCTGTGCTGCTATCAAAAAATTACGCTGTGTTGAATAAGAATGAGGGTGTGTGTTTTTTTTAGCTAGCGCTACCATTTCTACCAATATCTCAGTTTTCACATTATTTGCATTCAGCTTAGCTCCTTACCAACAGTCTTAAAAACATTTAATTTGTATGAGCTCTAGTTAAGACTTAGGACTGTCTAGGTACACTTAAATCTAAGTATAGAAAAGTATTAGTTGCGCAGCTCAACGTTAAGATATATCATGTCTAGAATTATTTTTGTTTAAAGAATTTCAGAAGATCACCAACTGAATAAAGCAATATAAAGGCATATCTGTATTTTCATTCTGTGGGAACATAACAGAACAGTTAGAATTTTTTTTCATTTACTGCTGGATGCAAATACAAACATTAAACTTATACTCATCTACAAAAAACCCCCATTACCATTCACTTTGTAAACCATTTTCAAGGTCTGCCTATTTCTCATGAGCACCTATTCTACATAATCTTGTCATATTTAGACCAAGTTTATTATCTTATTACCTTCACTGACTGATTCCTCACTTAAGCTTTTGTACTACATGGACTAGACAAGATTCTGTTTAAAATTGCTCAATATGCTTGTGTCATTCAGATTTCTACTCATAACATTTGCAGATATCTCAAACTTAGAGTCCATGTAATTGTCCAGTACATTTAGACTACTGGATCAAGGATGCAGTCTTCAAACACAAAGACACAAGGAAACAAGACAGCTGACTTTTTAGCTTCATCACAGATGGTTTACCTTTTAAACAGTCACTCTTCAAGACAAGTTACTTCTCACCTTAATAAAAGCTGCTCTCAGTGTCTGAGCTGCAGATAGATTTACTCTTTCTAGCTGCAATAAAAGTTTAGAATTATTAGCAATTCTAATGTTATCAGAACAAAACAAGTCAAGTACTCATGCCTTGCCTTATATAGCATAATGAAAAAGGGAACTGATTGAAGCATTCAAATTACTGGTCTCATTTGAGAGAGACACACTATAAAGTTTAATCCCAAAGGAAAGACTTCCCCCCGCAAAATAAGAACAAAAATCAAACATGTCAGTGGACATATTTTGCATTTATCCAGCCTACAGCAGAAGCCTGACAGAAGTTTTTGAGAACATCTTGACAATCTCCGATACCCACAGAAAAACAAACATCTTATTAAATTATAACCATTAGCAGCAAAATTAAAATGTATCAAGCTGTTCATAGGTACATGTTCAACTGTATGTTACTTCCTGTCATAGAATGCTAGACCTAGCATTTTTGTAAAAATCCTCTATAAAAGGGAAGAAAAAAGATCAGGGCCAAAACAACTAGCAATCTTTGATGAGCACGAAATTGTATTCGTCGAAAGAAGGGTAAAACAATGCATAGAAAGAAGATGGTGTTCAACACAAAGCTTTCCCAATCAAGATGAGCAACCTATTACTGTGATAATATTTCCCGGTGTAAAGGGGATTATTACATTCTAAAGCAAAATGTAGCTTACCTCATTAAAGACAGGGTACATAACAGCATAGAGAGGCATGGAAACCATAGAAGTGGTCTCTGCTTCATTCTTCATCTCTTCCATTGTCATCCTCATTCAAAGACCCACTTCTCAAGGAAAACACTATAGAAGCAAAAAACTCCTCATTCACTGAAATGTTTCTTCTTTTTCCTCGTTGTGCAAGAATATTTGAACTTGAAAAATATACCGTCCTTAGGTTGTGCGAGAAAAAAACAAACACACAATTATGAATGCTCATGACTGAGAGGTTCTAAAAATGAAAAGGCAGAGAACATCATTAATTTGTTACTGCCTAGAAACTAGGAATTACTTGTGACACGAGCTGAGTAAATAGGGAATGACTACTTCATGTAACTTCAAAACCTTAACGGAAATCTATTAAGCAAACAGATATTTTAACAAGTAAGGTACTACCAAAATGTTTTACTCCAAGTTCTTATGGAATTAATTTTCCTGAAATTGATTTTATTTGATCTTGCCACCACTTGTAAGGAGTGGCATAAGATGCCTGAGAACTCACGTACAGAAAAAGTTGAACAGCATTACATGCTGTAAACCCAAAACCCATACAGATGCATTATAACAATTAACTTTAAGACTACCTATAAATACTCCATAGTTTTGCATATGCATTAAGCTGTGATTCTGCTGGAGATCAGTGCCTACTTTCTACCCATGTGAATTCCAAATACTTTGGTTTTATATAAGCAAAAGTCTTAAGTCATGTTTTCACTCAGGGTGTGTCAACAGCTACGTTAATTCAATGGAAAATTATTGTTCCAGTAACTGAACCCAGGTTTTGGAAGTTCTCCACCCAGTCCCGCTCATCACATCCAACATGGAGCGATCACTGCTCAGACCCAGAAGTTATGTGGTAAAGAAAAAAGGTCACCCTACAGTTCATAAAAAATCCTTGTTGTGTTCCTGCTATATTTTCTGTTCATAAGATTCTTCAATTGAGTTTAAAGACCTAAAGTCCAAGTTAGGAATGATACACAGAAAGAGATTAATATTTTTCATTTTTAGATGCCAACTGTACCCTGGGCTGCATCAAGAGAAGTATGGCCAGCAGGTCGAGGGAGGGGATTCTCCCCCTCTAGTCTGCTCTCATGAGACCCCCCCTGCAGTGCTGGGTCCAGCTCTGGGGGCACCAACATCAGAAGGACACAGACCTGCTTGAGCAGGTCCAGAGGAGGCCACAAAGATGCTCAGTGGGCTGGAGCACCTCCCCTGTGAGGACAGGCTGAGACAGTTGGGGGGGTTCAGCTGGAGAAGAGAAGGCTCTGAGGAGACCTTAGAGAAGCCTCCCAGGACTTAAAGGGGCTACAGGAAAGGGGGGAGGGACTCTTGATCGAGGGGTAGGGATAGGATGAGGGGTAATGGTTTTAAACTGACAGAGGGGAGATTTACATGAGATATAAGGAAGAAATTCTTTACTGTATGGGTGGTGAGGCCCTGGCACAGGTTGCCCAGAGAAGCTGTTGCTGCCCCCTCCCCGGAAGCATCCAAGGCCAAGCTGGACAGGGCTTTGGGCAACCTGGGCTAGTGGAAGGTGTCCCTGCCCAGGGCAGGGGGGTTGGGACTGAATGGGCTTTAAGGTCCCTTGCAACCCAAACCATCCTGTGATTCTATGATTTACTTGGAGTACTTAATACACTAGGGAAGTTTTCTTCCTCCTAACAAGCCTCAGACACCAGGTATTTGTATGTTCATGGACTGATTTTATTGATCTTTTAGTAAGAAGTGAAAAAAGTGGATTTTTAAGAAAGAGCAGAAGCTACTGCAGTAATCAGTATCACTTCCCAATAGTATGAACAGGTTAAAAAATGCCAAGGTATTTCCTCAAGCTATATTCTTCTTTATGCTCTGCATTGGCTAAAACTCTCCAGGCTGTTTAAATAGAAGAACAGATACTGTTTTTCATCTAGGGCAGATATATAGTAGTTTAGCTATAATTATACAAGTGAAATTTGTTATTGATTACAGTAAGCACAGAGAACAACTTGGATGACTACAAATATCATGTCTCATCTAAGCATGTGATTAGGCAGTATGAATATACCCAAAAGTGAGAAAACAAGTGAAGAACTGGTCAGACTGCAGACACAGCCAACAGTTAAAACATGATTTGAAGAAAAATTAAACATGACTATAGTAACAAGCAACAGCTCTTTATACAAGTCTTCTGACATAGACTATTTATTGCAAAAATCTCATCTTTGAGCCTCTTCCTGTTCCAACCTTTCACCATGACATACATGAACAGATTCCTAGTAATGGAACAGGAGTACAGAGACTTTAAGAAGGGGTCCGTATGGATATGTCCACACAGATGGAATTGCAGAAATCAAGACTCTCACATTCTTAGCACCTACTCGTAGATATTTTAGAGCTATCAAGAAAATGGACAAACCAAGTGAATATTCATCATACCTCAAAAAATTGTATGTCATTAAAGAACTTATTTCAGAGTTACATAAATTCACACAAGATCTACTCATATGGGGGGAACAAACTTCTCTAAACAAGTTTTCACTCACAACTGCAAGCACAATCCATCCCATTTATTATACGTGCATATGCCCTGCACTAAAGACTCTGGCATGTAAGGGGCAGAGTGGATGGAGAGCTGTTTAACTGTTTAACTCTGTGTTTCTGAAAGCTCAGTAAAAATAGATACTCATGCAAGATACTACACTAACAAGCACCACTGAAGACAGCATTCACAGATTCATTTACTGCAAGTTTTTAGCTAGAGTACTGTATTCTCAGAGTAAGTTTTTAAAATAGTTAAATCAGGTCATTGAACACTGTTCTAGTCTACCCACAAGATTTTTGATCATAGGAAGAAGGGCAAAAAAGGACAAAATAACCATTAGATACAATTACTTTGGTTTTATGGGTTAGCATATCCACAAAGAAAAGGAAATACTAACTGAAATGATTGATTTTTATGATGATGAACACCTATTACACTGTGGACTACCATGAAGAACTCATTTTCTCCTGAAGAGCCATAAGCTATTGTTACTAATCCACAGTACAGTTAACCCCCCCATATAAAACCAATTATACACCATCTATTACCTCTTTACCAGACACTGACACTCTTCAAACGAAATACAAAACCTTGGACTTTTACTGACACAAAGGATGTAAGTGTTGTGACTGAAGAGGTAGATTTAAATACACGTACACACAAGAAATAGGTAAGAATATCAAGTACTTTCTTTTCATATGTTGGTAATAAAATATATTGATACATCACACTGGTTGTTCCTTATTGCAGAAATCCTCCCATTTTCCAGAAGATACACTAGTAGTACACATGTAGTATCATGCAAGTATCTGACTGCTAACATTGCTGCACTATTTGTCTTTGCAGCTAGGAATCAACTTCTTCACCTCTTTCAGATGCAACTTAGATGCACTGCAGTCTTTGCTAGTATTAAATAGCAGGGATAAAAATCTTCACCAAAAAACTACATTTATTTGTGTTACAGAAAGACCGTTTGTCATAGCTGCACTAAACCACATACTAATTCTTTGAAGAAGGTCTCAATCCCAGTTATGGATTAAATCCCCATGAAAACTGAAGTTTCTGTTCTATTATTTATATAAATTATTAGAAAGTCCACTAGCCTTCAAAATGTCCTGACTAAAGCCAAAGTTTAATGCACATTATCATGCAGCAACTAGGAGCTTTCAGTATTTCTTTTGGTATGTGATCAAAAGCAGTCATCTGCATAGCTGCCAAGCTTTACGACAACACTGTCTTCTAAAAGCTTAACTTCAGTTCACTACAGTCTCAAAAGACTCTTTTATTTGAGGCAAGTGTACCCTAGTTTCATCTGCCAATTGGTTTTTTAGGTTCTCAAAAAAAAGATGGAATAAGATTCCATGAGAACGTGATCTATTAGAACAGCACAATTTAGTCATGCTGTTCAAAAAATCCTGGCAAATTGCTGCAGATGCAAAAAAAGGTGTTACACTTCTGGCAAACTTGTTAATTGGTCTGAGGGGAAAGACAAGGAGAAGATAGTAGAATGCTGCCAAATCGTAATCTGCAGGCAAGCCTGATTTTTTGTTGCAGTGACCCCACAGATTCAAATCTGTGTATGTGCAATTAGAATCACGCTTTGTGCTACATCAGGTGAAATCAATCATCAGAGAGAATGTACAGAATGATATAGGGAATTTAAAGAGAATCTAAATTTGAGAACTGTGCTAAGATGCCAGTTAATACAATCCTGGCTGCTCAGTCTTAAAGTATTGAACACATCAAGCTGTATTCCAAGAGATGTACTAACATGGAGCATATATTTTCACTCTCAGTATAAATCTTACATTCTAACCCTTGAGTTCCAGCACCAAAATATTACCCCAGGTATTCAGCAAACACTGAAAGAACTGAGGAACAAATTTTAGATGAGGAACAAATTTGGAAGGATTCTTTGATAGACCTATTCCCCCAAATCCATCCAAAGACATTTTAAACCATTCAGCTGACCTTTATGAGGAAAACAACTACATTAAGATAAACTTCCTGTAAGCCAAAAAGCATAAATGGCAAAAGCCATTTCCCAAAATGTACAACTACAGTATCTAAGGTGATAATTTGCTTTCTCTAATCTGTGCCATTTACTGACAGACTTTTGGTCATGCACTAAATTCAAGTAGCCGAACTGCAGAGCTACTTAAGAATAAACCGTCACAGGATAACTCCAGAGTGCAGCAATCTTCCCCAAACCCACAGCTGCTCATTGGCCAGTGTGGAAACAAGCAAGTTACCCATGAAAGGTGTTTGTTTAACACTATATTTTGAAACAGTGTTTAAAGAGAAGAGAGCAGAGTCTCATGACTACAACTTTTATAGAGTTGTTTTAAAACAACAGAAGCATTAGTTCAATTGGCAGGATTTCCATCTTCAGTTATGTCATCAGTAGATCTACCTATGCACTGATGTCTATTCCTTTCTCCAGGCTCCATGGACCTTAGATCTGGAAAACTAAGCACCAAGACATTCATATTCTTTTTTTAGAAAAGTACTGGAGAGGAACAAGGCCTGAGGCAGTGATCTACCAGAATGATTACTTCAATGCTTAGCTTCTAGCAAAAATTGCAGCTCTATTCCTGCTACCAAAGGCTATCCTTACTGCCAAGAAGTTCTGCTTCACTTTTTGCAGTGAGGATTCATGAAGAGGTTTCACTTTTAACCTGATGTGAGACTCACTGAGTTACCAAAAATCCTAATTTAAATTCAGGAGGAAAGAACGGGGGAAGGAAAATAGCAGCATGAATTCTATGCTGAATTCAGAGGCAAAGAGCTTGGCTCCTATTTGTAAGGCCAGTGTGTATGGGAGAAGGAAGTTTAGGTAATTTACTAATTACAGTTGCAAATTTTACAAAAAAAATACAGAATATGATCTTTGAACTATATGCATACTCCACTCATAGCTTGGTAACTAAGTTTCCCTTATTAACAGTCACTTAGAGGAAACAAAAAAAAAACCACGCTCCTTTTCCTTGTCAGATGGCAACTTATGTGCCAGAAATGTATTTCAATTATAGATTGCAATTATTTCCCACTGTAAACTTAGACTATACGGTACAAAGCTTAAAGGGTTTGTGCTTCAGATTCAGAACTACTTTCCTTCTTTTTAAAACTGAGATGACTTCATGATAGTATGGGTGAATTAAATGGAATCGGCATACAGATCAACTGTTACAACAACAATCTCTGTATTTTAAAATCAGTAAAAGTAACAAGAAACTTAAAAAAATGTACTCTACTGCACTGATTTCATATTCTACTAACTCTCACACCCAGCAGTTTCACTGAAGAGTTAATAAGAGGAATGTGACCGGAAAATAGCATTGAAGTTTTAAAAGTATCTTTAAATTCCTCTCGCTAGACTAGAGGTATGCAGTTTTCAAACATCTCCACACACATATAGTAGCCACTTACAGTTGGGTTCACTCTGACAAAGCATAACTGCTTATGCATTTTATTACTGTGAGAGCAATTCGTATGACTAATTCAGAAATCACACAAACCCAAAACATCTATTTTTAGATTCATATCAACTTTGAAAACAAAATCCAAGCCTAGTAAGGCTTACAATTAAGTCCGGCTTACAATTAGTTCAGGTTCTTTTGCAATGCTGAACTTCAAAATGGAAATGATTTAGTCTGTCCTAATACACCCACCTTTAGTGTCTGCCTACTCCTTGAGAAACTACAGGGACTGTGCCCCAGTGTCACTAGCTAGCAACATTAAAATTATTGTACAGTATAACTGAAACAGGTCATGGTTATTGGTATATAAAATCACAGCAACACATCCCTGTTTGTATTCTTTTCCTCTTTGGAAATGTCAAAGTCAAGCTATTACTCTATCAAACACTAACAGGTAAGACACAGTTTCAAGCACAAAAATACATTCTAACAAGTAAACAAATACCAGAGAGCAATTAGTTCCTCTGATAACAGGAACAGCACAAACCTGGCCCAAGGTTTCAGCCATCTACCTGTGGCCCAGCATGTGTAAGCCACACGAACCAGCCAAACTCACCAGTTAAGTGAGCAACTTAATGGGACACCCGAGCACTGCCCGTGTCCGCAGACTGTCAGTCACTAAGAAGAGTACAGCCCGCGCTATCTGCTGTCCCTGCCCGGCGCTTTTCCTTTCCGCTGCGGCCCCGGAGCCGCCCGGTTTGCGGGAAGGAGCTAAGGGGCCTTTTTCTCTCCCCGACCTGACGAGGCACCGGCCGCGCCGCTCACCGCAGCCACCTGACAGCGCTCCCCTCCCACATTAGGACGAGCTAAAAATAAGACCCACATCCGGGCCTACGCTCCCCAGGCCCGGGCGTCCCCCCTCCCACGAGCCGTCCAGGCCGAGGGGCCTCAAACTGGGCAGCCCCCCCACCCCCACCCCACGCACACATCTCCTGAAGAAGGGAAGGCCCAAAACCACCCGAGGCACCGGCAAGGGCAGGGGGAAGGACGAGCCCTCGCCCCGCTGCACCACCGCTCTGGGGCGAGAGAGAAGAGAGCAGACACCCCGCAGGGCCGGACTCTCTCCCCGGCGGGGAGCGGAAGAGGAACCCCCCAGCTTCCCCACACGGCGAGGCCCGAGGCCGCGCTCACCTGCGGCGGGACCTGCTGGCGGCTCCTGCCGCTCCCCCTCCCGCCCTGCCCACCCCTCAGCCAGGCCCCGATGCTGGAAAGAGTTTTACGCTCGTAACGCGGCGCAGCCCCACAGGGCGAACCAGGCCCTGCGCAAACACACTAGCGGAACCACCCCCCCACCCCGCAAACTCGCCGGCCCCTCTGCGGGCACACGCTGAGAAGGGAGAGGCAGGGGCAAGGCGCGGCACCACCTCACCTCCCCCCGACCCACGGAGCCCTCGGAGCTCTCGAGTGGGCTTCGCCACCGCGCCGGAAGCGCCTGCGAGGAGGAAGCGTCCGCCGCTGTTACCACACACCAGGCGTTGTCCGGAACTAACCGGACCCGCGCGGGGCCCTGGGGTTTGTAGTCTGAGGCCCGCGACCACAAACCCCACAATGCCCCGCGGCGCCGGGCGGGGGGCGGAGACAGGCGGCGAGCGCGTCCAATCGGAGCGCGGGGCCGGCGGGGTGGGCGGAGCCTCCGCGGGGCGGTGAGACTACCCCGGCGGCGGCGGCAGCGGGGGGAGCATACCCGCGGCGGCGCGCGGAGCGGCGGGCGCAGGCAGCCGGCGGGGGTGTGGCGGTGGCGGGCTGGTGAGTGCGGGCGTCCCGCCACTGCTGGTGGTGCTGGATGGGTGTGTGCGTGTGTGCTGCGTGGCGCCTCTGGTTTATTCCTTTAACGGAGCGAAGCTTTCCGTTGGTGTGAGTGGGTACGCATGTCCCGGTGGCGGTTGTGCGGGGGAAGCGCCCACCCCCGTGGGGGGCCCCGGTGCGAGCGCCAGTACGCCCCGGGCTCGCGCCGCGCGCGGGAAGGCGCCGCCGCGGCGTTCCGTTAACGCCTGAGGGGAGGGAGGCTGCGGCGGGGAGGGGAGGCGTGCGGGAGCGGGGGAGGGAGAACTTCTGAGGGAAAAAAAAAAAAAACCAAAACAAATCCCGAGCCCCTTCAGGTGTTCGGTCGCCCTTTGTCTCCCTACTTCGTACGCTGTCTGCTGGCAGCGGCGGGGAGGGAGCCGCTCCCGCCTCCGGGCAGCCCTCAGCCCCGCTCGCCAGCGTCTGCGCTTCACCACGAGCACTTTGTTTTCAAGTTACGCTGTGGTAAGTGTTGCGGCCGTAGTTCTTAAAAACCCGTCCGTGCCCAAGAAGACGACGTGGGGCGGGTCTGTGGGGTTTTTCTGGTCACTACCCACCCGGAGCGGTGCCCCGAAGCCTTTTTTTTTTTTTTTTTCTTTTTTTGAGGGGCTTCTGTCGTGTAGGGCACGCTCCTTCTGTCAGTTTGTTCTGTGTGCTCTGCAGACCGTATACAGAGTATTTTGTCCTTTGGCTACTAAAAACATTAAACTTGAATATTATTTATCGAGGTAACTGTGTTATGGAAAGCTTGAAGATTTCAAGTTCTAAATTGTGTTTAAAATGAGCTCGATTGCTAAAATGTTACCTCAGTTTTGCATTTGTATCTCCATTTCTGATGCATCAGTATTTAAAACTCGCGTTTTAAAAAATAAAAATACCTAACGCTAGTAAGATACATGCATTCCGATGCGAACATGTGAATGAATAGTTAAAGTATTAAACTTGTCAAACATTGGCTGTAACTTCTTGCAGCAGTGAGATGGTGAAGTGGGAAGACTTTGATGTCTGTCTGTGGAAAGGACAGATCATCTGCACACACCCATGCACGTTACCGGTCCCTATCACCTTCATGTATGTGAGCAAAAACACTGGGTGGGACAAAAAGAAAATAAAAAAGCACCTGGATTATTATACCTTATTATATGTACTGATTTTTTTTTTTTTTTCCGCACCACCTTGTTTTGTTTTAATCGGATCTATGTATGATATCTCATATATGAAATACTCCACACATCTTGGTATTAAAGGGCTGCTTAAAGCTTACTTAGTGTATATAAATTGTGTATTATTAATCGCCTGTAATCTCCAATTCCCCAATTGTCTCCACATTTTTGATGTGATCAGTACTTCAGTCTAATGGAAAATGATGCTGTTCTGCTTAGGTGAGAGACGTTTACTGAAACTATTCATAGTATAGGCTGAGCCAAATGCATGTCTGTGGTGTTTTATCCTTTCAGTAAGATTAGTATGTTTTAGAGTAAAGCTACAAAGCTGCAGTCCTACAGGTGCAACAACTCAAAATAGAGAATACTTTAACAGATTTTGTCTTTTTTTTTTTTTATAGCAGTGAGGTCTTGGATCAGATTCATACTTTACTATTTTATGTCCATTGTATTTTTCAGAATTGTTGTGGCTTGGTTGAGTGTGATAAGGAATAATTGCCGAGGGAGGGAGGAGGAAGGGTTGTTGGCTCTTTCTTTATGGTATGGTTGTCTACAGAATTACACAGGGCAACTTAAGAGGTAATATAAGGTGAAAGCTTGTGGCAGTGTCAAGTTTGCTATTAAATTCAGTCATGAGTTCCAAAATTTATCTTCCCATGACTGACTATCCTATATGTTCACATTCTCAAGTCGAGTTTGAGTTTGGGTTTTAAAATTTACTTTGACTTTTTCTCCTCATTTACCATTTTCAGCAAACGATTCATTCACATGTATGTGGAAGTATTCGTGATGTTGTCACTCATCTACTTTCCTATTCGAAACCACACAATATGCTGTGTGCCTGTTGCCCTCCTGAAGGCTTTAGCTGCTGGCTCAAGTTGATTCCAAAAATGGCCTGGGATTAATGCACCTCTGAGCTGCTCAGTGATTTGGTTCCTGCAGGAGCATGCTGATGTGGTGTGGTTTTGTGTTCGTGCTTAAGACTTGGGTCTCTTGTTTCTTCCTCTCAGATGAAAGAATGTGTATATGTTCATATAGTCTAGCGGAGTTCTAGCAACACTGTGTTGTAATAACACTTTTGAAATTTATTCTGTAGATGTAAATGTCATGTTTACGCATAGTTTAATTCAATTTCTAATCCTGCATATCAAAATGTAACAGCGGAGAGGGGTTAGTGCTGGTAGGATTTTTCACATCAAGATCTAGCTACTAAGTTTTAGCTCTTTGAAGTCCTTTTCAACTAACATATCTAACTTTTTTCTCAAAATTTCAAGTTTGTTTTCAGGTTGCTCATCATCCATGAAGACGCATTTTGGGCGTGGCTGAATAGCTTTTAAAATAGTTTCCAACAAACCATGTTCTGTGTAGACAATACATTATCTTTGTAAAACACAGGCTGAGTATTAATTATATAGTGTTTATCTGTCCTATACTCAGTCTTTAGGCTGTCCTCATCTTAATTATGTTCTGTGTTCACAATAATGTTAAAAATTGGTGTGTAAACATGGCTTTGAAAATTAATGTCTGGTTTCCTTTATTTTATATACACTGGTATATCTCTGATACAGTTGGTATCTCTGATTACATGTCAGTATAATGGGCAGATGGTAGGGAAAGACATCTACATAATCAGCTGTGATTAGTGGTAACTTTGTGTTTTTCTGCAAAGGCATCAAAGACCAGAGTAGTTAACTTAAATTTGGAAATACCTTAAAAATTCCTGGGTTTAATTCATGTCTTGTGAGTACTGCCAGTCTTGTGAACTGGGATGACAAAAGGTTAGTGGAACCTGGATGGGGGAAAAGTTAGGTAACATGTATCCTGAAGGAGGAAAGGAAGTAGGTTCTGAATCTTGAATTATTGACTTGAAAGAACAACACGTTTTCCTTAAACTTCTTTCTAAAATTGTGCTGGAGATAATGAAGCTAGCCACTTCAAGATAAAAAGTTAATTCCACAATTCAATAATATCTGTAAAGTTTTGGACTTACTTTCCCTCTGCACTTGGTATTTAAAGCAGTACGAAATGACAGGGGAGTAAGTAAACTGCATCAGTCACATTAGGAATATATTTTTTAATAGTGTAAATACCTTAGTACAGTCATTAGAAAAGGGGATTAATGTTGAAGAAGGTCTCTAACAACCCAGTAGCGTGAGAATCCAAGTAGGATGAATTCCTATATGAAATATTTTCAATTTCCTGACTTCGCTGAAAGAACGCCATGTCATCTCTTCTCACTTTCCCATCCCCAAATTCTATTTCTAAAAAGGTAATCACATATTGTGCCAAACATAAATGTAGATAATTGTGCGTTTTGCTAATAAGTAAAGCTACCCTACAGTGCATTATTTTAAAACTAAAAGCTTCAATTTCTTTTTTTCTGTGAATCTTGTACACACGCACTCATTCTGCTTCTCGTTGGTCCCTCAGCCCAGCCAGACGCTGAGATACGTGTCGAAAGTTGTCTGGTGACTTGGCGTCTAAAAGCGCGAACCCTCCTGGTGGTGTGGTCACTGCCTGCCTTCGCCTGGCTCTGCAACAGCAGTGCTCACTTCTGCCTGGCTGTGTTTTGAGTAGTTCTGAATAGCATCTGGTTCCGTAGCCTTAATAAAGTATGTATGATAAAGAATTGTTCTTACGTGGTGTGATTAAAGTATCAACTGTAAGGTCATGTTCTGCTTTGTTTAATATACTTCAAAGCTAATGATTATGAGAACTGCAGACCGTGGCTAATGTGATAAAAGCTGCATGAGTTATCCGCATCCTTTTTGGTCTTTCAGAGTCACTGCAAAGCAGCTGTAGCTATGAGATGGGAAAAGAGAAAATTTCTTATTGATACAAGCTAATGAGTTAAATATGTGTCTGGCTTTTGGGTTAATGAGATTTGACCTCCTGTGTTGTAAAGGATTTTTGGTTTAGTTGAGTGTTTAAATATTATGATAATTCTTGAGAAATATTTTTTTCAGACCCTGAGACTATTCTTTCAGGAAGAATCAATAATGACAAGTAATATACTGTCTAGAAGAAGAAAGTTCAAGCAATGTGGTTGTATTCAGTTTTAACCAAATACCCTATTAATTGGAAGATATCTTTCCACTTATTTATGTACTTCAGCCATGCACCATTACATCTAAACAAGTAGTAGCTTAACAATGTAAACCATTTTTAATCTGCTGTGTATGTCTGACAGTTCTAAACTCATGATGACTTGATGGGGCTAATGGACAATTGGCTGCTTTTAGAAAGACCGATTCTGTCAGATATGAAACTGAAGCTGTACCATGTGTGCAGTGTGATTTCTTAAACATACAAAACCAAGCACTTGGTAGCTAGGAATGATCTCTCCAGACCTCGGAAGAACTGTGGTTCCTGTGCTCTTCTGTTTTCATCTGTTTTTGTCACCCGTGTTTCTGTGTGCACAGTGGGTGTGGGGACCTTCCTCATCTGAGAAGAGGGAACTATCATTTCCTTTCTAACTTTCTGAACAACATATTTAAGGTTTTGTTTCGCTTTTGGAATTCTGACTGAATTCTGAGAATTCTGCTGACACCTCAGAAAAGCAAACATTTTAATTGCCTTTTCATTAAGATAATATGCCCAAACACTTCCTCACTAGTTGCATTTTGTATCTGGTACTTCTTGAGCAGCAATGCGATTCCAGCCCTTGCTTCTCCTCTAGACGTTTGGAGTAAGCTGGAGAACTTGGATGTCTACTTTTCAACATGGTTTTTTTAACTGACCCTGTCATGTCAAGGTAACATTAAGAGCGTGGGTACTTTGCCAAAGACAGCTTGTCTGAACTCCTCACAATCGCGTAGCCACTGGAGATGGCCTCCTTCCTTGGCAGTGTAGCAAAATGTCGTTTTTCAGTAACTTTCTGAGGTAATGTTCGCTGCCCCAGTTTTCCCCATACATCTCAGTTATGTAGGTTGTAGTTAGAAAGAAAATAGGTTTAAAGATTTGAGACATCTTTTTTTTTAATTGGTACACTAAAACTGCCCTTTTCGAATGCTTTTCTTTTCACATTTAAATTAAAGCAGTTCTTGGAGCATTTAATGATTGTGTACTTCACATAGCAATTTGAGTTCACTGAAGCAACTCGTGTTTTCATTCTTGGCTATCTTTTTTCAAAAGAAGCATTTGCTCTAGTTTCTAAACTATTTAAAGCTATTAATCAAAACCCAAGACAACACCAACAGCTTACTGTAATATCAGGTCTTCACCTTGAGATCCTGTTGGTGTAAAGGGGAGATGCCTAGGTCCCTGCCCACATTGCTGTGAGTATATGTAAAGCCTGTAGGTGAGTGATAACCTTTTCATCTGCAAAGAGAAATATGAGAAGTGGGAGGAAAAAGAAAGGAAAGCCAAGTTATTTTTACTGTAAATATGTCAGTTTATTGACTTGTTAATTTCAGATTTATTCAAAAAAGCAGGAGGAGGAAACAGGAATGTCTGCCAAAAACAAAGTAATCAGTGGGAGTTGAAAGATGTCTAATGATTCTTACAAGTACTAAAGAGGAATAAACTAGTCTCTTATTAAACTGGATATGGACTTTTAAAACAATGTAGTAATTCTATTTTGTCTTTAAAAGCATGTGCAGTTACATATGGTGAATAAAAACCTCTTTATTAAAGTAACATTGTTTATTCACAGTAATGTTTCAGGCAGCAGGTGTTTTTGTTATTAAAGGAAGTAAAAAAACCAAAGCTGACCATACTTCTAAAATAAAGATTCAGATATTTGACAAACTATAGTCAAATAAAGAGCTGAAACTTTTTAATGCAGCACTGGTTTGGCCTTTGGTTGCTATGATCTCCTTTTCATCCTGCAGTAAGGTTGACACAAGTATCCCTGGGAACGGATTATGTCTTGTAGTGAAAGTCTGGAAGGGATGTTTTGCCTTGCCTTAGGTTATTGCTCTGCATCAGAACCAGGCCTTCCCTCTCGGTCTGCTTGCCTGTTGTATCAGCCTCCCTCAGCGCCCAGGCCTGACTGTGGAGATCTCCCTTCACCTGCTCTAGCACTTCCTCTGCTATACTCGTGGTGCTCTGTGCTCCTGCGGTGTGTGCATAAAAATCTTTGCTTCTTTTAATCTCCAAGGGGCATTGCCCATCTCCTTACTTCTGTCCTCTGAAAATACCATCACAAGGAAGCAGGACTGTAAGGAGTACTAGCTGTGGCTTTGTTTTTAAAGTAAGCAGGAATAGTTTCATTACTACCTGTTTAAACAGAAAATACAGTGGTCTGTGAAATATCCCACCACCATGTGAACTTGTTCAGATGTGGGGTTTTTAAAAGATGGGGTTTTTTTGAAGCCAGGGACAAGAGAATGGCTGATGAATAACTATCTGGCCCTCATCTGACGAACTCAGGTGTGTAAAGAGCATCTGTAAATACCTATCAGGAGTTCAGCAAGACAGGAAGTACCATTTCTTAATAGAAGGATGATGCTTGGTAGGACTGAGCAGCCTGTGTAGCTGGAAGTGTTCTGCCGCTGCTTCCTGGGGATGGGTTCTGAAGTCTGCATGCCATGCATGCCTGGATGCAGCTCCTCAATCCACCTCTGTGGCACTGCACGCTACAACCATGCTTGTTCTTAATTTCCTGGAGGAGAGTGCCTTTGAGCAGTCCCTCCTCAGCATCTCTGAGGCATTGAAAATGTCATGGTAGCGCAAAAACCCATGTGGATTTTACAGCTTTTGGAGTCTCCACTTGCACAGAAGCTACTTGTCGTCATCTGTAGCTGGCAGTTTCCATCTGCTCTCTCCACCATGCATGTGTTGAAATACTGAAGAAAGCAGTATATTAGATCTACGATGAGATACCGAGAAAAACAAATATCAGGAAAACAAGCAAGCAGAAATGTCTAATTATGGGGGATACGGAGCAGCAGGGCGTATGGAGAAAATATCCATGAAAGTGAGTAAGAAACAAATTGACTGTAAGTAGATTTATTTTGAGGGGATGATATGCATGAAGCAAACAGACGCCATTGGTAATTTTTCATGTATGAATGTGAGAGAGGAAAATGTGTATACATTATGAAACCACAGTTCCTTGTGAATTTGACATAACTGATATCAGATCTTCATATATGAAGTGGCCACAAAGTGCCCTTTAGCTTGAAGAGGACAAGCTTTCGCTCAGTCACAATGAAAGCAAATTCTTGAAGCATGTTTCTCAATAAGAACACTAGGATATCTTGTGCTTGGAAGGAGAGGAAAGCAACATAAATTCAAATCTGTATATAAGAGTTGTTACCAGGAGCTAGGTCTAATGGGATATCACCTTTACCTGTAGTGAAAGCTATATGGAGGCAGATTGATGATAATGCATGTTCCCACTGTTTGTCATTTCAGGATTGTTAGAGACTAATTGAATTGATATTCACCATCCTTTCCTAATCCTTATCTATGTAACTATCCTATCTTTGAGATATTACTTAATTCCTTAACAATTGTAGGACTTTAGAAGAATCCCCACAAATATTGCTGAAACACCAGGAGAGCGGGGACAAAATTAAATTTCTGCTTTCAAAGGCTCCAGGGTTGTTCTGGGAGCTCAAAGAAGGTAACACAAAGGATAGGATACTTTTAAAGGAATAAGAAAAAAAACTTCTTTTTAGAGCCTTTGGTAGTGGACAAGTCATTTAATCTTTACTTAACCTGTGTTTCTCTGATATAAAATGAGAATAGACTCTTCCTACTCATAAAATAAAGTCTAGTAGTGAGTGTGAGGCATCTGGGTATTAGTTTGTAAAAGGGTAAAGGTCTATTAGAATGTGATTAATACTTTTAACAACCTTAATGTATTGTATATAAGCTGTGTAAGCAACTAGGTGGTCATATAATTCATCAGGCATGGCGGTCTTTGCTGTCTTGGACCAACTTGGTATAGATTTTTAGAGATATTAGATAATTCATTTTGCTTACTCTAAAGATAAATGGTAACATTTGTCATAGACTTCCCATTTTTATTTTGTAAATCTTTCATTGAATAGCACTTTGAAAGCTAACAATTGCAAATCCTAGACATTGTTTGAATTGTAGAGGTATTTTGCACTGTCCTAATCAAAGTAACAAATATTGTCAATAGACTTACACAACACGTAAATGTTATGTACATTCAAGGAGGCTGTTAGAATATAACATTCATTTAGAAAATATCTGAGATAATAACGTATTGTTCACTCATAGAAATATTCAGTGTTGAGCTGAATTTCGGTCAAGGCTGTGAAAATACTTGGTGTCCTTTTGAAACAAGAAATTGTGCCATCACTGAAGTCTTGCAAGGTTGTACATGCAACAGGAAACAGCATATTAACATGAAATTCCCATCTTTTTCACACTTAAACAGAGTAGATGTCAGATCATTCAACAAAACAACAATTTGGAACTACTTTACAGAGCTCACTTGAGGCAACGTGCTCTTGCTAGTTCACTTTAAATATGAATTATGGAGACTATGGAAGATTTTTTTTCACAGTTAAATTACCACTAGTTTTATTTTCTTACATTTTTACCTGGTTGACCGGAAAAATAACATTTTTCTGTCTTCTGCCTTATACAAAATATAGTTAATTAAGACACGCTATAGTTTCTCCCCAGAGTCAAAGTGTAATGTTCAGCTGGCCGACTTGCATGAATAATCCATCACTGTGAATCGTTAATTTAGAAGACAAGCTATGATAATTGATGTCTTTATGAAAGCTATGGAAATACTTAGGGAAATAATTTATTTTTCTTGTTGGTACATTTTTTAATTTGTTTTAGAATATTTCTAGGCCTAAGTAGTGTTGGGCTGTAGCCTTTGAAACAGATTCACCTGAGATTAACTGTTTCTGAGGCAATGTGATCTTTTTCTTGGTTTTAAATAAAAATCTGAATGTTTTTATTCTGATGAACTATTAAAATTGTAAGACTTAACCTTGGACTAATCTTGTGTGCATATACTGGATGAACCACTGTTTAAGTTCTGGAAGTTGCTAGTAAAAAGGCCTGGCATAGTGATATTAACACTAGCTTTTACGTGGTAAAAATGCCTTTCAAAAATCATGACATCATTATATCTGGTAATGCAAAGAGGGATTGCAAGCACTCGTACATACTGTGAAAGTTGGTATTTAGACCTTCCTGTATTCTGATGTGTTGGAAGTGATTACCTGATGAGCTGATGGCATGTTTCTGAATCAAACTAAGCATATCAAAGGCTGATGAAATGTATATTTTGTTGGAAGACTTACACTTGAACATAATTTAGCACACAATTCATAAAGTTTGCTTATATGTTAAATTACACTGTAACCATCATGTCTGTGTGGCAAGGAAAGTTACCAATTTTGTTTCCTTAGTAGGAATCTCCTCACTTTCACTCAAAATTGAAATATTAGGCTTTGCTAGTTTACAGCAATATATGCCAATTTACAATTATTTTGTCTGTTTTCAAAACAAGGAAGAGGCAGCTAGGCTGGTATTTGAATGGGAGCCGTCACGGTGGTGGTATTTCAGTAGCAGTTCAGAAGCAGAATATCAGTAATCCATAACAAAGGCGTCAGGTTGCTGAGGTAAAAGCACCAAGTGGCAATGGGTTTTGTATTGTTACAGATCAAAGAAGTTTCAGCATTTTTTTCTTTTATTGCCAGTCTCTGATATTTGAAAATAAAATGTCTATGCTATCGCTTAAGTTCCTCCTGTATCAGCAACCGAAGAGATTTGTCTTCAGTTTGAGTCTTTCAACTCAAGTTGTGTTGCAGTTGCAGAAAGGTTATGTACTCCTCCTTCAATAGACTTTACATTTTTCATTACAAAAAAAGAGTTTTATGAACTTATAAAAGGTTTTTAATGCATGTATGCAGATTCCATATATACAAAATACAATAGAATTAAAGTCTTTCAATTGACTTTAATGAGTCTTGGACTATAAGTACATAATAGTGTGATGTTTTCTATTCCATAGAGGAATCTTTTTAAATACTTCTAGTGTGTTCAGTAACTGAAATTCAAAGTGGACCATTTCTATATGTAGTCTTCAGATTCTGAAAACAAGCAGGCGTATGAGTTTTTTGGATGTTTTTTAACCCTGGAATATTTATCTCCCATTTAGGCACCAAAATAGAGGCTTGTTATGTGCTTGGCTCCCCGTGTTTGTTCTCAGCTGACCCCTGATGTGCTGCACTCTTAAAAATTCAGCCCTGAATTTTGACATTATATATAGAAACAAAAAGAGAACATGTTTACAATGGACTGGCATTTGAGCTCAATTCAAATAGTCTTTGCCATTTCGGTTCAATTTCATAAGGTATACAGAAGTATCATATTGCTGATAGCTTCAGTTATTGAAAAATGGTAATCACAAGTTTTATAAAGTGAGATAAACTGTGTTTATTAATGCTTTTTGTGGACATACAGTGACTTGGCCCTGGGACATTAAATGCATAACTGGGTTGTATCATTAACTTTTTTTTTTCCCCTATGGATTGAATGGCTAAACACGCAAAATTTTCTGAGTAGCTCCATAATATTTTGTCATACTGATTCAAGCCAAGGGAAAAAATTTTAATTTTTTAGGCCTTTTAAATAAAAGCAGAGATGCATGGTGAACAGAACTTGGTTCCTAATGGGGTTTATAAGTCAGCCATAAAACTCACAAAACAGTAGCAACTTCTGTGTTTCCATACCTGACACAGAACCAAGATTTGAACCTCACTTGCCTGCTTGGTCAAAGAGTTCCAACATCATTGAACCAAAAGAGATTTTGAGCTGTACCTTTCTTTGTTTTCCCTTAACAGTTGTTCCATTTTGTGTAGAGCATAGATAGGGAGCAGGTTTATATAGCCTCTTTCTCTTGCTTTCCCTCTCTTGCATCTTCCATGTGAGATCACTACTCATTAAGTAGGTAGTCCTTTTCAGCACTGTTGTTCAGTATTCAAGAGGTATATAGCTTTATGGCTCTTAAAGTGGGGCCATACAATGTGTATGGGTGGGGATGTACGTGTGTATGTATACATGCATGCATCTGTATATGTATCATTCTCAGAACATGAGGGATGGAGAAAATGTGGCTGTATGCAAGGAACTTTGAAACTCACCCCTCTAGTTCATCTACTTTCCCAAGTCACTGTCAACTGTCTCTTGACTCCTGACGTGCTTGTCTACCCTTCTTAAAGGGACCTGGTGGATGTGGGTAGATCTAGAGACTGCCCCAGGCAACCTACTTCAGAGCTTCATTGTCTTTGCCAGCAAAAAGCTATTGTTAAAGTCCAGCCTCACATTACTACAATTTGGGACTCTTCTTGTCCCATCCACTATGTGTACACATTCAGAATAGTATTTTATTTCTGTTTTTTTTTCTCTGTCCACAACTGATATAAAAGATATAAACGTCCTTGAACAGACAAAATTTGAGCTTTGAAATCCACATTACATTCATACTTGGCTACCTCAGCTGGCATCATTGTCAGTCCAATTAAAAGATGAGCACCTGCCTTAAAGAATTCATAGCTGGACTGGTGTCACAGTCAACCTTAGGAGAAAATTACTTGGATGTAGAAAATAGTTCTGGTTTTTGAAAGGCACTACTTCAGAATATGAGCTTTTATTTCACAGTAACCAGCTTGACCCCTTTGATAATTCATTAACAATATCATAAACAACATACACTATCTGAGACATCCACAATTTGATCAGGACATTCCAGGGAAAAATTTCTAGTATGCATTCCTGGGTAAAGTAATCTCAGCAATTGTTAGAGGGAGTGTTGAGTTCCAATGTCAAATAGCAGGTGAATGTGATTGCAGTTCGGTTTCTGAAAGAATTCAGCAAAAAGACAGTGGTGAGACCCATGAAAATCTGAAGAACCGGAGGACTTTGGGATAGTTAATCCTCTAATTTTGTAATGTCATGGTCTGACTCTTTCTATATGAACAGGTTAAACTAGTAGAACCTTTAAAACAAGTACAAGGAAATGTTTGTTTAATAAGGCCACAGAAAAGATTTTTTCCTAATGCAGACTCACTGAATGGGAGCATAAGCAGTGTTTGAGGTCAGGGATCAGCTGTGGCCATTCAGGCTTGTAATTACAGCTGTGATAAGTGTGTTTTCAAGTCTTGCTGTACTGAGAGTTTTCTTAAGCCATTATTTTATTAGGCCTTTCATTGCCCCTCCTAGTACATCGTAACAATTCCTGAAACCCCATGAATCATGGGAAAACAAATGTTAGGCTATTAATTTCTGGCTATATAGAGACATAAGTTCTTACCTAGGCAAGTGCATGATCATGTCTGACATCATTAATACTGTATTTAGTAGCTGCAGTAAGTATGCAAATACTACAGCTCTATATTCAGTGAAGACTGGATTGTTTTAAGTCCAGCTTTTTAATTTATCATTGGGGAAAAAACGTGTAGTGAACTTTTAGTCCATTGTTATGAATAGGCTTGGTTACTGCAGACTTCGGGAGCTAGAAAAGACATGTCCCCTGTTTAAGGCTTGATGTTTGCTGTAATTGGCTTCCCTATATTTTTATGAAAACACACACAAAGCTGGTTTCTCAGCTGATTTGCTCTTTAAGCCATGAAGAAATCCATGCCATTGAATATCACACAGGATTGAACACTTGATACAGTTGAGCTGCTTTCACCTGTACACAGACAGTTTACTGCTTAAAACAACAAATCTTTGAGCCTTTATCTTCAGCCTTGGGTGACTTTGAACAAAGAAGAAATAAGATAATTTCATACTGTAAGTAATGTTCCCCTTTTAAATTCTACCACCACGTCTGCTTTTCTCCCTCAAAGAGGTGGGCAAGCCATAATTTTAAATAGTATCTCATGTATCATAGTGATAAACTTTATCTGATGATGAGGCAGAGGTGGCTGAGGTATACAGTCTAGTTAACACAAGGTGTACAGTTGATCTCTTTGTGCTTCAAGGACTAACAGATTCTTTGTGTGTTTAGAGATGAGCTTTTGCCTGTTTGCATGTTGGCATTTATTTGGATCCAATAGAATAACTGTTCTGTGGTGAATAACAAAAAAAAAGTGCACGCTTTGGGCAACGCTTTGCGTACAGCTGCACCAACTCCAGGAGGTCTGTATGAGGCAATGCATTCTGGTTGATTGTTGGCTAATGAGTTTGCTGCTGAGATATATTGGTTGAAAATTAAAATATCTTTTCTACTGTGGCCGTGTTAATGGAACTGGTTGGCACAAACTGGGTCTAAATTCCTTGCTTTGAGGTACAGCTGTCCACGTAGGCTATTTAACAATTTAATTTAGACATAAGAAAAAGATGACCTGTGGGAAGCTTGAAAATTGGAATCTATACAGGCATGAGAATTCAGGTTAGCCTATTTAGTTTTCAAAGCCACGCTAATTAAAAAGATTAACCTAATTTTTAATAAGAATGTGTATATTACCCACCAACGTAAAATATTAGACGCACATGAATCATAGCATATAATACAAAAAATTGGAGTCTTATTATAGTCTCTCCAACAAAAGGTAGAATTAATATTAACTTGCCATAGGAAATCCTAAAGGAAACACCTAAGATTTGCTGGAAAACAGATTTTTGGGAGGGGGAGACAATGAGGTTTCAACCCTCACTTTTCATTCTGGGTATTGGAAATTACTTGATTACTTTCTATAAGGTATTTGAATTTTTGAATTATAAAAACCCATTAAAAAAAAAAAAAAAAAACAAAAAACAAAAAACCAAAAAAACCCCAAGCCCCCTCTGTAAAACATACCACAAATGTGTTCATCTAACCACAGGGAGATTTTGTAGATGTGAGCCAGTGAACAACAGAAGTGGGCAGCTTCTGCAGTGCTTCATGATTGCTCTTGTTCATGTGAATTGCTTTAGCATTTAGAATCGGATCTAACATGATACAAAACTTCTCTGTGTGGGAGAATAAGCAAGATTAAGACAAATTCAGCTCCCTACATGTGGTGTTTAAATGGCTCATCGTTGAGAGGATACTTGGAACAGCATCAGTTCTCATAAACACAAGCCAATGAGGCTTGAACAGTGATCCGCAGAAGTGCACTTCAAGGCCAGATTCCACCTTCTCAGCGCAGCTTGAATACTGGACTCTGAACTGAGCTGTTTTGTCCATGTTGAGCCGAGGGGGATGTATCAGCAGCTATAGGTCTCCAAGGCCAGGATAAACAAAACTATTAGAACAAAATCACATAGTTTCTTTTGTTTCTTTTTTTTTTTCCCAAGTAAAAAGAGCCTTGGGTTTTACCTCTAACTGAAGAAGCTGTATTTCTTCAATTGTTACGTATCTTCTTATGTTGTGGATAAGATACCTGCCCAGCAGGGATTTTTTTTTTTGTTTCCTCTCTGCCTTTCTCTTTCCAACTTTCCCATTTATCCCTTGAAACTGCTGCTGTTCCAGATATTCTTTCTGAACAATTTCAGTAATGCATGTAGGGCACTGAATTTGCTTCTTTTCTTCATACCCTGCCAGATCACCCAGTTTGAGCAGTATGAAGCTACTACTGTTTCCTTTTTTTTTTCTGATAAGCCGGTAAGTGCATGGGTGCTTATGAAGAAGCAAGAGGGAGGAACAACTTGTATGATGATGTGGAGAAAAAAGTGAGGATTTTAGTGGCAATTCTGTCCACTGTGCTAGTTGTTTTTTCCTCCTGTCCAGATACTATGTGAGTTGATGAGTTGCCTGTATTGGTGTCTGTAATCAGATGGATGCCCAGTTGCTTTCCTTTTCTCTTTTTCTGTAACGTACTTGCAGAGCTCCTCTCAAGGGGAAGAAATATAAAATTGGAGTTCTGGAGTTAAAGAAAACATGGAGATAAGCAGAAAAATGAAAATATTTGAAAATATATGAAAACTACTAGCAGAGCAGATAGTAATGATGCTGAAGCGTAAGAGGCAAGAATTGGAATTGGCCTTAGGGCAGGAGGAAGGAGAAGTTTAATTTTATTCTGTACGTGGTCTTTCTGTGCTTCTCACTGCCTTGGGAAGATCAGTGATCAACACCCTTCACATGGGGAAAAAAAAAAACACCCTTATCTGCCTTGTTTGGAATTTTCTGCTGTGTGAAATACAGAGTGAAAAATCCTGATACTAGCTGAATTTTGCATCCAGAATATTCTGTAGTTTTTAGAAAAAAAGTCCTTATTTTGTAACAGATGTTATGCTGTTATCTTAGAGAAATATTTGAAGTGGTGAAGCTTACATAGTAGTGCTAAATTTTTCTCTCCAGTGTTACTGATTTTGATGACATGTACTTGTTCATTGACTCCATTTTGCTGGTTCAGGAGTAAACACCCTCCAAGTGACTCTTCTTTCTCGTCCTTTTGTCTCTGAAGTTTTTGCGCAAGACCAGCTTTACAGGATGTTTTCATTCTGATTTTTATATCAACTGTGGCTCTGTTGGGCAGGCTCAGCACACTTGCCAAAACAGCTCTTTCAACTGGTTTTTAAAAACAGGCTTTCACAGTTCCTGTCCAGCTTCAGCCGCTGTGCCAGGACGGCTCTGTTAACTGGATGGTAATGGCCTGGCCACCTCTGCCAGCGCAGTCCCCGGCTGGCTCCAAGCTGCTGCCAGTGCGGGGGTGCCAGGGCTGCCGGGGTGGCTGGGGGCAGCTCTGCTGGCATGAGGTTGGTGTGAGCCAGCATTTGATACGGTTCTGCTGCTGGCTCTCAGGACTGTGCCTGTCACGACGTTCTGTCTGATACATGCAGTTGCTTCTAAGAGTAATTGTAGCTGGCTGGAAGCTCACCAGTGGCTGCGGGTGTTGCGATCATGCATCTCTATAGAAATGGACTATGAAGCTGAGAATTGTTAGAGAAACAATGTCCAAGCATTATAAATAATCCTTGTAATGATGAATTGCTGTTTGTTATTAATCAGGGTATAACATCTACTTTTAAAGCTACGGTTAATTGTTTGGGTTTTTTTCCTAAAGCAATCTGTATATCTTATTACTGTACTGTAAGAAACTAATTCTGATCTAAGTAGTGTTAACATGAGTGAATAATAACTCTCCTGGCAATAGTGACATTACCTAAATGTAAATGGAGCCCAGTGTTGATTGCAAGTCTCAAGCCAATACTGTTTTGTAGGAGAGCAAGCTGTTTTGTATGTCACACTTATATTCAGTTTATGAAGTGGTAGACTCCTCTTCTGAAATCCTGATACATTTTAATTAACTTTCTTCATCTTCTTGACACAGTTATACCATAGCCCTATCTTTTTTTTTCTTCTCAAGTCATTGTGAAGGAAGCTGAACAATGTATTGAAGATTAACTTCTGTTTTGAACTTCTGAAATACTGTTTCACAGCTAACATATACCTTGTTTATTTAGTTATTTCGGGATGACTTAAAGACTATCATTTTTCAATGCATTTTGTTAAAGACATTTAAAAACTTCCCTGAGTTGGTTGGTAGGCTTTTCAAATGCATTCAGCAAGTCTCCAAAGAGACACAATTTTAAGGTACTTTTGATGCAGTATTCCCTATTCTTGTGAACTACTGAATAGGGAAGGGCTCCTGTTCTGGTTTTGTTTATCCCTAAATAGTTGTCGTCTTCAGTCTTCCAGCTTTTGAAGGTTTAAAAATGGCTGTGAGAGCTTTTATAATGCCAGGAAAAGTATATAGTCTTAACTGTATTTGGTTTGTGTGGCAAGGTTTTGGTAGCTACAGGGGTGGCTTCTGTGAGAAGCTGCCAGAAGCTTCCCCATGTCCGATGGGGCCAACGCCAGCCGGCTCCAAGATGGACCCACCCCTGGCCAAGGCCGAGCCCATCAGCGACAGTGGTAGCGCCTCTGGGATAAGGTATTTAAGAAGGGGGGAAAAAAAGCTGTGCAACAGAAAACATCAGCTATAGAGAGGAGTGAGAACATGTGAGAGCAACAACTCTGCAGCCACCAGGGCCAGAGAAGCGGGGCAGGAGGTGCTCCAGGCCCGGAGCAGAGATTCCCCTGCAGCCCGCGGTGCAGCCCATGGTGAGGCAGCTGTGCCCTGCACCCAGGGAGGCCCACGGGGGAGCAGAGACCCACCTGCAGCCCGGGAAGGACCCCACGCCAGAGCAGGGGGATGTGCCCGAAGGAGGCTGTGACCCCGTGGGAAGCCCACACTGGAGCAGGCTCCTGGCAGGACCTGTGGCCCTGTGGAGAGAGGAGCCCATGCTGGAGCAGGTTTGCTGGCAGCACTTATAACCCTGTGGGGGACCCACGCTGGAGCAGTTCGTGAAGAACTGTAGCCGTGGGAAGGACTCATGTTGGAGAAGTTCATGGAGGACTGTCTGCTGTGGGAAGGAGCCCACACTGGAGCAGGGGAAGAGTGTGAGGAGGAAAGAGCAGCAGAGACAATGGGTGATGAACTGACCACAACCCCCATTCCCCGTCCCCCTGTGCTGCTGGCTGGGAGGAGGGAGAGAAATGGGGAGTGAAGTTGAGCCTGGGAAGAAGGGAGGGGTGGGAGGAAGGTGTGTTAAGATCTGGTTTTATTCTCATTATCCTACTCTGATTCGATTGGTAATAAGTTAGTTTTCCCCAAGCCGAGTCTGTTTTGCCCATGATGGTAATTGGTGAGTAGTCTCTGTCCTTATCTTGACCCACATGCTTTTTGCTCTATTTTTCTTTCCCCTGCCCAGCTGAGGAGGGGAGTGACAGAGCGGCTTTGGTGGGACCCTGGTGTCCAGCCAGGGTCAATCCACCACAGTAGCATATCTCAGTGACTTTATGCATAAACACGGAGTTGCAGGAAAAAGTGTATGGCGCTTGAAACATTGTGTTCCAAACTCACTTGCTGTAAATGCTTTCACAAAATGTATTATTAATATTTTTTGGTTCTGCTGAAATGGTAATATCATAATGCATTACAGCGATGTCTGTGACATAAGTGACAGCTTTCATCACTTATAAAACTACGCTCCAGTACATGCAGTAACGTCGCCTTTAGACTTAGACTGCGATGATTGCATCTGGCAGTTGCATATGGTGAAACTTAGCTACTGCCCTTTTAATTAAATTATAGTTGGGAGCTTGCTTCTGGGAGCTTGCTGATCAACTGAATTTCACAGTAAAATAACAGAAATGTGACTTATTGTAAGTAAGGGAATTTGCAGTACATGCAAGAGCAGGCAAGAAGTTGTTCGTGTATCTAAAATAGCTGATTGCAGCATGCCATCTCTGCTGTTTCTGATAGAAAACTAGTACTACAGAATCAGATCATGCCCTTCCTCTCCATTCTTTTACCAAACAGCCGTAAGGGAATCTGAGGGAGGAAAAATAAAGCTACTGTCTCATTTGGGGTGCCTTTCCTAGATGGTTGGACTGTAAGTGGAGTACTGTCGGCCTTCTTGTTCAAAAGAAAAAAAAAATCCAGAAGTAGAACTTGTTAGACTTGGTTCTTGAGAGCCTCTAAGACCCGACTTCACCTCCTGTGTCTAGGCATTGTCCCTCCTTCCATAGTGAAATCAGGTCAACATCTTCATGGCAAGACCAACACACATGATAGTGAGCTTATTCAGAGTGCTGTACAGGATTGACAACCCTCACTGAAAAATATATGTAAAAAAAATAATCTGTGCCTGATTAAGCTGCTTCTATGGAACTTGGCAGGTTAGACCCTGCTTTTGATCTGTTGAAAGCAGATCTGATACAGTATTTCAATCTCTAGCCTTGAAGCTCTCCCCAGTCAGGCTGCTTTGACTTTCTCAGAAGGGCCACATGGACACCCCTAATTCTGAGCCTTTAGAATCCCCAAATTCTCTAATACCTCAAATTTTCTCTTTCACAGAGCTTGTTTGTTTTGTGTTTTCTTATTTATAGTTTTTACTTTGTGGGGCACATTGTAGCTGTCACAAATAAAAGCACTCTGCCAAATAATTTCTAAAACTTTTTTTTTCTAGACAAAAGAAACAAATAGAGAAATTGTGTATGGGTCCTCACAATTGTAGGCCTTGTATTAGTAGTTTTTTTAATAAGACCACCTTTTCTTAATTGTCTAGACATGGATTTAGATGTTTGCTTTAGGCTATTCAAATTTAACTATTTTGGACATGGCTTCTCAGCATCTCTTTTTATTTTTTAATTGGAGCTGAGGGATTATGCTTGAGGAAGCTCAATTAAGACAACTTTGGCTTGCATAATTACCTCAGCAGGTTAGTGACTCAGTGCCAAGCTCCATGAAAGTTTAAAAACACTTGGGATTTAATGGTAGAAATTGTCAATACAAAAGGTTTCACTGTACCACTTTCCTTTCAGGTTTTCTCAAAGCTGCAGGTGTCAAGGGGTCATTTAAAAAACAGAAATAAAGAATCCTGAGGAGCGTGTCTTGCTGTGTGTTGGGGAGCAAGGCTTTAGTATGGTCCAAGCACTTCTTATAGAATGACTCATCTTAGTCACTATATATTAGAAGTTTAAATACCCCGGTATTTTATATATTGTTACTGTGCTTCTTTCTAACGAAATTAACCTCAAAGTTTCCTGTTCCAGAAGGCAATGGCTCCATAATTGACAGATAGTGATAAAATCCCATAATGTTATTACTAAAGTTTGTGCAGATTGAAATATGGATGTTGTTGCACATCTCTGAAACAGATTCAAACAAGCTTAATGATTTTAGATGTGTCTGTAGAATCTCTGTTTGACAAGGTCATATGGTCACATAAGCTAAAGATAAACATTTTTTAGGGATAAACATTTTTGGCCACACAGAAAATGTAAATATATACCCTAATATGAAGGAGTTGACTTGCTGCCTAAATGTAACGCATGTCAGAGCTAGCAGTTACGTGCCTGCCTGCTCTCAAGAGGCATGTATAATTTCACATGATTGTTACCACTTCCAATAACCAAACTACTTCCAATAACCAAAGTACTTTGTAGATACCTTCATGTACTGCTTGGGCTGTCCACGATAGCCATAACTTAAAACATTTTATGGGCATATAGTTATTCTCCCATTTCCGTGGGCATATTCTTCTGGCTATAAACAATAATACCTCATGAATTGCATATCTGTTGCTCTGAGAATTGGTACTTTTGTTTACTTCCTGTCACCTTCAGGCAGGCTCTCCTGTATCTCAGCTCCATGTGTAAGCATGCCCATGTGGGTTGTGTAAGTAGACCCTTTATAGTACTTGGTAGGATGTAGATTTCCCGTTTAGATGCTTGATTACAGCGGTTAGTCTTTGCACTGCTGTCCCCTGAATACATGCCTGTTTTCACTTGTTAGAAGAAATTATTTTCCAGGTTAAGTCAACTCAGGCTATAGCCATGTTTTATAGTACGCTGTCTGGCACTCCCTGTGCTGGAGGGAGAGTGACTGAGGGACTGGGAGGGAAGGGATGATGAACAAAGTAAGCGACTGAGGGAAGTGTCACATTAACTCTGTGGGATTTTTCTAGAGGTAAAACCACAAGGTTCCAGGGAGGTACGGAGGTATTTTCTAGAGGTAAAACCACAATTTTTGTTCCAGTAATGGTAGCTGGAGACGCAATTTTTGCCCAATCTTTAAATAAAAATCTGAGCAGTTGGATTCCTGGAAAAAGCAGAAAGAATTGAAAAAACGAGTCTTATATTGTTCTGTAGTACAAACTGATGGAGTGGGTTTGTAAGAATCTTGAGATTTGTGGTAGCAGCCACGGTCCCCTGTTGTTGCAGGGCAGCATGCCCGAGGCAAGCCTAAACCAGTCCAGGAGCTCCTTACGGCTGCGTACCTCCCTCGCACATCCTTCAGGGTAGCCATGACAACCACCGCCTGGTCCTGGTGATCTTGTTAACTGCTCCGTGTATCTCCTCTGCTCAGCTGGTGGTCACTGCTTTCATTTTGGAAGGAGAGTTGTCTTGATTTTCTAAATCATTATTACTAGTTATGCAGTCCCTCCCTCTTTGATATTATATTGCTTGATCTGATTGCCAAGAACAAATCATCTGGAGGAAAGCTGCCTCTGGCAATTGTCATGTTTACTAACTGGCAAAGCAGTAGTAGCTGAGTTTCACCAAACTTGTATCCTTTCATAATTAATCTGTCACAAACTTGATACAGTTTTGGTTGGGTTTGAGGGGAAGGAGGAAGCACCCAGCTCCTACCTAGATACAGAAATAGTGGGTTTTTCCTCTGACCAGCAGGACTTGTTCCCTAAGTAAATTCATCTATCACTTTATAAAATTGTTCTGCCAGACTTATGTCTGTTCCTGCAGATGTTCTTCTTTACAGGAGAGAATGTAATCAGTCCTGTTGCTTTTCTTTTATACACTGATCAGAAGGAATCAGCAGTTTTTCTTGTTTGTGCTTCCCACACCTTTGGTGTTTAGCTTGCATGTAGCCAAGAGCAATCTTTAAGGCAACTAATCTTAGTTTAGTCGCTGTGTGCTGAGGTACTAAGGCAATATATCGTAGCTTTATTTTGTAGCTTTTTAAAGCCATAAATGAGTTTCTTCATAAAACCCACAGTCTGTAAAGGTGTAAAAGACAAGGAAATTATAACCCCTTTTTTCAACCTGTCTGGCATGCACAAGGTACTAGAATGCAACCCTTAATTGAAATTTTTGGCACTTTCCTACACTGAGTCCAATTCTTGCTGTTTAAAAATTCACGGTACTTCATGTCTGTGAACTCAGTTTGAGTTTGTTGATATGATATCTCTCAAAGTATCTTGGTTTACAGAGGATGCTTGCCCCTTTTGCATTTTTCTGAAAGCATATGTAATGAACTGAATAGTTCAGAGTTTGTGGGTGTGAGGGGGCGATGTTGTTCTACTTCCTCTTAGTCATTCCAGCCTTATGCTTGGCGAAAGGCAAGAGCTGTAGTTAATCAGTCCTGTATTCTAGCCTAGGAATGTTTTCCTTCAAACGTTGTTAACACTGGTGTTCCTTCTGCCTGTGTACAGGAGTGCATCTGTGCTGGCCACAGGGCAAACGAACAGGAATGCTGCCCTTAGACTGAGCTGCTTGTGACCTGTTGTAGAAATGTGGTGGGCTGAATTTCAGGACTGATGAAATCTTTGCAGAAGGTTTCTGACATTTTAAATGAAAAAGTTTCCTGGGAATTGAACTAGTCGTGACCTCAATGCAAGTACCTACTGAATGACATATAGCTGGGATCTCTTTTTTTATTAAGTGATGTGTGAAGGAAGTGACAAAAATAAGAAAAAATCAGAGGGAGGAGTGCCTTTCATTTAAGTTGTCTTCAAGAAACTCTTAAACCCTGTATAGAACAGTGTCCACAGGCAAAAGAAACCACCAGACAAAACATATGTGTCTCTGTACCCAGAGCAGAAACACCAGGAGAGTCCTGTAGGAATGTCGAACTGAGTGGAGTTGGTGAAATAAAGAAGCGTGTGTATGTTAGAGAAGCCGATTTGCATTGAAGTTGTGGTATAAGTCACCAAATAACACCTGCACGGGTATAACCGTGCAATCATCTCTCTTCTGGACGAACAGGTGTTTCTCAGGTTTTTGAAGCAATACTGCATTCTTTAGTGTTCTGTCACTGCCTTTTTTTCCCTGAGAAAAGTTGCAAGCAATAACAAAACCAATGCTCTGACAAACCTCTGTAGCAGACGATGATTTGTGATACACGGTTGTTTTTCAAGAAAAGGCTATTGCAAGGAGAGTGTTTGTCTAGTTGCACTGATTCTTTGATTGCCTGGTAGGAGAGAGTGGTGTTCATGCATCAATTAAGATAAAATAAAACTTAAATTCTGTCTGAGACTGGCCCTCAAAGGAGAAATTAATATCTTTGATATTAACATCTGTGTGATTGAGGAGTGAAAGTAATTTTAACAGCTTTTTTTTCATTCATATAGGTAGTGGATAAATGCAAAACACATACACTGACATATAAAACTGATCACTCCTTAATTTTAAGCATTGTTCAGTGTGGACTTTGCTTCCTTTTCAGCTGATACAGTATTATTTAACTAGATTTTGTTGATGCAGAACAGCAGTGACAGACTGTACAACTGATGACCCTGAGGAAGAGTCTAAAAAGACCAACTAAAAAGTTTGAGGATAGTCATGGGAATTGTTTAACTTTCTGGACATACATTACGTAATGTTCAGCTTAATTTCCTTCACTTCAAGTATGTTTGTGAATAGGGTACAGTCAATTTTAAAAATGCTCTCCATACTGCTGTGGGAACAAAACAAGAGTGCCCTCGACCCTTACTGAAGAGGGATGATGAGAACACGCTGCACCATAAGAAGTGCTCAGCTGTTCGTTGGATCAAGACCTGCATGAAGAGGCATGAGGAAGCATAAAACCAAAAGTAATATAGCCTAAAGTAAGGCAGAATCAGAGAAGCAGTAACTGTTATGACTGGAATGATAATTAAGAGCTGGATTCCCAGTTGTCAGTAGAACAGTGTACGCTTGTACCAGAAGCGCAAGAAGAATTGGACTGAAGTGTTCACCACAGACATCTCGGATTAGATGGATAAGGATTGATTAGATGTCTGTTCTGTTTTACAGCCTTCCCCCCACTGCCCATCACCCACAGATCTTCAGGTTGCTTTAAAACATCTTCCCTTGCATTGCACTTTTATTCATACATTGTGAGAGCAACAGTTTTGCAAATAACTTGAGAGCACTGCTAGAAAAAGAGCTGGTCGCATGCTCTGCCCGTTCCTGGGTGCTCATTCCTGCCTCCCTGGCTCTCTCCCTTTCCCCTGGATGTGTGTTTGGGAACTTCACTGTGAACTCTATTAGAAAACCTCTCTAGACTAAAAGTGATGTGGAAGAGGCAAGGCGGAAATCTAAATTGTTTGTCTAATTCACATCTACTGGGAACTTTAATTCTGCACAGCTTAACCTCTCACATTGCCATCAGTGGGGTTTAAGCATGTATTTGAAAACTGAGTTTGTTTGGTGCTTTGTTTTGTAAGAGCATTTCAGTATAAATTTTCTTTGTTCCCATCTATGTACTTACTCTATTTTCTGTCCAACTAAATAATTAAAAATATTATAACTTGATTATGAGGAGCTCTTCCAGAGTGGTCAGGAAGAACAATGACTTTGATTTGTATATAATTTGGTTTTTTGGCATTGTCTGATACCAGTTATTTCAATAGCATTCAAATAGTCTAACCTGCATGTGAAGCACTTTGTTAAGATGTATAAATTTCCCTCTTCCTTTCCCCCTGAAATTATTTAAGCCTGTCTGGCAATAGCACGTATGACAAAGATCAGTGATGGACTGCTGAATAGCTGCCTCGGCAACTAAAAGGCTGGAGAAATTTCCTTTTTTTGAAACTGAAGATTATCTTATGTCTTGTTATAATGTTGTCAGGTCTCAAAGTGAGCTCAAACAGTTCTCAATACAGGGGGGGAGAAGCTGAGCTACCTGCATAATTGCATCTGCATTGAACAATGCAACTCATTTGCTTAGATTAGGATGTGACATTTCCCAGATTTGCAGGTCAGTTTAAAAGCCACGATGATGCTTTGGGTTCATCCCCAACAAAAGAAAGATGAGCTTCTGCTTATTTTTTGAGTACCGTTTTTGACAGCGCCATAGACCTCCTGCGTGACGTGTTTATAAGCCTTTCTTGCCTTGTACAGCTTTTAGGATGAGAGACTAATACCTGGGCTCAGTCTAGCCCAGGGATGTGCTGAATGAAGTCTGATATTATGTATCACTGGGGGAGAGGAGTGCTCTGTTTTTTTAAAATAAAAAAATTTAGAATGCCCATGATGACAAGGAAAACAGAGAATCCCAGTTGTTTTCTATAACAGAAACCTTAATATCCTTAAGTCAATACTTAATAAATTATTAATTTAAATTTAAAAACAAATGGGCAGGTTAAAAAAAATTACTATTAAGAAAAGCAGTTATTGGGGAAATTGTGTGGTATGTTGATAATGTTTTGGACCATAAAAAAACTGTCTCAGTCTTTATGAAATAAATAGCAATGGTCATGGCTCAGACTGGAGGGTTTTCCATTGGGCAGCAGTGAAGTGCTGGATGGTTTTATAAGTGTACTGAAATATGTAGTCATCAAGTAATAAGCACAATATGAAGCTGGTGCTTTAGGCTTATATGGCTTATTCTGTGCCATTCTTAAATAGAATGAGAGTCTTTGGTGGAGGTTTTTGATATCTTGCTAAGAACTGGAGAAAGATTGATCAGGTAGGCCAGAGAGATGAGGGGATGCCAGCATAGAGGAGGACTTATTAGAAATTGAGAAATGAGGCATATTTCTTACATATATGGAAACAATCATCAGAAAGGAGACATGAGGCAGGGGAGAAGCAAGGCTTTAGCTACCATGTCACACTAAGAGCCTGTCCTTTTCCCCTGAAGTGTGTGTGATTGCTGCACTGGTTCATCTATTTAATTTTCTCAGGGCAAAAATAAACAAAAGGCTGATCCGTGTCTAGGGGACAGGAAGGATCTTAACTAGTGACTGCATCAGTTGCTGCCAAGGCACGTACGTGTACCCTGTTGCTTTTTATATTTCCACCCCTAGAAAATGTGAGTAATAATGCTTAAATTATGTATCATTCAGTGTTGTGCGAGTTAATTAGATAATGCTACATAGTCCTTTGAAGATGAAATGCATAATATAAATGTTGTATAAAGCTCACTAAGGGTCTCTGTGTCAGGTATATAGAAACCCATGGTAACTGCAGACACAGGAGAGCTGGGAAGCATAAGGCAGAAGCACTTGGGCTGGCTGCATGCAAATTGACTTCAGTCGAGCAACAGAATAAATAGCACATTCACACAAATTTGTCCCATGCTGACAAGCCCTGAAGACTGGCACAACAACATGTAAACGCTTCTGGACTAAAGCTTTTAGTCTTGTGCTGTCTAACCTGCTGCTTCAGGAATCTTTGCTTTGTTATGTGTTAAGAGAGATTGCAAGCAGCAAAGAGAAGGAATTGAAATGGGGGTTCTGTTGTATTCCTGACCCAAGCCACTTGGCAGCAGTGGGTCAGATGCCAAGGTAGCATGAAGTTTAAAGGAAAAAATGGGAGGATAGAGACAGATATACACTGCTCCAGGAGCTAAAATTTTAATACCAGTAGTTGTGTGATGTGCTAAACTGGGACAGGGTGAGAACTGTTGCTTACTGAAGCATTTTAGCAAAGCTTGGAGGGTGGATTAGTCAAAAGCATTAGTGCTAACCCTTTTTTCTATTTAGTTTTACTCTCGTTTCCCCTGTTGGATCTTTCTCACTGCTGTGTACAGTAACTTTACCCTCTGAGCAGGTGGTGTCTCTTAGCTAGCATAAGTACCCACCTCTTCACCATTATTTACTAACAAAAGGGATTTCATTTGGTAACTAAAGCATGATTTATTTTTCTTTCAAAGAAGTTTTGGCTGCCTGCCATGTGTTTTGCAACTGAGCAACATCATGGTCAGTTTCGTTTGTCACCAGTGTCAGCAAGCTCTCTTACAGTGCTTGAAATAGTTTTACCAGTTTGGGGCTTAGAGTGACTTAGATAAGTTGCATCTTACTGGAAGGTCAGATGAAAGAAATGGATTTGTGGGTCTCCTTGGTGAAAAAGTACAGAAATACAGACCAATTCCAGATCAGCATTGCTTAACAACGACAACAGCAACATCAAAAAGTAAAAGTAGGAGAGGTGTTGCTATGTCTTTGAGGTCTTTTTCTGTAGAAACCGTGTTTTGTTAATCTATGGCTGAAAGATTTCAAAAACATGTAGTTACATAATGAAGTAGGTTATTTTTTTGAAAATAGATCATTACTGCAGTTTGAACAGTATGTGTATTAGTGTCTCCTCCAAATAACTGAGTTGTGCATTGAACTCTGACTTTTTTTTTTTCCACACAGAATTAAGACTAAATAGTTTACTATTCTTTTTTCTCTCAAGTTGAATCTTTTATTTCTTAAACAAGGTTAACTTATTTTCTCTAAAATTTATCTTGCAGATCTTAGAATCTCAAGACATGTATTTCCTTGGACTGTTGTCTTTGCTTGTTTTGCAAAGCAAAGCCTTCAAGACAAATTTTCCTGATGAAACCATTGCTGAGCTTTCTGTGAATGTTTACAATCAGCTGCGAGCTGCGAGGGAAGATGAGAATATTCTTTTCTCTCCTCTGAGCATCGCAATAGCCATGGGAATGGTAGAGCTTGGAGCCCATGGAACCACTTTGAAAGAAATTCGACATGCCTTGGGTTTTGACAGCTTAAAAAATGGTAAGACTGTTTAGTCATGTTTTACTATGGGGGTTTTTGTCTTAAAGAAACAGATGGCAATGCCTGAGCAACAATGGAAGTGGCCCGGTCCTGTCCCTGGGTTATTAATCACTAGGCTCCTTGGCACCCCGTTTGGTGGGGTGAAGCATGCTTGGGCAAATTCTGCATGAACTGAGGGATGCCAACACACAACCCTGGCTCGGGCACCTGAATATTAAGCAATTGCAGCTAACTGCAGATCTTGGTTTCAGTCTGCAAAATAAGCTTGCCTTTGCCTCTAGAGTTATAAGAAGATTTTTAGGAACATTCTTTTTAGGGATTATAATGAAACCTGAAAAGGAAAGTGGTAGTTTTAGCAATATTGCTTATAAGAAAGTATGAAAATCTTAGTAATTTAACTGAAAATGGTCTCTTTGACACAACTTGCTTGGTTCTTTCAGGTAGAACCTGTAGGTTCCTCACCCTAATTCTATGGCGTTAATGTTCTGTCTGCATTGCCTAATGTCACATACAGATATACAAGCTAATTTAGGAAATACATGCATCTTGGCTGTTTCAGCCCGATACACCATGTGTTCCCATCAGCCTTTCTGAGAACAGGATTCATTTCTTTAGCAGAGAACAGCTCTACCACACTGTCCCGTTTGTAGGGTGGAATGAGTGAAGTCAAACATCCGATGTAGTGCTGTGCTGGGGAGTGCAAGCACACCCTGCTAGTGACTTCAGCAGCTGTACCATGGCTGCGAATGGAGGGGATGAGTGACTGGCAAAAAATTACTTTGAAGAGGCAATCTCTATGAATTTTGATATCAGAGTAATTTGTTTGACACCTGAATGAAATTTCTTACTTGAACAACGTACTTAAGTCTTCAGTGAAAGGATCTTGGGAAGGAATTCCTGAATACAGTGTTGAAGATGTGCTTAACAGACTACAGCACGTATTTAGTTCTACAGTTTGTCTCTAAAACATTGATAAATTATCCCTTAGCTGTAATTGAAGAACTTAAACAGTTGATTTGAGCTGGGCCGTTGACTGTTCTTGCATATGAGTGGTAGTCAGTGAAAGTACTCCAGTGATTTCTGCTTGGAATATATCATTACATTCAATTTTTCAGTTGCTTTTTATTTTTAAATTAGAAATTTCAGCTTCAGGTAGGTGATGCAACAGTACAAGCTTCCTATCTTAAAGCAGACTACTTTAATCCTACTCAGGATTCCTCATTACACAAGCAAATGATTCTATACTACCCCATGCAGGATCCTGGGGAATTCTAGACCTGTTTTTTGCAGAGAGAAGTCTGTGGGGAAGTCCTTAGCTTTAAAACTTGAAGTTCATTTTTCCTTAAACAGCTGGCTTTTGGGATGTAATGAAAATTCTGTTAAGGATTTGTGGTGGCAAGACATACAAGTGTGACTTGTAAGAATATTTTTTTTTTTAATTACTCTTTTGATGTTGAAAAGATTAACATCAATAGCTTTGTGATGGGATCCAAATGTCTCGTTAATTATGCTAATTATAGATAGTAGGAAAAAATAGGTTCTAAATAATATGTTCAGCCTTGTAGATTGTTCTTTCAAATATGAAGGTGTATGTGTAGGTTTAGAAACAAGTTTATTAAAAATTTTTTTCTCTTTTTGCATAAAATGTCTTTGTGAATTTCCAGCAGGGGAAGAACATAGAATAACTTTCTTTTCTGAAACACTGAAGTTGTTTTTCTTCCCACAGGTGAAGAGTTTACCTTCTTGAAGGACCTTTCTGATATGGCAACTACTGAAGAAAGCCATTACGTTCTGAATATTGCTAACTCTCTCTATGTGCAGAATGGATTTCATATCAGTGACAAGTTTTTGCAGTTGGTGAAAAAATACTTTAAAGCTGAAGTAGAGAATATAGATTTCAGCCAAAGTGCAGCTGTAGCTACCCACATCAATAAGTGGGTGGAGAATCATACAAATAGTAAGTCCACATGATTCTTTTATATACTTCCTGCAGTAAGTGTTTGTGTTTCCAAAGTTATACAGTGTTGTTGAATTGTTGCCTTGGTTTTTATCTGTTCCGTCTGAGATTAAAGTATCGCCTTCCATGAAAAGAATTCTAGTATCAACTCTTTGAAATTATGGTTTTTTCCTCTGCAGAAATGATCTGTCTTAAGTAATATTAGCCATTGCTAATCATATAGTAGTATCTGAATATTTTTTTTCCCTGTTTTACTATATTAAAAGTATCTGTAACATTTATCAAAGGAGAATGTTTTGGTGGTAGGCATTTTAGTAGTATTTTAATACTGATTTTGGTATGAAACTTTTTTTTAAAATAGATAAGTACTATTGTTAACTGCAGAGAAGTTGTCTACCAAGGGGTTATTGACTTATGCTTTGGATGTGTGGAGTATCGCTGGTTCTCTGAGGAACTCAGAGTTACAAGGTACTGAGAAATAGAATACCAAGGAATACAAAAGATAGCTTTGAACCACAAAATCAGACCCTGTAATGTAATCTTTTCCAGTGTGAGGAAACTAGATAGCATGTTGAGAGGGTAGCTGATTTTAGGAAGACTGTCAACAGAGTTTCACAACAAAAATTTGCAGCAGGGGAGTAAGCAGAAAACTACTGTTGTAAATATGCATATTCAGATCGGTGTGATGTAGTGCTTGCTTCGCTTGTGGAATCCCAAAGATGTGACACTTTCTGAATACATGCAGAATCTCAAGTCATGGGAGTGAACTTAGTCCCCCGTTGTAGGGATCAAAGCATAATCTCATTCTAGTTCATCTGGCACACTCTGAAGGTTGATATTTTAAGAGTAACTTGACAGGGGCCTCGCTCGAACATCAGTTATACCATTGTAAATCTGAAGGTATCGGAATCCTGTGTAAGGTATTAACACATCACCATGTAGTCTGAGCACTTAACAATCCATAATGCTGTATGGAAATGTATGGCACCAAAGTGGAATAACACCTCATATAATACATGTATTATATTCTGGAAATGATCTGTTTTTTCCAAGGGAAAATGGCAGTTATTATATTCATAATAAATTCTGCGCTTTATCTCAAGCTACAGAAATAGAGGGAATGGCAGTGATGCAGCAGATTGCAGAGTGTTTTCAGAGAAACGTGGTATCTGTCTGAAGGAAAAGTAAAATTCTCTTTCTTTCAGAACGAACAGCAAGTTCTCCTGCTTAACACCTGCCACGTGTGCTGACCAGGCTCGTAACTGTTGCCCTGGAAGGAGCTGTGCAGAGCTAACAAAGGCAGCTGTGGGTCTCTTAGTAGGTTGCGATAGTAACAGCCCCTCAGCCCAGTCTCTGACCACTAGATCTCATCGTCTCCTGCTTGCCAGCTCTGACGGAAGAGGCTCATTTTCTCATTAGGAGAGGGGTACAAGACAGGCAGGTTTCCAATTCCAGAGCGTTAAGCATGATGGGAGGCTCGGAGCAGAAAACAACTGTCAAAGGTTTCTCTGGCCAGAAAAATTCTTAACATTAGTGTATTTAACAAGATGTGGCTGAAAAATAGAAGGGAATATGATGTACCAAATAGAAATAGAAAATCTGGAAGTGTATTCCTTCTTAATTTTTCCTTTTTTTTTTTTTTCCAACCATGGAGAACGAGTATGGCAGTATTGGTCACATCTCATTGCTAAGAACCTTCTAGATAAAATGAAATACAAACAGCAACCCAGAAGAAGTACTGCCCTATGATACACAAATTTCACACCAGTTAGTCAGTGTCATATGCTCCAGAAAGCAGAGTTAATTTGTATTTTAAACCATGGATTAAGAAGTAATAATTAGACTGAGGAATGTGTTTATTTTAACACCTTGCATTGCAATGTTGGTTAAAAATAGAACTGAGCGAGAAAGCTATCTGAAGTAGACTGTAATTCTTCAAAAATAGTGACAAATCTGGTCAGTGCACCAAATTTAACCAACTCAGAATTATTTTGCTGAAAAGCAAGCCATTTAAGATGAGCTAAAGCAGGTAACAGACTGTATTCTGATGTAAATGACTTATTTAGGAGTAGGAGCAAAGCAGCTGCCATGCTCAGCTGACATACCTCCCATGAATAGAGCAGATGCTAGATGTTTTTCTTCTCTTTTGCTTTTCAAGAGCTAATGTCAGTGGAACAAATGCTGTGAATTTATGTGGTTTTTTATGATTAATCCTTACTTTGAAGTCAGTAGGACATTACTGAAACTGAATGCTTCCTTCAAAATTGGCCCAGGTGGAGTTCCAATGGGTATACTTACACACTTTAAATTAAGCACCCATTTAAGTGCTGCTTTGGATTGGAGCCAAAGTTTGTAGAAGTTGTGACCTTAAGACGATAGTGCTGAGCTGTGTTACAGCACCAGTGTAAACATTCCTTATGTGACCCCTTTTCCACTCGGTTTCATTGGGGGTTATATTTAAATAGTGATCAAGAAACAATTGACTAACATGTACTTGATGGAAGGGTTTACGTACCTACACTGTGATTTAGGTTTACAAAACACTGGCAGTTTAATTTGAGATTTGATGAAACATCTGAATTGGAAATTATATGTTAGCACAGCTTTTTATTTTCTTGCATTTTTCAAGCTGTCTTAAGTTTTGATTTAATGCTCAATTTGACATGCAGACTGACAGTCGGTTTTCTTCTTAGATATGATCAAAGATTTTGTGTCTTCAAGAGATTTTGGTGCTCTAACCCATTTGGCTCTCATCAACGCAATCTATTTCAAAGGCAACTGGAAATCACAGTTCAGACCTGAAAACACAAGAACTTTTTCTTTCACTAAAGATGATGAAAGTGAGGTCCAGATTCCAATGATGTACCAGCAGGGAGAGTTTTACTATGGTGAGTTGGATCATTAGCAATTTAAAGCCAGTAAGTCTCTTCCCTTACTAGGTTTGCGGTAGCAATACTCATTTTTGTTTGCTCTTTCACCTAGAGTTTTAAATGTGGTGTTTGAAGGGACTCTGATTTTGATGTCTTCTTGTAATGTGTGTGCTTGTGTGTTATAACTAGATAGCAACGTTTATAATGACCTTGATTACTTTTCTACCTACGTGTCTGTTGCCACATGGTTGATTTCAGGATGTTTATCCATATATCTAATCTCTTTACAACTTTCGAGCTAGTCCTGATTGTCACTAAAATATTTTCTTTGTGCTGTGGTAAATATTAAAATGAATAATGTTTGCTCATTACTGTTGTAATATCCTTAGAAAGGTAAAATAGGCTTCTTTGAACAGCAGAACTACTTGAGCTTGAACTCCAAGTGGGTTCTAGAGTGTCTAGCATTGGCAGTATTTCACTCAGTCTCATCACTGAAAAATTATCTCTCCTGAATAAAAAAATCTTTGCTCATTTCCATGAAAGGTTTGGCAGCCTTAACAACTTTTAGACTTCTCTCTGTCTAACCAGTGGGAGTTAGGTAATAGGTTCAGAAGTGTGATTATCTACAAACTGTGTGATCACGTAAGCTAGTTTTCTTTAAGAAAGCAGTTGTAAGCCTCAAATCCTGTACTGAAGAAACTAATATCAGTTATACAGAATAGAATAAACAAAATCATTTTTAGTTCCAGTATCTAGTAAATACTGCCTAGTATTAGCCTTCTGGTTTTCCCCTATCCCCAGTGAAGACAGAAGAAAATAGAAAATACTTCTAATAGCTTTTTTGTTGTTGATTTTCTTTTGTAGGAGAGTTCAGTGATGGTTCCAACGAAGCAGGCGGTATCTATCAAGTTCTGGAAATACCATATGAGGGGGATGAGATCAGTATGATGATCGTTCTCTCCAGACAGGAAGTTCCACTCATCACATTGGAACCACTGGTCAAAGCCTCATTGATTAATGAATGGGCTAATTCTGTAAAGAAGCAAAAAGTGGAAGTGTATTTACCAAGGTGAGAATATGCTCCCATGTTAGCAGAAGGGGAAAGACTGCATTTAAATTGATCCGAGTAGCAGAGTAGGTAAAACTTGAACCTCTCGATCAAGTCTGCAGTTATGTAGCACCCACGTGAAGTTTGCTCTGACAGGAAAGCCCAGGGGGTGTGCAGTGGTTGAGCAGCAGATGAGCACTGCATTTGCATCCCTTTCATATGTAAGCTCCAGAAAGGAGAACTTCGTCATCAGGAATATATCCACTCTGAATGATGTTCAGAGTATTGCACAACGCGTTATGGATGAATTCCATTTAGACAGGAGCCATAGAAATGTTGCAAGTCTGAATTAACAAAGGCTTAAATGTTTCCTTTAGGTCCTAATTAAATTTCTATGTGCTGCTAATTTAAAAAGTTCTAATGGTGTGTGTCTGTGTAGATACAAAGAGTCGAGCTTCGAGAGGTAATTCCAGTCAATTTGTGTCTTCTGTCTTTTTTCTTAGTTGTAATAAGTGCTGGTTTCTTTTTCCTTAGAGGAGCAATAGAATAACAAGACATTACTACTAGAAGGGACGAAACTTCTGTTCATTTGTAGACATAAGTTGTGTGTGCTCAGTGGCATATTTGCTCACATATACCACTTGGTTATCTTTCCTAGAATTCTGTTTTATCTACCTTCAAATATTTTTCATGCTTGCCCTACACTTGACTTAGTAACAGTTGTTTACTACTAAATGTCACTAATAATGTATAGTTGGATGATGATGTCCTTCAAGTGATTCATACTGATTTCATTGAAGTGTTTATATAACAACATGGCAGAAGTTTGTTGTGGATCACTCACTTATTCTACTTTTGTGGCACTGTGCAGTGGGTATACAGCAGCAGAAAAAATAAACTGTAGTGAATCCTTTTAATCATTAAAATAGTTCCTTGTTTTCAGGTGCCTTCGAGATTTGAGTTTGTTATATTTCACATGTAAAGAGGAGGGCAAGAATCCCTGCCGTTTATCAGGTTCCTTTCCAAAGAAAAGACTTTCAAGAAGCTAACTGCAGCTGAGCACAATAAAACAAGGCTAGCCAGGATAAATCAGATTGAGATGGACTGGTGCTGTCAGCATGCCCTGATTCCAACTCGAGATGGAATTCCACTTCTCTTTAAAGCCATTACACTTGGAGTCAGAGTGGCGAGGGAACAGAAGCTTTTGGGGGCTATTTCTCTCTGTCCCATAGTAAGAGTTCCTTTCTTTAAGTAGTATTTCCTTTCAAGAAGCAGGGAGAGCAGCAAAGAGCTGCATTGCAGGTTTTAAACAAATTGAACCTACTGTACACCATTCCTGTGATTTTGTTTGTTTGTTTTTCTCTTGGCACTTCAGGTCCCAGGAGCTTTAGTATTAACAGTCCACTAAGATGCATTTCTCCTAGACTATCTCTCCTGCAGGCTTGGGCAAAGCTTACCTAGATGTTAATGAGAAGTAAAATATGAGGATTCTTGCATCCCTTAAGTCTTCCTTTTATAACTGGAGCATTTCACAGCCTGCGGGTCAGGTGCTGAAGTTGGACATCTTCTCTCAGAGTCTAGAGTGCGAGATCCACAACTGAAGTCTCTCTCTCTCTCCACTGATTATACAGGGAATCTGTGAAAACTTGCTTCCAAATTTAAGAATTAGGTATCTAAAGTTAAATACATGAATGTCATTGAGAACATATTCATTATGTTTATGACTTGAGTTAAGTTTATAGAGGTAGTTTTGGGGTTTGTATGCTCTTAACCAAAACCAGAGACTCCAGGATTCTCTGTAGCCAGGTTCTCAGACATGAGTTTGAGACCTAGGTTTTGTATGGTCATGAAATGTCCTTATTTATTCCGTCCTCAGGCTAGTTGCTGTGCCTGTCTCTCTTAGATAAGAACCTCAAAGAACTTGGTAAACACTTGTGAATTAAGGCTATACAAAAGTAAAACAGGTACAACCAGGTGCTGATTACCTTCAGTATTTTCAGACTATAACAGATAACTATCATGAGCCTGAAATTCCATATAGTAATACTGCAGTTTCTTACAAAAATTCCAAAGATTGATTGCATACTCCCAAGGTGTTGGATTTCCATTAGGGATTCAGAGGTGATCTACAGGATTTTATCAATGCTCTAAATAAACACTTCATAAATATTTTATGCTCTGACTCAGAAAGGCATGTTATGAAATGTGGCCTGCGGGCTCTGTCCTCTGAGAAATTGAAAGCAGCAGTGGAATAAAATTAAATTTTTATATCCTGAAAGATGCTATCCAATTATAAAGTGAACATTTTTAAAACTTATTGTTGTGGTTTAACCCCAGCCAGCAATTAAAGCACCATGCAGCCGCTTGCTCACTCTCCCCCCCACTGGTGGGACGGAGGAGAGAATCGGAGGAAAAAAAAGTAAAACTCATGGGTTGAGATAAAGACAGTTTAATAGGACAGAAAAGGAAGAGAAAATAATAACAGAATATACAAAACAAGTGATGCACAATACAGTTGCTTACCACCCGCTGACTGATGCCCGGCCAATCCCCAAGCCATGGTGCCCCCCGGCCAGCTCCCCCCAGTTTCTATACTGGGTATGACATCGTATGGTGTGGAAGAGCCCTTTGGGTCAGCTGTCCCGGCTGCGTCCCCTCCCAGCCTCTTGTGCATCCCCAGCCTCTGCTGGCAGGGCAGGATGAAAAGCTGAAAAATCCTTAACTGTTGCTAAGCAGTGTTTATACTAAAACATCAGTGGGTTATCAACATTATTCTCATCCTAAATCTGAAACACAGCACTATACCAGCTACTAGGAAGAAAATTAACTTTATTCCAGCTGATACCAGGACATTTACACATTTGTAATAGGACCTGAATGACTAGCCAAAGCAGAGTTAATCACAACTTCCCAATTTCTGTCTGCATTATCTGTGTGCAAATGAAATTGTGTATTATTCCTCTTAATAGCAAAGGAGAGATTTGTACAGAATAGTTAAATTATACTTTCTCATTTTCATTTTCAAATCATTGTTTCCAGCTTAACCCAGACTAAAGTGATCAACATTTTAATCCACTTTTTGCATAGGAGTGAAACAGACCATGAATCTAATTTACAAAGCTGTCTCTCTAACATAAATTATTTGAAGAGCATAGGAGGAGCTAGTACCTAATAACAGTGCTACAGCCTGCAGATCTCTTCTTAAGGATTGTTCCAGTATGCCCAGCTCTCTATAATAATGTTCTTTCTTTTTTGTGCATTTAAAATACCTTTAAAATACTTAGAAGGTGTTGAAATGGTAAGGGTTTTTTAGCTGAAGGTTGTTTTCTCTCAAAAAAAGAAACTAAATCCAAACAAAACAACACCAAACAAAAAGAAAAAAAACAGACATCCTGCCTTTTTTAACATGTTTGAGTCCCCTTTTCATGAGGAGTAGGCCAGTGCTGATTGTTCTTGAGATACAGTCACAGAAGAGACATAAAACTGTCCCACTGAAATACATACTCAGCCAACTTTTGCAGCTCTGCTTTTAGCCATGGGTAGAAGGACCTTGCCAGAGAAAGAACCATAACCTGCTTTGCTTTACCTGGTCAGAGCAGCTGGGTTTTTTTGGTTTTGCTGTTAGTGGGGTTTTTTTGTTGCTTGCTTGTTTGTTTTCAGGCTATTAAATCATGCAGACTGGTTCTAGCACCTCAGGACAACCTAGCTGAAATTCCAACCAAAACGTTGGATTTGATATCACCTGGCAGCTTTGTATTGTAGGCTGCTTGCTGGGTTAAAATAGTGATTCAGATCCTGAGGGCCTGTCCTTCAAGCAAGAATATTGTTATTTGAAGCAATAGATCCATTCCTTTGTTTGCTTTGTTCTGCAGAATTTAATGTATTAGAACCAATCTGAAAGCCTGGTATTTCTTGCTTTGGTTCATTCAGAACTCTTAGTAATTTTTGAAATTATAGCCTTTGGGATGAATCACACTAGGCTGTAGTTATACAACAGAAGTGAACTAGAAAGTGTACCCTAATCCTTCTTGATTCTGTGGATCAGGACTTCACGAAAAGACTTCAATTCTAAGGACTTCACAAAAAAATTCAGCATTTCAGAAGGGTTGCACAGCATCATGAAAGATGAAGCCATCTTTTTTTCTGTCTTCTGTAAAATAGAAGAAACATGGCCTGGTATGTTATGTTAAAGTTAATGCTCTGTACAAAGCCTAAAGGTTCACATACATAACTAAGGAGACTGTGGATTTTAATCTAATCATTAATCTAATGCTTGTGTAAGTTTTAAATTCTAAGAAAATATCATCATTCTCTGCTAAACTCTCCAGAGAACTACTTGTTAGTTTCTCAGTCTAATTCTACTTCCTAGGCATCTCATTCTGTTCTTCATTTCATATGGGAGAGATCCAAAGATGGTGGAAATCAAGGGAAGTTCAGCTATTTGGACTGCATTTTACATGTAGGAAGTAGAGAGTCTTTAGAAATGAACATTGTAAAAATAAATACAGAGCTAACTCACATCTTCACTTCTTGATTTTGGCTAGCAGATGATAGGCAGAGTCACTATCCCTTATTAATATCTTTCTGCTCAGTGCTTTCTGAGGTGGTCTAGAGAAGCATATATCCATGAACATGTGTGTTGGTGAACCTTCTAGAATGGCTTAAGTACAGAAGCTCTCCTCTGGACCCAACAGACCAGTCTTTCTGTTCTGGTCCTATGGTGAAAATACCTCATCTTTTCTTCAGTGTCTGTTTCTTGGATTTCCCTCTGTGGTTTTTAATGCTCCTGGTTGCAACCACTCCATGACTTCTGATACTGAAGTATTGAAATTGATTTTTCATTGTATTTTTAGCATCAGAAACACCTAAAAGGTTGTGGAAAAAAAAAAAAAAATGACCATCTGGTTCATTATATGTGACAAACACTGCAAATAACCATGTGTCAGGGCTAGTATCATATAGCTTGGTGTTTCCAAATTCTGAAGGTACAGCAAATGCCTGGCTTGGGAAATGAGATTTAAATTCTCTCCTGTATTCTAGGTTGTCAGCTTTGATTTTGAATACCTACATCACTGTCTATAAGGAATGCAAAGAAATCTGAATATGACTGGAGGATAACTCATACCGAATGTTTACTTTGGATTACGTAGCCTGAAATTAAATTTCAAAAAGCCCCCCCATTATTTTTCAAAAGAGACTAATTCTGATGTCAGCTAAATATTTGAAATATCATTACTAGCTTATCTGTAACTCTCCCTGCTCTTCAGAGCATGTGAGAAAGGAGGGGGAGATACTATTTTTAATAGTGGGTTAGGGTGGGTTTTTACCATATGACAAAGCTAAAAGGGGAGAAGGGAAGTAATTAGTTTTATTTTTGTAAGGGGATACTTTGGTATTTATAGAGCTGATGTGGTATTTTTGGTCTACCGTATTTTTGTCATAAAAGCAGGAACTCACTTCTGTAGATACTGTAGAGACCTTCACTCATCCACTTGCTTAGTATTTGCCTTTACAGAGGTTTCAGTCAGGTATAGCCTATATCCAGTAGTTAAGTGACTGCTACTATTCTTCACGTAGGTATTTTTTTATCAATATAACCAATTAACTTGTGTGCATTTTCTTTTTTCAGATGCATATTCAGCTGAGGCTTTACAGGTTTGGGTTGGGGTTTTTCAAAAACATCCCCCAAACCTTTTGATTAGGATGCAGAAGTATCTTTTGTCATGCTTTCTTTCTGGGTCATAATTCATCACGTAGCAGATAAGCGTATTTTCTGTCTAGTGGTCCAGAGACTTAAACCCACCTGATTTCCATTTATATATTACAGTGATTCTCTGCAGTTGGAAGAAAATGTGCTTTTTTGCAGTTATTTTTCTTATTTGTGACCTCAGATTCGGCTTTTCATGCAGACTTTTCTTGCTACTGTCCTGATATTCCTTACTAGTTTGACATTGCTAGTTAATAGCTAAATTGTCTTGAAAGCTTGATAATTTAGTACTAACTGTGGTGAAATAAAAGCCAAAAAGGGGAAAACACACCATTCTGAAATTTTTATAAAACACATTTTAATGTTAATTTACTTTTTTTTCTGGATGTTTGTAAGGTAGGTACAGTTGGACATATTTTTCAAAATGTTATAAAATAGTTTTAATATAGAAGGAAATATTTCTGAATTTTCCCTCTGGGTTTAGTCAATGTGCACAGACAGAACTTCTGTACTGTTTAACTTTAGCATTAGGAATCAAGTCTCAGGTCATCTTTCTTAGGGTTTTTACTGAGGTCTCTAAAACAGACCTGGGCCTACTTTACAAGTGAGTAGGGAGAGTAAAACTGATCTGTAGTTTTGGAGCCTAGAAGCCAGGGAAATTTGAATGAGCAACTTGTAGATTTGTTTCTTATCTTAAAGGTAAAATTATACATCAGGTCTTGTGAGCATCCTGCCACTGTAGTTTTTGACCAGTGTGAGTGTCCACAGCTTTCTAAGAGGAGAAGAGAGCTAACAGGACACATTTCCATCTCCTAAAATACTATTGGCTCTTTTCAGGTAATCTCTTTTTTTTTCTTTTTTTTTTTTTAACAAATGCTGCCACACTGATGCAGAATATGCCAGAACACCATGAGAGGCTTCCTCTAGTACATAAATCATTGTTGGCCTCTTTGGATTCTTTTGAGAACTGCCAAAACAATAAAATCACAACAATCAGTTCTTGTGTTTTTATTCCAGGCATATCCTGGAATTCATCTGGACAGGGCACATGAACACTTGAGATGCTACCAGTGATTTATGGATCCTGAGCTATCTCCAGATCTTATTTTAACTTGCATAAAATTCTTCTCTGGGTCATGGCTAATATCTATCCCATCATAGATTTTTGGCTTCTAATGGCATTTCTAAGTTCATTATGAATGTAGATTGTGTATTGGACTTTTCTCATTCTGTGTAAATGTTGTAAGTGAGGAAGATCCACTTGACTCTTATCCAGTTGTCTTTTGATGTCCACATTATTCTTTTTCAAGCTGCCAAGGCTTGTATGTGCTGAGGTACTGTATATCTTGGCTCCTCATCAGCTGTTCTCTGCTCAAAGTTCTGGGCTATGATGCTTTCTTCTGAAAAGATTGTGTTCTTCCAAGTAGTTGAGGAGTTTTAATCCTGAAAAAGGAAACTGCACAGAAGCACATATTTTATTTGTGGTTCCAGCACAGGTAAGACCCATCACTAAGGACTGCAGTGGAATTGCAGTTGTTTCTAACTGAATGGCTCGCTGGAAAAACTGTAACACCACCTCATGGGCTATATATTTTGTGTTGTACAGTTATAACCAGTCACTGTCAGCATAATGTAAATCAGTAATAATTTGTTTGATCATTCTATAGAGAACCCATAACTCACCCATAACAAACATTTATAATTAGTCTCTTGTGGTTGTCTGTAGACTTCTGTTATTTTCTAGTCAGGGCTGCCATTCTTATTATTGTTCTGATATATTTCTTTTTCTCCAGCTGTCCAGTCTGTTTCTGGCCATACATAAAGGACTTGAGTCTTTTTTCCTCTTACTGACAACAGGCATAACTTTTATAATGTTTGAAAAGCGGTCTTTGTAAATGGAACAAGCTTTTGCCCTTAAATCTTGCCCTTGGGATAAATCTCAATTTGTCCTTCCAGCATAGTAACATAGCCCAGAACACGGCTTTGCAAGCTAACCCTGAAATCCTGCCAGGTTGTACTCACATGGGCACTTGTGCTAACAACTATTTGTTTTCTCTTTTCTTTACTCACAATCGAAACCCAATTAAAATTTTGCCACCAGAGTAATCGGAAGCTGAGTCAGAAATACTTTATATTCCTGTTCATAACTGCTGGCCTTTGCTCATACTGTCTAAACAAAAATGGAGTATCTTTCTTACTTTCCTACTCCTCCTTTGCCAACAGCTGTCTGTGAAGTTTGTGCTGTCCTTTGCCTTATTTGATATTCTATTCTAGTATGTGTACAGTTAAATTCAGTTTTTATAGTAAACCTTTTGTATAAAAAGTAAGCATTTACATTAGCTACTGCATAATTTTGCACTGAGGTTTTATGGTCAGGGACTGTGCATACTATTAGCATATTTTTGATTGCTTCTGCATTAGAAAAAAAATTCCAGCTGTGAGAATAATTTGTTTGTAAGCATTTTTGTAGAAGGTGTCACTATATTATACTGCCAGCACAGAGTCTCCTACTTTACATTATTTACTTTGGTGTTTCAATTGTCATTACCTAGAAATTTTAACATTCTAATAACAATAAGTACTGCTTATATCTGGGCTTTTTGTAATTTTCTCTTACATTCTCCAGGTTCACAGTGGAACAGGAAATCGATCTGAAAGATGTTTGGAGAGGTCTGGGAATTACAGAGCTATTCAGCAGCAGTGCTGACCTCACTGCCATGTCCGGTAAGAGGTTCTTGTGTTGTTTCTCAGGGTATATGAGGAAGTACTAAAATCACCTAAAGAGAGCCAAAAAGCTCTTCAGAGTGGTTTTATGGAACAAAACCCCAAACCTACTAAGCAATTTTTTGATCCTTTGTGATTTTTGCATAATGTAAGAGTGTGCTCACTGTGGGAGCAGGTGGGGCAGGGGAGAAATCCATCAGAGAGGGGGTGTGTGGGGTGGGGGATTTTTGACCTGGGAAAGTTCACTCTGAGTAATTCAGAAGGGGGTCTCATTAGAAATGTAGAGAAAGTGTAATACTCTGCAAGAGACAGAGCCACATGAGAGCAATATATGGCTTCAGTGCCTTGATGTTGCCATCATCAGGGATGTGGGAGTCGCACAACAAGGGGGTTGTCGTTTTTTGCCTCCTGAGGCTATTTGTTCACAGCATTAAGAGCGTTAAGCTGTTGTACAGTTCGTCATCTCCCCAGATACCTGCTGTATAGAAGCAGTGTAGGAAAGGAAGAGTTCCAAGATAAAAGCAATTTAGTCACATATGCTGCTTGCCTATTTCAATATGTTGTCAACACTTTCTTTTCAGAACTTGAAATATCCAATACATTTAGAAATTCAGGTGGAAATTAGATATTTATGCTTTTAATACTTCCTAAAAGGTATTGAAGTGGCACAAAAGCTAGTGAGTCATCTTTGCCTGAGAAGTTGTTTCATTTTTGTGTGAAAGTAGCCACACAAGCCCTGTATTTAGCATGGTCTATCCAGACCCGCATTTTGACAAACCCGGTTATTCTCTATCTAGAAGCATGCACCAGTGTGAGATTGCTGTCATTGTTCTTCTAACATGCTTATATACTGCTCCCTGTATGGGTTCTTTTGTGCTATGGGTTACTGCCTAATCAGCCAGATAGATCCTTGACTGATGTGAAATACCTGTTTTTAATTGTCTGTCTCTGGAAGCAATCACACCTGTGTGGCTTATTCAAAATGGTTGTAATGAAGGCAAATTTTTCTCTAAAATTTACAGTAGAAATGTTTGCGATTTTCATATCCTTTCATATCCTTTTCATTTTTGCGAAGTTTGAAATACTTTTTATAGTGTATTCCACAGTTTTGATGCTTCCGCTTTTCTGGTGAAATTGTGGGAAAGGCTAGAGTTAGCTAATGTGAAAAGAATTTGAATAAATGAAAAATCCTTCTTTAAAGAAATACCATTTTTCTGAAGAAAAACACCTTCAATTTCTCTGCCACCCCAAAGAAAAGTAAGCTTTGCAATAAATTCTGGTCTATATAGAGAAAAGTATTTACTTGAGGAGTACTAAGGAGAATGGAAAATGCACGGGAGCTTGAACCACAAAGGCAGTGCTTGGCTCTTATTTAATTTCATGTAAAATTCACCTATGTATGGGGGACTAATTCTGTAGTTGAGAGGTTAGCAGAAAGATTGGAACGTGCTTGTGTTTTAATCCATGTGTCTAATGATTTTTTTAATGTTTAATATTTTTGACAGTTGTACTGTACAAAATCAAAATACCATGTTTTGCCTGACTGAATTAACTCCTCTGCCATTTAAAGATTAACTTAAGCAATGTAGAACAGTGTATAGAGAGAATTGCTAAGTTTTACTGTAACATTCTTGCTTTTCACTTAAAAGTGTATGTGCTACCAGGTGATGAAAAGGACATTTGTAAATTAAGAATAAAAAAGTTTTTGAAGTAATGTTTTTCATGAAAACTCTGCTGTTGATGTGGTGGAGATGGGATTTTAAGTAATTAAAATACAGAATATGTTTCCTATCTCTAATTTCACAATGTAAAATGGGGAGGGAGGAGGAAGGGAGGAAAAAAAAATCATGAAAAAAAAATGTTGAAAGCTTGCTTTCACAAATACCTGAACAGTATGTTAGGTAACAGGGAAGTTGAAGCCAGAAGTTTACATGCATCTCAGTGTCACCCCTCTGGAAAATTAGGCATTTCATGAAACCCTAAATGCAGGTATTTGAGCAAAATGTTTGTCTGGACACTTTTAATTTAGGAAGATACAAATCATAAAAGAAATCTAAGGAGATTTTTGAGAATTTCTGTTGCGTTTAAAAATACTGTCCTCCCCCTCTCCTGTTGCTCTTGCTTTTGGATTATTGTCAAGGAAAGCCGTCTGCAATTTCAACAGCAGCCCTAATCCTGTAATCAGATCCAGGCACAGATTGTTGAGTTCAGTGAAATTCTATGTGGGTTTAGTGGATATAAATCAAACTGCAGGATTACAGACTTATTTTTCAATATTTAGGTTTTTTTTTTTTGCTTTTTGCACTCAATCTGAAAAATGGAAATAGAAGAGTCAGCTTTACCTTCTGGGATAGCTGGATTGTGAGAAACCAAAGAGAAAGTATTAAACCAAATACACATTTTAAATGTTACTTGCTTGCAGAAATTAAGTTCTTGGTCAATTAACACAGGTGAGTAGGAGGACGTTCCTATTTGGCTGTCTAGTTGCATGTATTCAGGCTCTGGCTTTCAGCAAAAGACTGGCAGGTTTTACTCGCATCTCAGACTCCATCAGGTGTTTCAGAATAATCTTGAAACATCTTCTGGTATGTGGGATATTATAATTTACACAGGGCATAAACACACTACTTGAGTATTTTGACACCACCTAGGACTTACCCTTGAACTAATTTCAATAGTAAAATTTCCCTTCTCTTTCAAAAGATTATAATATTTCTTACTGTTGTATAATGCCTTAAATGGCGACTGCTTTTAACCTCAAGGTGACCTGCATTTCAGTGAGCAGTGAAGTGATCTTAATGACTTACTTTCACAGTATAAAGTAGTTAGAAGAGCATCAGTCCAGTAAATAGCTCTTCGATGTCTTGGCTGAAGTAGGTATAATTTTTCTGGGCCAATCTAAGCTAGAAAAGCCCATAAACCTCCATGCTTCTTTAAAATGAGACTTGCAGAGCAACCAGTTGGCAGCTATGAGTAGGAGTTTGCAAGCATATGGAGTGTAATGACAAATGAAGTGTGATACTAACAGAGTTATGTACATTAGAAGTAAGCTTCAGATTACTCCCACACATTAATGGTATCTAGGCTAGGGTCCTGCAGAAAGCTTAAACTTTGGTACCAAATCTCCATGGGACTTAGTTCTGAGGTGCTGACAATAAAATCATGTTGGTTCTCATGAAAATCCAGGTTCATAGAAGTTACTAGAGAGAAAAATGACATGATAGTAGATACTCAAGTAAGCCCCATCTTATCCACAGTGAAAGCCATAAAAGAAAGATGTGTAATAAAAACAAGATGTGTATGATATGAAGTATTGCAGCCAGTGATTTAACAATCACAAACTAGAACAAAGAGAAGACTGCCGCAACGCGCAGTGACAACATTATGCTTCCATATGAAAATAGATTCATTTACTTCAGGGAGGGATAAATGAGAGGGATGTGATGGTGGCAATATAAAGAGTCTGGAGAATGTAAATTGGGATGTGGAATTCCCCTTTTCACCATCCAAGGACAAAGACATCCAATGAAGTGAAAGACAAACTGAAACCAAATAGAAAGTACTTCTCTTATGGAAAACTTACCCAGCAAAGATCTCTGCGGTTATTCCTTGAGGTCATGAGATTGGTAGGATTAAAAAGAATAATTGCTTCGGAGCAAGCAAAAATAGCTATACTACATCGAATAAAGGCATTCTATATATTCAGTGGATTAGAAACTTGGTTTAGGGTATAAGGCACATGCTGGGTGTAAGGATATTTTCTTGTAGGTTGTGCTGTGGTTTTCATCTGTAAGGCTTCTTGTTTCTTGTTCTGAAGCAACAATAATACTATAGCTGGCACAGTGTGCTAGACTCATGCTGGTCTCATCTGCAGTGGCACTTTTTGTATTTCTGTCAACAAAATATTGTTGGGTTTGTTAATACTCAGATCCTGAAAACATTTACAAGTAGGCCTAGTATTATACCTGATGGCAAATGTTAGCAATGTTTATGCTGTCTGAATTAGGGTCTATAAGCTCATCAGATGGAGACCAGTCTTCTGAGATGCTAAATGTTCTGACCAGAAATATACCTTGGAGTACCAGAAGCACCACCACCCTATGCAAACTAAAGCGTTCAGGATGAAAATATACTGAGTATTGTGGTGAATATTACAGGTCAGAAGAGCAGGCTTAAGTGCTGTAATAAAAAAAAAAAGAGTCTGTGATGGAAATATGTGATTAGGCTAAGTGGGCCTTTCTTTCTTTGTTATTAAACATAAAAATGTATTTGGGTTTAAGATAAGGAACTCCAAAACATCATTTTTCTATAAAGGCTGCAAAGTTATTGTTTTCTTTTGGTATGTGCCCTATAGCTCAAATGCTCCCTAGAGCTTTGAAATGGACTCAAGCAACGGTGGCACAATACAGCTGCCTGGAAGCTAAAATTTGCAGAACTGACCAATAAACTTACTAAGAATCCTGTTGACTGGCACATTTACTAAGACAGCACAGACATAGTGAGACATGCACAGCAGGAATTACTGAGGTGCCTGGATCTGTCACCCTTTTTGCCTTAGGTATCTATCCATTATCACCTATGTAAATGTGCTTGCACATCCAGTGTTTGTTCTAAAAAGTTTTTTGAAAACTTGAGTCTTAATGGGCCCATAATGGAATGGGAGCTTTAGGGGATGACTATTTAACACTTGATTGCAGTATTTGGTTAGCTTGTGATTTATTTTTTACAGGTAATGCTTGAGCCTTAAAGGTGATATTAGTGTTCTCAAGTGGCCTTTCTGTTAACAATGAAAGAGACAAAAACTGTGAGAGTTATGCTTAGTGTTCAAGCTAAGCAGATGCTTTGTGTCCCTTGTTTTAAAGTAACATGGTGGAAACTTTATCCCAGCTTTTAAGATAGCATTACTGAAGGCTTGGAACTGAAGCCTAGAACTAGGACAGTATTTAGCAATCTAGTATATGTGTTACTACACACAATCCCAAAGGCAATGATTTGGGGCTTTTGTTGGTGAGATTTAAGGTAAGCAGCTGGACTTAGGAGGTTTACTTCAGTTCTGAGTGTATGTAGCAGTAATGAGATCTGCTGGGGAGAGACACTTTAAACTGTTGTCTCTCGTGGGTTTGGCTTGCATTAGTATTAGAACTAGTGGCTATCGTGAAAGCCAAAATAAATGGGTAACAATTGGGTGAATAGTCCCAAGCTTTCCCTCCTTAGTCAACTGTCAGCTAGACTTTTGGTGTTGAACATTTAGTGAAGGATCAGAAATGCAAAACGGTATAGCTGTCTCACTGGGGTGGTTAGATTAGTTTTTCATGGTTGTGTATCTCCCTGTTGAGAAAGCTTTTATTCCTTTCTTAACTGCCAGTTGTGCTCTGTCATTACTGTGGATTTTATGCAGGTACAATAAATGTATATCTAATCCTTGTTATGTCTTACTGATGAAACTTAGTCAAACAGATTAAATGGTGTCACGTGTCTTGCTTCCTGAAAGGTGCTGAGTATTCCACTAGGTCTGATCATTTAGCCACTGAAGAAAAGTAATGAAACGTCCGCTGACTTAAGCAGGAGTAGCCTTGGACTGAAATTAAAATTCTGACAAAGAGGGATGACAAACAGACAAGACTGAAAAAAAACAAGTTCCATGGTGGTTTTTGCAATAAATATTTCTCTTTAGCTTCTTTTAAATATAATGACAGGAAGAAAGAAAATACCTAATTTTCCTGGAGGAAGCCTATATTGCACCTAATGCAGAAGTGAAATTCTGTCATAACCCCTTTTCCCAATAGTTGCATTTGAAATCTTGTGTTCAAGGATTGTCTTTTACTCTGTCTGGTGTACTGGTGCTCTAGGTAGTGCCATCCTATTTTAATATACGTAGCATAGGAGAGCACTAGAAATTTAAGCAAGATAAATGGTGCTATTAAAGGTATTGGCAGAAAGTATTTTAATACAATTCCTATGCACAAAGGTCTTATCCTTCCCTACTTGATATAGGTGGATAATAATGTTGGGGGTTTCGGCAGTGTTTGTTTTGAGTTTTTTAAAATACTTCAATCTTACTGTAGAGCCACTTGAAATTCATGTTTCCTTTTCCTCTTCAGATAACAAGGAACTTTACCTTGCAAAGGCATTTCACAAGGCATTTCTAGAAGTTAATGAGGAAGGATCAGAAGCTGCTGCTGCCTCAGGTACCTGACTGAAAAGCAGAACTAAATCAAATGTCTGGTTATTCTGTGTTAAGTTAATTTTTTAAAACTGACTTGCTGTAGAGCAAGGAAAGCTACATAGTATATAGCATGAAGACACAGCATAGCAAGTATACTGCTTTTCAGAAGAGAATTCTGGAAATGAAAAGTTTTAGCATTTTCTTATCATGGTATGTTTCACAAAGAATTTTGACCATTCTGTGGAAAACCTTTATTTTGTTTCTGATTGTCAGGAGGGTATAGACTGCAATTATTTTTTTTTAATGGAATTTAAGTATTCGTAATTTTTTATCTGCTAATTGAGATGGTCAGAGGCATTTGATCCAGAATAGTTAGGAGTTGAGAGTTGTGGCAATTGCATTTTACTAAGCTTGTATACAGAGATGCAAGATGGGAAGAACTCAATGCAAAAATGTAGCTGTCCCCTATTAATGGTAGGAGGCCAGCATTGATTTATTTGGTTATCACATGCTTTTCTTGAAAATAAGTTACATTAGTTGCCTATATGTATCGTTAGGTGATTTCTCATTGCCTGTACTTGCACCAGCCTTTGAAGAAAGGAAGAATTACTTCTCTGGTCATGAATATCTGTAACTTGTAACATTAATATGGACAGAGATTACTGGCATGCATGAGTCTTTATAAACAGTGCAGTGAAAATGTAAAAGTAAATGAAACACTGGGAAACAATGTCCTGGAGAAATCCATGCATCTCCAAATAAAAATAACAAAAAGTCAAATTCTGCCTGGTTCCCAGTTAATTTTACTTTCAACCTCTGTATTATTTAAAGGCTCAAGCTAAAAGCTGCAAGATAAGCCCATTTAGTTGCATATTCCATAATTATTAAGGGTTACCTTTTACTATCAACTGCAGGCTTGGAGCTGTTTAAAACAGGTCAGCAGTGCTGTCTAACGTAATGCATTTTCTTTCTACAACTGAACGGGAGTCATAACTCCTCTTAAGGTTTTGGATCTTAAAATTTATAAGCTGCTCCCTCAGCCTGGGAAATTGTGCCACTCTCCATTGTTAATCATTCTTAAGGCATAAACAGTCATGCAGTGAATCTGTAGGTCTCTTCCATTTTCAGTGAGATTTTTTTTTCATGCTGTTTCTTGGTGACGCTTAGTGCTGAGAGTGCAGGACTTTGGTGTCTGTTCATGAGCTTCACAAGTATCTCTCATAAAGAGCAGGGGATTATGCAGTGACATTTAACAAGTTGCCTATGTTCTTTTTCCTTTAGGAATGATTGCCATTAGCAGAATGGCAGTGCTGTATCCCCAGGTTATAGTTGACCATCCCTTTTTCTTTCTGGTCAGAAACAGAAGAACAGGTGAGAATATTGCAGCCTCTTCCACATTTTTTTCAAGAAAATTGCATATTTTGATCAATGAGCTGGCCTCGTAAAATGACTTTTCCCTAATTTGTCTTAAAATACCTAATATTGAAAGACTCACCTTTTCTATGTCCCCTTAATGTTTCTCCGAGGTAAAACACCAAAATCTTACATAATCCTGAAAAATATTCACGATTACATGATCAAAAACCCTGGGGAAGAAAATTCACCATTTTTCTTCAGAGAGCACAGTGTTACTGCCCTGAATATCCATAATCATTGCATTCTGTAAGAGCTTGGCTGCAGTAAGACCAGTGAGATATGTTCCTGGTACCAAATGATTTGCATAATGGACAGATATTACAGCTATGAATAATTCTGTTGTGCTCTTGAAGTGCTCTGTGGCAGGCGAGGGATGAGAACAGCACTCACTAGCAAAACGGGCAATGATGAATAAGTAATTCCTTAGTTTTGTAGTTGTAATTTGTCTTAACGATGTGGATGTGACTGGATCACAAACCATTACCGTGCACCCAGAAACTGTCATTGGTCTGTGTGTTGTGGTATCTTACATGTTCTACAAGCAAACTCCAGTAGATTTGGTTTGATGGTTTTTTTCTGTATTTGAGATCCCCATCATAGGTATCAATGTTTATTAAATCATTTAGATTGCAGTAATACAGTCTAGCTAGGTAGGGTCACTCATGCACAAGGCATGATACCAACTCTTGGGGGGGAGTTTTGACCAAAACTAAATTGAGTTTCCTTGCTGTTGTAGACATATAATTAGGCAAAAATGTATCTGGAGGAGGGTATCTGCTCTTTTCTCTACTCAATATAAAAAAAATTTCCCCAAAAAGAAAAGTTTAAATCAGAACAGAGTAATTTTGGGTCAGTTGTTAATGTTGCATGGGCCTTGCTGTTGCATGTAGAAAGAGGAATTGTCAACAACTGTAGTTAAATCCCAAAAGCTCGTTACTAATCTAGAAATCTAAGATTAGAAACATTTTGAAAAAAAATTTGTGATGATTGTGCTTCTTCTCAAGAATACTCTGGGTGCTCATGATTGATTACTGTCTTTAAACAGGTTAGATAGAAATGTATAAAAACAGGGAAGATGTAAATGGTGATTAAATAGCGTAGGGGAGCGTATTCATACAGAGAATTCCTTGTTGTGGGTTGCATGCTCTAATGTGGAGTAAATCTGTGAACTCAAAGTATCTATCTATTAATAACCACTAACTGATTGGTGTGGAGCTTCTGGAGCTCACTTTTAATTTTGAGGAACGTTGTCCAGCAGCTCAGGCATGCGAGGGTCAGAAGTGATCACAAAGGTTACTCTCATTAGGTGTTCACACTTCAGTTAAGGTTAGCTGCCACCTCTGGAGTCCCCCCAGCCTAGAAACCAGTCCTGCATCATAGGCACTTGGCACCAGTGGCCGTACTTCATGGACCTTCATCTGAACCTTTGAAATGAAAGTGAACCTTTGTGTTAATTTCTGGTGGGTTTTCCATCAGGCCTTTTTAGAATAAGTGGAGGGGCTCTGAAATGCAGAAGATCTCACAGTTCTTGTCTGTACTGTATCAGTTCTGAATTCAAAGAGGTCCCCTTCTCTAGGGCTGTTGATCCATTGCCTTTCATGGGTACCAAGTTCTCTGAGACATATGTTCCTATAAAAATTGTGCACCGCATGCCCTAAAATTTATTACCAGTATTCATCATCTTATAACCTCAACTTTTCTTTTGGTTCTGACATCTTTCCTTTCCTTCCTCCCTTCCCACTTTTTCCACAGGTACTGTGTTATTCATGGGAAGGGTAATGCACCCTGAAGCAATGAATACAAGTGGCCATGACTTTGAAGAGCTTTAACTGCCAACAGCTACCAAAAAGAGGAGATAAGCACATAAAGTTTGAAGTTAATATATTTAAGGTTTGCTGTGTTTTTCCCCCAAGATACTGTTTAAATGCTTTTGGATCTAACTGTGTGCAAGTCAGTTCCCAGAGGAAAGCTTACAGTATTAAAGTAATGGTTCTGTTTCTGTCATTGTGATTGCCGTGTCCTTAAAATAAAATTGTGTACATGTCAACAACTGTTTCTTGTTCTAGTGAATTGTAAAGCAAAAAACTGCAAACCCATTATTCGTAATTTTTTTTACAGTCCAAAGACTGATTTGATCAATGAGACAGGAGCAGAATGTGTGCAGCTCTGAATAATGCAAATGGCAAACCTTGATGATAATTTATATTGAAGAACTACATCTGGAAAATGTGATCTGTTCCTGTAAAAGTAGTAAACAGACTGCGATATGCTGTCTCATCAAAGTTAATGGAACAAATTAAGCCTAGTGGATTTTATTCTATAAAATAACTGTGGTAGACTTTGTGTGAACTCTCCCACGTGTGATTCTAAAATGTTGCTTTTATGAATGCTCCTGCATGTGACTCTGCAATTCACCTTCCGTAAGTGTTGATGCCAATAAAATTTGATCGCATGAATATTTGAGACTAGTCAGTGTAGAATTAGCCATGTATGTGATTGAAGTAAAATAGTTGAATAGTCATGTCATTCGTGTGGACATATTTTTCTCCCAAAGTAGTTGTTCTGCTTTAACCTAAGCTTTGCAGTATCTCACTTCAGGGATCTAGAATGATCTTTCTCAGAGTAAAAAAAACAAACAGGGGAAAAAAAAAAAAAAAAACAACCTACCCTTAAAATTAAGTGTCTAAAAATGTTCTATTCATAAATAAATGTCTAAAGGAACAACATAATCCTTTTTATTCCCTTTTATTGAGAATAAGCTGACAGAGGAGAATGACACACACCACAAGTAAATATTGGGAGGGGAATTAGCTGCTGTTTTCCATTTGCAAGCGGAGAAGTACCAGTTGTCACCAGAGAGGCATATAATTATTTCCTTCCTCATTGTGCAAAATATAAAAAGAACAGAAGTTATTAAAAAGGTAAGAGAGTAGGAGAAGAGAGGGGAGGAGCTCCTTTGAAGCAGATCATAAATACAAACTTTTGGATAACAAGTGGCTTTCTTCTCAGTCAATAGGAGTTTTGTCCTTTGATTTCTATAGAAACAAATGCATATTGGCTGAACTTTAGTTATAGGCTTCTCTGGCATACATTCCTTTCAAAACAGCATAGATATTGCTCTCAAAGTTATTCATGGAAGGAGAATTTCCAAAATTTGACACATCGTTTACTTCTTTTATACTGCTGGTGCAAATCATGCAGATCAAACTGCAAAGTGATGGATGTTCTCTGTGGGGGCTGGTTATGCTTCCCCAGAGAATAGCCCTGCCTCCTTGAATTGTTTAGTTCTGTTGCACAGAAGAAAATGTAGCTCCTTAGTGTACTGCTGTTGCTTATTACCCTTAAAATATTATAGTCTGGACTTGGTGGGACAGTTTTTGTAATCAAATTTAGACAAAAATTGTAATTTTAGTTCTGTATAGCTAAAAGTGTTGTTCTTGGGAGAGATAAAAAGGGAGTGCTTCTAAGAAGGAGCAGGGGCTAACATTACCAAGATCTAGAACTAGTCTCTGCAGGTAAAACCAGCTCCTTTGACATGGGGTCACCCAAGGGCTGGTTCTTCATGTTTAAATGATTCTATGAACATCACCTAATGCCTGTAAAAACGACCCATATGCTAAGGATCTCTTGTGGTTGTAACCTTATTGGAGCCTAATTTTTAAGCTATTGCATTTTTTTCAGGCTAATTTTTGAGGTGTTCAGTCTGATTTGGAAAGATGTGAGAAAGCAGATGACAACCTTCAATCATGTTTATTTTCAGTCCATCAAAAGTTCTTCCTGATGAATTTTGTGTTTTCTTTGCATTAGTTCCTTGCAGCATAGATGCTTCTTACAAGGGAAGGACGGAAGATAGATTTGAACTAAAGCCATGGAATTATGGAAGGACAGCTGCCAGTCAGAAATATTTGTAGAGGATATCAGGCAAGTGCAGACTTCCTTAGCAGTTAAACTGAGCAGAGGTATAAGTGGAATGATGTGGAATTACATATTCCACATCTGATTCTGAGGATTGCCTAAATGGGCATATAGGAAAACCAGAAACAGAAATGCAAACGCTAGTTATTTCACTTGATGATCTCCTAGTCCTTACAGATACAAAATAGCCAGTTCATGTTTCTTGAAAATCAAGAATTGTCTGGTTTTCAACAACATGAATTGATGTATTACCAAATTATGCAAAGATGTTATTTGTAGACCACAATGAGAACAGCTCTCAAACAATACTGCTTTTCAGTAGTGATAATATCTCAAGTATTGTTACCAATTTATTGAGGAATATGAATACTATTCCATTGTGGTTTTTATCTAGATTTTGTATAATGTTCCTTTCAAAGATGCTATTGCTTTTTCAAGACAAAACTAGCAAAATTATTTTGTCTTTTTGTTTGGATTTCTTTTGGTAAGGGGAATTTGTCACTAGTGGCTCATATGTGAGTTTAGGTATGTAGTCTTAAAAAAAAAAATTGTATTTTGTGTTGGAGGCTATATCAGAAAATAAATTACTGAAACTTCTATAATTGTGCTGTGTAAGTGACCCATGTTGTGACACTGTCTACTGAGATCTTTCTGTGATGCAGATGGAGTTTAAGTCTGAAATGCAGCTGCCTAATGCTGTCATCTCCTCTCTTTCTTGTGTACATGTTCTGGAGCCCAGGTGGAAATGCTTTTCAGAGCTGCAACTGGAAAGAGTACTTTCCCTACAGATCCTTTCAGTAGTGGTGCTACCACTGGAGACTCACTTATTTAACTAATAGAATCCCACCTGTACATGATTGAGCACCAAACAGTTTTTCTAGATTAGTGCTACATTCAAGCAAAAATTTGTCATGTTGGATGAATTAGAATGATTTGCTGCTGTTCCAAGCACTAATTTTCACTATTCTTCCCCAAGCCTTGATGATGGCAAAGCAAACTCTGTTGTATCCATTTCTGTGAATCAAGTACATAATATTCCTCAGACAAACAAGGTTTTAGTGTTATGCTGGAAACAAACAAAAATTGTAGTCAAAGCTAACTTTTGTTTTTCAATGATGGACAAAAGAAGACACCACAAGATGTCACTCTATCCTAAGAAGCTGGGAAGCATTTTCCCCTTGACAGTGATCCTCTGGCACTGCTGGAAAGCCAAAGAGCCTGAATGGTGCTCAAGTGTGTGTAGGTCTTGGGAAAATCAAGGAGAGTGGCTTGACTTTGAGAGTGTAATGAGACCCAAGTGCCTGAGATTCATAAATGGGGATGGTGGGAACAAACCCCCAGAAAAAACCTGCTTTGTGTTGCAAACTTTTCTCTGATTCTTGATAACAGGTTGCTGTATTAAGTTCATTGCTCGTAAGGGAATTTTTGCATGATTGTTTTGTGCACTTGGTGTAGGGTGAATAAAAGAAAAAGATTGTTCTTTCAACTCATCTCCATGAACAGCAGCAGAGCTGTACTGTGTGGTTACTTCAGAGTATCAGTGCTGTGATAGGACACATTTTCTTAACTACAAGAGAGGAATATCTATGGTTGAAATCATTGATACACTGACCCTATTGTTCTGTTGTTGTTCTTTTGTTTACCATTATTTCCCCCCTCCCTTGCTGTACACTCCCTTACGTACAGTCACTAGAATTTCTGTGCGAGCAGATTCCCAGCGTGTTCTGCCCTTGTACAGTGAGGTGACACCACTGTCGGGTGTTCTACTCTTCATGGAGAGGAGGCAATATTGTTCCTATGAGGATTTTCTAAAAAAGACAAGGCATACTCCAAAACTGGTGTTTACAAGCTAATTCTTGAGTTGTTTCTGTCCCTTTTAATGGGCAATCTTTGCTTTTGTCCCTACAGTAGAAAATGGAAATACATGGATTAAAGAGATGGATGATTTACCCCTGAAACCCAGTGCCAGGGAGGAGAAAAACTATCTTAGTAACTCAAATAATACCAGCAAGAAGTGGGTTGACTTCCCTTGTGAGCTACTCTGCATCTACAGACACAGCTGATGAGAAATTGTAGATTAATTTGGCTTGTAAAGCTGTCTGTAGCCCCCAAGGATTTTGGATCAAGCTGCAGTAGTTACGGGGGTCCAGACAGAATGAAGGCTCTGCCTGCTTACTGGGGACCTTTGGTAATGGGTTCAGTAGCTTGTCTTTGGCTTCCAACTGGCATCAGTTAAGGGCTATAAAACAAAGTTACAAATGAGAAACCATTCGCAATACACAAACGTACTTGGTGCTGTAAAACTCATGAACAACGCTATCTGTTACCCCCATCTACCAGAGCTTCTCAAATGCTGTTCTCTTTATATAGTACTGCTCTTAAAACAACATCCACATGAATGTCTTTCATTTCACAGCACTAATTAGAAGCTTGAGTCACGGACCAATTGCTCTAGGCATTAGGCAAACTGAATAAAAAGATAGACAAAACTCATGTAATAAAATGCAGTTTAAATTGCAGTTTACAGACGGTAGCACAGTGCAATAGTCAAGGCTGTAAGGCTAATGAAGGATATCAGACTTATTCACAGTTGCTCTGGCAGGCAGGTAAATGGAGAAGGGTGGTGAAGATAAATGTATTATCCAAACAGTAGACAAGTCTCGGCTCCATTTGCTATTTTAGAAATTGTTCAGAATTTTTCAAAGCACCTTACAAATGTGGCCTCCAAACTCCGTTAATGGCTCTGCCTGGAAGTTGGGCAGCTAATTATTCTCGGGTAGGTGCAACTCCGAGCCAAGCACAGCAAAGGTCAAAATGTTGGCAGCTGTTCCTAAAAAGCATGGTATGCAAAAGTCTTCGCGGCACTCTCCACTTTCAACTGTGATCAAATCGTCTGAAAGTTTCTTTTCTTAATGATGTGTTTGCAACACTGTGTTCTGGAAACTAATCTCACAGATAGTGGTAGGAAAATTCTAGGTCTACTACGACCTGGCTGAGGAAAATGACAGAAATTGTTCCTGCAGCTAGAGAATTTAGCCCATTGCCTGAGTTTTTATCTTTTCAGCCCCACTGAATCACAATATGAATGAAGTTTCAGACATGACCCGTGTTTTACTGATAACGAGTTGTTTTACTATCTGTTTCTCAAAAACACGCATCTTCTCTTCCCTAAGGAAGAGTCATCTTTAGGACAAACTGAGGGAAGAATTCCTACAGAAAAAATTATTATTTAATTGTGTTGAAGTGCTTTTAAGTAAGGGAAAGAAAAACCCATATGGAGGAAATCTGGATTGTGTTGAAATCATGTCTTTTATGCTCTCATTAAGGTATTGGAATTGACCATAGAAAAATTGCTTTTTCTTTAAGAACAATTTATTTAGATGGGCTTCAACCATTACTTCAACTATTTTAATGCTACCGAAAGAGTTTAGACCCAATCATAGTTTAACATTTTTACTCTATTTACATGTATTTGTTAAGAGTCATGTTTTAAAACAAAGCAGCTTGCAGTGCTGGAATGCTTACAAGCAGTAACTGTATGATAGCACTGCCTGAATAGAATGAAAGAAATATGTCAAAACATGCTAAGAAATAAAAGACACCATGAAGTCCATCTTGCCCTGAGACCTGTAAGGATCATGGTCTGGGCAATGCCAAATCTCATCAGTCACCAACAGTCCAATGCAAAAAGCCTGTTTATTTAAGGTTTTTTCCATTGTCAATATACTTTTAGATGACATATTTCTAAAGGTAACAGCCGGAAAGCTGGCATAGTTTGACACAGGAATTAATAAAATTTCTCAAGCTTATTGCAAGAGAAATACCGGTCTTAAAATTCATTGGCTCTCCTGGGAAACATTCTCTTTGAGTCAGGCTGCAGCTTGGAATTACCAGCATATAGTGACAGTCTGTTGTTTTCCAGGAGCAGGACCAGATAAAAGTCTCCTGCTGCCTCTGAACCGAGGATATGTCTTCATCAGCTGAGCTGCTATTAAAGCCCTCAGTGAAACCCACAGAGAGGTAAAAGAGACCAATTCTAGTGTTGCTACTGCCTGTTTTACGTTTTGTGTCTCCGTTGATTATTCCTCTACAGAATTTTCTCCTTGGTCTAAACAAAAAGAGAATCAGAGACAATGTGCTACAGTTTATAAACTCACTTCAGGTTATTTGAAGAGAAATTATTTGTGAATTGTCACAGTATTTCAGAGCTAGTCTTACTGCTAAGAGGGTGCAAGTTGAACAGGCTAACCTTGAGCTTTTTAAATTCATTTATTTTCCAGTGTTCCAAGTTGAATGTGTATACATCTATGGAACGAAGTGTTCTGAGGAGGTGATCTCTTGATTACTGACCTTTTGAATCATAACACATGTGGGACAGACAGCGTGGAACCATGAGTAAAATAGCTTGCCTTGTATCAGGCGTTTACAAAAGCCAAGGACATTACCAGTTCTTCCTCTTCACTATGACGATTACAACAAGGTAGGCGTGAGCCATCCTAAGGGAGAAAGTGCAGTTACCTCTGAGCAGAAATTAAGGAATATCTAGTTCCATAACCTTAAATGTTTAAATGAAGCAAAAAATCAAGTGGTGTCCAAAACACTCGCAGCAAAGAGCATCATCAGAAAAAGCTAAATTTAATCAGAGTCATCTGGAGCCAGTTCCAAATCCCTTTGTAGTGCATCAAAAAAAGATTGCCATTAGTTTCAGTCAGTTTTGAACCACGTGCAGATTTCTCTCAGGCTTTGCCCTGAAGCATGAGTACAAAGAACCAGGTGATTAGTAAGAACTCAATTTTTGCCCCATTTGCAAAAATTATTTCAGGTGATTTACCTGAAAATATGAAATGGACTTCTAATTACAGTTTTTCTACAGAAAAAATGTCAAGACTGTAAGCATATGTCTACACACATGCATGCACTCCATTAAATGTGGACATACTATGAGAATCACAAATGCTGTTACTGTTTTACTATTATGTTACAATAAGTAAGCAAAACCTAACCTATGTGTCTTTGCATGAAGCCATAGGATAATGCAGTGCAGAATAATGAAGCTACTCTGTGCCTCTTGGTTTAGAGGCTGGAGGACTTTTCTTTGGTGCAGGATACATATAATGGAATAAAAGGGTTGTTTGCCCCTCTCCTTTTCTCAGTAACTGTTTAGGGAGCCTAGCTTGGCTAGGTTCCTGTCTTCAGGTCCCTGAAGTTAAATAAGATGAATTCAGGCCTCTTGAAACTGCGGGCAGTACGTTCCTCTGCCTACAACCATTGCACAGAGAATTCACAAGGTAAATATAAGCAGACAGATGAAGGTAGAGAATCCTGGGGAAATAAACAGGTATCAGTGTTTAAGACGATGAGCAGTGGCTAAGCTCACCAGCCACCCAGCCACTGTTGACATGGAGGGCCCTGAGGAGGAGCCATGACCCCCAGTTGAGCTGGCAGAACTCATTCCCTTATATGCTGCCTCCGTGTTACTTTGCATGTATTTTCTAGATACAGCAACCTGTTAGTAGATTTATTGGCAGTACACTAAGAAGTATCTTTAAGACAAGTTAATTCAGGCTCTAATAGCCTTGATAACACCTGCTTAAAATATGCTTCCTCTATGAACGACAAGAGTACAGAGATTATATTATGATAGTTCCATGACAAGTGACTTCCAAAAAGGAACGTAAAAGGCTATTTTTCAGAAGGGCCATTAACCATCTGGCAGCCCATTTCCCACCCTTCATTGTAAGCATGATAAGCTGAAGAGCATTCAAGGAAAAGGCAGATTGAAGTTTTTGCTGTTTCCCTAGGAAATGCATATGGATGACTCCATAGACAAAGGTTTTGAAGTAGAAAACAGGTTTCAGAGTTGTATCTCCTTCAGTGCTGTAAAGCCCAGCTTATTTTTTAGAGTTTCTGTACAAAGACTTTTTTTTTTAAAAAGGTGCTTGGAGATTATTCATTTTGCAGGTGTGTTCACATTCAGCACAGACACATGGAAGACAGTCTCCAAATAAACTAAAGGGTATCTAAGTGTTGTGCTTTTGTGTGTCACGCCGTTGTAAGTGTGGCAGTAACACTGCTGGTGACTTAAGCTGCTGTAACACTATCGAAGCCTGCACAGACACAGCAGTTAGGACTCATTTTTACCCAACACAGTTGGTAGAACAGTATAAAATCCCAGTCTTTGCTCCTGTCCTCAAGCTCAGAATTTACCTAGAACCTTGCAGGTTAAGGTTTTGCTTCATATGGGAGAAGGCTATTGTGCAGGAAAATGGTATTTTACTGCCTTGTCAGCTAAGATCTACGATCCAAAGAGTGATGGTGGCTCTGCCTCTGCCATCAGGCTGGTGCTCCTTTTGGCTCCCCCTCGGCTCCTGTGCCTGTAGTCACTGACTAGTGTGTGACACAGTCTAGTGGTTTGCATGCCTGTGTTCCCTTCACGTGGTGAGGGGGATGCAGAGGGATGGTAGTTTGAATCACAGGGGTTTTTGCTCCAATGCATCACGGCTGAAGCACTGCCCGGGCACACACTGGACTCAGAACTGGTCTCTGGTCCACCCATTTGACTGTAGTCCAAGTGTCTCATTCCACAGAAAACTGGCGTTGCTGGAACAGAGACAGTAACCCTCGTGCTGAGTGACCAACAAATACAGTTAGTCTAATGGCCTTGGGGCAGGGAAGGAAGAACCCTGCTAGTTTGGCACTGGGTTAAGGTCCCTGCCCTTTTAAACTCTCGTGATGTCTTTCTAAGGCTGAAAATTGGAACAATATGATGCTGTAAATTGCTGATCATAAACCAAGATGAAGACTGATGTGCAGCTACCCTCTGTGTCCCAAGCTACTGTCCCAAATCACTGACTCGCCTTGTTGGGCCAAAGTGTCAATGGATTTATGTGGTAGAAAAATCCAGCGAACAATCAAAGCATTTAAAAACAAGCCAACAAATATGAAGCATTTGGGAGCAGCAGCTGATGTTCCCTCAGAGATGCAACACATGATTTCTGTAATCATAAAAATATATTTAATTTTGTTTATTTAAACCAGCCTGTGTTTTGCTGTGAGCATTAATCATCTGGTGTCACACAATAGCACACCAAATGTCACACATTGAATCACATCTCCTGCAACACTGTTATGAATATTCTGGATGTACTCCACAGCTGTAGAAAGAAGTACTTCATGCCTTGCTAGCCATAGAACAAACACACTCTTGCAGCTTCATTTTGTATTCAGTAGCTCTACAAAACAGCAGAGGCAGCATGCAAAATGAGGAGGAATACTACTGAAGCTCAGCTGCTGATGTTTCACAATTTAACTGCAAAACCTGTGAGGTCTGAAAGAAGATATTAAAGTACAAGTATGAGCGGAAATCTTAAACTACCTCAATCAAGAGAATTACACCTGGTCACTTCGTTTTTCAATATGTTTTGTTTACCTGAAGAAGCAACAACACATAACGTTTTCTGCTGAAGACAAGGCCCCCATCGTTCCCCAGTGCGAGTCAAGGAGAAAAGAAAATTCCTATTTCCCAACTGCTGGGATACAGCGTGGAGCTGGCAGGGCAAGTCAAAGTGGAGCAGCTGAAAGATGGGTATAGCTTATGTTTGAGACTAGTTCAGTGGCCTGACAGGTCTGTGACTGGAGAATATAGTAACATAAAGTAGTTTAACAGCACCTTCATAACCCCACCTTAGGCCAGCAGTGGCCTTAGACTCATTGAAGTCCAAAGATCAGGATGGATCTGAATAGTATGGGTTTTAATCTTTCTTTTTTTCTTAAAGAAAAGCTGCTGCTTCTATTGCCTCATCTCTGTTAAAGCAAAAATGTAAGGGGGGGTGGGAAGCGAACCCATGAAAAATTATAGATTTGTCTTCAGAGGGGATTTTGGATGAAAACTGCTAAAGCAGAGAGAGGCACTGGATGAAGTCATTCTTTTTCAAGCCAGTGGATTGTCTTTACTGGGCCCTGCTTGAAACTAATCAGTTGGCAGGAAAGGCTAATGCATATTGATGGTGCACTCCCCTTATCAGTGATTACAAACACATGCTCTGGGATGTCCCGCCAAAAGATTTGGTGCCCTGCAGTACCAAAACTTGAGTGGAAAGACACTATTGTGGCGAGAAAGGGGAAGGTGCATCATCCAGCTGAAGATACTTTAAGGTATTCTTGTCTTTTGAATATATATGAGTCAAGAATCCCTTCTCTACTGAAGTCAGTAGACCTGATTTAAAATAGATATTTATATCTGTGCCTTGTGAATGCAAACTGCTTGTTACTCAGACATCCCCATTTGGTGAGGCTAGCACTCACACCTGCTTAGCAGCAGGTACAGATACTTAGCTGAGGGACAAAGCAATGGAAAACCAGTGCCAAGAATGCTTAAACACCCCCAGTGCTGCTGAAAGGAGAACGTCGTGTAGCCCTCGGGACTCATATACTGTGGTACAGCAAATGCAGTCTCTGACTTTGACCAGAAACACATTTTCATTACATTTAATTTCTTTTGGCAAGACATGCCAGTTTCTAACTTGAAATGCAGGAATTGTGGACAGCTACAGTGCGTCTGTCTTCTTCCTATAAAAAAAGCACTGGAGAGAAACAAGGCTGTTTCTCCTTTCTTGTAACACAAGGCTGCCATTTTTTCAAACTGAAAGCAAGTGGGAGAAAAGTATTTGGATTTCCTGACAAAAGCTGCATGAACACAACACCTTTAATAAAAATAGATGGTTCTCCTCATAATGCTTCTCTCTTCTTTTCCCCATGGTCACGGAAGCTCTGCTTTCTGTTTTCAGCTAGAGAACATCTTTTTTATCCTTGCAGACAGCGAATAACAAGACATTCATTTGAACTACATCTTTTTTGGCAAAAAGACTCGGGGAAAGAATAGGGATAAAAAAATCAGAGATGTCAGGAACAAGTTCTGCCTGTAAATACACGTTTGTAATTCTCAGTTCCTTCTTTCATTGCAGTGGGGGCAGGTGTTTCTGAATTTTAAACAACCAAATTATGTTTATCATTCAACTCTATTGCTTTTGCATGCTTTCCTGTTCTTTCACTCTTTTCTTAGCATATGTAGAGCTGGGTAGTTTTTACCATCTTGGCCCAGCAATGGAGTAACGTCAACCAGAAGTGTAGTTCAGTAAAAGGTATTGCATCATTGAAACAAATGTAAGAATGGATAGACATTTGAAAGAGAATAGATATGTTTTAAAGCACATTTGTACTGAAATTCAGTGGTCTTTGATGAAATTTTTATCTGTACAAGAATACTTACACCCTGTTCCCCTGCCTGTCTTTGCACATTAGTTACATATGTAACCGTGCACACGTGTATACGCACACACACACAAATATGTGCATGAACAAATACGCATATCTGTAAACATGCATGTAAAATGGGTTTGCTGTGCAGGTGGGGTTTGCTATATTGTGTGTGTATGCACACAACTAAATGTATTTCAGTATATGAATGAAACAGATATATGTGTGAGGTACAGGAAGGTACTGGGGAGGAAAGAAAGGGAGGGAAAGGTGCAAAGTATTTCAGACAAAAGGAAAGGCTGCCCAGTATTAAATATCTGAGAACCACTGGTATTGATAATGGCAGACTGAATGAGTCAAATGTATTATGAGTAGTTTTCCCATTCCATACTTAAAGAGATTATGCCTATTTATCTTAAATATCTAACATATGACAACTTCGTAAAGCCAGTTTAATAAAGGAGTGCTCTAGTGACTCCTAAGTATTCCCATATTTGCAAGATCTGAGTTTCAGGAAGGCAGGGTTTTGATGGATGAAGTGAAACAATTTTTTCAATATAATTCAGGTAATCAATTCTCCACAAAAAAAGGAAACATAACTCTTTAGCAGTTGGCAGCAGTTACATAAATAAATACAGCAATTTATGGAAATATGGTGGCATCTGCAATGATGAAAGTTAGACAGGAGACAAATGAGTGATACTGCTTCAAATGACACAGTGTAAAAGGAAGCCTACAAGGCTGCAACAGGAAATTGTTTATCAAAATTAATTTAGAATGATTTTCATATGATTAAAATTACCTGATGAGACTTGTGTTCAATAAATTAGGAAGTCCTTAATGAATGTTGTATTCCATCAGGAATTATTAACAATTAACATATGAAAAGACGAAACACAAGATTCGTAAGAAAAGATGTGGATGCCCTCATAGAGGAGTTTTCATCTCTGGGTGTCTTCGTCAAATGTCTGATCTTGTTTGTTTTGGCAGCTTTGGATAATATGTTTCAAATTTTAAGAATTAGACAGAACTGTCATTTGGACAAGTGAAGACTGACAGAAAGCTCATTAAAATGGATGGCAGTTTGCCTATCAATTTCAATGAGCTCTAAACCATGACCTCTGTAAAAGAATGCTCGGTTCAATCTCTTGTGAAAAATCTGGCAGATATCTGGCAGATACCTGGCAGATAACTTTTGGGTTTTTCTTATGTTCACATGCAAGTTTGATTCTGCTCCAGTTGAATTCAATGGCAGTACTCTTAAGGGCTAAAAGGTTAAGCATAAGCTTATGTGCATCTGTGGATTAGGGATGCAATAATTTTGTTCAATATAAAAAGCAGTGTTTTAAGGTGAAAGCAGAAATATATCTCATCTCAGTGAGACATATAAAGGGGGAAATCATTATTACACATCAATCAAGAGGAGTTCTGCATGCCACCAACTTCACTTGGGATATGATTTTGTTTTCTATTTCATACATGCACAGATAAGTTGCTCAGTGCAAGAGATGGCAAGTTATGTCCATTATTTTTTTGAGAAGAAACTTTTGAGACGAAAAATCTCAAAACATTACTTATATGTGATCTTTCTTTAGTGTCAGGAAAAGTCTACTTTATCCAGAAATTGTTGACCTACATTTTATTAGAAAAGTCAGATTTGATACTGAAATAAGTTTCTCCTAAACCAAATAAAAATCCCATTCTTCATCCCATAAACATCTCTTTTTATGGCTTGATCCAAAGACCATAAAGTCAATGGAAAGACTCAGTCTTCAGTGCCAGATATTATGACTTGCAAGCCCATTGTTTTTCCAGAAGAAAGAAAAAAGTTTCAGTACTTGTTGGTTACAGCCCCTCCAGCCCTCTTGGAATTCCTGGGTTTATAACACCTTAGAAAACCAGACATATATAGTTTTCACTTCAATTATTTATGCGGCTAGTTGTTGATTCCTTTTTGTCTGGTAACCCTGATGAAATGTTTCACTAACTCTGCTCTTCTTCTATCCAGGCTGTATTCTGCTGTACTTGGCTTTTCCCTGTGAATGCTCTCCAAGTCCTACCAGTGGGAGTCAAATAGTTTACTGGAATACTGAATAGGCAGGACAAAAAGAAATTTGTTGCCTTGGTAACTCAGCAAAATAACCGGTTAGTTTATGCAAGTGTGCCTGCTTATCTGCCTAAGCACAGATGAGCATATATGCGTTTCATATTGCATTCCTTTTCTAGTGCTTCCTATGAGTATCTAGGCAGCTTATACTAACAAATTATTCAAAGAAATTCTGTCTCTAACTGATTAATCCAACAGGAATGCCATGAATTCTTGGATATAACCAAACCAGGTAAAATCAATATAGAAATTAACTTTCTGCTGTCGCTATAATGTCGTGAAGTTTTTAGATCTGATTTTACTGGTGGCATCAACCTAATGGTTTGATATCACCAATAAGTATCAAACTAACACTAGGTAAAGTAAGAATTTTATATAAAAAACATGAAATTACATCAACAAACTGATTTTTACAAACTGCTCTATCCCTGAATCAGAAAAATGTTATAATAGAGAAGTGCCATTTAAGTATCCTTTAACGATGATTAACACAATGTCAGATCAGAATGACTCAGCCATTTAAATGCATAGACTTTAAAGCCAGATTGTTCATCTAGTCTGATCTTAATGAAGTCAGTCTCTGTGAATCCTGTATGAATGCTGACCCTATTCACATTAACAGAATTTTTGCCGTTGACTACCACAGCGCCAGGATTTCATGGTCTGAGCATTTCAGTTATTTCTATGTAAAAGGGGGAGGGATAATATTATTTCCTTTCTCCTACTCTTTGTCTGCTCTGTTCAATTAGACTACAAACTCTCTGGAGCAAACTCAGAACAATAGGGCCTCTTGTGGCCTACAGCGGTCATAATAATTGGAATTGTTTCCATCATTAATCAGATCTTGGGATGAGACCTATTCTGCCCAGTTCATACATATTTCATATACCTGTAGGACATGTGGGGAAGCATCCGATCGGTGGAATGTAGATGGGAGAGACACGTGGTTGAGACTGATACCCACCCTGTATTAGCCCTTCTCAGCCATTTCAAAGACAAAATTACGTATCAAAATTGGATAAAGTAGAAAAAACTATTTCTTTCTTGCAGGGGTGGGACATGCTGCTGAATTTCTTGGCAGAAGCACATTTTTATGGGAAGGTTGTAAAGATCTGAAAAATAGTGTTTATAATGGAAAGGCCAACACCATCTTAAATATGTAATTTCACTGAAACAGCACATAGATAATTTTTCATATGCTTTATGAGGAATGCATTTGCCATAGAAGATCTGAAGCCCGTTAGGCTGTGATGTGGACCAGTACCTTTCATTTTATATATAGAGGAAAAATGGCAAGTAGAAAGGCCCCAAATTACAGTCTTGTTTAATTTAGAATTTTTTTTTTTTTTTTGGTAGATAGAGAAAAGATATGCTCAAGTGACCTGAAACTCGTAACACGCCGTCCTTTGCCCACCCTGTAATAACCTATTTTTATTCCACCTAAAGTTTTCGAGAAACCTGTGTGGAATGACGACTTTGTTAAATTTCAGATAATGATCTGACAATTCAGCATTTGGAACCACAAAATACCGTTGCATAGGAGCTGAAATTTTCTGATAAAAATTATGCTCCTGTGCTTTACTGTCACAGTGAAGTTTGCCAGCAGAATTTCTAAGAGAATGTTTTGGAGACTTCAGTCACTGTTGGAGAAAGAATATGCCTTGCTATACAGAAAGATTTTATAATGATCAGCCTTTACAATGATCAAGCAGAGAAAAGAGAAATCTGAAGGAAAGGGAGGATAGGGAATAATTTTTCTGTGAAGAAATTGAAAGGTAGGAAGTCTGAACCACAGAGGTTTGTGACTATATGGTATTTCCAGTTGAATATCCCTGGGCAGAGGGCTTTACTGGGTACTTTTTTCCACATTGATCTTGATCTATTTATCCCCTCTTCTTTCAGCATGGAGCCTAGGAGCTCAAGTGAAGGAGGAACTATGCTTGTGATGTGGGAGATGCAGATCAATAGGGCATGACTGACCACTCTATTATAACCTTACACCGCACAGCACTGAAACTTGGTTCCTGTAACTACTGTTGGAGTTTAAAAGCCATCTCTAAGCTTCAGCAGGAACTCACCAGAGCCCCTAACAATACTGGGCTGCTGCAGTTCCATCAGTGGCACACTGCCAGTGTCTACACTTTGTCTGAGTGAACCAAATGAGCATTATATCAAACACATTTTGAAGTGAATAGCTTCACTATTCTATAGCTTTAACCTATAGCTTTAATGTTTTAAGAAAAATATAAAAATAGACACAAAACTGACCTGTCAGTTCCCACCAAGAGAAGAGTCTCTTGTTTTCATTCTCAGATGCACACTTCAAGCAGGAAGCCTGGAAGATTGTTTATAAAATGGCTGAGCACGTTCAAATGAGGCAAGGACATTCAACAGAGTGAAGAGATGCTCAGGAAGAACTTTCATGAACATTATGTAAAATATGAGGCTCTTTAAGTATCAATTTTCTTTTCATCCAGAGTTCTTGGGTAAATTAATAAAGCATTTAACAGCCATTAATTAAGCAGGGGATATTTTAAGCAAAGAAAAGATAAACTTCAAGTGGGCAAAACTGTGAAAGCAATTCAGAAAAGTGAAGTCGCTGGAGTGAGCACACCAGAGATTCATCCGGATGATCACGTATCTTGCTACAGGTATCACCAACCTATCTTTAGCCACCTTCTGGAAAGACAGTTCATTGATACCAGCTAGATCAGCACAGGAATTTGTTTGATGTGCTTAAGAGATTGGTAACAATAGCTCTAACGTGACTGCGTTGCGAGGTGACAGTGTTTCCTTGGAGACAGTGAATCCATACAGCCCCAGCCAGGATCCTTGCAGGTTACCTCTCCAGAGGATGTAGAACTACCTCTCTATGCAGGGGCAAAGATGGGAAGATAAGCTTTGGCTGTAGACAAATAGCCTTATGCAAGATGTGAGGATTTTATGAAACAGCAAGACATGTCTGAAAGGTAGGAGGGTGAAAGAAGAGAAGTAACTGTAGTCATTGCACAGCTGGCTTGACATGCTTTGACAACAAAGATAGTGTTACAGGATTAAGTATCTTTTTAAAATGTACCAACCTGTATTGCTGATGGAGATTGTTGTGCAGTGAAAACAGGAAGAAAAATGTTTTTTTTTTCTTGATGTCATTGGCTGATTACTGAAAGACAAAAGGTGTCTCAACAAAAATGTGTAATTTGTTGTAAAAATGCCTGAAAGGCACATTGATTGAGATGTGGAATTTGTATCATTGCAAGTTAGATCCATGAAGAGCTGCACGGAATGTTAGTTAATATGCTAGGAATGTATAATTATGGTGATAAGACCTAATTATGTTAATTATGTCTTTCGGGGGGGCAATTTTATGATGCATAAAGCAAGATAATTGATGATACAGCTAACAGCAAGGATGCATTGTAACCATAACTTACAGGTGTGTTTGTCACTAAATTATGCTCAAACTGGTTCAAAATGTTGCATAATGTCTCATAAAACTTCTATAAAAAAGTAATTGAAAGGTAATAGAGCATGGAAACACTACGTCCAAGTCCTCTACTATTCTAAGTTCAGAGAGTTCTCATAACAAATGTTTGCATACAAGCAACAGCTGCTACAGAACAGTAAATTGTGTGCATTATGAACAAAGCACAGCCTGAATTCTGAGTTTGCTGTCTTTTAAATACCTATACAAATTGAGTTTGTAAGTTAAACCTGCAGTTCATTTATGTTGATCAGCTTTGTCATGTGCAATTGACTGAGACAACATAAATAACTGGGTGTTTGTATCATGCGAGCAAACAGCTATTTGTGCAAGTGGTCTGGACAGATCCGTAACCATCTCTCTTAGAGCCTATGCAAAACCAGCAGCTCTGACCTAGATATAAGAACTCCTTGCTTTGGGAGGATTTATCGCCCTTTTCTTCATTTGTTTGCATTTTTTTCTTTTTCTTAAGGATGATCTTAAAATACATGAGATTTGGTTCTTTTAGAATGGTCCCTTTTTTCGCTTCCATAGTAGCAGGAGCGTGGAGCACTTTGCTGTTAAATACAAATCTGACCAGACTTCCACGGGAGCACGGGCCTTTCCATCATCCATGTTCTGTGATTTGGTGGGATGTGAAGCAAGCACCATGGGAATTCTGACTCTGAATATGCGGAGGTGGTATAAATAGCCCTATTGCTTGTTCCCAAATCTTTTATCAAGGGCATTTCACATCTACAGGGAAAGCACCCATGGTTCCGTGAAAGCTAAGCCTGCACAAGGTTGCTTGTTCATGAAAAGTAGCTGGGGATAAGACTACTGGAAGCTAGACCAGACCCCAAAACTGCTCGAAACACTGGGACAAAAGCCTTGCAAATCCCAATCACAAGAGTTTGTTTATAACCTTCTTTATCCTTACTCCCACTGAGATTTCCATTTGTTTTTTTCTGTGAGGGAAAGCTGAACCTCTGCTGTAGAGTCTCTTTGTTTATAGAGGCTGACAGCTATATCAGGAGAAAGGAGTCTTTTGACTGACAGTCTTTTCTTAACGACCAAATATCTAAAATAATGCACAGGAGAAATGTTTTTCACTCAGAATATCTTTCACTGGTGTAGTTTCAGAAGTAGCTCAGCTATAGCTCTTCAAAGTATTTCATGGACTTTTAATATATTCTACCCATAAAGTCATCTGGACTCAAAGGTACTTGCACTGCAGTTAGGAAATCTGCAGCATTTTGTTGCCTATAAAAATATTGCCAAGATGTCAGTGGGAGGAGAAGCAGACCCATTTCACGGACACACGACTGACATTGACATCTTGATAAAGTGTGAGGTTTGTCAGTGAACTCTATAGAAGTGCCTGATTTTCCAAGATATGGCCTGATACCCCATAAATCATGTTTTGAAAAATACAGTAGCTGTTCTGTACTCATTCCTTCCAGTTTACAAAATATTTCAGCCACTTAATTCCCCACTGGGACTTCCACTGAGGAAAATGCATAAAACACATTGGGTTAATCATGAGTACCCCCACACTCCCTGTTACTTCTATTCAGCTCATATGCAACACTCTAGATTTCAAGGTGCTAGCAAAGGATTGCTTTCTACAATTTGTTTGTTTAATTATTTAGATGAAATGGCTACTTTATATATTTCAATAATGCTACATGGAACAGAATGCTTTCCCTGAGCTTTTTCGAAGTGATCAGAAATCCTGCTATTTCAGAGCACCCTTGAGGCACTTAAAGTGGGATCCTCCTCATCACACTTCAGATGTTCTGAAGTTGTGTCCACTCTCAGGAAAGCCTTTGGGCTCCTCGTGCAGATGGTGTGGGCTGTGGTTCACTCCAGCTGAAAATAACAGGCATCGAGGCCGGGTTGAGTAAGTGGGTGTGTGGACATACCGCCTTGTCTCCACTGACTGTAGGGGGAACCAGGAAAATTTGCTAAGCCTGGCTTTGAAGGCTGGCAACCCCAGCTAGGTGGGAGAAATCATACTTTAACCAGATGGAGCTTTTAGATGTTTAATGTTGACTTGAGTATTCTGAAATTTTGTACATGGATTTGATATCAGTGGCAAAGCTGTAACTATGGTACAAACAACTAGACTGAGGGCCAGCCTCAGAAATTAGAAGTTGGTCACACACAAGGTTTTTCCCTCTTACCATTTTAAGTTTCCTTTCCAATCCTCTTTTATAGCATTCTTAAAATATAGTCAAGTATCTCTGCTTAAAACATATCATAGATTATCCCCCACACACACACACCCCAAGAAGAGAGAGAATGGAGGTATGCTATTGCCACAGAGGGTTTCCATTAGTGAAATTAATTCCTCTCTCATAAGAATTTAGGTCTATGATTTATGATAACCACCAATTTCTCACTGCAGGCAAAGTGAGAGGAAATGACTCAGCCTGGACAGACATCATGAATCTAATTTTTTTCCCCCTAATGCTTGACATAATCTAGTGTGCTGCTCCCAGAGGTGTCATTGGAGATTCATATCCAGCCGAAGGGCCTCACAATCAAGGCAGAAAATTTTGTTACTTTCATGTATTCTGTGATCTGTAATTGTTTGGAATTGTGTCCTGCCTCATTCATTACCATTTCTTTTGCATCAGTTTTGCAGCAAAATAGTAAGGAAAACAAAGCAAGGGAGAGAAAAGTGGTGTTGCACTTGCTCCTTCAGAAAAATCTCCTGTGACATAATGATAGGGTCCAGCTGGTGCTTATTAAATACAGGCAGTTTTGAGATGAAAAATGTTTCCTTCTGTCACTCTTTCCAATAGAAATCTCACTACCCACCTGATTGGAGAAGTCTTATCTATCACATATTCATTCTGGAACTTTATGTTTTATTTTCTATTACTGATACAGAATTTTGTGAGTGGGTTTCTGCCAAAAGATCAGGATAGATATCATGGTAAATGGTTCAGCTAAAATGTTTTATCCCACATTTCAAGGGATTAGAAGTGTATATTCATGTCTCAGCAGAGGAGGTAGTATCTAGATGAGAGGAAGGTTTTGAAAAGTCTTGCAGTTATAAATAGTCATTTGAATACATCCTAACAAATTGCTTTCCAAAACTGAAAACATTACCGATCTTTCTCTTAAATATAATAGAATTTCTACATATTTCTCTGGTATGACCTCATTTAACATACAAAGAAGCAGAAGCAAAACAAATAGCAAGATAAGGCTAAGCAAGAGTTCCCAGAACTTTTTTTTTAATATCGACCAAATGTAAACCCTCTTTTCACAGGGTTGCTCTGTGTGTGAATGCCTGCTGATCTGTAGCAGCGCACACACATGAAAATGGGCTGACCTCTAAAAATGCCTAAGTAAATAGCAGTTATTTCCAGAAATGCTGATCTTGCTCAGCTTCTTTAAGTCATCTACGGTTTATTGTAGCTGGTTTGATCCTATTAAAAAAAAAAAACAACACCATAAAGCATGAAGGAAGGAGCACTTTCGTATGTCAGTACTGTTCTGTGCGATCTGTATGCACTTCCAGGCAAAAACCAGGAAAGATGTAATACTGGCTTTTGCTGATGTTTAAAAAAGACAAAACAATCCTAGCAAGGTCAACAGTATATGTCTCTTCAGGATTATTTGCCAATAATATGTAATCATAAGTTTTAACTGATGTTCTATTTAGCTTGTCTGTTATACTCAATATGAAACTTGCATTACCATCCTCACTAGACCATTTTAAAGCTGCATTTTTATTCTCCATTTCTGCTCCTGACTATAATTGTTTTAATGATGCTTACTGACAGCTGATACTTTCTGGCAAGCTTTCACCAAGCTTGTACAGTAAAAGTCAAATTATAGTGCTGTATGCACACGCTTACTAAATTAAAATATTTTTTTTAAGTATTCCATGGTAAATGTCTAAATTGCAGCTGCCGGTCTGCAAATTATTCAGTCTCTCTGAAGCACAATTGGAGAAACTGTATCATTTGGGGTGTATAAAATGTACTTTTGAAATTGTTCTTAGGCAATGAACTAGTAAAGCACACAAGCACATGACTTCAAGACTCTATTGAATAAAGTTCAACTCTTCTCTGGAGCCTTGATATTCTACTGAAACATACTCAAGGGATTAAAATAAATATGCAGTTGATGTACCTTTTCATACACCCTGGATCCACAAAAGCAGGGCTATAGAGGGTAGAAGGGGACATATCATGCTCTTGAACAAGTTCAGTTCTCCCTTTTCTCCAAGACCAAGTATTTCTAACAAACTGCCAGTAAGTTCCTCTGTCTAATGTTTGGACACATCTGTGAAAGCCTCATACGTGTAAGTAAACCGTACTTAGGCAAGAGGTCTCATTGAGGGACTAGAGGGCATTACCTACAGTTTGACCTCAGGATCATGTGGCTATTGTCTGGTGGTAAATCCTACCCCTTGCTACTTTGTTTTTTCTATTATAAAATAGTTTGCATTTCTCTGAACAGAATCAATTACTGGTTTAACATTTCTTCTCCAGTTCCTCAGGTCTGACTGCAAGCAATCAAAAATTCTGTAAACCCTATTCATCCTGCTGCTCAGTCCTAAGTGATACACACACTATTGCACCAGTCTTCTCACAGAACAGAGGAATCATCAGGCAGAACTGTGATTCTGGGCTACTTTCCCCAGTAAGTGTTTGGTTTACCAGTCTGCTTACAAGTTGGTAGAAGAGAGACTCTGACAAAGAGTAACTAAGGCAGAAATCTCTTCCTCAGCTTTGAAGCTGATTACGTTTTGTCTCCTTTCATCTTCCAAAGCTAGGTCAGATTATAAATAAGATTATATGATATGGTGTCAGCTGTGGCAAGGGATTTGACTCAGCCTTTAAGGACACTGCAGAGAACTGGATGCAATGGGCAAGTATATAAAAAGTCCTGAAGAGCCTGAGTACATTTGCTATAAAATGACATAACCAGGAGTGCTCTAAGAGGTAACAATACAGATACTCTGTGAGATCTCTCTCTGATATTTGAACCTATTTGTGGAAGTAAACCAGAATGGGCTGTGGTACTCTGCACTTAAACTGTGAATTCCCACAGCATTTATCAGCTTCTGGATGTGGCTCCAACTGCAGGCGATGAGTCAGAGGTGTCTGCTCCATCTCTCCTCCCCCTTCAAATCCACCATCAAGGCTTCCAGTGACAGAAATGCAGGAAGTTCAAGCAAATGCCCAGCTGCATTGCCCTGAGAGGTTCCCCCACAGTAGGCAATCGTGGTGCTGTGTCCATTGGGCAGGACGCAAATCACACCTCATCCACAGACTACAGACAGAGTTAGAAACTTTGGTCCTTGCTCCCTCCTGGGAGATGGATGCTCTGGAAATTATGAAACATGTTGTAGTGAAAAAGCAAATGGGCAGAAACCTCATATTCTCAACTGCAGTGGTAGGTTTTCTGTATTAAGATTTAGTGCCTCAGTTGCATTCAGGATATATTGTACGTAAGCTTGTCCAGAAATGAGTTTACATATATATGCATACGCAATGCATGCCATTGTATCCTCACTTCCACACATCATTTTGCTATTCACCAGATGGCATTAAGGCAGAAAACATTGTAAGCATGTATGAATATTATTTCTACTGTAATAAGGCCAGAAATACGAGAAAATACAATGCCAGAAACTGAAAAACCTTAACTGATTCTTTTATATCTTTGTGTTTTTTTAAGCTTCCTTCTGATTCCTTCAAGTATCTTGGCTGGTGTGACATAGAAGAACATGATGTTCGAGGAAATCAGCTTCATTGTCCCCGAGTGAGAGAAGGTAAAGATCAAAAAGACATATCCACGTTTAAGCCTTAACTCTATTTACTCAAACCATATGTCCTTAAATGTTATGAGTTTAAATAATGGAGTCTGCCTTTGTTTTGAAAAGGGGCAGGATTTCGTCCCATACTGTACATGCTTACTTTTTTAATCACTAGGAAAATACCCTTCATAATTCTGAAAATGGGAAACAAAAGCCAGAACTGTAATTTGAAAATTTTTAGTATTAATGTGGTGCCAATTACTGCTCTTGAAAGTTCATTAACTTTTAAATACTATTCAGAATGCAATAACAATATGCCAAACAAGAAACCAAGAGTGAAATCCGGTCCTGCAAACAGTGGCACATATATTTTAAGACTGAATTGGCCCAGTTGCAATCTGCAGACACACTCAAAATAGAGAATGGAAGGTGGCTTTTAAAATCCAGTGTTTGCATGTTTGGGACTAAACAGTGGAAAAATTCCACACTTTCCCTTCTTTAGTAAGGAATCTGAAGATATCCATAGCTCTAAGTATTTCAGTAAACCTTAAGGCTTTAAGTCTTCAGCATGTGTCGTTCTTAATACAAATGAGGTTTTGAATATGACTAATGACCAGTTGCAGTTGTTGTAAGTGGTCTGGAAGTTACAAACATATTCCTTTCTCAGGACAATTAAAGACTAAGTACATAACCACTATATAAATTCATAGCATGTGAAAGAATATATAGAAACAGTACGTTAGAACTCAGATGCTTATGCTCAACCATTTAGAAAAAGCTTTTATTCTGAGCTGTAGAAGAAACCTCATTTACTAACCATGTACCAAATCATCACAACCTTAGATTGCTTGCTGAATTATGAGCCCAGAAATGGTAGAAAAATCTTCACATTAATTTACATCTTAGCAGCCTGCAAACCTACACACCTGTAATATTATATATATTTCTTCATTTCAGATATATTCCCAGCCATATATATAATCTTTCAGCAAGTGACTAAGTGCCAGTTCCATATCACATCCACTATTATAAATCTTTTTTTTCTGACCAGGGCCCTCAGAAGAAGAGCTATTTTTCAGAGGAGAAGAACATACTTTGAAAAAAAGAAAACAAATAACTGACACAGAGAAGTGGCAAAAGAAGCTGCAAGAGAACTGGGAAAACTGTGCTGTAAAAGTTTCTCATTAACATTTTCTACAGTAGTAGTAAATAAGCCAAATAATAATGTGCTGGCTGCTCATTGCAGTTAGCAGTTTTAAAGCTCTGGTTGGCACCATGACATTGTAAAACAGAAGGTTTTTACAAGCTGGACACTGGAATATGCTGTTATTTGGGTTGTGACCCAAAAAAGTAAACTCTTGTGTTGTGACAGGGCTTCATTTGTGCTCAGGCATATAAGAGCTAGTGACATTCTTTACCTGCTTAGTGCTTTCCTCAAAAATTGATGATAAATGAATAGCTAGAGAATGGAATAGTTTCATTTCCGCTCTTTCACTCCCTCCTCATACCAGCCTGAGCAGTTCTTTTGGCTGGAGGTACTATATTATTGCTGGTCTGATCAGTGGTAAGTTACAACCTCCCTAAGATCAAAGAGGAAGCCAGGTAGTACCTTCATCTAACACTGAGACCCAGCACTCTGGGTCACGCCTCTCCTTATGCATAAACACGTGATACAGACTGGAGAATATTGGTATCTGGCTGCTGCACAACACTATTTTTCCAGGTGAGTTTAGAAGCCAAACCAATAAACCACGGTCACTTAGTCCTGCTTTCTCCACCCAGAGCACACACACTGGCATCCCCATGCAAAGAGGAAGGAGGGGCTGGACAGTAAGATTCACATGCTTAAGAGATGGTTTCTTTCTTCTTTACTTTCAAAGAATTGCACAGTGCACCACTATGATTCTAAGGTGAATTTGGCAACTGACACCACCAATTGTATAAGAGCAGCATAATAAAACAGATTCACCTTTTAACTAATTCTGACATTGAAAAGATTTAATGATACAGTTATTTTAGAAAGCAAGGAAAAAAAATAATATGTGATTTGTCTTATTTTTCCCTTCCCAGGAGTTAAACCTTTCATTTCAGGACCTGGGTGATCTTTACCAGGTGGAAAACTTCAAAAGGATTCTCCAAAGACTGATTCGGGTGGAAAAACTTTGGTTGGTGGACAATGCTTTGACAGACCTAAGTGCCATAAGGTTGCCAAGGTAGACAAAATGTCCTGTTTCTGTTTTTATGTAATATCATAGAAATAAAAATTATTGTTTACTTAAGTAATAGCTGGAGCAGACTCTTGAGAACTGCCAAAATATGATATTTTGGGGAGTATTATATTCAGAATCCATCAGTATATTGCTATTCTGAGTTCATGTCATCCCCAAGTTGAAAATATCCTGCAAGGAGATCAGATGATGTCCCCTTTATTCCTGGTGAATAATTAACAAGTCTCATCAAGTTCAGTGATATTTGTTCTGAAAGGGAAAGTTGTTCAACACTGAAGGAATCTATACGAAGAGATGGTGGAACATAACCCAAGCAGAGAGGCCAAGTGTGACCATGACAACTATAGTTTTACAATCAATTTATTGCTAGTGTTGTCGTATGTCTAGATATATGGAAAGCTGTAATATTGAGAACAGGAATAATGATGTATCCATTGTACAATAAAGAGAAAGCTGAGAGTATAAAGTGAACAGATCTGATCTCGCCATCCATGGGTAGGCAAAAATAGCACAAATGGAAAACCAGTGTGAAAGCAGGTCTTGAGGAATCAGATTCTTGTATTTCTCATTGGAAGCCTTAAGTGGCCATGATCTCAACAATGTGAAGAGCCGTCCCTGTGTTGGCTTACAGGTATATACTATTACAGAGGTGATCAGTGATGTCATATGCTTTGTTCTTTACAGATGCAGAGAACTAAATGTCAACAAAAACCACTTTACATCCTTCAAACAGCTGCCAAAGGTACCTCAGATTCAGCATTTATCACTCGCGGAAAATAACATTCTGACACTAAGTGGAATATCAGACTTCAGACATACTCCACTTGAATCCCTTATACTCAAGAGGAATCCCTGTGAGTTTCAAGAAAGATACAGACAACTGTAAGTCTTGCCATCTCGCAGCCAACAAAAGTTGATCGACACAAAGAAATGTTTGTGAGTGAGTTCAAAAGGAATAGAATCTCAAATACAACAAGCTCTCCCAAGCAACCTTTTTATTTTCCCATAGTCTCAACTGTCTTAAATGCTCCCAGAACATGGGCTGATGAGCCAGTATCTGATAATAGCCACAGAATATTCCGATACTGCCTAGGAGGCTTTCTAATCACATGACTGGCAGTTCTTGAGCTGAACTAAATCTATGGATCAAGTTTAGAGACAGTGAGTAGGGCAGATAAATTAGATTCCCTTTTATTAATAGGAACTACCTATTATTCAAACTCTCTTCAGTCTCATTGCATCCCTCGTGTATTCTGAAAAGAGTCTAAATTGCATTACATGTCAGAGATGGAATCAGAAGGATGTGTTGAAAGATTGGAGCTAAAGGAAGAGAAAACCGAGTTACCTTCATTTGATTTTTCTGGGTTCTCTCCTCTTTCTGTGGCAGCACTGTGGATATTGCACTGCCTTGAATACCCCACTCAGTAGATACATGTTGCAGGCAGTGCAGTGTAGTGTAGACTTAACAGAGCTGCCTTGGGCACTGGAAATGAAAATCCAAATCTGAGATAGAGTAGAGAATTCAGGGGAAGATAATTTATTCTAAGTCTCATGTGTGTTTTGACACTCACACCCCTATTCCATTCTTCGCCACTTGCTTTGACTCCAAAACCCTGTTGCCATGAAAAAAAATTGCACACAGGTTGGGAAGTTGGAAGCGTGTTCCTTCTGAACTCTTCAGAAATCTGCATGGTTGCATGTTTTTCCCCATTACAAACAGAGTCATGTCAGCCATCTACAGAAGGCAGCATTGATATTTTTGAGATAAACCTTACAGCATGTGGCTAAAAAGTCATCTCTTCCTGGGAAGGGAAAAATAATAGAAGTTTAAAAGAAAGTCTTTAATGAAAACCTTTAACAAAAGCGCAAAAAGCTTTGCAGGGAGCCCAGTTTCTTCATCACAGAAGGATAAAAGTTGCGTTGCGCTTCTTTCAGTCTGAATCTTTGGTCTTCAGCAGTCTAGGAAATTCAGTCTAGGTTAACACTGTGTCCTCTCTTTTGTGTTAGACAACTGGTTTGATTCAATAGAAATGTAGATACTTGTAGTTCTTTACTGAGTCTAGGATGTAAAACTTGTGCAACAGAGTAAAAACTGAATATTTTTAATTAGCTCTTTATCAGATAAATTCTGCAACAAATGACAAATCAAGATTTCCATCAATACAAATCTATTTTGGATAAGTTTGAATCCGCTATTTGTTTTTTCTCAGTGTCTATTTTGTTCTCAACATTTTGCAAGGTGATTTATCTCAATTTCTGTTTTTCTTTTGTCTCTCTTTAAGTGTATTCTCCAGTTTGCCAACTTTGAAAATGCTGGATGGCATCCCAAAACTGCCAGAGGACTGTTCAACCCCAGATATCAGGGGTTTTTTCAAAATGTGTACTTTACTCTAGCGCTGTATTTTTGTAGGATCGCAGATGTGCTAGAATCACCTCACTTAAAAGGTACAATAAATCCTGTATATGGAAGTTACTATATTTTGTTATCAAAGAGGTATTGAAGCAGAAATATAATTATTTTGAATGCATTTGTGATACTGCAGACTTCAAGTAAGTATGGATTAGTGTCATGTAAATAAGACATAATGTGTATGCTGAGTGTCACAAGTTTGTTGAATTAAAAATATTGGGTGACTTTCTTGTCTAGGAACTCTATGTAGACAACAACTCACAATTATTGACTCCCACTGCATTTACCTAAAATATGTCCAAGTTCAGACCACATGTCTATTGTTGGAAATGGAATGGGGATTAACATCCAGGCTGTGAAGGAGAGAAGAAAAAAAAAAAAAAAAATCCAGAATTAAAGAACAGGCTATGCAGTTTTCCCCTTTATGTCCCACCACTGTCCTAGTATTCTTTAATGTACTTTGTAGATGGGAAACACAGACCCACCCCAATCATTTTGCCACTTCAAAATTTAAAAAAATAATGAAAAAAATCCTTGCTTGGGAATTTGGTATGGCTAAGAGCACTGGGGAGGTAAATCATGAAAGAGGAAAGAAATCTTTCAACTTGTTGCTGGTGCTGTTTAGGAATGTTTTGTTTCTTAATAGAGGTTCCTCAAACCAGAGCCACAATGAGGGAAAAGAGCTGTGGAACCTGAAAAGGGATTTGTAAGGACTCCCCAGGATATCTGAATACAATTATCTTTGAGAAGTATCTGTCCTTGTCTTTGATTCATTTGCTGTTCAATTTTAGTTTTCCAGGCAGCTCATACTGATGCACAAATAGCTGTGCCACTAATGGTTCAGGAAAAGAATGACAGAGTCCTGGAAAATGAAGACAATTAACAGAATTGCCTAATTCCAGAGACAGTCAATAAATTCTCTGCTGTGCATTGGCTGCAGGCTCGGTTTGGTTCAGTTACAGGGGGAGGAGTAATGACTGCTCAGCCCTGTCGAGCTCTGCAGTGCAATGACTTAGCAGCAGAAAGGTCGCAGCAGCTCTGATAATGTCTCTATTGGATTCAGGCAAGAGAAATGACCACCTTGAAAAGCTTCCAGGCTCTCCCTTAAGACCGTCCCTACATCTCCCACAGCCTAGCAGTCAAAACTGTTGATCAAAATACTGCGTGAGCTAGATCACAAGATTTGGAATGTGTAACAGTATCTCTCTCAGAGTATTTTCAACTGCTGTGAAAGGAAAAAGACAATGGACCACTGCAAAGAGGTGTCAGGTTGAGGGCTCACACTCAGGAAATATTCTTGCGATTCACAGAAGCAGGCCAGTTCCTTCCCACTATTTCCATGCTCACAGGGTTTGATAACTAGATCCAGGCAGTGCAGTCCACCCCAGCAATGGGAACAGACCACGCTACGACAAACCCCTCCATAAACATACCACAGAATCCAGAGGGTGCAGTTCAACACAGCAACAAGCTTCTACAGATTCAGAGAGAGATGATGTGGTTTACACAGAAACAACAAGGCAACCAGAGCTTTGAAATGGGAAAAGCAGAACATTGTGTGCTGTACAGCATGGCAAAGTGGGCCAGAGGAGCAGGAACCTTTCACATGGGGAAGATAACAGAAAACCTGAAAGCTTTCTGAGGAATGAGGCTAGTAGTCAACCTCAGATCTAGTATTTAGTCAATGCAGATATAGTATGATACAGTAACCAACAGAAAACCCCCACTGTGGGTTTGGGAACGGAAAGGGTAAAAACAAAGGATGAAATTTATTATTCTTAACTGAGGATGTATGTGAGAAAACACCATCTCCTCAGAAGCAAGGCAGGGAGCTAAAGCAGAGAGAAAACAGAGCCTGAAGGACCACCCTCACTGCCCTGGGCAGAGACAGCCAGCAGTGAGCAGCTCGCTGGGACTGCTGAGTCTGGAGACGGGAAAGGGAAACGGTCTTTTCCTGAGGTATCAGACACTAAGGAGCATTCAAATCAGCCATGTTCATGTTACAATAAAAAGCACTTGAGGACTAGGCTCTCTTCCCAGAATTTGGCATTAGAAAATGAGACTGAGAGGGGAAATCACTCCAGTCCCATGGGTTGACATTTCAGTTACAAGCTCCTACCACCCACTTCTTGCACATGAAATTAGGAGCCGATCGATTCTCTTCTAGGATCACGCTCAGAGGCTTTGCTCTTTAGACCCGAGTCCTGGGTCAGTCACAAGAAAGAGGCACAGACAGTGATTTATTCTTTCCAGACAGGAAGTTGGTTCTACTCTCATAATTTTTCCTTTCATTGTTTTAATGCTCTGGCTTTGGAATCCCAGAGAAATATGAAGTAATATCTGGGGAGCCTTACGGATTTTATTTAAAGTGCATCCAGGAGCAAGAATGTACTGGTGATGTTTGAGTCACTTTGCTGCAATGAGATTTAACTGAGATGTTCACTATTAACAATGTCACATGGGGAACTGGGAAAAAAGAGCAATTAGGTTCCAGCTGGTTGACTGGACAGCAGCCATAGACTGAGGAAGCACACTGGCTGCACTGCAACATTACCAGTCAACTAGAAATCCCAGCAGCAGGAACCTTTTGAAACCGGCCTGAAGTTCATGCCAAATCAGGCGTAAATTAATACACATTTTGGGTTCTCAATTAGATTATTACTATCTAACTTCCTTTTCCTGCCAAATTTACACTCAGCTTCACTCAAGAAAAAATAGGCTTGCAGCAAATTACTCTTGAGTTTTACTCCCTTGCTTTTCCACAGTTATGTTACAGAGTGGCCTAATCTAAACCTAATCTATGACTTCAAGAAAATCTGGAAGGAATGGAACAGAAGTAGAGCCTTTTTTTTGCTAGAGCTTTTGAGATTTCATCATTGTGATTGCACTCTGAAATTAAAATAATAGCTGCCACCTGTGAGCTCAGTATCAAAGTATCATGAAATCAATTTCCAATTATTCACAAAGATTCCTTCAAACCTGACATTTCATGAAAATTTAACAAAGTGTTCCCAAAGTCTTGCCTAACATCATGAGAGAAGTCCAGGGGTGATAGAGCTCAGAAATGAGTTCCCAAGTCTCATTTTAACTGTCTCTTTATTTCTCATTATGTCTAAATCTCAATACAAAATAAAAAGTGAGCAATATCAAATCAAAAGACAGATTCTTTAAATGGACAGAGGGAAAACAAGTCTTTTAATTTAATCCATTTATTATAATCCCAGGAACTCCAGAGCAGGGTTTAAAAAATCTCTAAGTATTATAGTACGTGGGTCATGGAAGCAAATAAAGTTGTAATGGAGAAGAAATCATCAAACACTGATGAGCATTTCAAAGATGTTTGCTCATACACACATTAACCTTGTAGAACATGAAGCAAAAACACCATGTTTATATTGGTCCAAATTATTTAAATCACTCAGGACATAAAGACTTTGAGCCAATATCCTTCTCCAGGACTGTGCGTTGCAGCACCAGTATTAGATGTGAATACAGTGAGGAGGAAAGCAATGGCTTTCCTTGCAAAAGGAGACCTTGCAAAAATGTCTTATGATGACAGAGTGCATCAGAGGCAAATCAGAGGTGATCAATTAAGGCTGTAATTCATCATCATGTATGTTAATGCTCAAGCTCAAATTTATACACCTCTACAGAGTAAATAACTTGTCGATGATTCCCAAGAGTTTAGCCTGTGCTGGAGCACAAAACGGTTATAAGGACATCACAAGTGACTTCCTGAGGTCCTTGTCAACTCTCAGGTCTCTGTACCTGTAAGAACTGTGCCTGGCACACTTTGAAATATGCTGTGGGAAAGGATCTGGGTGAGGTGGTGGATCGTGGTGCTTGCTGCATCATCATAAACCACAGAACAGCCGGCACTGAGGGCTGCACATCGCGCTGCACGGCAGGCTCTGCTTTGGCTGTGGCTAAACATGGTCTAGCTCTTCCTCCAGGAACTGACTTGCATGTCCCTATGGCCAGGAAGGGGATTAGTTTTCTTGTGTCTGGCCTCTGTTCATGGTATCTGTGTATCAGTGATGCCAGCACAGCGATGCTTTCAGCGCTTGCATATTCCCTCACCGAACACAAGTGACTACCAAAGTCCTTCCAGCATTAAATTCAACAGCAAAACTTCCAGTGACTTCAAAGCTGCAGAGGCACAGCTTTATTCTTCTGTGTGGAAGGAAGGAAACTACTCACAGATCAGGGATCGGGTTACCAAAAAGGGCACTATGAGGCTGTTAACCTTTGAGAAGCAGAACACTCTCCCCTTTCCCTGGAGAACCTCTTTTTGAAGATCAGAGTATATTCATTTGTTTTACCATTTCCTTCCTGACTGATTAAAATCAAATACTTTCTGGCCTATGTAAGGCAGCTTTCGATCACTGCCACTTAAATTTCGCTGTTCAATAAAGAACCTTCAGCATTTTTGATGATTTCCTTGCTCTCAGCACTGAAAGAAAAAATGAATTTAGAGAATATAGTGACTGATGTTTTGATCTATTTGGATACATGTATGAGACATGCAGAGGCACACTGGCAGGAAGCATGAGTGGAAATAAGCTATTAAGATGTCCCAGAGCATTCATTTTTCATTTGTAATCTATCATCCAAGATACATTTGCTTTGGAATTGCCAGGTACCATGCTACATTATGTAATTGAAAGCGCTGAAGATAAGGAAAGAAGGCCATTGGCAACATATGCTTTGGATAAAAGCAGCTATAAAAATAAACCTAATGACCATAACAGGGACGAGACAAGCGTGGACAGTAACAAATTGGGAATGACCAGAAAGTTCATGAACAGTCAACCTACAGGAAACGGTCCAGTCAGCCTTGGGGAGTGAAATCCAAGCCTTTTTTTTTTTTTTTTCTTTTTCATACTGATCATTTTATTTTTACTATGTGTTAACATCATATATTTCCCATTCCTACTCTACATACAGTGTATTTTCTTGCTACAATTACTCTTTATGACCTGAGCACTGAACCAGTTTAAGGATGGTCCTGTTAAGAGGCATGAATGATGAAGTCAGACGTGTCTTTGATGCAATTTTAATTTTCTGTGTAAAACGTACAAAGTTCCATTTTTCTGAACTCAAGGAAACTCAAACGAGGGACTGCATCTGTGCTTAGGGGTCCAATCCCTTTTTCAGTCAGTACTTAGCTCTCACCTTTTCTCAGCATTACACGTCTTTGAGCTTTACTCTCCTGGGTTTTAACTTGCTTCTTTTTACGTGTTAGCTCAGTCACACTCTCGTGGCTGCAGAGACCTGCACCATGTTGAGCTACAGCTTCCCACGAGCCTGAAACTCTAGCCCAGGGTGTTGCTTGGGCTGCTGCAGAGCTTTCTTTGCCTCCCAGACCCAGCTGTTCTCTCCTTGCTCGTGTCTCTGGTCCTGCCCTGCAGGTTCGCCCAGTTCCACCTTCAGGTCCACCACTGCATTTGGTATCTTTGGCATCACGTAGACAAAATGAAATTGTTGGTGGAGCAAGGAGTTCTGTGGGTTTAAATAAGTCAAATGACATCCATTCTGTATGAGCTATCCCTATTTATCTTTAAAAGGCAGAATTCTTCATGAGGACCGATTTCTAAATCAAGGGACATTATAGAGGAATGTGTTCAGCTTGGAGGACGTTTGAAATCAGCAGTGTCTAAAAGACAAAGAATAAGGAGCTTAGACCTGCTGCATTTCTTCACTCAGTTTAAGGTTTTACCACTGGTTCTAACTTGAAGTATTGGCAGTCTCTTTTCCTCTGCTATTTTTTTTTTATTGTCTTCCTTTAAACATTACAACTGTGATTATAAAGTCACAGCTTAAGCTCAGAAGAGTAGATGTATGCCTGTAGAGAAAATGGAATATAATGTTAATTCTACAGAGGGAAGTGCTCAAAGTGCTTATCATGTCCCATGCCACAAAGATTAGATTAAAATGTCCTAAGATTTTTACTGTGACAATATCACACTCAAGCACTCTGAACCAAAAACCTCACAATAACAGAGTGCCTAATTATTATATTCGGTGCCTAATATTTGTCAGCTTAAAGGTGCTAGAATAAATCCAGGACAAATTTCTCTGCAGATATAATCCCATTTATTCTAGCAGGATTTATTTACACCGCAGATATCTGCCAGTTATTGAAAAGGCCATAATTAAGTCTGGCCTAAATCTACCTGAAGTCCTGTATCTTCACATTCCGATTCATTGCGATGCCTGGATGCCCAAAGTCATTCGGGTGCTGGATGCAGGATAACGTCAGCACAGCACACATGAGCTCGGGCAGGGCCGCAAGGCAGCAGTTTGTGTGATGAAAAGTGTCTGAGTTCAAGCATAATTGTGTGGCACTGCAAAGTCCTGCACAGCACTGTCTAGGGCATATCCCAGCATATACATATATCCTTGCCATAATGAGTACTTCAAGAGAAGAAAAAGGAATTTCTTTTTTAACCGACACAGCTGGAAAATCATTATAAATTATTACAGCTCTGAGCCTGCACTACTGTGAAGTTGTGCCAGTCCTCCCAGACCAGACATCTGGGAACTGCTGCCCCAAGGAGGGGCAGAGGCAGGTTTTGTGCCTGGGGAGCCTGGTCAGGAGAGGGCTGGTGAGAGGGTTTGTGCTGGAGAGAAACCAGCTGGGCTGTGGGGATGCAGTGGAGGGGCAGACAGCCAAGGGCTGCACAGATCGCGAAGAGAGCAAAGGCCAGAAATGTGGTGTTACAACAAAGCTAAAGGGGCACATTCCAGCAGGAACTTTACAAGTTAATGCCTCAGTGGCCTAGAAGATGTACTGCAGTGCCTTCATTGTGACGGATGCAGTGCTCAGTGCACAGTCATCTTCAAGTTTAGAACTATAAACATGGCCGGAAAGGTAATGTCTATTTACCAGAGGGAAAAGTCCAGATGAGTAATAAAAGCTCCAGATATCCCAAACATCTACATTCATAGCAAAATATAGTGTGACATAATAAACGTGTGATGTATTTAATGTCACGCAACTTCAAAATATGGGCAAGCTAGACAGGGCAGCTCATAGTGCAAGAGAAGGACCAGGGTTTGGGGGTGGTGGGGTTGTTTGCTTAGTAAATGTATATGAATAGTCATCTCTGAAGGAAACTAGGTATTTTTAAAACAAACTACAGTGAAACGTATTATATGACAGTATTAGGAGAAAACAAAAATCTCAGTTTCTGTTTCTAATTATGAACATCTGTGTACAAATGAAAGCCATTTCTCCCTCTATAAGCATATGTCCTCCATGTGCCTGCTTCCTCTGAAGGGCAGGAATCCAGTATGGATGCTGTAAGGCCCATCATTAAGTGAGCTGGACTGCTGATGTGCTCATATTCCAGTTGCTACTGTTTTTCCTGTTACTCCCTCTCCTTCTTCCTCTGCCTGTAAATTAAAAAATATGCTGCCCTCCAGGCAGCTATCTCCAGATATAAGGCAGCCCTCCTGACATGGGAAGGGGTTTTCCTAGGCTCTCTGGGAAGCTGAGGACAGAGGTCAACAGTCTCCTACAAAGTAGAATGGGTGATAGTTGTGTAAATAAAGCCCAGATAAGAAACACAGCCAGCTACAGCCAGTGGATCAGGACATCTGTGGGCTCTGCCTAACGAGGTAAAACTTGGTGAACTGAACTTTGGAGTCTCCAAAGAAAGAGTAGATGAAGGGCGAGTATGTGCATGGAGTGGCTGGGAAGGGGAGATCATTGAGATTGGAATTGTTTGGTGTGTTTGCCCCACATGACTTACTGTGATTTGCTCCTCCAGCCTTGGCAGGTTTGCAGAAGCCTCTGTTCTTCCTAATAGTCTGAGGACAACTAGCAACCTGCAAGTGGAAATAAATAAGGAGACAATATGCTGCTAAACAAGGTGAGCTAATTATTACACACTTTTTTGTAGGCCATAAAGCTTGGGTTATTAATTACTGAATGTGGCTTTGCTGGAGAAAAGCAGCTGGTAAACACAAGTTTCTTGAAAGAATATATATTGCTGAAGGTTAACACTCTCCTTGAATTTACCTACTTTCCAAGAGTACTGTCTGCTTCCTGGAACGGGACAGCATGTTGAAACACCCTCTTTGGCTCTGCGCTGTAAATCAAGGTGCATTTCATGCTATGCAAGTGGCACATCTTTTGTTCTCTCTGCTGCGACTTTAAATCTGTCAGAAGCAGACTGCTGCGGTGTTCCTATTCAATCTCTGTTCCTTTTTATTTCTAAATACAAACTGGCTTTGGAGTGAGTGATATTTGTGCTTGGGAAGTATGCTGTGGTAAAGAGGAATATTTGTGAAGCCATCCACCAGAGGAGAGTCATGCCTCCTGGGACTAACTAATGGAAATTCTTGTGCTGATGATGTATGGTACCTGAATGTCTTCTTTCAAAGCACTGCAAGGACTGGAGTTCCCTTAGGACTGGTTTGAATTCATCCTTCCTTCTCCAGCCTTCCTGTGTTTTAATTAAGTTGTAATTCATCTCTTTCTTTAAAATAAATTGTTTTTCTAATTTAGTTGGAGACACATGCTTTAATTTGAGATAGGGCTATATGGATCGTATGCTATTTGCAGTAGAGCCAAGGTGTAAACTTTCAAAGAAAATGAATAGGTTTTCTCAGATATGCTTAGCTCTTGTCCTTTTCTAGAGATAGGTGAAGGACAAGTCTGCCTGTCACCAGCCACTATGTGGTTCATTCCTGAAGCGTGGGGCTTTGTAACTCCCTTAGTACTGATTTTAGTACCCACTATAGAATCTCCTTTTATTCATTTCAGTGTATAATCCTGTTTTAACAAAGCCCATTGATTGGAAGGGAAGATATTCACAGAATTAGTGGCTTATCTGTTAGGTAGATGCCTGTACGAGCACTGAAAATTGTCACAGCAATTAATATTGTCTTGGGCGAAATAATATGACTTGAACTATCCAACAATAAGAACTATAGAGAGCACAGCAGACAACAAACCCTGGCCAATAAACTGCAGTGCAACTGCCAAAATTTAAAACTAAGTAGAAAAAAAAGAGATTTTTTTTCAGTGGAATGAAGTACAGCCAAAAGAAACACAGATTTCATAGAGAAACAGAACTTTTTGACAACAATAATCAGCTGTAATTTGTTGCTCTTTCTTCCTCAAGCCATTCTGGGTCTCCCAGTTGTTGAGTTTTTGCTAAAAGTGTAGTCTGTTGTGTCCAGCATGCCCAAAAGACCCTACCTGAGATAGCTGGCTTTAGGCCTTGGGCTTAAAGTGCTTTTTTTCCTCTTTGTGCTGATTTTTTGAGTTGTGCAAATAATTCTTCAAAGCCTCCTGCATACCTCAAAGAATTCTGTTTCATAAAAATAAAATCCCTTTATTATGGTGCCTGTTAAAATTAGCTAGATGTTCATTTTACAGGTCTCTCTTTAGTCTCACAATTCTGTGCAGATATTCAGCTCCCAAAAATACTGTAGAGCTGAGCACATTCATCTCCTCAAAGTACCCCACATATCTATCACAAACTGTTTCTGTTGTGCATTGTTTAACCTTTTCTTCCTAAAAATTTATGAAATTTAAGTTTTTCCCCAGTAATTTCCACTTCAGATGAAGTCATATCAGTATCTCCATTAATCAGTTTGGGTGTGTGTTAGCAAACGGCCCTTGTTGCTGCATGTTTGCCCTCGACCTGTAATCAAGCATCTTTTTTTCTTGCCAGAGGCAGCTGGGGTTGAATTCCTGCCTCACAGGTGTATCTTGTTGCTGGAATGCATTGTAGTGCTCAGACGAGGCAACTCACTGGTAATGCTTGTGGTTGAAAAGTTGTGACGAATGTCACGTCACAGGATAGTTCAGGTTGGAATGGACCCTCTGGACATCGTCTGGTCCAGCCTCACCCAGGTAAGGGAAGATTCTTTACCCAAAAGTGTTCTTTGTCCAGCTTGGTAGCACAAATGGATGGGTCTTATGAATGTTTGAGATTCAGTACTAGTTATACCTGGGATCTCTGTTTTTATATAATCTCTGTATTAATGAGCATACGGGAAATAAACTGTACAGAATGCAGCACTAAGCTGTGATTTGCAAGCAGTATTTAAGCAGTAATGTCAAAGTAATGATATACTTTGTTTTGCTTGGATATCAGTTGACAAGCTGAAAGGGACTTTAAACAATAGGTATTTACCCAGCATTTTTCCTAGATGCAATAACGTCCAGTATAGCTTTTTCATCCACTCAGCTGCCAGTGGGGATCGGAATGTTATGTATGGGGGAAAATAGTTCTCATAATCTGTTTTTGAGGGCTTTTGTTGTGAAGTTTTTATTGTATAATGGAGAGTCCAGACTGCTTTAATATTATACAATATCTTAGTTAATTCAGCTGTCCTAATCCTTTCACAATGAAGCAAATATTTTTTCCTTTCTTGAGAGATACCAGAAAACCCACTTAAAACACAAAGCAAAGCTAAACCAAAAAAAAATTCTTGTGAAATTAAATTGAATGCAGTAAAACTGAGAAGGCATTTCAAAGAGAGTGAAGCTTATACAGAAAGGTAACTCTAGCCAGCAACCGCTGTCTGCAATAATGGTTTTAAAATATTTCCATGTTTTTTCATGCTCTTTTCTTTGACCTTTAGTTCAAGGCCATCTGTGCTGAGCGGCTGACTTTTCTTGGTCCCTTGAGTGGCTGGTGAAGATAGGCTTCAGTATACATAATGAGGAACAAAACCTGTTGGAAGTGTATATTGTTAAACCTTCCCCCTTCCAGATGAAGTATGATAAAACTAATTTAGCCCTTGAAGGAATGAGTCTATTAGCCCTTTGATAGCTAATTTAATTCCTGATAATTTATTGTGCTGTATGAGTTGGGAAAACAGAATCAAATGCCTTTTGGAGGGGAATAAGAAATCATTACTAGGAAAAAAAACACACTGTGGGGAAGGAAAATAGTTGAAAGATTGGGCAGAGAAAGAGATGGAAGGGTCTACCTGACATGGGTTGTGTAAATGGGTTGGCAGCTTGAAGGGGGTAGCTGAAGGCAAGTGCAGTATCTGGGGAGAGGATAAGGTGAAGAACTTAGCTTGAGCAAAAAATACACTCTGGTTTTAGGATGGTTTGTCATCTCAAGGTTTCATGAGTTCATGCTTTTCACTGTCAGATAAAAAGGCCTGTTTTAATGTCCTTGTGTGAAGAAATAGAGGGCAATAGTTAAATCTGAGTCTGTTTTTTTCTGAAACCTCAGGGATTTATGTAATTTATTTGATTTTTATCTATAGTTCCCATAGACCTTTATCTCTAGATATGGCCACAAAGTGTTGATTTGTGTGCATCCCCTGTTGGCTTTTTGTTGTTGAATCTGGAGGATGGCACTATGCTCCCTAAGTGAACAGCCAGCATCAAAACAAGTTATTTGTATGGTAATCCAAAAAGAGATAATTTATTGGCACATGCTAGGTTTCTGGCATACAAGGGTAGGTAAATGTTCTGCCAGGAAGCTAAAGGAGCAGCAAAGCTACTCATGTTTGCAGGACACCTTGCATATTAACATGTATTTTCCTCAAATTCAGCCATCCTACCAGTTCAGTGAGCACAGTGCAGTCACTGAAGCCCATGTCTCTAAAATATGCATCTCTTCCTCTTGTAATGTATTTTGTAGCACCACAACTGCTGCCAATCTTATTTGATGGCTGCCATGTGTTAGCAATTTTCCCAACATAAAAGCAGCTAGCTAACACTGCATCTTTCTGCTTTGGTTAGGCCCTGGACCGGGACACAAATTTCAAGGCATGTGGGAGCCCTGCTCCCATTTCAATTTGCAGCCCTGTCATAGATTTTTCTGTTTGTTTTCAGGCAGGCTGCTTTCTCTCTTGGTGCCTCGTCCTTTAAAGCGGGGAAATAACATTATTGGGGAATAACTCATTTGTTTGAAGCATAAGGTCGTTAGCGAGCAGAACACACAAAACCAAACCCCACAGTTGCAAGAGGTGTTTGCGTGGCTTGACCAACAGATGCTATGTTTGCTCCAGCACCTTCCTCACTGCAGCTTTTGATGGGGTCAGTCCTGTAAGGCTGGAGAGGCTTTCTGCCATCTTACGGTATTTTGGGGACCAGACACCATAAGGGCATATCCTTGCCTCTGGCCAACGCTCCAGCCCCTGGTTCCTTGTTGAAGGACAGGGTTGCTCACGCAGGGGGGCCACAGTGTTGGGAGAGGAGCTGCTGCCCCGAGGAGAGGGACTGGGGCACGGAGACGACGGCAGTAGTGCCCGAGAAGCCAGCTCTTTCCAGAGGCAAAGCTGTCAGGACTGACAGGTTGTTAGAGATCCATTTTCACTTATGAGCCATGAAATAAAGCTCATCTCCCCGGCAATTTACTGTGATGCGGTCCCATTGATTTTTATAGGAGTTGCCCAGTGTTTCATAGCAGAATGTAATTCTGTTTTTTTTCTTGGACGTTTTTGATTTGCCTATCATTCACTTAATGGTTCAGTCAAGAGCCCACTGAGCTTTTTATAGTATTTAAATGGCAGACATTAGCATAGGATGGACGCTTTAATGCACTTATATATGAATCTTTAATACGTTCTTATTGATCAAGTCCTTGTATGATAACAAAGTGCTGTCCTCACTTTCCACAGACAGAGAACTGAAACACAGAAGGGGAACTAATTGCAAATGTCATATGCAGGATTTGGCAACAAAGACTCAAAACCATCTCTTTCAAATCTAGCGTCCGAACTCTGGGATCACCCTTTTTCCTTTGAGAAGATTTTTGCTACCGTTTGTAGATGTCAGAGTGTTTTTGTCTCTGTCTCTCTTGGTTATTTGTTATGCACTGCTGGGTTTGGTTTGAGGCTGAATGCTGCTCTGTGCTGAGTCTTGATTTACAGTTAGGAGAGAATTGCTGCAGAGGAGCTAAATCAGGTTCTAGGGTTTAAAAAGCCCTAAAGGCAATTATTAATTTATGAGGGTAAATTGTTGGTAAGATTATGTGAGCATGTGGAAACAGCTCTTGGGGTCATTAAAAAACAAGAACAGATTTATTGACTGATCAGATGTCAATAAGCTTCCCTTACAAGTGTGGACATTGTATCCTGTGAGGGAGTTAGAATGGGCAGGGAAGGTATCTGCTATTGCTAATACAATATTAAATAGAAATCCTCTCTACTTAATCCTCTTATTAGGTATTGTATTACTTTGGCTGTTGGTGTGTTTGCCACCTGTTGGTAAGAGCACGTAATGAAGTGATCTGTCACTTTTTGAGAAGATTGTAAATGATTTGTATAAAAAGGGATGATACATCAATCAGTTTGCATTGGTACGGTGCAAGAGATAATACGTGTATGGGCCCAAATCCTGTGAGGGATGGGGAAAATTTACTACAGGTTTACCATTTTCTGTCTCTGACAGTTAGATGTATGTCCTGTCTTGGAGAGGATGAATGCAGTTTGCTCACTGGTGCCTAAGTTATTGAATATGGACCCGGTGATACAAAATGTGAAAGGCCTTTATCTTCCCATGAAATCGGAGGGAACTGAAAAAACCAAGCCCCTCCTGAGAGGGCTGCAGCCTTGTTTCTTTGTTTCCCTGTGTTTCTCCTTGGGTGCCTTCCCCGTGATGAAATCTGTGGGTTACGGGAGCAGAGAGGAGAGGTTGAGCTCTGTGGCATTACAAATCCCCCTCCTCACACCCGGCTTGCCATGATGGGGTGACTGTACGGGGGGTGTTAATTGGTGCCTGAGTGATCAGTAAACAGAGACAGGCAGGGAACCTCTGCAGGGTCCCCTGGAAATCTAACCTGGCAGCTGCTTCGCCTTCTGGGCGCAACTTTCCCAAGAAAACAGTGTCAGAAGGAAAAATACCATTTCATGAAGGCAAGGAAACAAAAACTTCTGCAAAGTGGAACCTGACTCTGTACTTTTACTCAAGATGAGTGCTACTTTCTACAAGAGGCATGTAGTAGCAAAACTCAGCTGCCTGTGAACAAAAAGACTATGCAGGATGTGCAAATCGTGTAGGCCAGGTTCTGTGTAAATGTGTCCTTGGCTATAGAAAAAGTGAATCACAAAAAGAATTAGCAATTTGTGAAATTGCAGTTGTTCTGTGTTCGCATGAACCAACTGAGCAAGGCATGGGATTTCCCTATAGAAAGAAAAATGTTGATTTTTTTTTTTTTCTCCCCTCCCCTGATGCTTTAAAATACAGTCAACCCATCCTAAAGCTTAATCCATGCATCTGTGATGCTGTACCTGGTATGAAAAAAATCCACATCTGTAGCACACCAAAGAGAACCATGGAACTTTCTAGAAAACCAGGGATCTTTGAAATATTCATGAATGTGTAGCAGTTTCCTAAGATACAGAGGAATTTCAAATAATACCCTCTTCTTTTCCCGTACTATAACATCTAATTGTTTGAGATGTGAAACCTTTGCTATCCAACAAGATGAAACTGCCCCCTTCTTTCCTTCATTCCTTACAACACTGATTATAATAGATATGTGCAGCTCAGATTTTGAGTTCAGGTTTATTTAATGGTGACATTATCTGCAAAGGGCTTGAATCCATGAGGCTCAATAAAGCAGTTCAGTGCATAAGGGGAAGGCCTGAGGTAGCAGTGCCACTTGTGCGGATTTATATGAAGAAGTGAAAACCAAGGAAACCTAAATAGTGTAAATAAAAACAGGGTGAGAAAGGATAAGAAAACGGTGCTCTGTCTCACATTTAAGTAGTGGTAGACCAACAGTTCTTCATGTTAACTGAAGCAATTTGACATGAAGGTTTGTCTGGATGGGGAACATAGCTGGCACTAAGGTAAATTGTGAATTTAATGACGTTTGCTGTGATGACAAACCCTAAGGGGAATGTCTGGCAGTGTGGAACCACTATGCAGAATAACCTGGTGAACTACTAATTACGTTACAGCCAAAATCAATATGGAAAATCGAAGCAAGGCTAGAAACTATGACATATTCTTTCCTCACACTTGCACTGAGTCACCTTGCTTTGTAACAGAACCACCAAATAACCCACACGATCTCTTAGGCTTTTAGTTTTCAGGCTAGCAGAGCTGGATATGTCTCCTGGTAGGGTTTATGAACCTCTATACAAAAACAGCAATGTGAAATTCCTTTCTAAATAACTTTTTTATGCAGAAGGGCATCATGTTATCCAATATTCTAATTTTTAAAGAAACTTCCTCTGGAATAAATCTCAATGTTTTTTCATGAATAACATGGTTTGTGGCTTTGCACATTTATCATTGTGAATTATAACACTTCTACAAAGACTTTCTTCAATTATAGCATTATTTTCAACAAATTTGTTTTAAAAACCTATCAAAATATTGATCTTGAGATTGGAAACATCTCAACACTTTGAGTTATTTCACCATATCCTCCAATTTTACAAGCAAATTGATCCAATAACATGGCCATCAGACACACCTGTTAAACAAGAAGTGGAACCATTTCCGTGTCTTCTAGAGCATTTGGAAGCCAAGGTTATGTAAAGTTTTTTTTTTCTTCTGTGCCACATAACATTGCTGCTCTTTGGTGAAAGTGGCCAGTACATTGTAGGTATTCATAAAAGTCTAACTGGGATTGCAGAAGAAGGGCAGTAGCTGCAAATTCAGAACTGAGCTCATCTAGAGGCACCTTTTGCACAAGGTTCAGGTAGATGAAATTCAGTGCAAACTCTTTCTTAATGCAATATGTCTACCTGTATATTCTTTATACATACCTGTGTAATTTCACAGTAACACAAATGGCTCCGTGGACACTAGAGCCAGTGAAATCTGGTGCCACATGGTTTTATGTCCTTCATCCCTACACCTTTTCTGGCACAGGAACCCTGGCCATGTCTCCAGTTATTCCACTTCTGCCCACCCCCTCCATACCCCCCAGTTCCCTGTGGCACTCCAGCGTGACGGCTGGTGCTGAATTAAGCTTGGCTTTTGTGGCTGATAAAGCAACTGTGATGTCCAATATTTTCCATGAGGTCACTCATAAGCTTTCAGAGGTGTAGCTGCTGCAATAGGCATTTACATATGTTCACTTCTAACACCTGTTGGTTATTCCTGCGGTGAAATAGAAAACGCCTTTAATCTTTCTTTAATATAAATTTCCTGGCACAGGCCCTGCTTAGCTGTGACATAAATACAGCAGTTTTCATTGGCACCACTATTGCTCTCGGTAGATCATGCTGAGGTGTGCCAAGGTGTCTGGCAGCAGTCCACTACCCGTTTGTGTGCTGCACCAACTTTTAAATGAAGGCTCTGATCCCCTCTGCATCTTCCCAGATATTGATTTTATTCTTTGGCATTACAGTATAAAACTATTAGTAAAGCTATATCCAGGTAGGGTTTGTCTGAATGTGAGGACACTGTTTAGTATTATAAACCATCTCAGCTTAATGTATAGGAGCCATCACATTTCTCACCTGTCACAATAAATGACCATAAAATCGGCTCCCTGTAACCTGGGAGGGCTGTTCACTTCCAACTTGCAGTATCTGCTGTACACAAACAGCTCAGGGCTTCTGCAATCAGGAGTATCTTGCACAGGGCTGACCTGGGTTATTCACCACAATTACTACTTTAGAAAGGTACTTTGCAGCTCTTGCCAGGAAGGATTGAGCTTGTCAGGTCAGGGAGAGACTGCAGGTCTTGCCATTCTCTTTGACACCAGTGGAATAATGTACCCCAAAGTGTCTGTGAATTAACTTCATGGTCTCATTTTTATACAATTTTGTTCTGATGAACAGCTAACAATATCATTTGTTCATTAATTAAGGATGCTGCCTTTTCCAAAATGCCATCTAGGACTTTTTTTGTTCCCTTGACATAAGGCGGTATATAAAATTCCCTGTGAAGTTTAACCTTTCATTAAAGCTCACCTTTTTAATCTACTTCAATTCATAGTTAAGGTCTTAATTGCACCTCATGGACAAATGTAAAATGGTTGGCTTTGACATGGATATGAGCTCTTTCAGGAGACAGTGTGCTAACTTATTTGCGCTGTAAATCAAAATCCTTGATGAGGAGAGGGACATTTCCATTGGACACTATGCAAATTCATGGTAAAAACCAGCAGCCTTTAGAGAGATGCTAATGTAAACAGACCCTCCAATTTGTTTGACCTCTGATGCATGAGATCCCCTAATCCCACCTTTGTGGCAGCAGGTTACATGGTAGATACTTTTGTTCATTTGAGAAAAGAGAGGTTGTGGAGCCACATTTCTCACCATTGCTGCCCCCAGCAGGGAGGTATGGCCAGGGCTGGCCCAGCAGTCTTCTTCCAGTCTTCAACACCATCCTCTGTGTGAGGAAGGCAGGATGAATTGCATGAGCCTCCTGCATAATGCTGAAGACTTGAGGAGTTCCTACAAACATTTAGGAAACGGTAAATTTTTACCACAATGCTCGTGGCTTGCTTGACAGTGAAGCTCTGACCTGCGGCACACCAAGAGCTCAGCCCTGATCCTTAGCTGTGGAATTTTACTTTATGCAGAAGTATTTTCTGCAAGCACATCCTTACAGTTGCCTTCTCCCTCTTGGAAAAGGACAAAGAAACATAAAGAAATCACGGAACAGCTTGTTGTGCACCTTTGATCAAAGAGTCAATGTTTTGTTTTTTCCTCTAGTATCAGATGCAGGGAGATGTTTGCTTCTTCCTGCAGCCTGGAGCAGAGGAGCATCATTCCTAAAAAGCACCATTACAGCACATCCTTATAAAATGCATCCAGGGAATCACAAAGGCGGGGTGACCAAAGAGGGATGCAGAGGTGCCCGTGCTTGCGCAGCACGCGAGGATCGAGAGTGTTACCCCCAGAGCACGCGTGTCTCTGGGGGTGACCGATGGCCGTTCTGGAGGCCTGTTTCCAAACAGAAAAACAAATGAACTGAGAGTTTAGGTGGCAGGGGAGAAATGTCACATAGGTGCTAAGGGCTGAGCTGTTTTCTGCTGTTGTCAATTCAAGTCCTTTTTACCTCAAAAGCTTTACCAGTGCCTGTGACTCACATGTCTGTAGAAATCAAAGTTGCTTCAGTTCAATCAAGCACCAACTGTGGTAGGGTGATGGGCAGCAGGAGTGCAACTGGCTGAATTATTCTGCAGTTAGCAATGGTATTATTTTATGAAATAAAAGAAATGCTGAGGAGAAAGGACCATATTTCCCAGCTGTTGTACGTAAGTGGCACCTGTAGATGGGCAAGTTAGCACCGGGAGATACAGTAGCAAGGCAGCGCTCATGTGTTGGCATGGTTGGTTGGGAAGGGAACTCCCACCCCACTTGAAGCAGCAGAGCTGTTTGTGGGCATCCAGTGAAAGTCTGTAGGGCTATGAAAATGCTGGGAATCATGTCACTTAGTCACTAAAGGCAACTCTATGAAAATAACACCTTTTTCAGCCAGTCAGCTCTGTGATGGCCATTCACTGGAGGGTCTGTGGCGGTGGCTTTGAGGGCACCGTGAGTGTCTTCAGGGCACTTTGTGATGCTGTCTGTGGTCACGTACATGGCTGACATACATAGCACTTACGATGAAAAAATAGTTTTGCCACCTCTGAAATTTTGGTGGAGTATTAATTCATGCAGTTGAAATGTAGATATGGAGCTGAGGAGACACATAGGCCCTAGCTGACATCAGAGGCAAAGGGAGGCCGGGAGCTCACACAAGCAAGGGCTGTAAGACTAAAATAGCGAGAGCTCAGACCCACAGAATCATCTGGGTTGGAAAAGCCCTTGAAGCTCCTCCAGTCCAACCATTAACCTCACACTGACTGCTCCCAACTCCACCAGATCCCTCAGTGCTGGGTCAACCCGACTCTTCAACCCCTCCAGGGATGGGGACTCTACCACTGCCCTGGGCAGCCCATTCCAACGCCCAACAACCCCTTCTGGAAAGAAATACTTCCTAAGAGCCAGCCTAAACCTTCCCTGGCACAACTTGAGGCTGTTACCCAGGTCAAAGGCTCTTGCAAAATATTTTTTGAACTGATAAAATAATTTTGCTCTATGGTTGAAAACATGCAGAAGATACAGTTGAATGTTGCTGATTGCAGTCAGAAGGTACAGAAGGACTCTGGGGCTAAACTCAGGCCCGATCTCATCTCTGTTCTCAGGTTTCCTCTTGAAAACCTTTTTCCCAATCACTCGTGCTGCCTTACCTCTGTGCCTCTCTATGATAGAGTTTAGCACTTTTTTTTTTTTGAAACGATTTGAGATCTGCAGGTAGAAGAAGCTTTGAGAACAAAATATTTCTCACAGCGCAATGATTGTGTTTCAAGGGATCATAGGTTAATGATAACAACATGCCTGTGAATTTTCTATTGTGCATTTCAGCATGTAGAAACAAGAAGAGGCATTGCTAATCTTGTCAGCCAAATCCCTGACTATAACAGAGCTGATAAATACCTTTAATATGCTGAACTTCTAATGAAAATTTTAAAATACTTTCCTAGTAGATATGGCAAAGTTAGTTGGGCTTTTATTCCATTTAGAAGCGACGATGATGATAAAGTAAGGAATAATTTTGCATTTGAACCAGCAAGAACTGTTAAAGTAAGAACTGTGGAAGGAAGGGAAACCTGCTTGAAGGCTGATGATGTGTCAGGTGTACTGAAGGCAACTCTTTATCTTGCTCTGGATACGCAGCTTTGGGTTTCTCATCCTTTCACCCTGCAAATATTTTGGCTGTAACAATATAAATTTATTTCTTACTCTGCTACATGCAGGAAGTTCTGTGCACACAGTAAACACATTTTACGTGCTCAGACTTGAAAAGCTGAGTGAAGGTCGTTTTTAGCAATGACTGCTCTGCGGCTCCTTTGTCATGAAAACCTGCAGCAAAAGTGGATAAAACTTGTCAGAAACCAGTTTGTACTTCAATGACAAGTGTATCTATGTATTTCGTTCCTAATCGCAGCAATTTTTCTAATGTTTGCTTTAAAGTAGAGCTATCTAACTCGCTTTTCAGCTTGGGTTAGATCAAGCCTTAAGTTAGCATGCTGGCATTTAATAGATTTGGACCAAATTCACACGTAATGGTGCGCAGTGGCCTTCAGCCTACGAGGGGTTTCAGACTCCCAGATGTACACGGAGCTGTTAAAGGCAATGTGGCAAGGAGCAGGCGTTTTACTGAGGTGAGTTGTGGAGCCATAATACTGTACGTGGTCCACTGGAGGATTTCCTGACCTACAGAATGAATTCCACTGGGTTATATTTTTTGCGCTGAGTGTTATCGTTTCATGTATTTTATGGCTAGAGCATGCTATTATCATCCTCTTGACTGACCTTTCAATTCATCATGGGTAGTAGGACTTACGTCATGATGCCCAAGCTGGGGCTGGACTAGAAAGACTTTTAAAAGATGTCTAGTGATAAGGATTTATCTTAGCCTTTAAAATAATTGCTGCAATGACTAACTCCATTATGAAATATTTATACTCTATTTTTGGCCTGAATTTTACTGTGGGATTTTTTTTGGATTCTTTGGATTTTCACTGGAAGACTGAGAACTCCTGTCTCACCAGTTGGCTGCCTCTGTGGGTTCTAGCCCACAATCAAGTCGCCCCAACATTTCTTTCCTGAGTTGATTGTAGCATGAACTTCCTTTCTATAAGCCAAGTTTTCCCATCACTCTAACCCTGTTCTCTGAACTGTCTCCAGTGTTTTGATGAGTGAATGCTAGGCCTGGTCACAGTATGCCAATAGCTGTCTTGCTGCTGCCAAATCCAGAAGTGATGTAATTTTCCCTTTGAAGTTGTATTTCCACTGTGTTGATGTGGGACTCTCATTAGTCCTCTTTGCCACAGCGTCACGCTGGGAGTCGCGCTCTGGGAGCAGTAAAACTGAGAAAGAGCATTTCCCTCTGCCATTCATTCTGTACGCCCACAAGGCCGGAGTTGTGGTCTGTCTCCGGTTTTTTAGGTCGCATAAACACATTAATTTCTTGATTTAGCAAAGCGTTCAGTGTTCCCTGTATCCCAGAAGGCATCCTATGGCATTGAGGACTTGCTATGTGGGTCCCCCTTTCCACCACCAGCTCACTTACCAGATAGGACCACAGGGTCTGGCACTAAGTGACGTGTGTCAGGCAAAGAGGTCAGAATAATTTTAGGGTGAGCAGCTATAGAGCAGGCAGTTGTGCAAGGTCTTGTGGGGTTTGCCCTTTGCAAAAAACATTGGAAGAAGCAAGGAATTGCGTTTTGAGTCGTGCCAACCTGAGCTCTGAGATGCTGGCAGGGAGCAACGTTGGCCAGGGGGTCGTGGGAAAGCACCACCAGGCATTGCTAGAGCGGTGGCTGGCGCGTGTTGTGGAGGTTACACACAGCTATTGTCAGCCAAGCCTGAAGTCTTACTCAGAAAGTTGATCTTCAGTCAAGAAACTCTTGTCTGAAGTGAATAGGCCCTTGATTAAGGACAGAACAGGCTTTCATTAAGACTTTCTTGGCTTATTCGCATTAGATGTGAACTTGTTATGCTTGCTGAAGTAAATATTGCATCCGCTGTGAATACTGGCTCGTACAACGCACAATAAGAGCCCTTATTCTGCAGCTTCTCATTCCGGGCAGAGTTTTGTTGTCTCTCTGGACTCTTGCTGGAGCCACAAGTTCTCCAAGTGAAGCCCTGCAGCCCGACAGCAAACAAAAGGAGATCGTCAAAGCCGCCTCAGAGCCACGCTCTGCACCCAGGGCCTGGGGAACAGCAGGGCCCACGAGCCAGCAGGACACACCAGCACCGGTGTAGTTTTGTCTGTAGCCTCATTGCTGAAGCAAAGAGGAGAGAAGTAAGCAGCAGCTTGTTTTGGTGCGAAGAGGCTGTGTAGGTGTACAGCCTGTACTTGCAGGTGACGGTGAAAGTGGCTTTTTCCACACTAAGTATGGCAGAAGACAGGCCCTGTTCTGCTGTACCCCAGGAACAAACACCTGAAGTGTCTGGCTCGTCGTAAGTGTGAGAGACTGAACAGACACAGGTACCAATCAGAACACGAAGGGCTCTGCTGTCAGTGTGAGTCTCCTCCCTGGGCCAGGAAGGCAGCTGGGGCGGGCCCAAGGTGGCTTCCTGCACCATGTGCTGGGCCGAAGAGGGGACAACTGCTCCTGGCTGGGGGAGAAGCTTGGGCGCAAAAGGGTCTGGGCGCTGCCTCCTCCTCTTTCACAGCCCCATGTTTGCTACAAGAGGTTAAGGGTTGTTATTGCTCCAGCTGGAGAAAGACCTTGGGTGTAATGAGACTTAAAAGAGCATGTTGACAGAGGCTAAAACTGCCCCCAGCGTGATGTTGGCCCTAACACTGCCTCTCTGCCCTGCAACTGCCATCCCGGCTCCTCCCTCCCTCCCTCCCTCCCCTGTCAGTCTCTACTGTCCTCTGCTAAAATACAGGATGAAGGCAGCACTAGGAAAACTGCAACAAACCACCACACTTATGCATGATCAGTAACTATATTCTAGTTTATTGACTGCAGTCAAGTTTTATTATGCCTCAAATAATTAAATACTGCAACTGTGACATTAAAAATACAGGCCAATTTACCAAAATAATTGTATTCTGAAGATTATGTACATATTATACATTTTACAGTATCATGTAAACTTTTTTTATACATAAGGTAAATCTGATTTGATAACTGGAAAACCCAAAATACTCACTGACAAAAATATTCCTATGAAACATAAGCACTGTGTCTGGGCCATTAAGGAAAATTGCAAAGAATGGAAACCAACTATAAAACATAATATAATTGCGTTAGTAGAAAAATGAATTAAATTACATTCATATAAAAAGCTAAACTAAAAACATTGCTATGCATCATTATTAAAAAAAGGGAAAAATCCCAAACCCTCTCCTTTTATATATTAACACCCACTTTCATGGGGAGCTACTGTGCGCCTCATTTCCAGCAATGGGGCATAGCCTAGGAAATCCAGATTCCCACTCTCCTTTTAACATATATTAAATAACTAGGGTCTGTACCAATACAAATATTGTATATATTCATGCACTGTGGTTATGTTCATAGTACCCTACCAAGGCACAGGTTTTGTGTCATTTCCCCCCCACCCCTTATATTTCGGCATGCAGTGCTAGAGAGGTTTGCTGTTCCAAAAAAACTCCTGCGGGATTTGTCTCTAGTCTGATTTTTCACACTAGGGGACACAAATCCTTCCAGCATAGACTTAAAAATAAATAAGTAAAAGGTAAAGGCCTTAGTTCAACATCTTGCACCAATCATGTCAACTCAGTTAAGGTACCTTACCCCTCGCTACAGTCTCCATAAAGCATGTCACTGAGGCAGCGTAATTATATTTCTCTGGTCAAATATTTTATATATTAACTAGGACAACAAAATTGTTCCTTCTGTAAATCTTCATTCGTGTGACAGCTGTAGTGTTTTGATTTGGCAAAACAGATCTTCAAGTCCAAATTGGTTTCCAGCTCCCATCTCACCTCAGCATAGCACCATTTGCATTACCTGCTATGTAGTGCATGTAATTGAAGTACCTAGGTCTGCTCGTTAAAATATATGCATAATTGAACAGTATATAAACAGCTGCCAAAATTAACAGCTGTTAACCTGGCTGTACTTTGAAGGCTTGTAAAACTTGCATATTTTATAACTGTTCTGCACCTATAAAAGGCCTGGTCCTGCAAAGAGCTAGGTATGTGCTTATCTTCAAGGATTTGAAGAATCTCATGAGATTATAATGGATGAAACTCCCCCCCAGGCCTCTGCGAGCGGCGCAGATCAGGCCTCAGATGGGCAGTGGGGCCGGCCCTTAGTCCTAAAAGTCGTGTCAAGGAAGACAAAGAGAGGTGGAGTGACTAATGGCGGCTGGGTTTAGGCACTAGGTGTATTCCCTCAGATGTTGAATGTACCTGAAACTAGGCCAGACATCTCAGACTTGGACAAGGTGAAAGTGTATTCCAAAATGGCCTTTCATAAAACATGCCCAGAATTACAAAAAATTAAACCTATATGATGTCTGTTTATGTACAGCTTTAATAGAAAAGAAATCCTAATCTAGAGTATCAAAATACAGTATTCATATAAACGTATGAGAGCATCTAATAGAAAAGTAAAAAGTGTAAAACAAACTTTTGTTTGGAAATTAAATATCCTAAAAAAGTTGTTGGGGTTTTCTTTAAAAAAACAAAACAAAACAGGAATTTGTGTGCTGAAAAAAAAAGAGGATTACATCTCCCCTCGTCTACGAGTTTTTGCTGCAACAGCTCTGCCTTCCTCCTCCTCCTCCTCTTCCTCCTCATAATTTTCTTCATGAACTTCTTTCTGATTGTTCTCTTCTTGCATTTCTTGCTCTTGATCTGCCCCTCTGTTATTCTTTTCATCAGCCTGATTGAAAAAAGTAATTAAACAGATTCAGTGCAACTGCCAGTTTCTTATAGTTTATTTTAGGGCAATGAGACGAAGTTAAGGAAAAGGAAAAATGACTGTGAGCTGGAGTTGTTAGAGCTGATGGACAGAAACAGGGAAAGATTTTCAAAGGCCTCCAGGCAGCAAGAAGGGATGTGGGGGTGGAAGGATGAGCAAAAGGATGTTGGGACAGCACAAAGTTTTAAGGTCTATGATCTAAAGCAAGCTACAATTATTATTATATAATGTCACTTTGACATGATCACAGTTACGTGAAGTGTTTAATCATGTCACCGAGTTTGTGGGTTTACACAGTACTTACATTTTCATCATTTTCACCATATGGCTCTTCAGCATTGCGTTCCAGTTCTCGTTTCTTCTCTTCAGTCAAATCTTCCTGGATCTACAAAGCACAGAGATGTTCTGTAGATTTTAATTTCCTTTAAAAAATTACCCTGTGGCATAAGCATATGCATTTTCACAGCTACACTTTTACAGAACAAAGATTCAAAAGAAAGGGAGGAGAGGGCAGAGAGAGGTTAAAGGAGGAAAAGAAACTGCAACTGCCCAATAATCAGGAAACTCGCTTTGAGAGCATTTTTAACTACAATTTTCAGAGACTCTCTCATCAGCAGCTAAAGCATTTGGACTTCCATTCCATGTTTTAACTTTACATATATATTATTTTCTCTTTGTCCTTCATAGTAAGTGTCATGACACAGCAGAGTCATTAGTGGCACTTCCACCCCAAGGAACTCCCAGAACTATTTCAGTTCTGCGAAGTGATGTAGGTGTTTAAGGGTAACTCTGTCCGTGCTTTCCCAGCAGTTGAGCGATCCATCCGCCAACTGCCCCTGGAAACTGCAAAAGAGCAAAGGGGGATTGGGAGCAAAGAATTATCTCTTCCAACTCTATCCTTGGAGAGAGGCAGCCCTGCTGAATCTGGTTTCCAGATGTTCACATCTTGATCTATCACTTCGATGCCAGCACTCTCCCTCACCTCCACATCCCTTTACAGTCAGGTGCAATTTGAAAGAGGCATGCTTTTGGAAGTAAACTTGATTTGCTTTTGGAGAATGCTGTTATATGTATCTGCTCCAAATGATGTCCTGCCAGCTGGGCAAGATGTTCCTGTAAGGCCATACAGCTCTCCCCCTGGAAAAAAAAGCTGTTTCACCTGGCTGGGAAGCACTTGCCACTCAGGGCTGCCACCCACCCCTGCCACACAGAGCAAGGATGAGACCTGCTGCTTTCCACGGGGCTCCCTCCCTCTAGCAGCTGCCATCACACTCTCCTGCTCAACAGCAACAACTGTCTTCCCAACATCAGTAGCAGTTCCTGTAAGCCAAAGAGGAGTTGCCAAAGGCCAACTATTTCCAGTTCCTAACGACCTGCTTTGATTTAAGTAACCTTATTCTGAACTGGTGAGCTCTAAGTGCATACCAGCTAATCTAGACAAAGCGTTCCCCATAAAAGAATAATGAGTAGCTGTTTCTATTGCTTTTTGTAAATCATTATGAATGAAGTAGAAAACAGCAATCGATTAGGTCTGCATTGAAGAACTGCAGGGCAGCTTATGCTAGCACATGCATAACGAGGACACCATTCAACAGACAAAGGAAAAAGTCCCTTCCCTTCCTTTTCTCCTCCAGTTCAAAGCAATGTGCCAACAGCTTCCTGACTGACTCCACAAATAGCCAGGGCTTACGTAACCTGGATTGCTTAGGAGAAGCACAGATAAATCAAAGTCAGAGCTAAAGAATAAGTAACCGGCCAAGGAAGCGGTTTGCTCAGAACAGCAGTGGGTGATTAGAGAGGCAAAGTTAATGAGGTTTTCAGTGACCTTCGGAAGGCTTGAGGTTTTCAGGAACTTTGTCTTACATTGTGAATGGCTTCATCTTTTCCATTATTGCACAATTAATACCGTGTTGCATGAAGACTAATGGATTGCAGCATATAAGCATGAGTAACACTAAATGTGTCCAGAAGTGGACAGCAGAGTAACGGCAAAGACTTCCTAGGTTTCATAAAGTCAAAGTGATTTGGGTTCATCTTACAGCTCTGAAAGATACCCACGCTGAATGTTAACGGAGAGGTGCTATGCCACCTGAGCCCACGTATGCCTTGTGTCCATTTCCTTACCTCCTCTTCTCCCTCTTCCTGGTATTGTTCATCCACATTATCTTCCTGCTGGTCAGGATTTCCTGCCATCTGCAGAAGGATCATGTAAAAATTCAGTTCTACGTGCATGCCTACTAACTTTAGAAGACTGAAGGTTAAAGCTTCTTGTTCTGGAACTAAAACTTTATGTAAAGCTAAAGTAACAAAAAATAGCATAAGAAGTTCATTAGCATTGATGATAGCCTAGCTACATGATTTAGAACTGCCCTAAATTAAAAAACAGATGACAGCAGAATGATTATAATAAAAATCCCTTCACAGAATAAAGCAAGGCTTGCTGTACTAAGCAGGAAGACAATGAAATATTCACACCATTAAAGACCAACACCATAAAAATACAGGTTCTCTCTGCCTAGAGGAGTTTACAGTTTCAACACGGTTGAAACACGCAGCATTCGCTGGAACGGCCGCAGAAGGAAAGCGACACCACTGCTTACAGCTGACTGAGCCCTGGTGGCACAGAAGCAGCCGAAGGGATTTGTGCAGGGACATGAGGATTGTATGAACGGGTGTTTCCTGCAGGGCCTGGTGTGAAGGTAAATACAGGGGCCTGAACTACAAGACTATAGAACCTTGCTGAGTGGAGCCAGTGACGAGAGACAGACCAGTGCAGCGCTAGGAGTAATTCCACACTTTTACCTGCACGTGTCATATATGGCTTAAAAGAGATCTTTAAAAATCAAAATTCAGTGTTCTCTCACCAAGCTGTGCCACACTGTCCTTAAAGAGGCCCTACAGACCTTCCTTTCCCTCTACTGACCACTAGGTGCTCTTCCATTCCTGGATGTCCTTGTTTCTGACTGGTTTGCTTGTGCTTTTCATTTTCATCTGGTAGATTTTCTTCTCTCTCTTGCTCAGCTTCCTCAAATTCATCTTCTCCCTGATTGTTGGGGTCATCAGCAGGATTCACATCTTCCATGGCTGCCTTCTGTAATTTCCAGAAGTGAATGTTAAATACGTATTTTTATCTCACAGTCAAATTTTGCTTCACTTGAAAGCTACCCTAGCATGAGCTACCTTAGAGCCAACTCCATACCCGCTGAAACCAGCTGGAATCTCTCGACAGGCCTCAGGGGTCACTAGACCAAACCCCAGCCACTACAGAAGTGTCTGTTCCTGAAAAAAAAGGTACTTCAGCGCTGAACCCAGACCTGCAGGATGGGTCTCTGTCTGCTAAAAACCACATTGAATCCGATGACTTATTTCACTTATTTCACACAGGCTGCTGAACTCCTTTTGTTTACTGACTATCTGACAACTGACAATGCCTGATAAGACCAGGTGAAGAGAGATAAGAGTTTAGATGGTCATGGCTCAAAAGAGCTGATGTGATCTTTCAGTACCAGTCTGTCCTGCAATATTGACCTTGTCTATAATAAAACAAAAGGAAGCAACACTCACTTTTCATCATACTCTGCTATTCAGAAAACGAGCATTTTCCTTCTACTTATCATTCAGTAAAAGCATTTCTGATACCTTTATAGCTGACACGTTAAAGATCCTTTAGAAATATTTACTATACACCTTAATTTGCTGAGGGGGAGGGGAGTAAAGATGATACGCTTGATGTTCCACAACACCAAATAAGATGGAACTTTGAGGGAAGGCACGGGACTGAATCTCCTGTATCCAGATCTCTGTGCAATCGATATCACGGCTGTGTTCAGTGCTAAGGTATGTCTGCTTTCAAGATCTCACACTTCTGTACTGACTCCAGCTGGTTTCAGTGGCTATCGAGTTGGCTCTTACCCTCTGAACTACCGATAGCATGAAAAATACCATCACCCCTCTTTCTGACTGACCACCAATGAGTTACTCCTATTATTTTTTTTTTAATCCAAATTTACCTGTTCAGGTCCCTGCTAAGTCCAAATCCTTTATTCCACCTAAAGCACAGATCAAAGGAATGTAGAAAAGCAACTTGCTTCCAACAAGGAAGCTTTTTTTGATTTCTTCCCAAATCAGTAAGGACAACTTTAAATAGATCTTAGATGTAGTTTTAAACTGTCAAACTTGTCTTCCTAGCAGACCTCTGGTTCATCTTATTTCTGTAACACGCAATTATGTCAGATGAGACTTCTGGGTTTTCACTTCAGTACCGATTGCAATCCATAGCATCTTAATTCATACTCACTGATTCATCAGCCTGCTGATTTTCTACTTGATGTTCTGGTTCTTGCTGTTCATTTGCATTATTTTGATCACCATCTTCACCTTCATCCTGGTGCTGGTTGTCACGTTCATAAGCTGACAAATTTTTGATATTATTATAGTATTACAGCAGTTTCTAATTAGCCTTTTTAAGAGTCTCCTTTATACTAGCTTCCATACATGCTTTTAGCAGTAGGCAGCCTTTACCTAAAGAGCTTACCCAAACATATAATGCTAATGGAATTGTTTTAGTGCTAGTAGGAAACCGACACTGACAGATTATATAATTTGAAGAGATCACACAAAATCACAGGCAGAGCCAGGAATGTAACCAAGATCCACAAAGCCCTATCCTAGTAGCTCAATCAAAAGGACACTGTTCCTTTCAGGAATGGGGATATTATCTTCAGTAATTCCTATATTTCACTCAGTCATTTCAGCCAGTGTTATCTGAGTTTCTGGTTTTAAATTGCAAGTTTATATTTCACTTGAATCCAAACTGGATATGAAATGAATATTAAAATCTCCCATGAAAGGCAGTACACAGGGAACCTGTGAACACGGTAGGGACATATATTTTATCTTACCTCCTTCCTCCTCCTGAATACCTTGCTGTTCTTCTCCTTGTACAATATCATGGTCCATGGTATCATAATGAGCCTGTTGGCTGAGAAAATTAAACACAAATACATCACTTCAGTTTCAAAAAAGTGTGGGTTTGCTTTAACAAACAAACCATCCTACTGCCTCTCTGCCTCTCCCAGCTCCTGTCAGAATGGGTTCCAGTTTAGCTTTCTATTACCTAATATTTTTTTCACACAACCTTTCCTGAAAGAAGATATACTTTATAGAACAAAGACTTTCTTGTCCTACTATACTAACTTCTGTTTTTCTATATTTATCAATGGGATCTGCCTTGTATTTTCCAAACTCCCAAGCTAGTATATGGCATAATCAAAGCACAAATACTATGAACTGGAAGCAAAGAACTTCTCAGATAAAGGGTCTGAAAGACAGACTACATGGATCAGTTATTTTGTTGAACAAGCAGTTTTAGCTTTCATCTTGAAAGGGGTTTACTTGTGTGGTTGCTCTTGCAGGACTGAATGTTTTGACTACCAATTTATGAAAGGCGCTCTCATACCCAAATCCTTTTAGAACATGGGTCAAGTTAATAATTGATATTTCAAAGTTTCAGCAAAGAAAATTCAATGAGCTTAAGATTCCAAAAACCAAAAAAATTGTCACTACAATTTTAAACTAAGCAGAAGCATAAGGAAATATGGCAGGGAGGGTGAAAAGCATGTAGAAGCTACAGTATCATGAATATAACTGCATTCACAATAACTTTATGACACCAACAGGGTGTTGGTTTCTCCCAAAATCATGATTTTGTCTCTACAATGCAAATAATGCTAGTCACTCTTGTCCAGAAAGTCCTCGTGGAATTACTTAGTCTCACATTTAAGAGGAACTTTAGCTTAGGTACTTAATGCACATCTGATACCAGAGCTCCTCAGTAGTACAAGATCCTAATTGCTGCTTAGCAGAACATAATTACTAATTTAAAGCAAGTTTTAAGACAAGGGCCGGAAGCCCCTAACCTCTCTCAAGACTGTGCGTGGCAGTGTGCACTCATTACTGCAGACTTCAGAGGCTTCCATAGTAAAAGGAAGAAAAAAGAAGGAAAAAAACCCTCAAAATACAATCAGATTTATCCTTGGAATGAAGAAGACGAGGCTCACTGAATTTAGTTTCTGGGCAGTCTAGGTTTATAGCATTAAACTACCCTCTTTTCAGAGGTGGTATGGTGGGAGCCATAAAACCTAGAGCACAGACCATGACAAGCTCACGTAAAAGAATTTAACCTCAGTCGGTTTTTATAGAGATTTTCTCCTTGTTCTGCCTGTTTCTGCAGCTGAAGCTCTTTTTCTTGAAGCTGCTGCTGTCGTAAAAGCTGTCCTCGCAGTCTCTGCTGGTGTAGCGATTCCTGATGTTCTCGTAGCTGATTGGCTTCCTCTGCTCTTTGGGCTGCAAGATGCTGCTGCTCTAGTTGTTGTTGATAAGCTGGCTTATGTCTGTTTGTTACAGCTTTTGTTGATGTTATCTGGCAAAGAAATGTGTTAGTCATAGATTAATCATAATTTCAATGATCAGAAGCAAGCATGCAGAGACCTGTGACGAGGGAAAATTATGCAGATGCTACATGCAATAGGCAGAATTACAGAAAAGTGATTTTAAGTTTTCTTGTCTCAGCTTAAAGTTTAATTTTTTTTTGAACACAGACTGGAAGTGTTGGGGTGTTTGTGAAAGACATGGGGAAGGAAGAAGAGATAATGGGCTGGGGGAAGCCATGTTTTTCTTACACACCAATAATAATAACATCTCCCCCCCCAACATATTACCGGTAAAAGAAGTTTTGATGGCTGACAATGTAGACAACAAATATGCTTCCATTGATTTAACTGGTAATTTCAGCAGGGGTTGCTTTGAGCCTTAAGTGAGACACTGCCCATTTTTTACAGTCAGCAGTAACTTTAACTCCAGTTTCCCAGCTTAACCTACTGCTGCTGTTCTAATCCACTGCACCTCCCCAACAACGGCTTCTCATCACACCGGAGTGACAGTTACTCTGCTAGGAGAGCAAGTGTTTGCAAAGCCTAACGTGAGATCAGTAACATGTATTTTCCACCGGAGATCCAATCTAGAATGTAAATCCAGGATTTGCTGGTTTTATTTAGAGCAAGACTTGCCATTGCTGCGCACTGATTTCCCCTGGCTATTTTAGTCACGTTCATCTTGCAGTTAAGATTTCCTATCAAATGACAGCGAGCATTTAGATGGAAATGTGTTTACAGAAGGTAGGTGAATCTGACAAGGAAGCACACTGCAATTTGCTGAGATGCATCAAATTAGTAAGACAGGACAGGTCTCCATCAAAGTGCTGAAGATAAGTCTCATTCTATCTTCTTCCCATCAGCTACCAACGGCCTTCAAATTTAAAGTAGGAGATGGGATTCAACCTGGCTGCTCTTTCTTTCTATCTGTTGCTTTTTATCAGCAGAATTAATGTTCATTAAGCTGCATTTGGCAAGCGCTGCAGTATGCGTGTGCTGAAGTTGAGCCTGAATCCTATGCATCTGAGTGCTTTGAATCCCAAATTTTCTATAAATATAACACTGATTTTACCTAGAAATAGGCGAGTGCAATACAGGGCCAGCAATGATAAGAGATGCCTCCATTTAAACAGCAAATCTGACCAATCCATAGAAAAGAGCTCCATACCTCTGAATGAAGGTGATCACCCAACATGTTGGTTTCTTCTTCTTTCTGTTCCTGTTTTTTCCATTCATGCTCTTCTGGTACTTGATCCTGTTCCTCTTCCAGGTGCTCAGGCTGACCCGCCTGCTCCATTTCTTCCTCTTCAAGTTCTTTTTTGCGTTCCTCTTCAACTTGATCAACACGTTGCTCATCATCCTCTCCAGCTTCTTGTTGCTCCTGAATATTTAGTTCTTTGGCATGCTGGCCCTCGTTAGCCCTTCTTCGCAGATGAAAAAGCTCAGCTCTGTCATCTTTTTCCTGGGTATTTATTTCTTCTCTCTCTTTTGGCTTCTCATTCTGAAAACATACACAAGATTATGTGTGCACAAGATATTACGGATTTTCTGTTTTCAAGAGAGCCAAGGACCAGAGATGGATGCCTTTATTCCAGCCTGCAGTAGTGAAGCTGTAGTCAGGAGAGCCAAATGGCTGCTCTGGAACAAGCCACCCTTCCTACCAGATGGTATCAATACCTGGTTCTTGGCTCTGGGCAGCTATGCAAGGTGTTGGACAGTTGCATCATAAAGTAGGTTAAACCTCATTTTATCTGAAGTGGAAAAATTACAATTACAAATACAATTCTGTATCTACAAAGGAAGCTTTGTATTTTTATTTCCTGTGGGTTCTGCTGGCCAAGAACTCTTGTAAAACAAAACCACAACTTTGCCTTTTTTTCTGTTTGAATATCAGATAGTGCACCATTTTTAAATATACTGACTTAAGGGTGCCACTGAATCTTATAAAACACGTGAAGAGGCAATTTTCTTCAGAACTTGTTAAAGCTTTTCTGTAATACATGAGATATCTAAAATTTTAGAGACCACTTACTATTCAAAAAAATAAGATTTTTAGCAACTTCTTAAAACAGCTTGCATAAAACAGTTTTAAGTGCATTTACAGCCCTGTGAGAAAAGGTCATCATGAATAGATTTTTCTACTACTCTGTAAGATTAAACTGTTTCTTACTACTTTACTCCAGAACTGACGAACACATACAATTAAACATATGCTTCCAATGGAAGTTAAGCACGTCGCTAGTATTTTGCTGAATAAGAACCACTTCCTGTAGTGTCTGTAGCCAGTCAATACTTTATACCTCCTTATGCTCCTCAGCCACAGCGTCGTGGTGCATCGGGAAGTCACTGCGGGGAGATGGTGCTCGCACCTCTGATTGCTCATTTGGTTGTTCCAACTTATCAGGCTGTCGGAAACTTGGCATTTTGTTGAGCGTGTCCTTCAGCTGTTTGTATTCCTCCACCTGGGACTAAAGTCAACACATTAATGTTCAAATCAATTTCTTAATAAAACATAGTCACCTTGGAGTAAACTTGCTGGCATGACACATGGTAGAAAGACTCAATATTCACATTAGAGCAAATACCAGGGAGGAGAAGGGACAGGAGATTTTAAAATTGGTTGTTTCCACACACTAGATAACATTGATTCATCATGATCTTTTCAGCCAAAGTGCACATGCATACAAAATATATTAGAAAAATCTCCGTGGGACAAAGACAAAGATTTGTTTTCTTCATGCCAAGCAGGAGAATTGTCAAAAGGGGATGATGCAGTTTTCCTGGCAGACTAAAGCGAGGAAAATAGAGAGAACCACAACTTCTCCTTTACTGGCAGAAGGAAGTGCAGTTCTTTCAGCAACAGTAGTTTTAAAGTATATATATATGTCATGAAAATGCCAAATCCTCCACGTTTAGACAGGTGTTATACAAGACAACAGTGAACGTACAGAACGGAGGCAAAGAAAGTCACAGAACACCACTGGTGAAGAACAAGGGGGAAAAAAGGAAGAAAAAGAAGAGAAAATGTAAATTTCTAAAGTCTTCCTGAAATGCAACAGTACAATGTTGTAATTTGATTTGCTATTTAACTTTGTACAATATCAGGATACTTTCAAAGAGCTTTAAAGCCCAGTATGTGCACATCCAGACTGGCTGGTACACCAGTCCCTGTCTATACACAGCAGATGTACAAGAAAGATTATCTTGTAAAGTAAAATTTTTGAGATGGGCAGGATTTATAAAAGCTGGCCAGCTGCATAAACAAAAGGTGGTGCCCCACAAGAGGGTTTCTCTGTTGCTCCAGGGGAGGTGGTGGGTATGATTACTACCCATTTTGAAGTCAGAGGTGCATTTCATAATCCTTTTTGAAATTCAGGTTAAAAGCTGGCTACAGTTTCCACTCGGTGACTGTGTATGTCACTTGGTGTGTTATGTGGTATCATAGCAATCAATAGTACAGCAGACAGGCATGATGCATTGATGTACAATGCATAATACTCATACAAAACAATATCCACAGTGCTACAGATTGACATGATGCAATGCATAACAGCTCCGAAGCCAGACGCACCTCGAAGCATCTTCAAAAGACTATGGCATCCATTAAAACAGACGGGCCTAAAAGCAAAGCAGAATGCACAGTAATTACTCTTGTCATTCCAGAGGGATACTTCTGCTTCCTGATTAACTGCTGGAGAGTCCAATAAGAAATTTTACAAGGAAAAAATAGTATTTACTTAATATAGGACTAATAAGCAGGCGTCTGAATTTTTTTTCCCCACTCACTGACCATGCAGACAGACTAATACACTAGGATATTTAAAAAGTGCACGTCCAGATCAGAATTCAAGTACTCCATTCTGCTGCATGAGTCACTAAGCTGAACATTGTGATTCCAGGCCATAGCTTCAAAGGTATTAATACTGGCAGAAAGACAGGGTTTATAAAAATATATAATGAATCTGTCTGGCTGTTTGAGCTATGGAAAAGCACAAAGATTACAATGCCTTAAAGATTCAGGTCACAAATTCATTAGTGCAGTATTGACTACTGATATTTAATGTCTAGAATACACTTAGAAATAGAGGGGTCATTTATCGAGCTGTGTTTCTAAGCAGGAATCCCTTGTGAACTTTCTGCAGCTGGTTTATAGGAGAAACTACAGAACTGTGCTAAATACCTTCTGTTCTGAAAGAATGTGCAAAGCCTTGTCTTGAAGGAGAGGTTCTCCATCTGATAAATGCCACATTCTGATTGCAGATAGAAAGGCTTTGTGTGACACAGGTTTTCTAATTAAAGAACTGAATCAAAGCCAGGAGAAGTATATGGAGCTTCCCTTTGGATTTGGTGAACCTTAAATCAGACCCTACATCTGCCCTTGTGGAATTTCAGATGTTAGCAAATACATACTAAGTAGCTAACGTGGCCAGTGGGAAAAGAGCTTAAAATTATCTGCCAGGATACTTTAGTAGTGGAAATTAAGAGTCTTCATATATTTAGTCTGTGAGGGACTTTCCTGGTCTTTCCCTATTTTTTTTAATATCTACACGTACTGACATGCACAACAAGCAGAACTGGGAGGAAAAAAAAAAATCCAATGCTTTTAATACTGCTAATGATTTTGTGGACCGTGAAAATACTTAAATGAAGAAAATTAGTCAGGAATAAAAATAACTTCGCACTGCCTCATTGCCTTTCCCTCTGATCTTTCACCAATAGTCTTCCTCTGCTCTAACATTACTCCTGCTTTCAGATTCCCTGTGGCCTACACAGCTTGTACTGGCACAGCTGACTGAATCTGCAATAATCTAGCAAAGTTTACACTTCATGGATAGTTCACTTGAAAATGACGTTTTAAGAAAGGTAATGCTTGTTTTTTAAATAATATGAGTTCCACCTGGAGTTTATATTCCTCCATATATACTCTACCTCTGTTGCACTGATGCATATAGCCTTATAAACCTTCCTGTCATACACAAAAAGAGATTTTAGACTATTCCAGCATCTTTATAAGTGATACATGTGAATGTCAGAGTGTGGGATGTTAAACTAATAGGAGTTCTATCAGAGAAGACAGAGAAAGGTATTTGACAGCTCTCACGGAAGCAGAGATACTCTTCTGATCAGTAATACATGCATCCTTGGGCCTGTAATACAGCTTTTTATTTTCCAACAGCCCTATGATTTGTGGCAGCTTCTTCTGAAGATCAACCCTTTAACTCATGCATTTCCCTGCAGTGTGCAGCGTGGTGCTAACTGCGAATTCCCCATGCGAAAGGCTCCATGCATAACAGGACAGTCAGCTGAACTAGGAGAAACAAGTTTCAGGAAGGTTAGAGCTGGTAGAAGCTGCTTTCCTTTCTGACCTGTGCAGCAGCTAGTGCACTCTTGTGGTCTTCCAATGTCACTACAAGCTGGTTGTGTTGGGAGAGTAAGTTCTTATGCTGTTGCTACACAAAAAGAAGAACGTTACATGTTTCACATAAAGTTCATTCTCAAGGTAAATTACGTAGCCTGGGGGATTTTGAACTAGGAAGATAATTCAGTTTATTTCGAAAAGCAAATCCTGAGTTGGAATGACAGCATTTATTTATTTAACACGGAATGCATATTAAACAGAGAAAGCAAGCACACCAGGAAAGAAAATTTGGAGGCCAGGATTTGTGTAACTAAAGATTAGAAGTTGGAGTAGATGTTGATGAACGTTTAAAAAACAATAGAGCTGAAAAACATTGATTTCAGCAAACTTAGTTTGCCAAAACACAATTCTTAACTTGCAAAATCAAATTTCTAATTCCAATTTGTAAACTAAATACTTCTCTTCCTTATTTTTTTAAAAAATTAGCATGTACCTAAAGTGCAAGTGGCAAAAGACAAGAAATCTAGTTCAGCCATATTCCTCTCCTTTTTGCCACATAACAGAAATTACAAGTCTTTAGCATAGCCCATTTCTGGCTTGTTAAAACTTGGGAAAATTTTTCTTTTTCCTAATGGTCTTGAAAGTTCTCCTCAAAACAAAACCTACCTTGACATCTTGTAGCTGGGTGTGAATGTCTTGGTGAGCTTTTCTCAACTGTCGGTTCTCTTCCCGTAAGTTATACAGGGATTCTGTTTAAAAGAAATGGCATACAGAATTTAAACCCAGTCAGATTTATAATAGTAGATTAAGCACCAAAATTAAGACTATAACACAAACTACATAAAATCCTACGTAACTGCTATAGTAAAAACGGATTAGAGTAATTATATGGTTTATTTACGTTACATCTCTCCCCTGTCCTATAAAAAGCTTTACATTTTCAAGCAGAAAATTGTAAAATTTGGTTAAATCTTATATTAGCACAACCAGTCTGCAACTGGAATTAGGCGTTGCTGTTCGTGCTGGGGACTGCAGACAGCAAAATTCACTACGGTAATCTGAATCTTTAAAAGGCAGGGAGGAAGCCACTCTCCTCTCTTCCCCCACATCGCATCTGGCGAGTGAGAATTTTATGTCGTAGGACTAAGCTATTCTTTTGGAAGAGGTGCCCAGATGGGAGCATACATAAAAAGCTTTACATTCTGGGTCCAGGGAGAGGGGCTTCTCTTCCCACTTCTTACATTATATTGATGTGGAATATTGCAAGCAGACACAGGCAAGCTCTTCCCACACTTCAAGCTGCTAGGCTGCAATCCAGAGCTAGCTGTATGACTTCACTGCTGTGGTGCCAAGGCAGAACTAATAAACACAGCCTCTGCCTGCAAAATACTGTGCAGACAAAACTGCAGACAGCTCCAAAACTATCTCATGTGTTAGTGACACATGGCAGAAAGTGGCTGAAGGCCCTTGATGGGGAAAGCCTCATCCTTTTGTTCTATGCAATTGTGTAATTAGGACCATGAAGATGCTCAGGGGGCTGGAGCATCTCCCCTGTGAGGACAGGCTGAGAGAGTTGGGGGGCTTCAGCCTGGAGAAGAGAAGGCTCCGGGGAGACCTTAGAGCGACCTCCCAGGACTGAAAGGGGCTACAGGAAAGCTGGGGAGGGACTCTTGATCAGGGGGGGTAGGGATAGGATGAGGGGTAATGGTTTTAAACTGACAGAGGGTGGATTTAGATTAGATCTAAGGAAGAAATTCTTCCCTGTGAGGATGGTGAGGCCCTGGCACAGGTTGCCCAGAGAAGCTGTGGCTGCCCCCTCCCTGGAAGCGTTCAAGGCCAGGTTGGACAGGGCTTTGGGCAACCTGGGCTAGTGGAAGGTGTCCCTGCCCATGGCAGGGGGTTGGGACTAGGTGGGCTTTAAGGTCCCTTCCAACCCAATCCATCCTGTGATTCTGTGACTGGAGAGGTCTGCAAACTGTGAAGAATCTCTTTAATAGGAAACCGGATGCCAAGAGTAAAAAATGAATACTTCGTCATCCAAGTATACAGGTGCAACAGGTTTTAGAGAAGCTGATGCATATGAGAAAATGAGGTCTAAACTGTATGTAAAGTCACTTCATAAAGAAGCACAATTAAATATCTGATAGAAGTGACAAACAGATTACTCCTTTTTTGTAAATGAGAGGCAAAGAGGCAAATCTATTTTTCCAGGTTTACACAAGTCATAGAACTAAAAATGAAAGACTGGATAAACCATCCTCTGACACTTGATGGGGTTTTAAGTGCTGTGTTTCTCACTACTTCTCTAATCTAGATAGAAACACGAAGCACACATGAATTCAGAAAGAGGCTACAGAAAATCATCAAGAAAATGTAACTTATCAGGAGGGATAAGACGTATGAATGACCTGTTAGTGAGAGCACAAACAATGCCTTTCTGTCTCGCATCACACAGAGCACAATGATAAATATACATTTTAATATGGGCACCCAGATATAGGTTGCATATACCCTTCAGCTTAGAGATCTCCTGTTCTTTTTCCTGCTGCAGTTGTAAGTATCGCTCCTTGTGATCACTGAACGTTCTGCTAAACTCTTCTCCTTGTTTTCGGTGATCTTCCTCAAGGTCTGCATGCTGTTTCTTTAGTTCTTCATGTTGACTCTGCAAATACCAAATTGGACACTGGAACAGTTCTGTATCTGCATATCTGGCTAATATTGTCTTTGGCAATTTGTTAAATAAGTCCAGATGAATAGGAAGCATTCATAACAAGAAGTTTATTATTCAAAGCATGCATATTGCAGCTCCTTTCAAACACAAAATGATCTCTGTGATGAGCAGTCTCCTGTTCTAGGGCTACGTCACCTCACCCTGCACTTGCACTGTCCCGTTGGGAGCTGCTGTATGTGTCTAAGAAATTCCTTACATGCCAAGCTATGTAAAGTCTGATAAGTTGGCATTCCATACAAGCAATTGCATTTGATAAGATTAAATTACCCACTGGAAAGCCTGACTAGGAAAAACTGCAGTAAATCATCTTTTAGCAGTACTGTTGCAAGAGGAAGGCACCGTCAATGTACTGACGTTCTGGAGCGAATTACCAGAAGCCAGTGAGGCCACATCTCCCTGGCACAGCAGAATACCAGTATCCTGTGAAACTGATGGTATCCCAGCCACCTACCTTCAACATCTGGTGTTGTACACTCAGTGCACTGTATCGGCTATTTGAGTCTTGCTGTAAAACGAAAGCGCTAGTGTTAAACACAACAATACTGTCATTCCTCTAACCTCTGTACATGCAGTTATTCAGGAGTCCAAGCCCAGGGACATAACTCCCCAGGAGACAAATTAATCTCTCAACCTGCTTTGGGACACAGCAAGCGTATATACTTTGCACTTACTGCAGCAACAATGTGTTTTAACTTAGGTTACTCAGCTCACAAACTGCTCCCCAGTTTCAACATGAAGTAGCCATAAAATCCTAATCTACTCACTTTTTATAAAGAGTTCTCTACAGGTCTCTGGGTCCTTTGCCAGATACAGCTTTCCTTCTAGCACTCGGTATATAAAACAAAGTTTCTTGATGTTTTTATACCTTCCAGTTCAAAGACCATGTGTTACAAAGTTGTCACTGCCCTTTTCCCTGTGGACTAAGCTACAAAAAGGTTTCTAATGCCTTATTATTCCCCTCCTCCCCTTAAAAATGGCAACATTACGTTTGAACTACCATAATATACACAGGCGGGTATTTTCTAAATTAATTTTCTGGAAAGCTATGAGGATCTCCTGTTACAGCTCAAATAATTAGGAACTGCAATGCACTTACACATGCAGAGTAGAAATTGAATAAACGAGCACTCTTTCAATTAGTATTTTGAGAGACCTCTTTGAACAGTTATAATTGCAAAGCATTTCCTTTTTGTTGCAACTCAAATAGCATCAACTATTAAAAACTTGTACTATGAATGATGACTTACCCTTCCTTTATTTAGTGTTTCCTGTGCTTCTAGTTTATAAACAAGAAAATCTACAACATAAAAGGGAAAATACCGATGAAGAAAACAGGAGGATTGGAATCTGTACTTAAATAACATAACTGTGTACTTAAATAACATAACTGTTGCATACATAAATTCTCTTAAGAGCCAAATACTTAGGAAGTTGTAATTTTCCAAAAGATCTTCAAAAAACTACAGAAAATTTAACAAAATGCTCAAATTTGACAAAACATTTTCATTAAAAAGTTTCATATCTTAGTGTGAGATATAGGGGGTACAGGCTGAAGACTACAGATGGTTAATTAAATCTCAGTAGAGGCCCAGTAGCATCATTCAAAAGGAAAAGGACATTTGTAAGTTGCATATTCTTGTATTAGGATAAAAAAAAAAAAAAATGTACTTTAAGAAGCATGAAAGTCTAGACTAAGTTTAAATAAAACAAAAGTTTCCCCTTTTGTTCCTTGATCCCCTATTTCCCCTTTTGTTCCTTGATCCCCTTTTCAGGATTTAAAAATGCCAACTCACCTTTGCATAGCAATAAGACAGCTCTACACTAGATGGCACCAGAAAGCTATCAAGAGCTGCATGATAAAAATAGTTTCTTACACGTTCTTAATCTTTGCTAAAGTAGTTTTAATCCAGCGGCTGAGTCCTCAGTTTTAGGAGGAATACAGGCTTTACTCTGAATATTGTAGTTAATTTAAAACAATAAAAACCGTGGAGGAAACTCAGAGTATTGCATTCTGCTGAAGTTTCATGGAGGGCAGGTGTGCAAGAAATACAACGTGTGCCAACATTTCCCCCTGACACGCACCTAGAACTTAACTTTTAATCAGAAAAAAGTATGTAAGCATGTGTTTACCCTTAAGCATGTGTAAAAGTACTGATTCAGAGTCTAATTTCACATTGGCAGAACGCAGGAAAATATCCCAAGTTTTTGGTACATGTTAAATTTTCAGCACACTGGAACAGAATTTACACATGCCCATAATCCACATATGTATTAGGTTTATGTACATCAATATACACATATTCACTGTGTATAATATGCCATGTTGCAGCGATCTGTAAATGGTACTAAAAAGGTGATTACTTTTAAAAAAGATTAGATTAAAAAAAAATAAATAAAAAAGTAAATTGAAAAGATGTACCAAAAATACCACCACAGATCTGCCAAGGTGGTCCTGCTAATGCGTTATATATTGGTAACTCATTTATAATTGAACAAGATACATCTGAAGTTACTTTCTAAAACAATCAAGTTATTTTAAATGTCAAAGGGAAAAGAATATTATTACCTTCTTTCGCTTTCTTATGTTCAAGCCTTTCCTTTTGTAATGACTTTTCTAATCTTGACCTGTGCTCATATACAACTGAAAAGAGAAATTTTGTACACAATTCATTTTAAAAGTAATATTACAAAAAACACCATCCACCCCCAGCACACCTAGAGAGCACTGGCACAAAACGTACCAGAAAAATGCAAGTGGAATGAGGTCATAGGATAAAGGACTGTTTGTATCATTTGGGACAGTAACTTTTTTTCTTTTTTCTATGCTTTATTGATCCTGAATTCTGGGCTATTTCCATTGCATAAGCATAGAATGGGATAACCGTTTAAGTGCTTATGGAGACAGTGAGCTATGGTGGATCTACGTGAATGCTACCAAATCCTCTTTCCCTATTAGGTGTGCGGGTACACGTTTCCCCATGCTTTCATTCTCTCCTGCCTTGTTTGTAAAGAGACAAGGAAGTAAAGCAGGACAACCTCCCTGCCAGAGTAAATCCTTGCAGCAAACACACTGTCACAAGGAGGGAAGAGAGATGCACAAGAGCAGGACAGCTTAAAAAGGGGCAGCACTGCACTGTAAGACATGGAGAACCTGAGATCCATTCCTAAATTCTTCCAAAAACTTGGACAACTCAGTCTTCTGTGACCTTCTTTTTTGTAAAGCCTGGATAACAGTATCCTTTACACCACAGCACTGCTGAAGACCCCCAGCTCGCACAATTAAATACTTAGGTATAATGTCCTACACTTCTACGTAAGCATGTGCTGACAGCGAGTATACATACAGTAAAGCAGCCTGTACTTGCAATAGCCATATAATCTGAGGAGGATTTGGGGGGTTTTGAGGGGTTTTTCACCCCCCAGTTACACAGATAAGGCAGGAAGGACAAAAGAAATCATCTGAAGGGCTAGGAGAGTGGAAGTATAAAGCTAAACCAGATGCTTCTCTGTAAGGCTAGGGCAGGGAGTGCTCATCAGGAATCAAGTGTTCAGTTTGAGAGAAAAACTTAAGTCTTCACCGATTTTTAAATCCACTTATGCATTTCCGTTAATTGAGTCAAAATACCCACACGGTAGTCTAGAAATGAATGAAGTGTTTTGCATACAGCGTTTGCATACAGCAACAAGCTGAGGTTTTAGGGGCACCACTCATAGTACAACCCACAACATCCTCAGCAGACCAGGTAACAGTAGTCATACAGTGTGTCACTGTCCCCTCCAGCGGGGTCACTGACTACAAAAAATGCACGTGGGTTTTTGGAAAGATGCTCTGATATCTTTGCCAAATTCTACAAGCCCTTTGAGCTGACACTGCTACCAGAAGAGGTGGTTCTGCTGCTTGTTCTTGTACTGTCCCTCCCTTTGCTCTCGCTGCCGTGGGTGATGGGACAGCAGGACCTAGCAGTGGGGGACAGGGCATGTAACAGTTTCTCTGGTGGCAGTGCTGGCTTGTACAGTTTTTAAGAGAGCAGCAGCAATGACTGGCAGTGACCTGGAATGCTGGGTGGCATGGCATGGGACAGACTGCTCCAGGTTTGATCACAGAAGGCAGAGACGATCTTATTTTTAGATTTTTTTAATAGTATGACAACTACTCTTGATCATATCAATGGTCCAACAGACCAACCGTGCCATCTCTCAGGCCCTGACAAGAGTAGACACCCAATACAGAATACACAGAGTGAGCTTACAGTGTTTCCTTGGCACTGTCTCCCAGCATTTTATGACTCTCAAAGACTGTCCGAGGCAACCACGGGTCCTTTGAGTACACCACTCCAAAATGGATTTTACTTTCAAGAGTTTGTCTAATTGTTGTATCCATGTGTATTTAGGATATCCAATATCCTCTGGCACAGAGTCCCACCACTTAGCTGCCAGTAAAGCAGCATTTCATTCAGCTTGTGTTTTGAACATCTAGTTTCCAATGCAATGGGGCACATCAGGACCTATTTACCCTTTCCTCACCACTCACTAGACTGAAGGATCATTATCTGAAATAGCCTACCAAGTTTGCAGCAAAGCTATTAATTAAAACTCCTGCAAATGTACAATTATATTTGTTCAAGCTCAGTTTAACACAAGGGTCTTTCACCATCCAAGATTGTATTTGCACTCTTTTAAAGAGTTATTAATTTGTGTTAATGGGATGTGTGATATTTCCTTCAAAACTAGGAAACTCATTTTCTGAGAAATAAACCATTGGTGAACATAAGTCTTCAACAGGAAGCATCAAATAAAGATTTATATCTTGGCAGCCACAGAAAACTCTTCTTGCACCTTAAAATACGTTCTTAATTCCACCAAGGTGCATTCTGCAGGCTCTTTAGCTACTGGCTTATCTACAAGTGTGTACATTTTGGCTTAGAAGCTGGATTGCTAATCAATCCTTGTCATCTATCTCTACTTTGCTATTTATCTTCTAAAGTCAAGGGCATCAGTCAAGATGAACTAATGTACCAACATCCTCTGCAACAAAACAAGCATGTAATGAATATTCACAAAGTCACCAGCAAGTAAACTTTCAGGGGAGGAAAAAAAAAAAAAAAAAATTGCAGCACTACAGTAATGGTTTTATCTAGGCACTGAAGACTGCAAATGCTGAATTACATTGCAAAAGGAACCGTGGTTGTAGCATAGCAACTCAGGAGAGAAATTAAAATCCATAATGGGTTTCCCCTCCCATACAATCAGGGGTGGAAATAGGCTTTTTGGCAAACAGACTAAACCACAAACGGATTCAGAGGTAACATTTTTCCATTCTGCTTTTGTCTGCAAGCGTACCTTCCTCAGCCTCTCCTAGTGTTTTAACAAGTGGGGGGGGAAACCCTGCACAACAAGCCCCTAGTAAGGACAGGAAGAAAGGAGAAAGATAATGGAATGGTTTGGGTTTTAGGGACCACTGTGCTCTGTACCTTTCACAGCTAATTGCATCTCTGCTGAGCTTTGGCTTTCCTGTCTTCACCCTGCACTTTCAAGCAACATGTCTACACCCCTCCCAGGTGCATCCTCACTGCTACCTTCTGTGTGCTAACCTTTGCAATACTGGAGCAAAGTCAGCAAGGTCTTAAAATAGCCGTTCAAATGGCCAAAAATGGTTAAGAAAAACTTCCTCCTACACCTCTCCTCGTCTAGTTCATTTACTGGTTGGTTCAGCAATGTTTTTCTCTGATAAAAGTTCCTAATGTGCAACGTAACAAAGATTTTGATTAATTATTAAGAAAGCATAGCTTCTATATTTTCTCACTTGCTCTTTTGGGGAGTAGGTTGCAGGTCAGATTTTGTAAGTATGTATATAGGAGTTTATCTCCTATAAATGTAAATTATTCCCACCAGTTGGGAACTTCCTAGGCAAGCAGAGTCCAAACTACAAGGCTCTTGTTACTACAGCAGGAGATTTCTCCCTCTTCACTACCAGCCTGGATATAAGATGTCTGAGCAAGAATCTCAAAGAAATAAATACATTGAAAAACATCTTTTCTATTATAGGTTTTCCAGCTGGGGGGTGGAACCTGTATAAGGAATCTGACAAATTCCTACTGGTGTGATGCACTGACAGGGCACTTCACAAATAATTTTTTCCTAGGGTAAGTTCTTAATTTTGTATTGATCTTTCCACAAATAACTGAACTTTGTTGCTCTGTCACATTTATTAGTATGGTACAAAAAAGGGGAAAAACATTGTCATCGAATGGCTAATATGCACTATTTAAAGCTGGAATAACTGAAGGTATCAGTTTAATTCTTTAAGTTATCTACATAACATAACCTACATGAATGAACAAAGATCAATATAAACTCACAGAGAGGTGATCCAGCCTCATAGAACAGAGCCCAGAAACAGAACTGGTAACATCACAGCTGGTTAAAACACCTTTTGACTTCAACAAGGAAATATTTAACAGTTCTTGAATTGAGCCCAATTAAATCAAATCCTTGATTTAAGTTTTTCTCATACAGAAAAGAAAGTGGAGAATAAGGGGGGGTGTGCAGTGCTCTATAGGTTCTCAGAAGATTACACCACTGTGACCATTGCTGAACGTTAATTGCAACACAGGAGTCAAGCAATGTGATGAAAGCAAGCTTATTTAACAGTCATGGTTATTTCTCTTATCTTTGCTTTGCACCCCTAAGCAGTAAAACTATTATTAAGGCAAATAAGCCATTATTGTATATTTAAAAGAAAATATTTCCAATTTTACATTACCAGCAATTTTGCAACTGTGTTACTTTGGTATTTTGGTCTATCAGAAGCACAATTCCAGAGTCAAAAATACCCCAGCTCCCACCATCTTACATACTGGAAAATTAAGATTACACTGGGATTTAAATATACACGATGCAAGAAATTTCATTCATTTCAGTGTTATTGTTTCTTATGCTATTCTGCAATCTTCCTCTGAGCTTACAGTGATACCTTTCGTTTAAAACCGGCAGATTTCAGTAGTCTTGGTAACATTCAATATTATTTTCTCTCAGACTGTGGCAGAGTTGAACTGAACCAGCAGTGTGTGGTGAGCCTCACTGACACTTTTCTAGTAACACTATGAAGGTCTGTAGAACATAGACTTGTTAGAAAAATTGTTAAATTTCCAATTCTTGTCACTGCAAATAGAACCATTTAAAATGTGAACCCATGCAAATAGCTTTTCTGCTGAGAGTAAAGCATTTCCATGAGCCAAGGAAGAATCCCTTTAGTACAGCATGTAGGACAGATTTTCTAGTCTAATGACAATAATTAAAATTTTGATCTCAGAAGATATTTCTTGACTCGTCTGATGCTAACGTTTTATGCTAGAGAACACATTAGTCATACAGCAAGACCTGCTCTCCAAGCTTCCAGCTCTGTATTTAAGTCAGTAAATCTGGCTTCAAACAAGGAGATCCACTATTTCACCACTGATAATCTTATCAGAAAGAGATTATCAAACTGTGGGCAGCTCCTGAACAAGTATCAGGATTCCCCACCAGTTACTACCCATACAGGTCACAGTATGCACTCCATTTATTTCAAAGACTCTCAACTGAGAGTTTAGCAATAAATGGATATTCCAGCGACATTGCAAACATCTAAGGAACAGTGGAAGTATTCCCACAATAAAGACTAAGAAAACTGTGTTTTAAGTATGGTGCAAGAAAGCAGCATTACAGAAACCATGTATTTACTATACATTGAACAAAACATTGAAGGCATTTCATGTATTACGCCCTTGAAGTTTTCTGTTTTGAATTTATACAAAAAGGATGCAAATAGAAGCCCAGATAATGTGAAACTGATTTTGTGTGAAAAGTGAGCATTGTTCTGTCTTAATTATGGAACAATTTGCATACAGGCAGAGATGGACTGCTCTCATTTTGCTCACTGGAAACCACAACCAGCACTGCATACAGTATGACAATTTACTTTAAAAGAAACTCCTACACTTTTCAATTTACTCACAAGAAGAATGATCAAGTAATAGCTTTGTCAAATTACAGCCAGTCACTGCAAAAGAGCAGAATTCCTCCTAGCAAACTAAACCACGCATCGGCAGTTGTGCTTAAAAATAACCACTGCTTTGACTTAATTCTGTAGTAATTTACATTGCTCAGTTATTAATAATTTTAAGAAATTTGTATTTATTATCTGGATCTTCATATTCAGAGGTTTTGTAGCTTCTGTCATAGACCTACCACTGATTTCAACTGCACGATGAGAAAACATAACATCTACTGCTTTCAAAGATCCTGCACCAAAAATAACCTATCAACTAAAGTAAACCTGTGCCTCTGATTTAGTCAGTACTCCAACAAGAAACTAGAACTGGAGAATGGGACTTGAGCAATTTATGGAGTTTTGGGTGTGACTAGCTTGAGCGCAGGCAGATAGCTGTACGCCAGCGATGTCCTGCACCGTGCTCCCGACGCAGAGTGGTTCTACACAAACGATACACCACTGCTACTAAAACAGCTCCACACAGAGCTGTGGATGGAGACTGACCAAGTGCCTGTGCTTAGGTCAAAGTTTAGCGGTAAGTCAGATAAGATCTACCCAAAGATAGCAGAGAACTGACTACATGCATTTTTATATAACATTTTCCATCTTGGAACATGGATTTTCTTCTGGGTAAGTTGGAATAGATCTGAAAACCCAAATAATAGTTTGGGAATTACCTGTATCCTGGTAGCTGACATGACACTGAGCGCTGGGAATCCATTCAAGCTCACAGGTGACTCCTTAACTAGAGCTGTGAGACTCCTGCTTTTGGCTCTACAAACTCCAACTCAGTCCCTGGTGTCTTGCCCAGGACAAGAATTATCACTGATGCTCTCTACGAAACTTGCCTTCTATCAAGGGGTTTTCCCAGACTAACATTGCAGAGCTTGATAACAGATTAGACAAGGTATCAGAACTCATCATGACAGAACTTCAAGAAGACTCTGGAATGTGTGGAGAGATCAGATAAGCATGTAGGAAAATTCATATGCTTATCAAACCGTCAGCTTTGCATCCGCAAAAAAGAAAGGAGGAAATCTGAAGCACAATGTGAAGAAGTGTTGCAGATCTTTAAATTTTTGCTTTGACTGCAGTTCTGGAAATGGGGGAATGCTGGGGAATGTCACACTAATGCAGTTCACCCCAGAAACACATGCTTATATTTATAGGAAATAGTTGTGGCCTCTATTCAATTATAAGGATGACATGAAAATTTATTTCTAAACTGGAGTGAACATCTACATTTAATAGAATCCTTTTACTCCACGCTGCCTCATGTACTCCCTTTCTTAGAAAGTCAATAACACCTCTAGGAAACAACAGATTTAAAAACAAATTGCAATATATGTTGGGATATAGGGAGGTATTTATCATATTGAAGAAGTAAACTGAAATAGCTGCTGCTAAAAAGAAAAGTTTGAGAAGGGATATTAAATGCAATTAAATATTTAATCCCTAACAGTTGGGCTTCAGACATGACTTTTATTAGGAAACAGATCACATTTTCCACCCCAGAAAAGATTTCCTGCGCGCTCCACAAAAGATTTCTTCAAACCTTTGGTGCCACCCACGGTTATGACATGCTGGGTTAGATTAGCATCTCACCTTGCATATGCTGTTTTCTATACACCTATCTAGGCTACAGATATTTTTTTCTGAAGCAATAAATGCAAATAGTTCAAACAAAACCTGTGGAGTGATTTTAGACTTAAATTCTTAAAGTTAGCATAAAAATTCTAAAAAAATTCCATTCCTTTTGCTTTTTATGATTTTCTTCTCTCCATTATTCTGCCATTTTTGTCATGACACACCAGATCATTTTGAAGAAAACACACAATCAGAGGAGCTGCAGAGACAACAGTTTCTTTCTCACATCATCTCTGAATGTCTGGGTTTGCTCAACTCTCAGCTCCAGGAAACAAAGGCCTGTTCCTTCTCTCAAAAATTCTTTTAGACTTTTTTTTCAATTTTATGCAGAAGTCTAGTGATTCTATCTACATGGTATTGGGTTCTATATAAATATATATGTATATTCATAAACTAGTGCAAAATCGACACTGAAGAAAAACAACGCAATCTATATATATGCACGTGTGTTGTTCTAATGGTCTCTCCTAACTGAAGCTTACATTTGGATTTTTATTGTAATGGAATATAGCAAAAACTGATGTAATAGCTATGGTTATCACCCTACAAACCTGCTAAACTGCTTCCTTAAACTAGTTCTTGAGAGTTCCAACACAGGGGACTTGGAGTCAGCTCCAGTGGTACGTTTCAAAAAACTGCACACAGAAATCAATAGCTTGAGTTAGTGGTTCATAATCTTTTTTTTTTTTTTCTTTTGGTAACAGAAGATCACTGTCAAACCTCAAAATATGCATCTGAGTATGACAGATTAACTGAGACACTGACAACGGCATTGTTCAAGGTGGTGGCACGGATAGGAATAGACTGTGTACTCTGCCCTCCAGGAGCACAAGCAGGTCACATTTCTCTCAACATCTCTGCAATTAAGCCCTAGAAATGACTGCCAAACTCGGGGATCTGAGTCACCTCAGGAAAATAAGATACTAGGCTAATTTCAGATACCTGGGGGGTGGGGGGTGGAAATGTAGAGGAAGAGGTGGAGTAATTGCAGTTTCTTTTATTCTTATTTAATGATACATAGTAGAAAAATCTCAGGAAATTTGGTTTACGCTAGATCACCAGAAGATCAGAATTACATCCAGCTCAGAAGACCTTCCTTTAAACAAGGAACAACTGCATCCACACAGGCTGAATTCCTTAAGTGCTTGCCTCGGGCTCCAACATGACTAGAAATTCATGCCCCTGAATCCTAAAATTCCTAAGAAAAAAAATAACCTGACAAAAGATTCTGCCTTGATTAGTTGTTCTGTATAGTTCATTTTTTTTCAGTAATCTGAATTATTTAGCTTTCATTACCATTAAACCTCAAAACAGCACCTGACTTTCAGCAGGAGACATTTAATTATTTTTTCTATGCAAGGATCCTATTCCAAAATGAGCAAAGTGAACTATATTAGCCACAAATTGCTGGCAATATCCTCACCACTACACAAGAGATGCTATAATGTCAGAGTGGGTGGAAACCTTACTCATAAGGTCGCCCCACCCAGATACACAGGCTGACAGCCTGTATCCTGCCCAGCAAAACAATCAGCCCAGTGAGACAATGTGTTTGGAACATCATATTTAAGACCTAAGAATTCAATCAGTGTTGCTCATGTAAAAAGTAAGGAAGTAATTCCACTCTGTGGTTTAAGCTTTGGTTTTAACAGTAAAGCAACCATGCCTAACTTTCAAGATATTAACTTTAAAGTTTTGTCAGTACAATTGCAAAGTTACAATGACCCCAAGACTCTTCCCACACGATGTGCTTAGCACAGCCTGCCGCCACTTAAGCTACACTGTTGTCTACAGGATTTCTGGCTCAGTTTGCAGCTACAATTGTCAGATCATGAGCGTGGCTGTTTCATCCTCTGCTTCTCCACTGGTCTCCCTCCAACAAAGCTGATGATTTTTTAGGCGATGCAGAAGCTTCTGCCAAACCGTTGCCTGCTAGGAATGTGTGACAGAAGATGACTGTTGAAGTCAGAATGCAAACTCACCAAAACTTCCACCCATCTTGCCTCCTGCCTGCCCTCTCAGCTCTGAAATGTTCATAAACTCAGACAGACCACTCGCCTTAAAAAGGTTTAAATCATCATCAGTAACAAGCAGTTTCAGGATATTGGCTCTATCTTGCATCAGTCTGTTAGCTACCAGGCCCAGTATTAAACTGGGGAGCAGGAACAACAAAACCCAGGGAACAAAACCACCCTATTACCTCATGCTGCTTAATATTCCTTCAGACTACACGCTCTGTGCTCTTCGGCCCAGATTCCAACTCACGTGCAGATGTAACATTGCAGCACTGGTAGAAATTTATCCCAGAAGTATTATGTCCACAAGGAAAGTAATTTAAGGGCATTCGGGCACGGATTACAGGAATGAAAAAAATGCATCAATACAGGCATTTGCTCAATTTATCTTTCCAGTCAAAGAATTCAGCTGCTGGGACTCTTACTCATTATGGACCTAGAAGGAACAAACCAGCTACCTGAGTTAACTGAACCAAAGCTCCAGCACCTTTTCTGTACTTGGATCATGAAGAAATCTGGGTAATTCCAGATAGCCCAAAACCTTCAGGTTGAGCTGCAAAACAGGCGTATATCTATCTAAATATACTTTTTATATATACATATATGTACATACAAATGCACATATGAATATAAATTTACACCATATAGATCTTTCATATTCAAATATTGCACAAATGATTTCAAATGTTTAATGTGTTTTAAGTATATAGGCCATTAAATACCCAGTGAAGGGAAGTACAAAAGACAGATTCTTCAATGAGGTTACAAACCAAAGCATACCACTTCAGGAAGCCAGGCAGCAGAAGTAGGGCTGCTGGGTTTGCCTTTTCGTGCAGTACTGTACTCGGTGTTGAAGCACACCCGCATGCCAATAGTGCACAGAGAACTAACCTCTGCTAGTGCTACCACAAATCTTTCAGATCTCAGATAGCAACAAAACGCAGTCAAAATAAGCACTGTAGTGTTACATGCAATCTGAAACTAATAGGAATGACAGGAATTCAGGCTGCCTTTATTACGGAGAACAACCAAACCATATAGCAGCTGCCTAGATGTAGCTCTGTTTGTATGATGCATGTGAAAAATAAGCCATCAACAGTACTGCTAGTTCTTCCTAGCTCTGACAACTTAAGGTAGAAATTTAGAGTACTATAAAAGAGGGGTGAGCTAGTGAAGTACATCCACATTGGTATGCACTTCACTAAGGGCAGCTCTGGCACCTATGTAGTTAGCATGCGGACTGACATAATAAATATTAATCTCAAAAGTTACACAGAACTGTGATCTAGTATTGTGATGCATTATGCAAGTCTCTATACGTAGAGCTGCTGTAGATCCGATCAACTTCTAGCAGGTCACCTCCAAGGAGGGGCCTCAGTTTAGGAGAAATAGCACAACAGGCACAGAGGAATTCTACGTTTGCTTGCCAGGAAATCCACACCTTGCCTACAGTAGGGCAAACTCTGAACTCTCAAGTTCAGAGTCCCTGCTGGGTTGGCTCCCAAGAAAGATTACAGTATGGTCTCAGACTGCACGGAGATTGCCTGAAGCCATCAGGTATGTTAAGACTCCAAGAGGAGGAAAATTAAGGTATAAAAGGCACTAAATGTAGGCTGTTATTAGGGTTAGGGATTAAAACAGATTAAACAGATTTAAATAGCACACAAGGGGTTACTTAATACCCAGAGGATAAGAAGACAGAAGCTGTAAGGGGTAAAAAGACATTTGTAGATACGTTCCATCTTGAAGCAGTCAAAGATACAATCAGGTTCATCTACAGCTGTCAATGCTTTTCTGTTCTAACAACTGAAGTCTGTTCCTATATGGCCAATAATTTAAGACTTTGCCTGTTATAAAGATGTGTCCAACTAAGAGTGCCAACTTTTGTTTTTATCATTTTAAGAAATACTAAATAAGATTATCTTCACATTTTGAACATATAATGCTCAGAAAATGAGATTTAAAAATAATCAGCTTACTGGGAAGTTCAGCTTCTCTATGAAAGACGTACAGATAACGACAACTTTAGGTTTTCTTAGCAGCTAAGAAATTTTGTCTCCCTTTGTGGGTTACAAAAGCAGCCCTACTTTCTCCATGCCCATCAGAACTTTGTTAAAGAGCTAAAAATGCAAAGTTTGACATTCTTTTTTGTGAGAAGTTGAGCCTTCAAATACAAAATTTTCTATGTGAGCTGTCGAAGGGGGTGAGTTTAAGATCCCAGCCTCTCCAAACCAGTTATTCTTACTGTGTTCCCCAAGTCTGCCATCCCTCCAATCGCATCCTGGTCTTATTTCAAGAGGCACAAATACTTCTCATCTGATAGCTGAAGCTGCGAACACCAGAAAAAGCAGAACTCCCTACAAAACAGTCATATGCAGCCCTCTTCAAATGAGGTGCATGGGTTAACTGTTTTGAGACCTCTTCCTGAACCATTTTTCAGTGATCTGTACATTCTCCCTTGGTGGATGTGAGTGCTGTTTTCCCACATACACTGAAGATTTAGTTTTCTTCACATGCTGCGTTTGAGCAAATCAAGGCAATGAAAAAGATAAAAATCTAAGATGACTGGCTTTTCAAGCAAAATGAGAAAGCACTGTGCATTCAGGCACAAAGAACTGGCAAGTACCAAAAGGAAAGTTCTTATTACCTACATACATGAAATACCTAAAAAAACATGCAGAGATAGAAAAATAGTAGAGTGGGAAGTAGGAGGTGAAGGGAGGCTGCACTCCAAGCTACATCTGATGATCCTTCTTAAGATTTTGGGCAGACCAAAGGCATTCAGGTCCAAAACTGCAACCTTATGCATAAACTCAGGAGTTCCCTGCAATCCTTAAGCATTGTACAAACTGACTCAAGTTTCACCCAGAAGCCCTAACAGCGTTCCTCTGTGTACAACCAGGAAAGTAACTGTCATTATAGGCACCAGCAGTCACAACAAAACCCAACCAGAATTCAGTATTTCACTGTCATCCAAGCATTTCAATCCAGTCAGCCTTCTAGGAGCACAGCCAGCCCAGTACAATACAGCCTCAGGATCCACAAAAGGACAACTTCAAGAAGTTACCTTTTTTTTTTTTCTTTTTCTTTTTTTTTTTTAAGAAAATTTAAAACAATAAAGCCTACTGACAAATGGTTGTTCAGGAAGTAGAAGTCCAAAGTTTGGTTCTCTCCTCAGCTTGTAACGAGCTTTAAACTCTTATTTAATCCCCCAGAAGAGAACTATAAACACTAAAAAAATCAGCCACTGTTGACACAGCACCCTCTTTTCCTACTGGCCATGCCACGTCAGTGACCTTGCCCTTTAACTGGTTCCTGCTTAAAAGATTTCAGAGTGCTCCCATCATACTTCAGGCCCCAAAGTTAACCCTAGACCAGTATCTATAAACTGATTACACTGCATGGGAAAGATAAGTTGCACTGCTGTAGTAGTGATACATTTTATTGTTCTCATAAAAGAATAATCTCTCATGTTAAGGACAGCAAAGAAATGTAGTCTAGATATTCTTAGAGGGTTTTTTTTGTTTGGCAACAGAAATATTGATTTAAAATCAAGAGTTCAAAGTACAGTCAGATACTGCACCTGCAAACACAGGATTTTCTGTCATCATTTCATGTTGTTTCAAAGTCTCTGTTTAAAGAAAATTCCTTCCTGCTGTTCCATATCAAAGAGTTAAATAGGAAAGGTTCAGAAATGGTTCTGGTGTTGAACATCACCAGTTAGCACAGTGATTGCTTATCTCCAGGTGAGTTGGGCATAGGCACAGGTTCTCCATTCTCTATGTTCTCCGCACTAACAAACTCCTACTGCAAAAATCCAAGTGATTTTACAGGGCAGGCCGTTTCAGAAAGAGTCATTAAATGTACAGGGAAAGACAGGGAAGATAAGTTTATTTCTAGCTCACTAGGCCCAAATCCTCCGAAGTCCTCAGACATATAGCTTCCATTTACTTTAGTGAGAGATTAGGCATCTAAGGCTTGCTGCTGCATTTAGTACATCTGTGGGCTCTCAGCCTCACCCTCTTTCAGGTATATTAGCTATTGCCATAATACAGGAAAATTTAAACAACCAATTTTATTGTTACATTTTATTTTTCCTTGTATTCTGTGACTTAACTGCTAGTAATTATCTTTTTTAAACAAGGTTTACTGTTACCATACTAGGCATAGATAAGATCTCCTGCTTAATAGGTTTGATACATTGGCATGGGTCCCAGAACCACGTGAATTTATTGCACTGATAATCAAATGCATTCATGCTTTCAGCTTCTGGTCCATATTTTACATTTCTCATTGATACACCAAAACAAGCAAGAGAATACTTATATAAAATGCAATGTTTTCACTGCATTTATCAACTACTAGTTGCCTGCGGCTTCCATGAACTTAGGTGGATAGATGATGGCTACTGAAAATAATGTTTCAGACATAGAAGGTTTAAACTAACAGTCGAGACCCAATATATCTGATCAAGAGAATCTCTCCCTCTGTGTTAGGATAAAGTTTGTCACATGCTCCTCTTTGGTATAGCCAGAGCAACAGAAAAAGCTAAACTTGTTGAAGTTTAGCTTGAGAACAAGATGTTCCTGTGTCCTCTTCAAATATTGTTGGCAAATACACAGACTAGCAAAAGCAGCCCTTTAGCCATCTGCCACATACCCATCTCCCAGACAAACATTTATACCTTTTTTGTGACTAAAATGAAAGCTTCTGTCAAATTTTTCCACAGCATTACTTGGAAATGGCCCGAAATTGAAATACTAGGCAACAATAGTCTCAGATCATAGCTAAACATATTCAAGTAACAAATCACTACGAGAATCTAACAGCATAAGCCCAATTCTGCACTCTGCATAAAAACTACATGCCTCTAGGTGTGCTTTTATGTATGCTTCCATGGTGAAACGTCTGGTTGAAGATCACCCTGAAGTTAAGTAACGTTACACTGCTAGAGCAGACCACTCTTACTCTTGTTTTGTACAGTTTTGAGAAATACAACTCTAAGGAATTTTGAAAGTTGGCTCTGGGCTTTGTATATGCCAACCTGATAACCTTGCACTCGAGAATCAGAGAGGCACTGAGGTCTTGCACTTTCTAGAGAATTGATGGTTCACATGTGTATCTGCTGCTTTGCATCTGATTTCTGGACAATGTAGATGTCAGACAGTGGCATCTTTTCATCAAGTACAGGGTGCCCACATTTGGTGCATCCTTAAACCTAGATACACAAGGATCTGTTACGTGGCAGCTTTAAGCCAAGAAATTCAAAGTTATTCCAAAAGTAATACAACAGTCTTATCCAAATAACGTATTTGAACTTCACTTTCAAAATACCCTTTAAAAACATGCTGTATCAGAATACTCTTCTTCTCCTTCCTGGAGCTATTTAAGGTTTATGCTGCCCAGGAACTGCAGCCTTGCATTTTTGCAGCTGAACGTTCTCTCAGCAGCATAAAATTAATACCGCTAAGAACACAGAAGCACGCAAAACTGCCAGAACTGGATGCGGTCTGTCCTGCTAGCGGAGCGGCAGGCGGTATGCCTGCCTTTTCCATTTATACCAGGAATTACAAAGTGATGTGCAGTCCTTTGGGAGTAAGAGTCACTCTGTAAAATGTGTGAGAGCGAGGGGGAATGAGAGCTCTCTTGGAGCCCGTGACAAAAACTCACAGTGACTTCAGCAAGGGTAGGATCCTACCCACGGAGAGATATCAAACCCTGCAGGCTGGAGGGAGAAGGGTTAGAAGCGTGGAAGGAGCAAAACTTTGTGAGGCTGGACAGCTGGCACCCAGACTTCCCCAGAGGAGGAGGGGGAGGAGAAGGAGGAGGAGGAGGGCATTCTGCAAGCCTTAGGGAAGGGCGGCAGAAGCTCCTGCCGAGGTAAGTACCTTGTAACTGAGCTGAGAGGGACTCTTGATGCTGCTGGTACTTGAGCGCCGTGGCCTCAGCCTTCCTCAGCTGGCCCTGCAGCTCGTAGTAGAGCATCGCCCCGTAGAGGAAGCCGAACACCACAGTCAAGAGCAGGAGGGTCTGGAAAATCCGCTTCTGTTTTCGGGAGCACATCCCGTTGCCCATGTCCCCGGCGGGGTCCCGAGGGCCCCCGCCCCTCACGGCTCAGCAGCGGGCAGCTGGAGGCGGCGGACGACGAGACGGCGACATCGGAGGCCCCGGGCCCGCGTCGGGAGGAGGAAGAGGAGGAGGAGGAGGGAGGGACGGAGGGAGGGACGGGCCGGCCCGGCCGACCGCCTCAGCCCCTGGGCACCGCCGCGACGCCCCGGGCGGCTTCCCCCTGCCTGCGGGCCCTGCGCGTCGGAGCGGAGCCGGCGGGACTCTGCGGGGCGCGGGGCGGGCGGCCCAGCCGCATGCTGCGGCCGCGACGCCGCTGCCCGGCCCTGAGGGGGCGGCCCCGGCTGCCCGTCCCGGTTCCCCGCGGCAGGGGCGGGCAGCGGCGTCAGCGAGCGCGGCCTGCGGGAGGAGGGGGGGGGCGGCTCCCCGCTCCCCTCAGGCGGCGCCTTCGGCCCGGACCCGCCCGCCCAGAGGCTCCGCCGCCGCCGCCACCGGAGAGGAACAAAGGCAACTCCCCCGGCCCCGCACTTACGTGTCAGCCCCGCTCCGCCGCGGCTCCCCGCCGCGGGATCCCCGAAGGAAGTCCCGCTCCGGGCGCGGCCTCATTGGGCCCAACCGCGGGTCTCTCCCCTCCCTTCGGGGCGGCAGCGCCGGAGCGCATTGGGTGCCCGCCGCGTCCGTCCGCCCCGCCGGGCGCCTCGCTTCCCGCCGCCCGCCCCTCTCCTCACGCCCGGCCCGACCCGGGGCTGGGGGGAGACGCGGGGCGGCCTCCCGGGGCCTGCGCGCCCGCCCGGCCCCCCGTGAGGCGGCGAGCAAGGGGGTGACACTGCGTGGGACGAGGCGCTGGCGGGTGCGGAACGGGCCGGGGGGTGACACGGCGCTTGGGGGGCACCGGCCCCCGCGGCCACACCGGGGCCTGCGGGCGGCTGAGGGCTCCCGTACGGAGAAGGCGAAATCCCAAAGAGCCTGTTTTTATAACCAACCCCCTGATTTATTGACACTCGGCATCAGATTATTTTATCTTTTTCACAGGGCGTTGACCGTACCCCTGAGGTACCGCGCGTCTCGGCCTCCGCTCTTTGCCTTTTCCTTCAAGAGCCGCGCTCAGGCCGCTGGTGAATCTTCGCTCAGGCTCAGGCTGTGTCTGTGCCAGGGCACTGCTCCCAAATGCCGCCGCCGTGCCTGAAACTGTTTGTCCTTAATCGGCGGCATTTCAGAACTGGCATAACTAGAGTTCTCACTATTAGTGGATTTTATTACAGGAAAGAAAAACAACCAAGAACCAAGCTAAACTAGAAGTAATAATAAGCAAAAAAAAAAAAAAAAAAAATCAAAGACATACTCCAAAGTTATTTTTTTCTAAATATATCTAACTCGGTGATCTGTGGTTTTCACAGGCATTATTCTGGCTGCAAAAGAAAAACTACATCAAAGAGGCTTAAAAATTTGTTATTCAAACATTCTACGTATAGCAGTAATTAATAGCAGTCAGTACCACGAGCTAGTATGACTTCTACCTAAACGTATTTCAAATTTATATTTGTTGTCTTTTAATTTAACGGAATGCCTTGCTCTCCGTTTGAGGACTGAAGTGTTCAATGTTATGAGTTAGACACCCAGGAAGAAATTGTAATTGCTTTGAAACAGTGATACTTTAAAAAAAAAAAAAAAAAAAAAATCATATTCTTTTCCCTTGCCTTTAAGAAGCTTCCTGAAATTCTTGAAGTTACATTTAAAAACTTCTGTTCAAAGCCACGAGTGTTTCAAAATGACTCATCTTCAGGCAGGTTTATAGTATCCATTTCTTTCACAAAGTAGTTCCAGTAGGTTTCTTAGTATCACCCAAACTCCAGCTTCCTTTCCTCTCCCAGGCTCTTTCAGAGATGTCCTGAGCATTTTTACATGACCAGGGTCCTCAGGCTGAGCTCAGTAACGTAGAATGAGACAATTCTTTATTTCTAGACCGAGACCTCGAAATCACTGAAGATGATTTATACTTCAGTATCGCAGAGATTCAAATTATTTTATTTCTGGTGTTTCCACTTCTTGCTTACATTACCTTTCATAAAAGCAGATTGCGCCTTTAGTTTTGATCCCTTTGCACTGGAGAACAATTGGCTAACCAGCAACTTCATCTGAATACTGCAGTCACTTTGGGTTACATAGACACCATAAATTTAAGAGGACACTGAAGTGACATCGTTATTTAATACCTATTCCAAATACATTTAATTGATTATGTTGTAAATATACTTAATCTCCTTGTAGAAATTGGACATATCATTAACAAATGCTGAGAAAAAAGCAAATTAGTAACTCCTTTGCTTAATCAAATATTACTTATATTCAGTAATAGCTAGCGATATATCTCCTCTTCAGCTCATGTAAATTGTGATTCTTCATGAGCAAACCAATTAGAGTTAAAATGAGGAATTTATTGGGAGCAAGGGACTATTATGTGAAGCTATTAGGCAAATTTGAATTGGAGGTCCCAAAATAGAAAGGTTTGGACCTAAAAGAGACTGTAATGTATTAAAAAGCATTAAATTAGTTGCTAGGAGAGGAATGTTACTTTGACTAATCACTGAATAAGTTACTGATCTAATCAGAAAAGATGGAGGATAAGTGCTTTCTGAGCCATGTTGTACCATGGGAAGCATGCTTGGAGGCTGCAACGGGGAATTCATGGGCAGGCATTAATACACACCTATTTATCATCTTTAGCTTAATTTCCTAAGCAAATGAGGCTTGTGCAATCAAACTGGCTGTCAGTTTGTGCCTTGTAAGTACAAGCAGTTGGCCAACACGTTGGCCGATTTCAGACAAATTTAACTAGGTCGTAGAAATATTGAGCAAAATGAAGTTCCTATAAGTTCTGAGAAATTAGAGGAGCAATATATAAAGTATAACACTGTAAGTTCTCTGATGGAAGGAAAGGCTCAGATGTGCTCAGACTCAAGTGGATGACAGGGAGCCTGTTCAGGGGAGAGTTGTTAGAAATACCCCATTTCTTTGGGACATGGGTTCTCATGATCAACCACAAGATGTGGGAAGCCAGTTCTCAGTAAGTTTGGACATTGCAGAACTACATGGGGTTTTTGTTTCCTTTGTTTGTTTTCTTCCTCTTAATGTAATTCTCTTGTATGTTCTTTAATTTTTTCACTGTCAGTTTTATTAAGCCTGATTCTGTGATTATTTTGTAGCTAGGGATACCAGATTCTAATAAAAATGATCATTGAACAGCTTTGAGATTTTCCAGAATGATCCAATGAACACAGTAGTTAAATAGATCAGGTAGCAGGTCTTTTTATTTATTTTTAAAATCCTACCAATCAATGGATCAGGGATCCACAGTGATGGAAATGTACAGTGAAGGTTGTCCCATACAAGTCACAGCCCATTCATTTGGTTGCCAGAAGTTAAGGAATGTACTGGCAAGGCGTACGTTATTACCTCTCCAGCTACAAAGTACATTCCAACTGCAGATGTGTAGGCAAGAATGACCTTTTTGTCCAGTGACTGAAGCTTACTAATGCGTACAAAGATTGTTTTAACACTCAGTGTCATTTATTAGTGGTCAGGAACTGAAGGAATGAAAAGGTTGGACTTGAAGAGGTGAATGCTCCTGGGAAAATCGAGTTTATCCTTGCCTGAGGTCATAGTTTGTGACATTAGGGGAAGTCAGGCTTTTTATAGCTGACCTATCAGCTGCCCGTGACTGAGTGTCCAGCCTAAGTAATCAGTTGAACTCTGTTTGCCGGTGTCCTAATTTGAGGTGAGGACAAGGAGGACTGTGTTTTAATATAGAAAGTGCTATGCTGCTTAATATTCTGGAAAAAAAAAAGAAATCAAACATACAGTATCTCAAACCAGACACTCAAAGTTAACACAGCTTTGACATTTGTTTTCTGGTGCCTCAGTTCTGACTGTAGAACAGTAGATGATGACTGACTTCTACCTCATGGATGCATATAAAGATACATTTTTCTAAATCACTCAGCATTCGTGGTAGGAATGGGGATAAAACACTGGTAAGAAAATTCTGCGTAGGTACATAGAGTAATTAAAACAGCATTTCATACTGAGGTGAGAAAATGTGGTTACTGGTGGAGATGAGTAAGGAGGCTACACTCTGAATACCTTGTTTCTGGTGCTTCCTGACTTAAACGTCTTGTCATTTTAGTGGCTCCAAACCATTATCCTTTGTAAATAATTAATGCAGGTAAGTAGATGTATTAAAATGTACAGTTGTTTTAATAGGAGTAGGAAGTAATGGAGTTGTGGATGCCACAGATCTACAAATTCGCTCTAGGTGTGACACACAGAGGACACACTTGGAACTGTCACACATTACGACATGGCCATACAGTCACCACAGACCAACTTCAAGGGGCAGCACTCCAGTGTATCCTGTGTTGGAGCTATTAGTTGTCTGTCAAGGCAGAAGAGCTTCTAAGAAACACTGGAATTTGATCAGCCTTTTGCTGCATTTCCCCCAAAAACTCCTCATACCGTTATATGCTCCATTGTTCTTAACAAGACAGCTACCATAAAAACTGATAGTAAACAGTTAAAACAACTGTTGGGATCCCAAATGATTTAAATACCATATTAAATCATGAACTGACTTTAAACAATGATCAGGTGATCCACCTTATAAGAAACCTGCAACTGGAAACCCCTGTGTTCCTGAGGGCTGGCGTTTTACAAAAAAGAAAAATAATGTTTGAGTGCTAATGATAATATGAATATTCTTACAATAAGGGGCTGGATATTTGAGCCTTTAGGCATTTATCTAAGAGCATGTTATTTGCATAGAACACAAGTGCTCCAAGACAGGGATCTGTGTGTATTTTGCTTCTGTGTGCTCTGTTTACAGATCAATCTGAACCACTGGGCGAAATGCAAACAACAACAACGCTCAGTCTGCCCCGCAGGTGGGGGTGTTTGAAAGTACGAGCCATAAAACACCCCAGGGGCTGTGCCTGCACTGAGGTGGGAACAGGAGAAAAATCTAACTGCTGGGGGAAGCACCATGCAAATATAAAAACAGTTTGGACACAGGAGCCTGGTGGTTTTTCCACAGTAGAGTGTTGGGGAATCCTGTGTCCCAGCTGAAACATTCTGCGAGGGAAGTGGGCTTCCCCATTTTACTGTTTCAAAAGATAGCAGTTGCATTCCATGTTTTGTGAGTTAGAGGAAAATGTTGAACTTGGGAATGCTGACTGCAGACGTTGTTTTTTCTGATACATAGAATAATCCCCAGTGATAACATTTTCCTGGTGCATTTCCCATTGGGCTGTCCAGACTGGAGGCCATGGCAGATGGAGGAGTAAATAGGTCAGTGAATTTTGAATTGTTCCATCCCCTGTTTTTTCCAGTCTTGTCAGACTTGTCTATTTTTTTCACAGTCTTTTGGTTTTACAGCAGCTGAATAAAAGCCAGGATCTGATATCCTACAGCTGTAAAACTGTCTGGCCTTCCAGGACAGAGAAATCTCATCTTTGTAATTGTTTCCATTATCACTGTACTGTAAGATAAGGTAGTGACTGATGAACTAATATAAATTTCATTGATGTTTATATCTGTGATATCTTTGTGATTTTTTTAAGGATCTGAAATGGAGACTTTAAAGCAGAGTTTGGAAAGAACTCTGTAGAGTTAATTTGAGGAGAGAAAACAAGCACTCAGGAATTAATGTATAAAATCTGAAGAAATGTAGATAAAGAACTTTAAATGAGATTAAAATGAACTCAGGACTTTAACAGCCATATTCACATTCATTCTCATCTTCACGGGACTGCCGTCTCCGTTAGTGATATTATCATGGCCTGCCAGACTCAGAAATAGAAACTGTTTTTTCCAGTCAGTTACAGGGTTATCCCTGGATTGTAGTTTTATTTTAATTTATTTACTTCTAGCTTTTGTGCTGCTCTTATACACCAGGAAAATGTGTACAGCCTGCTCTCACAAAGCATGACTATCTCTCCTAATTTTTAGTGTTGGAAGTGCTTTACTGTTATATTACAAAATAAAATTAGTTCCAGTGCAGAAATTTTACAGATTTATTTGGGAACATAAAAGAGTATAGAGGAGTGGAGAAAATGGCTGAATTTGAGAAAGACCTGTCAGAAAAATCTTAAGCTCTTCTCCTGAAAGATTTGTAACATTTTGTGTTTCGAGTGTCACCGCTGAAGTTGGTAGCAGTGGTTGCACTTAAACACATACGTACTTGTTTGCAGTGTCTAGGCCTCAATTTGTAAAAGGCTATCTAGGAACTCACTGAGCTCTTGCTAAAGAAATTAAGTCCTTAATTTAGGTGAAAACCCTATGCATTTTTTGTGTTTCAGAAAATTCTGCAATTTCCCCAATTTTTTTTCCCCTATTCTTTAGGACTTCATTGTGTGGGCATTTTTTTAGTTGTTTTTTTTTGGTTAGTGTTTACTTTTTGCGCATTTGTCTTACTGGTAGTGCAAATGCCTTGAAGAATTTGAGTGGGATTCTTCTTTACTGTGTGAGCTGCTGTGGGATTAACATCGTCCTGGTGTTCAGATGGTTCAGCGCACATGACTGGACACCTTAACAGACGAGATCATCCCGGTCCTCAGGTTTGTAAATCTTTTCTCCATTTCACTCACACGAGTACAGCTCTTCACTGCGTTTGAAATCATTCACTTTTGTGCACTATAAATATTTTATGTCTGAGATATCCAAAATTACTTCAGTCCTATTGGTGAGGAATTACTCTTGACTGTTTCCTGTGGAGAGAATTATTTTTTTTTTTTGTTTGCTACCAAAACCTCATTGAGCCACATTTTGCCTGATTCAGGTTCTGTTTGAGTTCCCTTCAAGGGGTTTTGTGTAGGACTCTCTCCCCCTCCTCTCTTATCAGGAGATAAATGCCTGCTGGCAGCTCTCAGTCACTGCCACATCAGTTTTCCTCACAGCTTTCCCTGTTTGTCCAGCTCGGCAGTCTGTCTGGGATAATGGGTATTCTTGCAGAGGTTTATTATGCGTGCACACGTAAGTGAGGATGACAAAGTAAAGAACCACTAAGGACTTGTTGTATGAAGATGGTCCTGAAAGAAGTAATTAATGGTTATAGCAGTAAGGTTCTTGAACTAGCTGTAAAAAATGACATGGGAAATTGATCTTTTTGTCTGTGAAAAAGCATAGCTTGTCTTTTGGCTTGGATCTGTGCAGGACTGTAAGGACAGGAAAAAAGATCCCAGGAGCTGTTTGTTTTTGCAGTTATTAAAACCGATGACCTCAGTGTTTGGAAATGCTGCAAAAAGGGAGAGAAGACCTGGAGCAAAGCAAGGGAAATTCATGTGCAGGGTGGAGAGAAGAATGTCAGATAGTCGGTGCCACCTAGTGGGAGCTCTCCAGAAGATTAAGTAGAACCAGTTTGCTGCTTTACACCCTAAAGAAATCTCGTAGAGGTCAGGCTGTGAAATAAAGAAATCATTGATGAGGGTGTGGGTGCTCAGCAGCACCAATAAGCAAGGCAGGGAGTGTGTGGGATAAAGGCAACAGCTGGTGGACCATGTGTGGGTGAAAAAAGTAGTTAATTAAATCTCTGATACAGCTCCATTACAAGGGGACTCATGTCTTTTAGAGTGAGCTAACAAAAAAACCCCGAACAACACTGCTCAGTCAGTGTAGAGGAGCTCTTTGCCTGTAATGTGACACAAACTAACTGGAGTATTGCCCTGAAAGGTTAGGGAGAGACATGAGACAGTGTGCATATGCATGATTTATTAATCATACCTGAATGGTAAGTGCTTTGAGGCAATGGAGCTCATAAAGTTTTACAAGCATTTACACAACACATTTACACTGTGAATAAAGAAGCACTATGGCTGCTATTAAGAACCTCTGTATGGAATTACTGCATAATAAATAATGAGCTTTGAGAGCAAAACCTACTCATCTATGTTATCAGACATTCTTGTGTTCTGGCCGTGATGATAACAGCCTCTGAGAGGCGTGAAGTCCAGCTCAGTGCATGACTTTTTTGTTTGATTTTTTTTTTTTAATTTAGTTTCCTTAGGAAATGAGGCTGCAGTCAGCCAAGGGTGTTGTGTTTGCGTGCTGTTCCCTTTAAAACCTTGCAATTCATTGTCTGATTCAAGCAGACTTATCAGAGGGCAGCAATCTCGGATATTGCATTCCTGAAAGTTTCATGCAAATAGGTGGCTGGGTAGAGGAGAGCGAGCCATGAGGGAAAGGTTGAAATGTGGTATCAACTAGCATTTAATAACATGGAAAAATGCTTTATAAATACTGGAAGAACAGGAAAAGCTACCATTACTTTTCATAGTAAACTATAAAACAGAAGATTTTCAAAGATAAGCTTCTTATGGTACTATTTGTTTAGACAAAAGTAACAGAAAAGTGATAGTAAAACAGGAATGTGAACAGGATTAGGGTATTAAGCAGCATCGGTGGTTTTACTCCTGATTACGCTTTCTGAAGTGGAATCACATTGCTGGAGTACAGTCATCATCATACCCCAGCGCGCTGCCTGGTACCATGGCACCATTTAATGCTGCAGAAGTTCTTAGATGGAATATATTTATATCCTGGCAGAAACCCAAAGACAGTGTTTGTCTTACCGAGATTTCTCTTGCTGTTTCATAGTAGAATATCCTAGTATACTATTAACATATTCTTGCTGCTTTCCACTCATTCTATTTTAAACATAAGACAACCTTGTCCCCAGGTGGGGGTTCAGAACTACAATATGCGACTGCCAGCAGACTGAGGAGCTGGTGGTCCCTCAGGAAGGTGCCCTGTGATTTGAAAGAGGGTGGCAATTCACACAGGAAGAGCAAATAGGAATGGACTGAGCTCTGTGCTGCCCCAGGAGCCCTTTGCCTCTCTCAACTCCAGGCTCAGAGGGGATCTCCCCTCCTCCCCACCTCTTCAGCTCTTGTTCTGAAAAGAGGAGGTTATGATTCGTGGGGCAGTTGGCCTTGCATCTGGAGGAATCAAAGTTGTATTTACCATAACTCAGGGCAGTCCTTGAGGAGGAGAGGGGGAGAGAGAAGAGATACCAGCAACGCCATGGCCCAGATCATCAGTGACAGTCCACATCTTTCAGCAAATATCCCAAATCCCCACAGCATCAGGTGCACTTGGGAACCTGATTCTCTGTTGTTTCTCTGGATATTTTGTGGTTTTTGGAGTCTCGCTTACGCTGACCTGCTTGAGGGCCGAAACATGAGATTTTGAAAGGACTAGCTGTACATGCATGTTATTTCTAGCATGTTGTTTATTATCTACTCTTCAAAAGGAATCTCCTTCTCAAACAGCCCCACAGAAGTTCCTGTATTTAAAAATAGCAACCATAAAGAGTTTGCATTCTCCTTTTGGCTTTTCTTCTTACATATTGCATGTTTCAAGAAAAAGCCTAAACATATAGGGAGGAAGTGACACAGACATATTGCTCATAATGAGAGCACTAAGCAAATGGAAAACAGAAAACAGAAATTTGGCAGAAGCAGTAAGGAAGATTAAAGTACATCTGGAGTAGAGCTGTGTTATTCCAAGGGGTAAAATAACCAAAACAATTGGAAATCAAAATACATTATTGCCTATTTTAGCATTAAAATACCAGCAATGAGGAGAGTGAATTTGCCAAATTCTGGTAAAATAATATTTCATTATGGTGAGCTTCCTACAGTGACTCAGGTAAACTTCCTGGTTGCTTAAAATTATCTTGTTTTATCTGTAAAGTGTCTCAAAGAATGGAGAAGGCTGCTGCAACAAAGCAACATGGCTTTTGAGTTCATATAGTACATGTAGAACAAACGTGCTGCTAGGAAGCTGATGTTTTTCTCCAGTTTCAGATAGCAGAAATGTCCAAATCTGAAGGTTAGTTAGGTAACATAATTCCTGACCTCCTACTCTTAAGAATGGTTGCTTAAAAGTGCAATTCCTAATCAAATCAAGTATGCAGATATATTTACCTGAGGTCTACCCTTCCCAGAAGAGGAGCATCCTATGTAATGCGTATTTTGTATACAAAACAAAGACCTGAATTTCTACAGACAGTTTTCTGGGTGAGATATTGGTTCTATTAAAGTCAACATCACATTATTGAATACAGTATACTCAAGATTTCACTTTTACTTTCTTTTGACTTCACAGTTTAATATGTGATTACTTTGTTTTGACTTGACTTATAACCTAATGCATGACTAATGCTGATATGCAGTGATAAAACTTCCTGTTAGAAGAAATCCCAAGAAACTCCAGTAATTTTATTGTCAATTTGGACTCATACCAATGTTACAGTGGAGAATTTTTTTGTTTTTATTTCCACAGTAAAAGTAAGAGGCCCCAGCTGAAATATGACAGCCAGACTGCACGTTGGAGCAGTTTAGGTTGAGCCAGACCTGTATTCTGCAGTCTGAATCTTTTTCTAATTAAAATACACTTGATCTACTGTTACAGCATTGAAGAGCTTTTGAAGTCCGACTCTCACTTTTTCACTTTTGCAGGGTATTTTGAGGAAAAAGAGTTGTCTCTGTTTTGGGACACATAAATGAAGTTTGGTTAATAGATGACAGTAACCATAGACTAGATCACATTGTAAGTTTCATACTCCACTTTGAATTTTTTTTTTTTTTGTCCTAAAAACCTGAAATTTTTACTGCATTTGTCACAATGGTATTTGGAGACCTATTAGTTTTCAAAGTGGGCTTACTGAACTTTCTGAATCTGTCTTTTTTTTTTCCCTCAGGTCAGCCCTGTCTTTTAGGTCTCTGTTCATGTGTTTCAGTGCAAATTTTGAAACTAGTTCAAGAAGTAGGTTGTATATGATTTTCTGAAGACATGAAGCCTCAGGATCAGTCAGGATTACCCATCTTCTTTGGACACATCACTTATATCCAAATATGCCAATATTTCTCATAAATATCAAAGGCATATGGCCTGGTCTGAAACAAAGTAAATTTTTTAAAATGGAAAATAAATTTCCATTTTTTGAGTGGGAATTATGGTATCTAGGATATTTTGCTTCAAAATGGGTTTCTTTCCTTGTTTGAAGGGAACAGCTAAAACCCTGACTTTAACTAGCTTCATGCTGCTAGCAATGTACTTTTTGCAGCTCACTTCAAAACCCACGCAAATATATCATGTCAGCTCATTTGTGTGTGATGCAACACACAACCAAAAACTTCCAGGTTCGCAGAGGCTGGATGACACTCTGTAATGTCACTTTTGGGGAAAACAGTTGTTCCAGAAAAGCAGAATTTGGTTTAAACTTGATGTTTGGCATATTAACTACCTTCTCGGGCAAGCCAGTACTCCCACACAATTCCTGCTTGGCAAATATTGTCCTGTAAACTTTGTGGGATGGTAGAGGGCTCCGGGTGACCTGCATGTGCTTTATGGCAACTACAGCATCTGCTGGGTTGTTATGCTGGGTGCTGCTGGGGGACCAAAGCACAACTGGGCACACAGACACCTTGTTGCTCAGAGAGAGTAGGTTGCCCTCAACACCCCTCCATCTCTGGCTTCTCAGTTCAGATCCTCAGAGAAAACCTAGAAGTTGCTTCAAACGCTAACCCATAACATTAACAGATCCTGGCTCTAATAGACAAGTTGCTTTTATGGCTATTACAGGTTTTCTTATCTGCAGCATCTATTAAGTTCTCACTTAAGGTACTTCTCCTTCTGTGGCCATAGGATCAATGGAGCTTGTCTCTTCCATTGCGTTAGAATCACAGAATCATCTAGGTTGGAAAGGACCTTGAAGATCATCTAGTCCAACTGTTAACCTAGCACTGACAGTTCCCAACTACACCATATCCCTAAGTACTATGTCAACCAGCCTCTTGAACACCTCCAGGGATGGGGACTCCACCACTTCCCTGGGCAGCCCATTCCAACGCCCAACAACCCCTTCTGGAAAGAAATACTTCCTAAGAGCCAGTCTAACCCTGCCCTGGCGCAGCTTGAGGCCATTCTCTCTTGTTGTGGCGCTTGTTCCTTGGTTCAAGAGACTCATCCCCATCTCTGCACCCTCCTTTCAGGCAGTTGTAGAGGGCGATGAGGTCTCCCCTCAGCCTCCTCTTCTCCAGACTAAACCCCCCCAGTTCCCTCAGCCGCTCCCCATCAGACCTGTGCTCCAGACCCTGCACCAGCTCCGTTGCCCTCCTCTGGACACGCTCGAGTCATTCAATGTCCTTTTTGTTGTGAGGGGTCCAACCCTAACCCTAACACCCCTTCTTTTCCCAAAGTGCCAGCACCCTCTTTCTCGCAGTAACTGATTAAAGCAGTTAGTAAGATAAACTTCTTCCTTGGTGTAGGCAGCTCAAAGGTTGGTGCTTCTGGCTTAGCATGGGAAGAAAACAGCAGACATGCAAAAAACAGAACTCACTTAAATGAAAGGCAGTAAAGAAGCAAGCACGTAGATATCATTTGCCTTCTAAAAGGCATATGCAGAGTATCCTCTGATGATAAACCCATGAGTGGCATATGCCCAATATTTTTAATTAGTACAGGATTTCTTCTGGCAATAATAAACACTATTCAAGGTGCCAAAGCTGTCGCCACTAATCACAACTTCTATATGCAAACATGTAAAAGACTGCAGAGTGTGTTCCAATTGGTTGGTGCTTACCCAGGTGTTATGCCAGACTGCAAAGCCACAGACTAATGATAATAGTTGGGGGGGTTTTTTCATTTACAAAGGAAATCGTGCAGTTAAGCATATGTATAGCAGTCCTATATAATAGGAAAATTCACCCAAGAGATCTGGCCATAGGTCTTGAAATCACTGGAAATCTTTTCAGTACTGCATGGGCCCCAAACCCTCTATTTATAAAACAGATCCAGAACACACATCCAAGCTTTCTATCCTGTTTCCATGCCATAGTGCTTTGTTGGGACACAATTTAAATTCCTTTGAACTCAAATTCTCCTTGACTACATGAAACATTGACTGGGATCCTGCCTTTAAAAACAGCAAAGTAAATGAGCCTCTACACTCAACCACAAATAGTCAGGCCTTTGTTATCTGAGCTGCTTTTGACAAAAAGATCTCCTATAAAAAAAAAAAAAAAAAAAAAAAACAACCCCAAAAACCCGAAACAACCCATCCTATTTGTCAAAGCTCTGCTTCTGAGATGGAGGGATAAATCTTGTCAGAGTCAAGGCAGTGTACAGATAAAACTTACCTGAGATGACAGCTGGAGGTTACAGTCGTCTTTGAATCGGGGAGAGGAAGAATTCAACCGTGGCTTCTGCACGCCGTGTTAATATCCTAATCACTGGGCTTCTGACCATTTTGGATACCATGTCACCCTGAGTCTTGATGTCATCCCAAGCCAGATGGGGATCATACTGTAAATCACCAGTTTCTGTAGGCTGGGGGAGAGTTTCTCACTTCAAATAATGAGCTGTTTTTACTGAAACATCCTATTAGGAATGTGGTCCTGCCAATTTAAGTTATTTTCCTTTGCACCTAAAGGATGGGTCTGGAAAAAAATTTTTTTGATGTACTTTGGTTATACTCCTTCTCTGCCCAATGTCTTGTAAATACGTCCTGCCTTGAGGCTTATATGGTGTTTACTTTGAGGCCATATTGACCCCTGAGATCAGAACCCTGTTGTTGAATCGAATTGGGAAAAGGGATTACAAAATACAGGATATGAGCACTTAATTTTGGACATGAAAATGTGCAGTAAAGAGCTTTTAACTAGTGTTAATGGCCAATAATGCTGATACAACTGAAGAGGATGATGGAGGAGACAAAAAGAAGAAGTAATCAGGCTAATTGATGATACCGAGCTCATTAGTAGGTTTTTTAAAAGGAGGAAAACATGCTAAAAGAATCCTTACTCCAAGCTCCCTGGTGTGTCTTATTTTCTATGTTCCTTCTAGAACGCAGCTGTCTTCTGGACAAAGACCACCTATGTTATGCCGTATTATGTTTTTGATGCATATTCATCAGCAAGAAGCTTATCCAAGCTTTTTTTAGGAATCTCCATTTGGATTGAGAGGTGCATGACCTGTGACTTCATCTTTTTATGACAACAAGCACCACAAAAGCAAATGACTCAAGCACATTTGTGGCAGTATTTGCAGAAACAAATCCAACAGATCCTTCTGGGGTTCTTAGTAACCTCTCAGATGCTGAATAACTCCTTTGAAGTGAGTATGTAATCCTTTTTGGGGGTTTTCAAAGAAATATGACTTGATGTTTCAAGATGTGGCAGTGATATGGAAGCCTCTGTATGCAAATCAACCGCACCAATTATTTTGTGCCAGTGAGAAATTGTTTTACTTTTTAATGAGACAAGAAACACTGACTAAAGTACAGTCATGTTATACATTAAAAAGGAGCAGTATATTTGTTAGCCAATTTTAACGCCTTGTAATGAGAATATATAGTGACAGAAATATTTCTTACATGTACAGCGTGGTGGTGAAATGCTGATATGTTCTGGCTGTCAATTAGCACAGTACAGTTCTACTTTATATAGGTATGTGTGCTGTCAGGGTGGGCTGGTTGCGCTTAGAACCATTCAGGCATGGTTCCAACGTTCATTCTGACACTGTGTTTATCCAGTGCAGTGTATGGATCGCACTGAGACGTGAACTTCTCAGCAAAAGCATCACCAGTCGCTACAGAAGAAACTACTCCAATCACAGAATCACAGAATCATTCAGGTTGGAAAAGACCCTTTGGATCATGGAGTCCAACCATCAGCCCTACTCTACAAGTTCTCCCCTACACCGTATCCCCCAACAGCTCATCCAAATGACCCTTAAACACATCCAGGGATGGGGACTCCACCACCTCCCTGCATCTCCACCTGCCACTTCTCTCTGCCACAAGGGTTCTTTGGGTAATTCTGTTTTCTGCCATTCAGGCATCAGTTTGAGCTTGTTCTTTCTCTTCTTACTGATCTTTAACTACGACTTCTTTAAATTTCTGTTATATTCACCCTCTGTGATTTCTCAACAGCAACAGCACGTGTTCCGCTTTAGATTACTGCTGTAAAGAATTATAACCCTGAGGGTCACGCCGATATAATTCTGGAAATACTGGTTGGCTGTTCAAGGCCCCTCAGGCGGGCCGAGGACGCTGTACGTTGTTCCCGTGGGCTGCAGAAGGCCCAGGACTAACCCAGACGTCCCGCTGCCACACAAAACCCGGTTCAGAAGGAGGATGGAAGGGTCGGCGGGGACCCCCGGGGACCCCCACACCCCCCCCCAACCCCCCCGGGCCTGGCCGGCAGCGGGCTCGGGGCCGCCTGCGGGGGCCCGCGTGCTTCCCGCGCGTGGCCGCCAGGTGGCGCCAACGCACCGGCGCGCGGGTCAAACGGCCGCGCGCCAGGCGGCTGAGTCACGGCCACGGCGGCGCGCGGGGCCGCCCGCGCTGGGCGGGAAGGGGACGCTGAGGCGAGCGGCGGCTCCGCTTTGACCCACAAACCCGAGTCCTGGGCGAGTAAAACCGCTTTGGTTTCGATTTCGGACTGAATGAAACGAAAAGTTCTCCAGAAGCTGGCTACGGAGATTGAGCGAAACCCCCAAATAGTCAAACTTCTGAAAAAAAAAAAAAAAAAAAAAAAATCCTGGTTACAGAGTTCTCTAAGGCAGCATATTTCTTTCCTGAGGATACATGTAAGTGCTGGGCCCTGAAAAAGTCTCCTGGTCTGGAAGGTTTTGGGGAGAGGATCCGCAATCCATCTGCCCTTCCTATGCCAGGACAGCGTTGTGGAAAGCGCTTTGCTCTCATCCACCCATCCCTGGCTTTCTCGTTCTCATGTGCCACAGGTTTCCTACAGATTTATACCTGATCAGATTCTGTTCCCCAGGTGGATTGTACCTGCTCTGCAGGACAGCCACCTGCTGCTGGTTTTCTGATCCTCCCTCCGCAGACCTACTGCGCTTGTGCAGTTCCAGGTGTATGAGGAACATTGTCATCTCTTGGGAAAGGATCTGCAAGATGCTATCATATTTTAGTGCTTCTATTTGCACTGCTCTGATCTGTTTCTAACAGCCTCAGTAAAAACTCTAGTTTAAAAAACACATCTGGTTTCTACTGGCTTGAACTGGCTCGTGGGTTTGGAGATGAATTAATCAGTGTCCTTTCACAAAGGTCGGAGCGTGACCATTTGGTACACATGTAAATAAAACAGGATTTTTGTTTATGGTGATCTTTTCACTATCTGCATTGGGCAGATTCTGGCATTTTACACGGTGGTTAGAAGAGGTTAGCTACTTGAAGCAACAGAATTTCCTCCTCCACAAAGTAGTAAATACTATATTGACGCTCTTCTTCCACTTCACTTGAGAGTAGACTCTGTCCAAAAAAACTAAAAGCTAGTTGGGGCCACCAGTCCACATGTCCCAGTTTTATTTCAGAGCCAAAAAAAGTGAATAGGAAATAGAAAAAATAACAAATCCTTCCCCAGTTGGTGGAGGTTTCATCACAGAGGTCAAAGATGTTCACTATGTCACCAAACAGGAACTGTTACTGTAGGTTAGTGTTCACCTAAACTTCCCATCATCTGATACACTTTCATGTATGTTTTGCACTTCAGTGTATTAGTACATGCCCTTTACTATCTTAAAAAAAGAGAACATTATATTGTAATATACTTGTGGCTTGGGCACTGACATGGACCTCAAGATAACTATGCTCTGAGCATCCTATCTCTGTTTCTACTTGGCCTTGGACATGTTACATATTGCCTTTTTCCTCTCTGTGAATTAGAGATGGTAATTTGCTTCTTCCCATGTGTTGTTTATTTATACCATAAAAATTTAATCCCTCACTGTATGTTTTTTCACAGCTGATTTTGCCTCAGTGGGTATCCCTAGATGTTAATATAATGGAAAAAATATTTGACTGCTATGATTTTTTATTGATTTCTTTTTCTCTTTCTGTCTATAAATTGCTGATAACATTCAGGAAAGCTTTTCCAGAACTTTAAGGCAGTCTTTGCCAGAGGTTTGAAAAGTGATTTGAGATCTGCAGGATGAACATGCTAAAGAACTGCTAAGAAAGATGATAATAGCCTGTGTTTATTACCTTGATGCAATCCTTAGAGTCTCAGTGGAAAAAAGTCATAAAGTGCTTGTACCCAGTTGATGGAAGTGGGGGTCTTACAAAACTTTATAATTCCCTTATTCCCCCCACCCCAGCTCTTGGTCCTGCTTCTCATTGACCGACTGCTCTCAATGTGCTGGTGAGTCACTTATTTTCAGTGCAAACTTGATTCACATAGCTTAATATCTGCATTGTAAGTGAAGCACTTTGATTTATGTTGCCTTATTATTTTTCTTCATGGTACACCATGACAGAAGGGTATTTTTGCAAAGCTTAATTGAAACCAACAGGTAACTGTCTGGCCCGCACTAGTTAGAAATTACCTACTAGGTATCAATTTAGTACACTTGGACTGCTTTTTTGGCTTGTACACAAATATTTATGGCAAAATAGTTTAAAACCTATTGTAGCAGAGTTGCTGTGGCACCATGGGATTATTTATGTCTCAGAATTTCACCCCTTAAAATCCAGGTTTTATTTCACAAATAAAAATGCATCTGTTCATTTCTGCTGAATGGACATTTTACTACTGCGCAGTCCCACATTTACTGGGAACTGCTCAAACCGAAGGCCTTACTCAGGGTCCTAAAAGGAGAGGAAAGTGGAAATCTGTGTACACAGGGACTCACCAGGGCAGCTCCAAATGGGGCTTTTGGTCACTCACTTTTCTCAGGAACAGCTTTTACAGAAAATGGTTGTGGAGGAAAAATCCTAGTAATTTTAAAAGCATTGGAAACATATTTTTCTTTTCAATGGACATCTGTTGTGCTAAAGATAAAACAGGGCTTAGAAAATAATGATGGCTCTGTAGCTCCATCTTATTTTCACTGTTTGTACATACCCAGAACAGACCGTATTTGTCAAAAGTTTTGCTAAGCATTAGTAAGTGTTGATGTAAGTACAATATGCTGAAGTGTGCTTGTAGAAATCACATAATAATTCATAGAAATATAAGCAAAAGATGGAGCATCCACAGCAGTCTGGAGTTCACAGTGCTAGAAGGGAGCTCTTCATTCTCAGAAGAAATTATAAATGCTCCTGGAATGCTACTTCTGTGACTTTCGTTTGTCATCTCTAAGCTCATTGACTGTGCTTTATTGGCAACTACAAGGAAGTCAGTTACGGCATGAGGAATGTGCTGAACAAGGTCAAGAACATTTTAAGGCAGTAATTTCTTTCCTTGGTAACATAAGGCATAGATGTTTCAACAGCTAAGTAAAGGTCTGAATGATGCAGGGTCAGCCTTAAAAGTGATAGCCTTAAAAGGGTCATAAACACACAATGGCCCAAAATTTTCTACTGTTCAACTGTTTTTATAGCTGCTTACTCCAGAGTGAGCACAGGTAGTCAGTACCATAAAAAGTCCTGTTGGGTTTACACCTAAAGGGAGGAGAACATTGTGAAGCTTTTCTGAATACCCATTTCTTTGGTATGTCATAAACATGTCAGAAAAGCTCTTTGCAGTATGAAAATTTATTTTGGAGTCCAAGAGTTAAAAATTGGCTGGACTAGGTAGTGACAGTCTTTCTTACAGCTTCAGCACAAGTTGGACATAGTCGCTTTTTCTGGAAGATAAGATTATGGGCATTTTGTTTGTTAAAAGAAGTTTCATTGTGTGAGAATAATTCATGTTTCCTAAGTATGCCACGTTTCTTTAGTATGCCTTTTCTACAGTCGAAATGTGGCTGTGTCCTGTCCATCATCTGTCCTAGAAATGGCAAAATGAGTGACAGAAACTATTTGTTAAAAATTGTTAAAATTATTCCACAAATGCTACAGGAAAGATACATTGTTTATGTGGTTTCACGGTAGTATATATACTAAAGTGAAGTATACTGGGGGGGAAAAAAAAAAAAAAGATCAATGAGGTCTGTTAAACGGTCTTCTATTTGCATGGATACTTCACTTTGACAACTCTGATTTATAAATCTGTGATTCTGGAACCCTAACTAAATACTAGTGGGATAGCATTTTCCCTGTATAACCACATGCTAGAAGTGGAGTTTGCTCAGCACAACTGTCATCCCCCACCTCCAAAGGTCAGATACGTTCTTAGCATCCTGACCTGTCTAAGAAATTTGTTTTACACATCTAAGGCTCATAAAACAAAATCATTGCAGTCGGGAAGAGGCGGAAACATTCATGTTCTCTGAAATTTAGACTGGTACATCACAACAGATACTGATTTCTAGAGACTGATAGTTTATTATTAGTTTATTTCTTATAATTAGTCTGTCTGTGTGCTCACATGGACTTCATGAGTCACATCTCAGCTCATTATCTTGGGAAACAGACCTATTATTTTTGAAAGCCATCCAGTCAATAAATTAGCTTGGAAGAAATGATAGTCCAAAACACCTTTTCAATAGATTGCTGTCATGCTTGGTTCCTATCAAAGAGAAGCCTGAATTTTTTGTCGTGACATATGGATTAACTGAGCCTTCCCTGCTGTGAGAAAACAAAAGACAATTGGTGATGCATGGAGCAAACTGATCTTAAAACAGAGACATCAACAAAGAAACATGACAGCATGAAAAGACAGAGTACAGTCTGCTGTCCACATTTACAAAGTCATTCTGTCTGTAACTCCAACATACATCCATTGTCTGTTTTTTTCTCAAAGTAAGTGACAGTGTTCCTTAACTATAGCATCTCAAAAAACCCTGCACCTCAGACAGAAGTACGGGCATGTTAACCAGAGTTTCTTCTGGTCTTGATCATGCTTTCATGCTTGACGTTGAGTCACAATAAGCTCACCCAATGTCAACAAGGAATTATTCTCCAAGCACAGTTCTGTTCTTTGCTCTGGCTTTCATTTGCTCTTCCCCACTACCAAGACAGTATGGAAATTTCAGCGTGATACAATAGAACAAGCTGATTTGTCATATTTTTCCCTCATTATTTATTCATGAATATGCCTTTTACCTGATATGATTTGATTTTTTTCTTCTGTTATACGTGCTCCTGATGTATTTAAATAGTTCACCACATATCATTTAATGTGACTTTGTAATTGCCAATTACATCTTTATGATGCATCTAGATACAATACGGAGGCATAACGCAGCTTGTTCTTATCTGGTGCAAGACAGTGGCTCTGTGCTGGATCAGCTCACATCTCTCACCAGATAGTGAGGATGAGAGACTTGTTAGGCTGTGGATGAGGGAAGGTCCCTGTTTGACAGCAGAAGTGATGCAGCCATCGTGGCTTCCTTCTAGGAGGGCAGCTTCATGAATTTTGAACTTCCTGATATGACTTAAAATTTTACTTCAGATTAATTTTGATCATTATCTAATGTTCTTGTTCAGGTGGACTGAATTTATATGTTGTTTTTTACCCCTTACAGATATGAGCATTTTTGTTTCAGTGTCATTAGTAATAAATGCTTAGTATTTTCCTGACTTTTAGAGAAACAGATATTTTATTTCCTATCTCTTTAAAAGTATCTCTCTTCTCTGAAATTCAGGATATTTGTGTGAAAAAATTACTCATCCATTGTGCAGTTGCTGTCATACTGACTATTGCTTTTAAGTGTGATTGATTCTTAAAGAACAGCTAATAGAGCTCTTTGCCCACTATCCTCTTGTCATTGCTGTAGATGCTGTAGAAAGAAACCTTTCAGCAAGAGAAACTATTGATTTTATTACACCTTGTACAGACTGTCATCAAAATAGAACCAGAGAGCTTGATCCTTCCCTTACTAATTCCTATTTTACATTGGTAATTCCTCTAGCTTGTTCTATGCAAAATAAGTGAGAGCAGCTCACACAACCTTCTGCAGATGGAAGGATTGGAACCATCATCCCTTAAAACACTGTCCCTTAAAAATATTCACAAGAAAAGCATATGGACTGTGTGACTTGCATAGAAACCCTGAGAAGCTAGAGGAAGAAAATGGTCACATCTTATTTTACCCACAAAGCCTTTAATTATTGATGAGATCTACCTGCTTACATAACTCCCATAATGTAAATATACCTGCATATCGCATGCATTAATGGATTTGTCCTTAGGCCACCTTGGCAAGGCAGGGAGAATTTAAAGGGAAATTTGAAATTAAAACACAACCACCCAGTGCCTTAGGACATTGAGGTGAAATACAAGTACTTAAATCCTGGCAGTACAGTGAGAATTGCAAGTCTGAAGCTCATAATGGCCATGTTTTTGATAGTGATGTTTCCCTAATGCTTAACATTCTGTTTCAGCTTGTGTCCAGAACAGTTTCTGTCTTAGCAGGGCTCAGCAACTTTGCCTGTCCCATGCTGACATCCCTCTGTGCAGACTGCTACCTGAGATAACCTCTCCAGAAAACATGAAGCCAGTATCCATCTTAATTAAAAATTATGCTGGAGAATACAGGTCTCTATTCTTGCCCAATAGTTCAAAAGAAGAGGTTTTTCCTCAGTGTTTCCTGCACTTCTGCCAGTCTTCCTCTATGGAAGCACCTGACAAAGAAGAAATGGGGATCAGAAATTGGGGATTTCTGGAGAATTGCTGAGAGAAAGAGGAAGCCAAGACAGGAATGTAGATGGATGGAGACACTTTGAGCAGGCTCTGCCTCTTCAGTGCAGTGCAGTGTGGTGCAGGAGCAGAAGGAGGCATTGAGCTGAATAAGAGATAACTTGGTCCTGATTCCTCTTCTAAAGATTGCCAATTTATCTAGTGATCGCTTGATGAAAAGATCAATCTAATCCCAGGCTGCAAATTCCAAATGGACAGTTATGTTTTCATAGGCCAATACTTAAGCCCAGAGGAAGGTGAGATTTAGGAGACGTCTTTGTCTTTTGTATTTTTCTATAGGATAATTTATATAGCTTCCTTGGTGATGCTGAGATCCATTTCTTCTCTGCTGCAAGATTAGGTGCTGCAACTCTAGGAGCTAAACAGCTTAAAGTTAATTTCCTTACAACTTTACAATTCTTCTCATGACTTCTCTTTCAGGTCACCTACTAGCTTTGGGAGCAAGAAAATAAACCCGATGTCCCATATAACTTTAATGCTTAAGCTATCAAATTCTGGTTCCTGTGCTGCATTTACTGACTTTTAAGTAAGTGAAAACAAGCCTTAAGATGGACAGACTAGTTTATCAGTTAATAATGAATGATATCACTGCTGTGCTCAACACTTAAAGAGAGCAAATATAAAAACCACCATAAATTTGAAGATTCCAGCTCAGTAATGCTGCAACAGACAAAATACATTGTAGCAGTTCAGGAAGCAACTTCCATGTTCCCTGAGAATTATAACAAAATGTATACAAAGAGAAACTGCTTTTCAAAGAAGATTTTAGTACATTGCTGTAATTCCTAGCAACAGGAGCAGATGTCCTGGGGGGCTGCTACCTAGTTCAACACACACATAGTTAAGTGACAGGGGAGGAACAACACAGCTGCAGAGGCATCCCCCTTTATCCATATCATGTCCAGACCGAGCTCAGAATGTCAATTGCTTATTGCCCTGGTCCAAATTATCAGCTATAATACAAGCTAATTGATGTTAAGTGAACGTTGTCTACCGTATCAGTTTAATGAAATTAAGTGTTTCTGTCAAATTTTCCTACCACGTACAAAAGTGGGAAAAATGCCGTTGCAAGGAATGGCATAGTAAGAGTGAGATTTTGTTCTTCTGCAGTTGTTTAGCTCGGCAAAATCAACTTTGCAATTGCTGATCAATGGCCAGTCTTTTTCCTGCACTTATCATTGCTGGAGATAAAGGTCTTGTAAAGAAAATTTAGGAGGCAACTTGCTGATGATGTACAAGATATAATAGAAGATATTTTGCTCTTCTGTTAGCCCTGCAGTGCTAACCTTGGTAGATCTGGCTTATCAGTAAATATATGGTTACAAAAAAAGGTGCTGCTGTACTGAAAAGGAACTCGGCACATATGACTTTTAGTTCTAACTAAACTATAAAAACTGATCGTTTCCCCATATGACTTTTAGTTCTAACTAAACTATAAAAACTGATCGTTTCCCGTTGTCAGTAATGTTGCAGATAACCTCAGCTAGAAGGTTTGGACTACTTTGACACCAATGGTGTAATTACCCATGCTATCACAATAGGTGGGTGCATGCGAATTTGCCTTTTGAAATTGTAGCTGGCCTTTGCTTTTATTCAGCCTCTAGATGTATTTCTGTGACCTAAAAGACAAATATATTTCTCTCCTAAGAGAAAACATCATAGAATGCTGTAATGTCAAGGTTAGTTTGCCATTTTTTCATTATTATTTATATTAGCATAAAGCTAAAGATCCCCAAGCAAGGTTCAGCATTCTATTGCACCCAAACACAAACTGAAAAGATTAATCCCACTTCAAGGAGCAAAAGGCTTAGCTGTTGGAAGCCAGTGAAAGTTAGTTAAATTGGCAACCTCCAAAGCTATTTCATGTAGTTACTTGAGGTAGAACCCCATTTTTAGCACAGGAGTTACTAGAAAAAGATCAATGTGTTATTCTTGTACCTGAGGCTGCAACACACTATGGTTATAGTGATAGGATTCATAATTAAAAGGCTGAAAACCAGCAAGGAACGTAGGATTGAAAGGCACTGCCTGGTGACCAAATCCAGTTCCCTGTTATCACATAAAAACATATTTTAGAATTCTTTTAATGAACTTACAAATTTCCACCATGTAGCTACTTTTTAATTTTATTCCTATTGCTTGAATTAGGAGGCTATTCCAGACACTCGCTGCTTAAACACATGTGTGTGGCTAGTTTGGACTGGCTTGTTCTTACGCCAGCATTGTCTTTCAGCTTTGCCAACATTCTTGCGTGTCCCTGATATTTATCCTGTCCCACCTCCCTTTTCATAGTGTGCTTTAAGAGAGCAGTCACATAACAATCTCTTTCTTCCCCAACCTTCATTCTGCTAGTTTAAACAGGTCTTATTTTTGCTCGTCTAAACAGACCAAATTCTTTCTAGTTTCCTGGCTGCCTGTTCCCCTGTTCATCCTAATAGGACTGCTCCATACCTGCATCATGTTTAATTCTTTTCTTCATACTCCTGAATAATCAAAATTGTCCGTGGTATCTCAGGCCTCCTGGTAGGAGCAATATATCTTTACTGCTAATGTATCACTATATTCTAGGAGCATACTAATTTTTTTATTTTTTTTTACTGTGTTATCACATTACTGGCTTACAGAATTGTGTGAGTGACTCCATTTCTTCTCTTTGCGTGTCGTGGCAAATAAAGCAAAGATTGTTGTTATTATTAGTCCCCAAATGTATCATCTAGCTTCTTGTGGTTTTAGATTTCATCCATGTCTTACTTCAGCCTCAAAGTCATCTTGTTTTTCCAGCATGATATTCTCATTCTCTTCAACACCTCTCACCTTTTCACCAGCAAACTTCATGAGGTTATGCCCATCATTTGTGCCATGTGCAGAGACAGTACTATTTTTTTTCCTCAAGACTCATCCTTGAGAGATTCATTACTGAGCTTCCCATAACTAAACAATTCCCTTTTGAACACAGCTCACCATTATATCCTCTTTAGCTTTTCTTGTACAGTAAGCTCCTTGAGGTTAAACTAGTAATTTTCCACATGTAATAAATGCTTACTGAAGTCTGCATAGATAAGAGTTTGCATCTAAACAGTCAATAATAAAAGAATGTTGAGTTAGTTTGGCATGATTTATCTTCATAAACTTTTTAGAATTTTATACCACTTCCATTAATCTGTAATTATAGTAACCTTCAGAGATATTTTTGATTTTTAGACAAATTTTGAGGTCAGTCTAAAAAGCCTGTAACTGCTGACATTGCCTTTTCCTCCGTATATATAGGTGCTTAATTTATTATTGCCTTCGTACTTGAATTAATAAAACATGCGTGATTTGCAGTACTTAGTCCACCCAATGCTGATTTTGTTGGAGTGAAGACTGCCTTTCTGACTGTTATATATTCTTCTCAGACACTTTTCGTGTAAGTCTTTGTAGCAATGTGGGTTTCTCCACAAGTTAATAACAGGCACAGAATTATTAGCTGGGGATTCCATTCCAACACCATTTTGTTGTTGTTGGATATGATCACGGTACAACCCGTTAAGCTGTAGATAAACAGACATGCAGGCATGTGTGAAATATTTAATTGCCACTTTCTTGCTGCAGTCCTGTGCTTGCTGTTTCATGAAGCATGGTCAGCGCAATTCCCATACTCAAAATGATTTTATTTGCATTTAGCAACAAATACTGCTGATGTTAATATCTGTCTCCCTTAAGAATTTAAAAATAAAGCTTATTAAACCATTTTCAGTTCATCAGCTCCCTGTAGACAAGAGTGTTTAAATCCTCCCTTGTAATATGTAAATACCTATATATATATGTGCATGGCAGTATGAGGTTAACTCTACATATTAAAAGAGCTGTTCCAGGATACATATAATTCTTTGAGAATAAAGGACATTAAATACCTTTTCATGTATCATAGTTATTACAAAGAAGAGAATCCTCTTTGCTTCTCAAATATCCAAACAGGATCTGTCTACTGCTAACTTTCTTAATTTATTCTTTTAAGACAAATTACTAACATTTGATAGGAAAGAATGGGGGAAGGCCTGCAAATATCCTCAGCTGTAGTGTGTAGGCATCATCTTCTAGACTTCTAAGTTTAAAAGAAAGCCCACTAAAAGTTTAGGAGTTAGGAAAGGATCTGGAGCAAAGTGTTTTAGCACCATGAGCGAAAAATATACCTGTATGGGTTTTTTTTTTTAAATCACGGACCCCAGTGAGTACTTCTGGAGTATAAATTTTAGCATGAGGCATTCCGTTTCCTCATGCCTTTGGTCTCAGACTAAAGTCAAACTGAGAGGTGGTGTTTAAACAATGCATTTGGGCACCTGAGTTTGACCCATTTTGGTTAAAAACAAATCCGGATAAAGCTTTAGGTTTGTAGATCACCTGGGTCATTCTTGTCTATGGGGAGGGGACACAGGAGGAGGGAAGGAGGGAAAAATCTTCACTTTCTGTCAAAATACAACAAAGTTATCTGAATTTTAAACATCTGGTTTAGTTCTAAAAATATCTGAAAATATGGGTCAGGTCTTGCAGTTTCTACTCATTCAAGTTATATACTGCAGTCCATAAGTGTTAATAGAGGAAAAATAAATATAAAATCTTAGATTTTTTTCTTTTTGCTTAGATTTCAGTTTCATTATTCCCATGAAATTTTCCTGGTTTCTGTTAATAGTTGGTAAATAGATTTATAGTAGGTGAATTGTCTCTCAGAAGAAAAAAGCACAGACAAATGCTCCTTTATGCTATGGATAAAGCACCTTTCAAAGGCAATAAAAACATGAAGAATAAGGAAAAAACTCTCCTCTTTCATTTCATCCCTTCCTCTTTCCCTCCAAGCCACTACATTAATTAGCTGTCTGACTGATTACTCAGTCAAGGACTTAAAAGATCAATGGTGACAGTAGCCAGGCAGGTAATTTAGAGGAAAAAACAGTAAAGTAATGCTCTAATGTCTTTCTGAGAATGAAGTGTGGTCTAGTTGTGTCAGCAGAACAGACAGAGAGGAAAGTTATACTGAGAAACACGCTATTGAGTTTCGGTTCTTCTGTGACAAATTACCTGAAAGTGTATTCCTGGGATTTCATTAGCTGCTAATTGGAAGCAAACAAACAAATCATTTATTCCTTTGAATTTTAGTATTTTAAGTACCAGTGATGTGTTTAGCACTGTATTAGACAAAGGAAAAAATACAGGCTTTCCAAGCAGCTCGCATCTGAAATACATGAGCAATTCCAAAGGGATGGGGAAACCCTGAGGAGGATTCTACTTCTGAGCACGTTTTTCTTTGATATATTTTGCAACTGCATTTTTGGTGATGTCGATAAGAGTTACTAGTTTTAACATCTAAAAACCAAATTTTGAGGGAGCTGCCTACCCCAGAGGATAAATTAGAACGCTTGAAGTATTAGCGCTAGTTAAGAGTAGTTTTACATGCAGTGGTTGCTGGAGTGTTATTGTTGCCTGTTTTGTGTGATTGAGTTCATCCCTTTAGTATAGCCCTGACACTCACTGAACTGTGCTGCAAACTAACTGAAAAATTCATTAGGTGAAATAGACCTCTTTTATCACATATTTTAATATTTTTTGCATTTATTTGTTTCCATTATCTTAGGGAACAACTCTTTGAAATTTCCTACCCTCTGGATAGATCAAGAATACTTGAAAATCAGATTGTGTTGTCTACCTATGGTTGGTTTAAGTCTCAAAAGGTTCTCTGTATTTCCTGACTTGATGAGCCTTTAAACACTCCTAGCACAAATACTCCAAACTTGATTTCTCTGAACACAGAAGCATGCAGGTACTCTGCAGAGTTTTTGACGGAATTGCTTGTTCAGCTCTTTGCAGATTTTTCAGGTGGGTAACAGCATGGCCAAAACAAGATGACTGAGAAAAGACTTGTTAAAAAATAAAAAAATGTTTCCTCCTAGAAAATATTTTGTAATATTTGCACTGCTCTGCAAAACACTGGATTGGTCTGAAGTTTCTAAACCCTAATTCTTTTCTTTGTATTGAGATGAAGCTGGAATAGCTCCATTAAGTTAATTTGTTAATTAAGTTAATTTCTCACCTGTGTAGGTCAGAGAAGATGCGACTCCCCCCCCATATTTGTGATTTGAATTTGAATGTACACAAGTACACTAGATTAGCTACTCATAGAAGTGTCATTATCCCAAATCCAGAAATAGATAAACATACTCCCAGTTGTTATTGCCTGCCAACATAAAACTTACTTTAGGATTATATTGTCAATAGCATGTTCTTGCTAGGGTTTTGGTTAACTAATGCTAAAAAGAAAAGCTAAGAAATGAGATCAGCAGTCCTTATATAAGTAATTGTGAATGTGAGTAACATTTTATTTTCTCAATCAGATGTAATAGCTCCCTACAGAAATATACTCCTGACTTGAATATAAATGGATTTCTACTTGTTCTGTCAAAAAGAAATAACTTTATATGAACATTTTTTTCCTTTTAGAGTGACTTCTATAGGGTCAAATTGTTCAGTACCTTTTTATTTTCCTCCCTTCCAACCCCTCCTGCCCTGTCCTCTGAATGAATCCCCGACATCAGTGAACACCAAAGTTTCTGTTATACTGGGCAAATGGGGAGAGTAGCTGGTGACTGTTGGATGGGTAGGTTGGAAGGGACTGGGGAATGAGTAGGATGTTGGCAGTAAATTCCCACACAAGGCAAACCACTCATGCCCTGCCTCTCACCGTCATCTGTACTGGCACTGGTGCAGTGCAGGCAGAGCCACCGCAAGTGTCCCAGTTTCCAGTCCCAGTCCCAGCCAGGTTTGCTCAAACAGGCAACGAGTTTGTCATTACGCTTCATGCGGGGGTTTGGCCCTTTGTGCCAGCTAATGTCTGTGGATGGCTGTGTTGCTACCAAGTAATGGAAGAGGAGTCAGAGGGCAGAAATGCTCAGGAAGATAGAAATGAAACAGGAATTTCAATTCAGAGCTAATGGATGGGATTTGGAGGCTTCTATTAGCAGAAATTATCACTGTATTAATGTATTTCAGGCCGCATTTTTTACAGTTGAATATGGTGTTATTTTCTTAGTTATCCATTCCCTGACAAGTGGTTATAATCAAAGCTGTCTGTGAGCACTATTATCAGAAACTTACTATTATGTGCTGTAGGAAAAAATATCGGGGAACAATGCAGTGCCAGAAAGCTATTATATGTTTTAAAGATCTAGTGCAACACCAAGTATTTATTTATGTACTACTTTTACTTCCTGTGAAAGAAAATAATTTGAACTTAATTTTCTTGTCTTACCCAATTGCTTTAGAAAATGCACCTCCTGAAGTAAGTCCATAATTATGATTAACAACGCAGGCTAGATCCTCAGTTACTGTAAATTAGTGTTCCCCCATTCATTGCAGTGGAGCAATGCCAATTCATCTCAACAGAGCTTCCCACGGCCTTGGTATGCTGCTTTACATCTTTAAGAGTATCAACAAACTTTCTTTAATACAGTATCATCCAGAATTTACTCTAGCCAGAACAAACTTAGAAAAGGGATAAATCTAGCATCATGGTCCTAAAAAGCTTTAAAATTATCTTGTAAGCAAAATTAATTGTGTCAATGTATTCTGTTGATGAATTAAATCAACAAAACTGCTGTTGGTCTGTCATGTGGTCTGGCTCTGTAGAACAACTTTATTTTCTTTCTTAAATTTCAGGTTAGCCATATACTTAAAAATATTACTGTAATTCTGGCATAGATCATACTTCTTATTGTGGGGGAAGGAACTCCAGTGAGACAGCACAGAAGGGAAGTAACTACCTAAAAATGTTTATATCTATGTAGTTGACAATGCAACATGAAGAAAAAAAATCACAAACCATAGGGATTTCAGGGTTAAGGGTATGAGTAGGCAATAATAAATTCTGCACTTTTCAATTAATAAATCCTCAAGAAGGCTAAAGATTAATGAGATTAATTTGAGCAACAGACTAATCAATAAATTTCTGAAAACTCTCTGTTTCAGGCTGGTCTGCCATGCTCTCCATCCGGTTGGCACTGATGAAAATGATGGTCCAAGACTAAGACTAATGAAGAAAAATTCAGAGTTCCTGAGGATACACTGGTAGGCAGTTCACATCTGAAAACAGGTACTATCCCCGCAAGTTGTTCTTTCCAAATCTCCCTTTCTCAGCATCCCCTCTTTTTCATCTTACACCTGGGAATTGAACAAAAAAAGTCCAAATAGGTTTTTGGAACAATCCTAAATCAGGGATACTGTGAAGACAAATGGTAAATGTCTGTTACCCCAGCTGCTAAGTTAATTACTGTAATGGGAAACATCTTGAGAGAAGCATTGCATATGGTTATTAGCAATTAACCCACCACTCCAAAAATCACAATTCCTGCTAATAGCAGAACACAGCACAGCCTTCCTAATTACAATCTCTGCACGAAAATTTCTTTATATCAGAAGGGAATGTTAAATCCTGTAACTAGCTACGATTTAAAAAGATGGGAAATTGAGATATTGAGAATTAGACAGAAAAATGAAAACAGAAAAGGATGCTGTGTTACTGACTCGAAGCTGTGGGCACACTCATTCATGCTTGGGGATACATAACAACTTTCACAACATCTTTGTAGGAAGGCAAAAGTATAAATCAAAATTAAAATGTTAATAGGGAGGGAAATGTGCTTTAAAATGGAGAGGATAAGATGGAACGTCATGAGAGATACCAACTTTTTACAGAACTCGTTATCTGGACAATGTTGTAAACAATGTGCTGAATTTGGATTGCACTGGAATCTGTCAGAAAAATTTTGTGGTCAACAATAGAGGAGAATAATGAAAACTGTGTATTTTCCATCCCATAGGAAGTCCCTCAGTACTACATGGAGAGCATGAGCTGTTTTTTTCTGTCTGTTTGTATTTTATGCAATTGGATTAGATTATAGCTCACCTGCACAAAGCCACCAAGGGAAATCGGTGCTTTAGCTGCTCAGTTCAAAAGCTGGTTTAGCAGAGCAAGATGCAATTTAGTGTACTCCTTTCACCAATCAGGAAGGGAACTCTTTTGTCACCACGTTCAGTGCTTGGTTTGGTGGTGGCCATGATGTGCTTTGTAGGTATCAAGATCAAAGACGCACAATTGTATAACAAATAAGTTTCATGACAGTGGGCGTGTTTCTAGTTGGTCGTGGCAGGGATGTGGAATAGAAAGAAATCACTAATGCTGGATCCACTACCCTTTTTTCCTGACATAGCCACTGTTACCACTGTAAGAACTATAATAAATGAGTCTGCTTTTACCTCTGTGTCAGGTGTGAACATTTAACTGAATTGGGCACAGTTGGATCAATTATCCCAGGAGGCTTTTGAAACTGCTTTCACCAGTGCTGGTTCCCTGCAACTCTTACTCATGTGCATCGTCCCATTAAAGTCAACAGCTTTGCAGGATATTCTCAATTAAAACACATCTGAGGATAAAACATTAGATAATATCTGTACGAAGGGCACGTTGCACAGGCTGGGTTTACGTTTCAGTTCAGGATAATGTCAGTGTCAGTTGCTAAAGCAAGGCCTGCGAGGCTTTCTGCACAGATTGCAGGGAGATTTTACACTGCTCCATCTTCAGAATTCAGTTGCAACTGTATTTTTCTGTGTGGCCCCCAGGCAAAGGTCTCATCCATTAAGTGGCCTTCACCGAGTAAGATACTCTGCACTTCAGTACCTCCCAATTTGCATGTTGCTGTTCCATTATTCTTAATAACTGGATGTAATAAATGTTGTGTATATTTTGTAATGATCACATACAGGTTTGAAAAATAATGGTGAACAGTTCATTTTTGAGTTCCTTAAGACAGAAAAAATAAAAATATTTTAAAAAGACTAATTTACCTCTCCTGGAAAAAACAGCTGAGCAATAAGATCCTTTGCTGTTTTGCCATGATGTGAGCCTGAAAATAATCCAGGTTGGGATGACATCTCAGGACATAATGAACAGTCAGCCTTGACATAATGAAGGTCTATTATTTTATGAAGAAAGATTTTCTGGGTTTTAAGAAATTAAATGATTAGAAAACTATGTGCTCTGCAGGAGGTAATGAGATTAGCTCAATACAAGGTCTTGCAGAGTTAAAACTACTCCAGACACAAGAAGGGCTTAGCCATTCAATGGAAATTTCAGGGTACAATTAATCTGCTCTAAGGTCAGATAAGGGCTATATGTTTTCTTTACCACAAAAAAGAAATAGGTTGATAAAATCTCAAGGGGATCGTGTCAATGCAAGATTCAAAGCAATGAACAATATAAAAACGGCTTTCTTGTTATGACTGGTAAATGTTTACCTACTTTAGCAAAGGCCTCTGAAAATAAAAACCATACAGGAAACTGTGCTTGTAAAATGTGTGTAAAGGAGAAGCTGGTGTATCTTGTTACAGGACTGAAAGGAAGACAAATTAATGCACTGTAAAACTGAGGCTGACCCCTAACCCATGAGGATGTTAGTGTGCTCGTGCAGTTCCCTCTGTCACAAATTCGTATCAGAGCTAATTTGAGCAACTTGAGACGAAGCCCATTCCACTGGAGTGGAAGGAAATCGCAGTTGTCTTTAGCATCGGTTGGCTCAGGGCCCATCTGCTCATTCACAGCCCAGTGGCTGGTTAGTCACGGGTCTCTAGAGATAGGAAAAGCGCAGTGTAATGGACCCGGAGTCCTACATTAGATCATAAAATGCTTAAGGTGTGTTTTTCTCATTTTTTTTATTTGCTACTATGCACTGTTCCCTTTCCAGGTCAGTTGGTCTCCCTTCTCTTGCCAGTAAACGGGAAAAAGTTGCCTTCTGACAGCAGTAAAGGTCTGGAGAGATCACAAAGATGGGAGGATGGATGGTGTAGAGGACAGCAGGTGACTCGGATTTAAGAAACCACTCCTCAGTTCCCAGCTTTACATTCTTGCTGTCACTAACTCTCAGCAGTGGCGGTGTTATCCCTCCCTCACGATGGTAAATGCATTTATTTTCACGGGTACCTCTTTGAAGTGCTCAGACGTGATTGCAATGGACGTCACGCACGGAACAAAGAAGGACCAGAGGAAAAAAGAGAAGCCAAGATCAGTCTCCTCGCAGTGAAGCGGGAAGCGTTTCGCACCCTGGAGCAGAAGGGAGACCGTGGAGGGGGGGGTGGTCAGCTTTCCTCCGAGAGCTGCTCACCGTCACGAACGTGAGGTTGGAGGTAACTTCATGTATTATTCAGTGAAACCAAATCCCTCCTTATCTCCACCTCCCGGCGTTGCACCCGCCAGGAATTCGGACCCGGAGGAAAGTCCTTTCAAAGGAGGGGGACCGAAGCGACATCGCAGAGAGGGAGAGGTGAGGCTGTCGGGATGCGAGGAGGGGGGTGGGGGTGGGTGCAGCCCCGGGCCGGCCCTCCGCGGTGCCTGACCGCGGGGGCGGAGGGCTGCGCGGGGGGCGGGCCGGGGGCGGGCCGGGGCCGCGCAGCCAGTGGCGCTCCTCGCCGCCGCTTTAAATGATTTGGAGGGCTGGGGGGCTACCGAGGCTGCTGCTGCGGCTACGGGGGGTGTGTTGCTGCTGGTGCTACCCGCCGCCTTTCTCTCTTCCCACCCCCCTCCCGCCCCATCCCCGTTCCCTCGGTGGCGTGATGGGCGCAGGGCTGCTCTGCCTGTACCTCTGCCTGTACCTCTGCCTGTGCTGGGCGACGGAGCCGCGGCTTCAGCGGGGCATGTGAGTGGGGCTGGGGGGGCTGCCTTTGTCTCTCGGGGGGCTGCCCCGGCGAGCACAGCTCGGTGTGCGTCTCGGTGCAGCCCTGCCATAAAGAAAGTTTAGCTGGGCTGCACCTTTCGCTTACCCGAGACGGTGTGTGTGTGTGTCCCCTCGCCCCCCAGCGTAGATTTTCTGATCCGTGGAGTTATTTTGTAGGGGTTACTCGGGAGACTTGGAGCCCCTGAGGGAAGGCGGGCGGGCTGGGCTTGCTTCACTTTGATTCGAGATTTGAAGGGAGCTTCAGAGAGCGCGTCGGTATCACTGAGTCTCTTCCTTCTCATCTAAAAAGCGAAGGGGTGTCAGAGCTGAGCCTTACACAGCTGCGCTAGTCCGGGCTTTCTGAGGGGCTGCGGTGAGCTTTACCCAGTGGAGAGCGTCAGTAGAAAAATCAGAGTAATAAAGTGTAAATCCAGGCAGGAGAAATTAGAGACCACGAACAGGCGGAGGTGAGAGCGGTGGCAGCATCCCTCGGCAGCGGCCAGCACAGCTCCTCTGCAGACACAAAGGAGTTGGAGCCACATGTGGAGTCCTGATGCTTAAGCAGAAGGAAGTTTCTGTGAGGTGTTTTGCGTGGCATGAGCAAAAAAAGTCCTTTGTTGTAAATGCAAGGTGACGTGTTTGTCAAGAGGTAGTTTTCTGGTCGAATTCTAAAGTAGCATAGCTGACAACATGCACAAAAGGTGACGGTTAAAGTTTTTGCTCATTGAAATAGAAGATAAAATTTCTGGAAACTGTGCCCTGCTTTGTTGGGCACCTTTTTCTCTGCAAAGCTCCTCTTGTATTTTAAAGGAATGTGTCGTCCCTCCCTGTCCCCCTGCAAGCAACCTGACAACAGCCTTTTCAGATGTCTGTGTATACCCTAATTTCTAACCTCTTTTCTCTTCCTATTTTTTTGACTTAACTTCATCCCACCCTTGTATAATTAATTTGCCTTGTATTTGGTTTCAATTTGGTTATTTCTTCTGTCACAAAATTGAAATTCCCAAGCCTCTTGCTCATTGTTTTTCTATGCAATATCTTGTAAGTATGTATTTACTAGAAGTGCTTTTGTGGTGGTTTATATTACTCCATTTTGCTAGAGCACTGGAGTATCCATCACAATGTTTAGAGAAGTCAAGTTCATTTTCTGGTAAAACATTTTTCTTTTTTTAAAAGTGCTCTGTGTTTTTCAGGCATGCTTCTTGCTCTCTTCATAAGCAATTACTCTACTATGAGGAAGAATACCATTGGCCTACATTAATCTGTTTGTATTTGACATCGGTAATAACTGTGATTCTGCACTTCTGAAGCTGGAGGTGATGTTAACTGCAAACTGCCTCCAAACAATTTTTGTTTGCTTTTACCTTTTTAAAGATAGTGCCACTGAAAGAATCCAGGAAAACATTCCCTTCTGGGAATGATGCAGTATGAGGATGTTACTGCTGGGCTCGAGACACTGAGAGCAGCAGTTCACTGTTAGCCTACAGCAACCAAAAAGACCCACCCAAACCCCCATATCTGTGGCAGAGCCTTGAGTGCTTTTCCCGAGAGGCATATTTCTGCAATTACTATAGTTTTTATCTCCTTTCCTGAGCTGGGGCAAGTATAAGTATTACCCCAAACTTACTTTATACTATTTAGGGACTTTATGGTTGATGTAAACAGAAATAGAAGATGTCATTATTCCTTAGGAGTAAGCCTGCCAGCTTTCACCAAGAAAGGGTGAAATGTCCAAATGGCCACTTTTCATGAATTGCCTTTTTCCAGTAATTCTGTTTTGTGCTTTTGACATTGGTCATCTGCGGTCAATGGGATAAGAATAACAAATGTATCCCTTGAACATACCATGCCGAGTGCTTTCTTCTGTAGCATTTGCTGTTGTTTTGATTGAGATCTGATGTGGCTGAGAATATACGGGATATTCTTCATAATTGTTTTTGTTCTGCTATTAACTTGAGTATTTGCTCCTAGCTAAAAATGCGAGAGATCTGTGTGGATGTTGGTATTCTGCTTCCAAGCCCCCTGAGGAGATTTAATGTAGAACAGATTATAGGATGACTAGCTATTTCCATCAACTATGTTTCCAGACAATTAGCCCTTGATGATCTTGTATTAGAACTTTAGGGAACACTGCAACGACCAGAGAACAAATAGACAGTTTTCATTGAAAAGCATGCTATTTAGGCCTTGAAATGAGGAATTAACCATCTCGTCATAAAAAGCACGGTTTTTAGCAGCTCACTTTGCAGTGAGCTCTGTAGTTCAATATTGGGATATATAATGACACTGCAAGTGTGGTGTGTGCTTATCTAGCATTGAGTTTACTTTCAGGATCGTGCTTTGCAGAAGGCTGGGAATAGGTGTGGGACAGTGCAGGAATAGTAAGTAAGCATAGAAGGCTTGAGTTACTGTCAAGTGGTAAATCCTCTCCTAGAGAAATATTCCAGTACAAGTTTTAGCAGTGCAGATGTTTGCCCATAGTTAACTATACAGGACAGAGCAAAAGGCAGGGGTTGTTATGAGGTATGTGCTAGGAATCCCGTTTGTGCAATAAATATTACCTTTCATAGTTAGGATGGAGACATGGCTCAAGAATGGATTCTTCTGTTCCCAAGCGACATGTGAGTGAGGACTTCTTTGAATAAGTCATGAGAGAAACTTTATCCCTGTCAGCATAAAGCCTGTTGACTTGCTCTGTGGTTTTGCAGGTCCAGGATGACATCTAAAGGGTCTGATTTGGTTTTAGAGGATCCAGTCACAATCTTGCAACAAAACTGTTTTGTTTAGGTTTTTTTGACCACTCAAATGTTGCAGCTGCATATTTTCACTCTATCCATAAGCAACTAAATTTAGTCCTGTTCCAAGGAACACCTGGATTTAGAGCTGGATTCCTGGCTAAGTAACTGTTTTCCAGCTTCTCCAATTCTGTGGGGCACTGTAGGCTTACTTGTGCTCCTCCAGATACATCATATTCCCAAAAGCAAAATCGAGCATTCAGATGGTATCCACATTTGCAACACTCCAGTAAACTTGGTCCTTTAACTGTAACAGTTATTGGGCTTCAAAGATACAGGACTATTTTTGCACCGTGTGTCACTGCAAACAGATGTGTCTGGACACTATTTCAAAGTGATATAAATACTTTTTTTTTTAGGTATAATTAAAAAGGTGAAGTCCACTGTTTTGAGGACTGGAATGTATTTCAAGATAAACTGCTGTTGTACAAAGCATTTCCATATGAAGAGATGCTTCTGAATTTTGATTGCTACAGTGGAACAAACTGCATGTCACTTTGAATATGTTGGAATGCAATGCAGAAAACAAATAACACAAAAAAATGCTTCTATAAAGTATATGGTGATACAGCTTAAACTTGGATCCTGGAGTTTTGTTATAATACTGTCCAAATGATGTGAAAAGTAGGTTGTGTAATCATTTCTTGGTGAGAAATTGTCTCAGTATATTGGCTGTTTAGCCAATACACTGTATTTTCACCTCCAGTGATGCCAATTTGCAGGTGTGGGGAAAGTTTGTATTCCTAGCCTTAAATAAGGGCTCAAAGGGTGTTTTGCTTTTGGAGCTGAAATGGGTAATGTAGTAGAATCTTCTTGCATTTCTTTGAATGGGATATCCTGGGTTCAGAGATTTGATAGTTAAAAAAATATTGCAGACTGCAGGTTTTCTAGTGAAAATAAGGACCTGATTGGCCACTGGTGCATTTAAATTTGTATCTTACACTAAGTAAGATTAAGTTAAGTCTTTCTTATCAACTCTTGGTTGAAGTGATGCTGGCAACCCAGAGTCACTGCCAATTTCTGAATTTTACCTAACAAGTTTTTTTTAGTTGAATGCTCAGGTACTTCTTCCCCGTCCTGTCTGCCTAGAATCTATAAGGTTGCAGTATGCCCTCAGTACTCCTGAACAGTAGCTACCTCCAGCCTTTGAGGTTTGGATAATGTGATACTAGTAAGCATGGTTTAAATGCTCTGGCATAAAATTAGGGCAGTTCTGTCCTCTCATTTTACCACCACCATCAACCTTCCCAATCCTTTAATATCCAGTAGTTCTTTCTAGAAAAGAAAAATAAATGTTGAAGACGGAGATGTTTCTCATCTTTGTGAATGTGAATGTCATGCTGAATAGAAAATAGTCTCTAGCTTATGCACTACAGTATCTTGCCACCAGATAGAGCTCGTGCTGGTCAGCATTATAACACAGAATCACATTTTTTAAGAGTTTGCACTTAAAGCCTCTGTTTCAGAGTTTCTAGAGGAAAATTAGTTTTGAATTTAGTCTTTTAACAGATGGTAAAGGGCTTTTTTGTTTTTCCTTCCTCAGTATATTCATTGGCAGGAGACTTAAAGATAACGAATGAGTGTCATCATGGTATAGTTCTTTTCTTGATTTATGACATGTTTTCCTGCTCTTCAGGAGACAAATGAGATCAAGACTTCCTCCTGGACTCTGAAATAGCCGTAGACTATGAAAATACATGATCATAAAATGTGATAGCCTGAAGTTGCTGTATTTCTCAAAGATGGACACGATCTCATGATTGACTGCAAAATATTTTCAAGTTTTATAAATACCTGTTTTCATATCAGAGACACCACCTACAACAGATTTAGAAATTTGCTGCCTGTAGTCACAATAGTGCTTATATATTGTATGATTCTTAAATCTGCAAATTTAAGGTAGGTAAGCCCCTGCTCCCATTCACTTTTAATGGGATTTGGCTTCTTAAGTTACTCTTCAGAAATGCACCCTAAGAGGGGAGAACTTGTCAGCATTTCATTAGGTTTAATGATGCTGCATTATGGAATATTGACATAGTTTACTTATTTACGCATACATTTATCATGTGCATATACTGTGTTTTTGCAGTATTTCTGATTTCTAGGAAAATTGCTTGCTTTTGCTTTGACTTCTTTCTTCTGCGTTATGTCCAGTTCTGCTTATTTATCATAGTTCTAGGCATGCCATGATCTAGATATGACAGAGAACATGGAATATTTTTAATAAATTTGAAGAAACCTCCTGGTAAGATTATCTGGTAATTTAAAACCTAGTCTTTGGATGACTCGTCAGCAAAACCTCCTTTGATGGAAGCGGTGCTTTGGCTCTCAGAGAGTTAACAGACCATGTTGCAGACTTGTGTTATTCACCAATTAAATACCTTCTCTCTTTGAACACAGTTAATAGATTTCCTTCTGAAATTCAAGCCTGCTATTGCTTACGTTCTCTCTAAAATCTATTGCTTTTAATTTATTTCTGAGGAGAAAGAAATTTCCTTTCATTACTGCTAAATCAAAGCATTTTAAAATTATATACTGAACATGTGTATTCTTGGTTTTTTTACTTTGGATTCCACGCTGGTCTTGGTTTAAAACTAGTCATTAATTGTTCTGGAAGTAAGCTTGAGATTTCTGCCTTTTGCAGAAGATGTATGTTTTCAGATATAATGTGTACACAAGGTGAGCTGTACACTTGGCTGTATTTCTCTCAGTGCCTTTGACCTATGGATGAATATTTGATCCCATGTGTGTGAAAAGTCAGAATGCTGACTTCCTTTTTTTGTGTTCTTCAGTAGAAACACCATACTGCCTTCCCTTTAAGTCAGAGCAGAATGTGGTTCAAATTGTTGCTTAGTAGAGAGCACTATGCCCAGACTGTGGTTTTGTGTACACAAATTAATTCAGTATTAAGATATACCATAATATCTCAGGCTATGCCTGAGAAGGAGGCTTTGTGAAGTGTTTTGTATTGTTTTATAACAACACCCCCCCTCACGTTATGGAATACTTGCATATTTTGGGCATAGTCTTTTCAGGTGAGCACTTCTGTATAGGGAATGAGTTTTCATACACCTCAACCCTTACAGTACTCTTCAGTGGTTATTCTTCTATTTGTAATTCCTAACACTCTCCCTGCCTGACAGATGCATCATCAGTGGTAAAAAATACAGTTGCATGAACTTCTCTTACACTTGTATTCTTCATGAGGCAAGGCCTGTCCATCTTTTTTTGTCTGTAAAGTAACACCAGGAATCTGTGGGTTATTTAGAACATCAGTATAAATTTCTCATCTGAAAGATACAAATATTTGGTGAGGTTTTTTCCCCCTGTTTATTACTGTTGAACACTAATCCGCTAATGCATGTTTGTTAGTTGCCATGTTTTTTTTTGTGGCTAGAATTCATAAAATATTTAGCTCTACCAAAGTTGTGTGATTTTTTTAAATAAAACCAAAACAAACCTACCAACCAAGAAAACAAATGGGCATTTGCATCAGTGGTATCAAGCTAAGGATTTATAGGGGAGTAAAAGACTTGAAATATTTTAACACTTAAAACATGGCATGTAGGGACTTCTCTTGCATATATTACATGTTACTTCAAAAGTAAGCTCTCAAGAAAAGAGGATTTGGCTCTAAACTGTTAAAATCTGACATCCACCAGAAAAGTGGTGAACAATTCTTAGATACTGGTTGCCAAACTGAGGATTTTACTACCTTCTAACTAGTTTCACTGTCAAGCAATGTGGGACTTGCTGTAGACCAAAATGAGCTTTTTCTCCTTATGACACAAGTGGTGTGACATTTTTCAGTGATTTTTATTTTAATATTTTTAGCATCGGGTCCTCTTGTGCCTTCTTGCCAAAAGAAGCTCAAGGCACGTGTACCTGGCAGATTGACTGGGGTGACTCTTATTATACACTCTTCTGCAGCAGAATGATTGAGATGGGCGTAGTTAATGTGAAATTTCATCTAGAGATGACTGCTGCTACTTGATGCTTTTGTCTTTATTTCACATTTTTTAATCTCTGTTTTGTCTGAATTCTGGACAATTATTTGCTTTGTCTTAACAATGATTATGTGCAAACTATTTCTTAGCTTCCTTATATGGGCGATTACATATGGGTTTTGAATTACATTAGAGCTGGATTCTTAGGACAAAGGTCCTGAGATTGTTTGTAAAGCATCCTGTGTGCTAGAAGGGTTTGTTGGTGCTGGGTGAGGTTTGGCAGGCCTGGTCACTGGCAGCGATGCTGACACTCTCTGGGATGCTGTTCTTTAAGTCACTTGTTTAAAAATAACTCCAGTGTAGAAATCCATGGAGGTACACAGAAGGCATCTAACAATAAAGAACATCATGGATTTAAGAAGATGCTAACATCAGGTAGTCTCTGCAATTATTGTGCTATTATTTTGGTAGTGAATTTTCTTTGTTACAATCAGACTTATGGCAAAGCAGCCATATTCTGGGATAATCAATTGTTTTGGGAACAGTAGGTACAAGTAATGTGCACGCTTCCCTAAATATGAATGAAAACAGGTATTTGGAGTTTATTAGGGTTGTATGCTAAAGTGGTGATATTATTTTTGCTATCTTGTGGGTATGTGCTTTACCTGATGCTTTACCCGATCCTGCAGATGCTACATGGTGCCTTCAGAGGTCAGCCAGCAGAAGAAACCATAAATTGGATGTTGCTGAGGCTGTGTGATGCTACTTTTTTTTTTAAAAAAAAAAGGTTTTTTTTTTAAAAAAAACTCACTCCTTAATTTAAAATGCAAGAAAAGGTGACTTGGCAAATCATAGTTAAATGATCTGGATGTACATGTTTATCTTCTGCTTCTCTTGCTAACCAAAATAGATTTTTCTGTCTTGGGGCAGGGAGGAGGGTAGTTAAATAGAAGCTAAACAACAGACGCTGCACTTTGATAGCAGTAGGAACTAAAAATCTTATTGTTGTTATAATAGCTGAGTGTGTAATTAATCATCTCATATTGATTTGCTCTTAATCTAGATGCAGTGCACAAAGGCTGAAAGAACTCTCATGTTATTTAGCTGCTCCATCTAATCAGGGAGAGGATGTGAATAAGACACAGCAGTGCATTAGTAACCTGTGGGCTTAGGAGAGTCTTCTGTGGTGGACCTTCGTCCACAGATCCAGAGAAAAGTAGTAATAATGAGACTTAATCTAAATGAGCTTGGTGTTTACAATCCATATCCCAGAGGGCATATAAACATCGCAAATATTGATACAGGATCAGTAGAGAGCAGGGATTGATTAGTGGTCAAGGGAGCAGGATGTCCTAATTGTCTCTGGTGGTGCTGATTAATTTTACCTGGGAAATGTGGGGAAATGAGCCTTAAAATAGATTAAGGGTAGAAAGGGGAGCTTGGCAGTTTAAAAAGGAAGAAAATCCTTTTCTGTCACTCCAGCCTTTGTGAATTATTGTTGCTGTTAAGCAATATATATCTAGAGACAAAATCTATCTATATCTTTGTTTCTATATAAATAAATATATGTAACTTGTTCTCTGGACCTTCTGTTTCTGTGGCCTATTTCCTAATTTGACTTTTTTGGTGTTCAGAAATCTGCCTTTCTGTCCTTTCCACTTGAGATGATATTTATAGCAAACTTTTAATCAACATCCTGTTTGCATACAGCATCATGTTGCTGACCTTTTCTCCTCTGTTTCTGCATGCTGCCAACCTGCCTTTCTAGAGGTCTCTTTTGTAAGAAGCTGGGGATGTTTTGCTTGCATGGTTGGAGGTGTGAGGAGATTCAGACAATTTTCTAGCCTGAGAAGTTTCTAGCCAAAGCCACTGTAGCCAAGTACAGCTATGTTCTGATCAACATCAGTGTATCTCTAGAGCAGAAGCACTAGTTGTCATCACAGCAGTGGAGAATTTAGCCCTGACTATAATCTTGGTTTCCTTAAGGAAAGTTCTCATTTGATCTTTTCAAACTACACCTGGTACTAAAAATTCAAACTTTTAATAACGGCATAAAGGGACGGAGCACCAACCAATTACTGTTTTGAAAATACAGAATTCTGTCAAGTTGCTTCTTATGACAGGTTTTATCTATTGACTGTTTCATGGGAAGATCAATAGTGTTCAGGCTGCAAATTCTTCAGCTGAGGCAATGCAGGCTACAACATCTCATTTTTAGGAAGATGTTAACAGCCTTCTGGCTTAGTGTAGAAGGTGGTGTCATTCACTTAGTCTCTGTGGAAAGACCTAAAATCAGACAGCCAAATCATTCTTTGCTTTGTATTCATTAATGTTTTGATTTAAAGTTTGTGCTGTTGAAAGAAACCTTTAGGGATATCTTGATGTGTGTTTGCTCTCTCACTACCATTAAATCTACCTACCTTTATCTTCTTGATTTGAGCTGGAAAAAACTGGATTGATAGAATGAGAGATTTACTTTAATTGTCATTCAAAGAGCCAGGTGTTAGGATCATGCTAGGCAGAGTAAGAAAATATCCCTGTCACAGAGATATGATGTAGCTTTTAAAATTGTCGAGCCATTCCCTTTCTAGCTCTTGGGTGTTTAGTTGTCTTCCCATCTCCTCACCTCTGTTGCCCCTTTTGGACCAGATGTGCCATGAGTGTGTGTAGAAAGCTGCCTCTCTGCTCCCGTGAGCAGGTAGCCTGTACCTGTAACTGTCTTTTTCCTTTGTTATGTGAAAACCATGTGCAGTTCATCACAAGAGCCCATCTATTGCTATATAAAATTATTTATGCTTAAATGAGTGTGTGTAAAAGAGCTAGCTGCACTGATACCTTCCTCAGACTTGCAGAATCATGGGCAAGGATAAAACTGCAGAGAACCTGACTTGGGAGATTGCAGACGTGCTGTTTCTATCATCTATTCTCTGCCATGAGTTGTGGAAAGGCTGCAATCCCCTCTCAGGGGAGCTCGGTTAAGGTGATACTGGTGGTGATGACAGCTTGAGGTGGAAGATGTAGAATTGCAGCTCAGGACGAATGACCATGGCTGCCAGTGACTCACTGAGGTCTTCACGGATGTTGTCTGTATGTCCAAATGCTGTGAGATGCTGGGTGGGTCCATTGAGCTCATGGGCTGCTTCCTGGAATGGGCAACAAAGGGCTAGTGAGAAGAATAAGAAAAGGGGTGAGCATGCAGCGAGACTTTGCCTGGATAACTGCCTCGGCCTCAGTAACTGGGGGCTCATAGACTTCTTGAGCCGTGTTTGCCATCTTTGTATTTAGTAGACCTCCATGGGTGCTTTTTTGGGTGTATTTTCATATGAAGATACATACTACATTGAAATTCTAAACACAGGGATGAATTATATTCCGCCTGGAGATGCTTTTAATTTTCTCTGAACTTTTCCTGTTGTGCAGTGGTTCACAGACATCACAGCCATATGATTAGCCAAGGCAGCTCTCACTTCATGTTGGTCTAATTATCTGTTCATTAGAATCTTAAGTCTTGAGCTGGAAGTATGTAGGGTGTCTTTGTTTAAAGGGCAGTCTCCTAATGCAAATATTAAAAGAGAGCTTTCTGGCTTGCCCGAGTCAGACTGACAAGGTAATAATAGCCTTTGTGTTAGTCTTGGCTAACAGAGAGCATCAGTATAAAAAGGTTTTAAGGGACTCGTGTATCAATCAAATCATAGAACATAATATGCATTTGTGTGTTTTGCTTGTTTTAACACTTAAACTGCCATTAAGAAATATTTTTCTGAATGCAAAGGGCATGGGAGTAAAAATGGAGCTCTCCTCCTCTAAATATACCGTTACATCCACTTGAGGTTTCAGGTTAGTCTTAGATGGCCTCTAGTTAATAGACTGCCGTAATACAAAATTGCATTTTCAATAGCTGTAGTCTTGTTCAAGAAACTCTTCTTAAGTTTATAGGTAACATATCAAAGAGCAATGAGTCGGATGGCTTAAAAACTGGTGTGCTGTGACTATGTGTGGGGGAGTTGTGAAGATGGCTAATTGTTGGAGAGGGCATGTTTTATTTCCCAGCTTTGCCAGCAGAGGATTACATGTTATGCAATTGCTGCAATTTAATTATAGTGTAGCAGAGGTTTTGATATCTGCCTTTAAATTATCCCAAGGGCATCTAGGAGGAATGGCTTACTTTGAATAAATCTTAATAAACATATGACTTTATGCTGCTGGCTTATTTTGTTCTGTGAGTGCCATTTGTTCCTATTAACTATATCATAGAAGTCAATACAGCTATTCCTGGAAGCATGGCAATATCACATGAGTAAGAATTTATAGGATGGGCTCAGTATGTCATTACAACAATTGTCAGTTTCTCTCTTTTATTTATGGAAGAGCGATGCATATGAATGTACTTTTATCTGGAAAGTTTTAGGCAATTCTAATAAAAGGAGATATGCATGAATTATCAGTACATGATGTTCTATTCACTAGAGGGAGAGTCATTTTAAAAAGCCGGCTAAGTGAGGCATGGTTGCTAAGTAAGGCGAGGGTTTTATTAGACCAACTGACGTAATGGAAAAAAAGCAGGCAAGATTTTGGGCATACAAAGACCTCCTTTGGATGTGAAACAAACGGCAGACTTTGTGCTTAGAATGGCTTGGGAACAATTGCTCTGAACTTAAGCAAAATATGTGAAATGGTGAGGTAATGTGAGAGGAAGGGGTAGCTGGGACATATGGGAAGGATTGCTAAGTAATGGAGATGACATGGGAATGTGGAGGAAAGGTGGTTTCTGGAAGAATTTGAGGTAATCTGAAACTACACTGCTACTGTCTTCTGTCTTGCTTATGGTGTTGGCAGCTGCAACTAGGGCAGACTCAAGGAATGGAAAATAGGAGCAACACAGAAAATGGACTCTGTGGTGGAGGAGGAAGAACATGGAGCAACATGGGCAGGATGTCCACTGAAAGTGTGGCATAGGATGATGGAGATGAACAGTTCCCCCAAAGACTGGGATAGATAGGTATTCTAGTTCAGGAAACTAATTTCTGTCAAGATGAAGTTTTCTAGTACAAATTTACTCTTTACTCTTTTCCCATGGTGAGATAAGACAACCAGGGCAGACAGTTGTGGACTTTCTTTCATAACTTCCTTTATGTAGGCTACATGGGGGGTGGTTGGTTTGTTTTTAAATCTGGCTGCTTTCTCTACTGGAATGTCCTTGTTGGACAAAGGTCCTCTTTACCCTGAGGTGAATAGTCCCAAGTATTCCCCTCATCTGGGGAGCTGCAGTGCCTTTGGGAGACCTGCCTGGATTTCCCATTCTGGAAGATGGAGAGTCTTCTGCACAGTACTGGGAATATTGTGAAGTGGCTTTGATCTAGGCAGGCAGGGTTTCTTCCCAGTATTTAGCTCACTGGTAAAAATTATCACACTTATAGTATTTTCCTGTTCTGTACAGGCTTAATTTAATGATGTTTGTAAACTACCTGAAGACCTGCAGATGAAAGATGTACTTTTTTATTAGAAAGGCTACCTTGCGTGGTGCTCAGACAGTAAAGTACTTTGGGCCTCTGAGATGCAAAAGCACCATAAATCTTGAATGAGATATTAACAATATCCAGTGTAACTGATGGTGACTTTAACCGCCAGGCAGCTGTTGGGCTAGAACAGTCCTCTATCTTATTAATGCAAAAACCCCTCCTGTTTTCTAGCACAAGCTCACATTCATACCTCTGTCGATTGACAGAGGAAAAGAGTGTGTCAGTGTGTTACTCTTTGTTATTACTCTCTAGCCTGAAAAGGAGTCTCAAAGTGAAATCTGGGGAAGGACTTGTCTGTTAGCCAGTGTGACACAACTGCTGAATGTTGTTTGCCACTTACCAGAGTGGGTATACAAGGTGCTTGGTTCCCCCCTGTGTTTTAGTCATTGAGACTTAAATTTACAAAGCCTCACTAGCTAGAGCAGGCTGTCTTGGGGAATTGATGATTTAATTATTATGTTAACAATCTGTAAACTACTCAGACAATCACTGAATTAATTTCATTTTTGATACAGTAGGCTCATGCCTTAAGACACCAAAAAAAATCCCATGTTCTGTGGCTTTAGTTAGACCTTGCGTGTTTTATGCTGTTATTTTCTGGCATGCAGCACTTCCTAATTTACACTAGGGCAAAGGAATTGGAATAAGGCTGGCAGAATCTCTGCAAAACCATCAACACTTGCCCTTTCTTTTGACCCTCCATACCTCCTGAAATTCTGCTATTTTTGTAACTAGTGCTAGGTAGCAGGATGAAGATTACATATCATCCTACAAAGCAATGCTTTTATTTTGGTCTTGTTATTTTAGGAATAATCAGCAGAGAACAAGGATACTTCCTCTTACAGATTTCATGTGCTTCCCTGAGGGGACTGATAGCAAAGGGAGGCTCTTGCAGAATATACATCTTCCACAGCAGTAGTTTAGATAAATCTTATCTGCCCTTGAATCAATAGTAAAGCTTCCATTGGACTTGTGTGGAGCCTGAATTTCGTTGTATGTTTGTGTACTGTTTTGAGGCAGGCGTTGTGTTTTCATTGTGTATATATTGAGGCTGCTATTCAGTAGCTTTGAGCTGTGCAGATCAGTGCCCATAGTTAAGTCTTTGATTCCCACCCTGGCATGTCAACTGAAATAGGGGCTGTTGCATGTACAGGACCCAGCGGGGGCGCTTCCAGCGGGCTCAGTGTCCGCAGAACCTCTCGGGCTCCCTCACCTGTCATTTGCTCCTCAGCTTGGGAGGCTTTGTCAGGCAATGCCTTGTCTGAAGGGGTTACCGTAGGCTGGTGTTATCGAGAAACAGCAAAGAGTGTCTGCCGAGTCGTCAGTCAAATCCTGCTCCAACACTTTAGCTCTCATTTTCTGGGAACAGCATACAATCGTGTCTTGCCAGCTGGGCCATTCATGTAAAAAAGTTGCCATCGAGAATGTGTTCGTGCTAGTGAGTTATGTGACCAACACAGTAATGAAATTGTGGCTCCATTAATGTCTGTGGACTCTTTGCTGTTCTGAAATGGTTGGATCACAATTTGTCAGGTGTTTATGGATACTGTATTTTTTGCAAGAGAGCTGTCTGATCAGTTCAAGTTGAGAAAAGTCATAGAAATACAGTATTTTTACATAGCAATATAAAATCTGCTTCAAACTTATTAACTGTTATACATAGCATCAATTTATTTGTATTTCTCTAGACTTCTAAATTTTGTGCTAGAAATAATAAAGTATATCTTTTTCTTTCCCTCAAGGCCAAATGTCTGTCCAGTGTTTGAGCTGGCGCTGGTAGGGCACCAACAGCCATGTGTTCAAGCCTTCAGCCGTATGGTCAAGATGTGGAAACAAGGTTGCACAAGGAGGAGGTGGTGTATGGGCTATGAGAGAAGGTAATACACTATCGTTATAAATGGATTCTGTTATTGAACTTAGTGCAAATTCTTTATAACTTTTTGTGTGTGTGAGAGAAGTTGTAAACTATTTAATCTGAAATATGTGTGAATTAGTTATGGATATAGTTAGTGTTCTGCTGAGGCTTTAAGTCTGTTATTAGTGAACAGGCAATATGGCTTTTTTCTGTGCTTTGGGTGGGTCACGAACTTCTTGGCTGGGTTTAGATCGCAATTTTATATTATCAGAAAATGCTCCTGTCTCATCCTTTTTCAGGTGAAATCCAGCTGTCAAGTCATCTACTTTGAAAAATTGAACTTCTTTCTATTTCTGTCATATGCTTAGAACTGATGGGAGATCTCACTCCCCCAGCAGCTAGAACCAAAATTGATTGCAAAACAAAATTACTCACCTCTGACTAGCCTGAATACAAATTCATCAGAAAATATGTGGACATAGTATATTAGAGCTATTGGATGTTATCAGGATGTGTTTTGCTATATTTGCTTCATTTTTAACAAGAATTACTGATAGGGGCTGAAAAAGTGTACAGTAAATATGACTGGTTTTACTGATGGGATATGAATAAGTGGAATGGAAGTTGTGATTGTTCTCTTAAACTTATTCTCTTCAAAGGTCTGGGTACTACACAGTTTACAAGCAGGTGTACAGAATGGAGCATCAGACTGTCTATAAGTGCTGCCCTGGATGGGTCCAACATGACAATGAACCTGGCTGTTTGCACTGTAAGTTGATGACAAAACTGTGACAAACCAAGCGAGATGACATCCTTAGGCCTTAATTTCCTACTGATGCTTGCTTCTAGAAAGATGGATTTTATTTCTTCCTATTTATACCTGGGATCTCCAGTTATAAAGAGATAATCTATTGATGGGGAAAGAAACTTTTTTAAAAATACAAAAGCTGTCATATGTAAAAGTACCAAGTATCTAATTTTAATCTAAACAGTGGCAACTGAATTTCTGATTATAGTTGTTGCAGCATTTTTGTGCCAGCCTGGCTTTGACAGGCCAACCAAATTTATTGCTGTTACCCAAATTATGCAAAGAAATCTGCTGTAAGGCACTTGTTTCTTGGACGTAGCACTCATTGCACAGTCTGACTGGTTTTGGCTTTTTCTCTGCTGCTGTTGCCATTGAAGCAATTGTGTTTCTACCCTATGGTTCTCCATTTGATGAGAAGCTGTTCCTATCAGTAATTTCTAATCATGATTGGATGTTTTCCTAAAAGATGGAATTTAAATTATAAGGAATTTAAATTTAATTTAAATTATAAGCATTTTAGTCACTGTTAACAAGTAGAAGACAGCAATCTACTCAGTGTTTATTTTTCTTACTGTTTTGTCAGTAATTGTATTTTCTGTATGAAAGTTAACATCTGTTCCTATGTATTTTTCTTAATCTTCATACCAACTCGAGGGCTGCATTCAGAGAGCTTGCTTTTATGATTGTCTCTTTGTATTTAAAAAACAAAAACAAGCCTGAGAGGTATTCCTCTTAGTTTCAGCCTGAAACTATGTATTTAGGGTGCACCTGCTTAGCTGTAAGAAGTCAAAGATATGTTTACAATCTGCATTTTAATCTCTGGTGTAAAGGAATTTAATGTATTTGAACACCAGTGACAATATAAGATTATTTTCTTTCTGAAAGAGCAGTGCAGACTTCCTTTGAATCCTTTAAGACACCAAAATGGTTGAATTATTCTTTTATATTTGGTACTCTTTGCAAGTTTGGCTCAAGTATGTAGAATTTAATTTATTGTAAATAAATAATGTTCTGTGTTGGAGGAAGGGAAGTGTAATTCCCTTGGACATATGTAACATCTTTTAATATACCAGTGTTTCTTAACTATTGCTGCATTATTCTCTAGCAGTTCATCTCTTTCTGGATTCAGACAGTGCTTTGAGTCCTAAGAAACTGTCTTTTGCCTCTGAAGCATGTTCAGACTAAACTGCATTATCTTCATAAAAGTTAAACTTACTCATATCAACATGGTAGTTATACCCATGATAATAAGTTCTGTTGCAGTCTAGCCTTTCCACTTAAATAAAAAGCTGGTTTTCTTCTTATTTGAAAGTTCCTGTTACAGCAGGAATATGGCAGGAAGAGGCAGTTCTGGAGGATCCTTGGCACAAAACCAACAAAACCCCTTGTTACATTCTGTTTGTGTGTACTAGTGCTGTGCTCTGCTGGCACTTGCTTCAATGGAGGGAAATGTCCTGAAGCAGGATCCCAGATGTGCCAGTGTCCTGCAGGATTTCAGGGTCCTCGCTGCCAGTATGGTGAGTCAAACATAAATTCTTAAATGCATCTGGTGTTTGGGTAAAATGCATGTTTAACAATATTTGTTAAAACATGAATATTTTATTAACATTGATTTTAAATTATAGTTGCCTTTGTACTCTAACTGGTTATTTGGTGGTTCTCTTATTTTCCAGAATTTGCCTTTTTTGCTATTGAATTTTAACAAAGCAAGATAAAAATTTAATTTGGTTGATATCGGATGAGTTTCTGTAATGGATAACACCACTGAATATCAGTAGTGGTGTCCAGTGGAAAATCTTTCTATTGTTTCTCAAATTGCATGTTCTTGTGGTGTTCTTACTGAATTTCTCATCATTGCTTTTACCCTTGTGAGAGAAAATTCAGAGTCAAACCAGGTTGGGCAATAGGTAAAGAATGTAGCAAACAAACCAAATGGGATTTCTTTTGGTGCATCTGAAAGTTGGAAGGCTGGTTTTACAGATCACTACCAAATATGTCCTAGTATTCCTGAAATAATTTATGTACCTATCTTTCATTTAAGTAACTGTACTCTGGCATGTTATAGATTAAATTCTATGTGACTTAGACTATCACTCATTCTCAACGGGAACCTTTTTCTCTCATATGCTGGTTCACAATCTGATAAACCCACAATGGGCTGTCTTGTAATTTATGTGAAATAAGACCATCACATACTGTGTAAAGCTCTCAAACTATAGAACTGCATCCATTTGGCTTCTTAAGGAGGGGGGCGAAGTCACTCCTTCAGAGTAGGCTGTGATTGGGACAAAGGATTTCCTTTGTATCAGGCAAATGATAATTTCCTTTTCAACTGAAGCACATTGTGTTTTGTTCAAAGAAAGCCAGATTTTTGAATATTTCATGCTTTTACTTTTAGATTCTAATATGCTTGCATCCTCACCTGGTTTGTCTGTCTAATGAGAAGAAACGTAACTAGTGTTTACAACAATCCCTTTAAGAGCTGAAAAGCTAAGCTCTGCTCGATATATGGCTTGTATCATGCTTGCTTCATCACTGCTGTCATATCTTGATCTCTGGGCTTCACCAAGGCTTATGTGATAGACTGGGTCTTGTGTGGGCTCATTGTGCCAAAGCAACTGTGTCTGTATGGGTAGCAGCCTCCCTCAGTGAAGGTAATAAAGCAGCTGGAGCTGCAGCAGGCATGGTAAGTGGGAAATGCAAGTCAGCAAATGTTGCAACAGGGTAGTTTTCATTGAGGCCTGGTCATAGATAACATTTTTCATTTATAAGCAAGCATTTAAATAAAATGTGGAGCTCTTTACAATGAAGATTCTGCTGACATCAGACCACAGTGTGCCAACATCTGCCTTCAGATAATATTAGTTCAGTTAAGCAGACTCCAAGGGAGATGCTGTAATTGTAATTTCTTCACTGCCCACAGAAACAACAAGTTTATATATGTAACTTGATATGAACCAGAGTGACACCAATGCAGGTTACTTTGTTATTGACTTACAGAGCTGCTGCTTCAAGGTAAGCAGGATCAGGATCTCTAAGGAACCCACATAATAAGCTTTTACCAAATGCAATATAAGTCTCAGCAAATTCTAAACTGTCTTTGCTAGTCTTTTCAGTCTCCTTCTGTTGCTTGGAAATACCTACGGCACTAAGGCATTTACAACAGGCAGATTATGTGAGTGCCACATGTGGATAGCACAGGTCAGATTTTCAAACTGAAATGGGATTGTGCGGTCTCTATTTCACAGGTTGGTGACTGCAGACAGTGTAAAAACAATGTGAGGTATCCAGCAGCTCTTGCTCTTTGCAGTTGGGTGGAACTTTTATCTTGGTGGTTTGTCTGCTTTCTATTGATTCCTAAGGTTTGAATGGAATTTCAGTAGTCATCATTTTCAGGTTTATACAGTAGCTGCTATCGCAGCCTGGCAGGAGTGAGTTTATAAATTAAATTCTGAAGGGAAAAACCTCCTTTCAGAAAGAGCGCTATGGACAATTCACCTGCCTAACAAAAGCAAGGTAATTTAGAGTGTAAGGCTTCTTAACCATTGCAGGCGTCTCCAGTCAGATGCTTGTGAGATTTGTATCATATTTGTTGCAAGCAAAACTAGAGAAAATGTATTGTGGAACTAGCAGTTATAGCTTCTGTTTTTCCTGGCTGATGTTGGAATATTCTCTTTTCATAACTGTACTTGCACTCATTTAGCAGAATTGTTGCATGTATCCCATTTTATCTCTCCCCCTCTCCAGCCTCTTTGCTTATCTTCTGTTTCTGTCATTCAGTGTTGACAGCTAATTCTAAAGTTTCAGTTGTGCAGTGACTCTCATGATCTCCCTGCTGGGCACTATGATTCACAGACAATAGACAAGAAGTTAGTATAAAAATATTATTAAAATCAGTTACTCTAAAAAATCAATGGGAGCATACATCTTGAGAATCTTCTAACATGGCTTTTCCTGTTTGCTGAGTTTATATTTGCCATTAAGTTAGTAAGTAGGTCAGCCTCTGGAAATCAAGTTGCTACATGCTTTGTCCTGGTCTGTTCTGTAGAAAGTTTGTGACAGATCGTCGAGAATGACTTATGACAGCCCAGTGCATCATAGCAGTCTGTAGCAGAGATAATTATTCACAATGGGCATGATTGCATCTAATGACTTTTTAAAGATATCATGTGGTGTTTTAGCAGCCTGTAACATGACATTATTTCTGATTAGATGCTGAAAGGGTTATGATTCCTGTAACAAACTTTACGTAATTGTGACTAGAAATGCATTACTGCATCTCTTGTACTTCACTGCATAGTTTTATTATTTTACCCACACAAGCAGCAATAAAAACTTAGAAGAAAGATTTATGAGTGAAATGGTCGAGCTCTTCATATAGCCATTACAGGGATTCAGTAACAGATTGAGCTGTCTCTTTCATTGTCTGCTGCAATTTGTCTTGTAATAATAGACTTATATCAATTACAATGTAAACTTGCAAGCTGTATTTCTTTCTATTTTAACTTGCTTGGAAGTTGAAATTCCCATTTCTCTTGAGTCCAGTGAAAGAGAGAAGACTTGTAACAAAAAAAAAAGTAACGGTAAAACGCAGCGCCAAGAATAAAATCTGCTGCAGTGCTGGTTTCATTGTTATTCACTAGTTGTCCTGGTAATCTTGTTCAAGGCCTGCTAGCCACCTGAGCTGGACATGGAAGTAAATTAATTTCATTTACCTTGTTTAATTCAGCCCTGGGACTTGTACTTGGACGTGCAGCTAGTGAAAACATTCCAAATTCTACAGACAAGGGTAACTTTATTTACTCCTCATGTACATAAAATTGCTTAATGCAAAATGAGGGGTTAGTTTTGACTCTTACAGGTTTTGTCATCAAACCTCAAGTTATTGATGAATTTGCCAAGTGCCTCCTGTTAGTTTTAATACTTAAAGTAAAAGCAGGAGTGAGAACTGAACAGGCTTTATAATTTCATGACTGAAACAAAATCCCAGCATTGCAAGTGTTTTGGAAGAGGCTACCAAAATTAGCAAAGAGTAACTACAATTGAGCATTTCTGAGAAGATGGGTGTTATCAGAAGACGTTTAGAAGGTGAGGAATGACCAGAGCAGCCTTGTCAAGCAAGTCATCTTATGATGACATGATGTTTGTCATCTTAGCTTAATCATTTGAAGAAAGCTGAACGCAATATTCCAGTGTTTAACAGATTAAGTGTCAATATATTTAAATTTTACACTGTAATGTTTGCTGTAATGCAGGTGGAATTTTAAATTCTTTTACACTGCCTGATGTAGATTACTAAAGATTGTGTGCTTGGGAAGGATTTACCACATCTTGAGAGGCAGTGTGGTCTGCTGAATACACTGCTTGCCTGATATTTGAGATAACAGCTTTGGTTTTTTTTTTTTACCTGTCACTGACCTTGGATATTAGTTCAATAACTTCTAGCAAATTATACCACTAGGCCTCAATTTCATTGTATATGAAATGTTGATAATGATAGCTCATTCCTTTGTAAAGTGCTTTGAGACCTAAGTAATTAAGCATAAGATAATAGCATTGGAATGTGTATATAAAGGCAAAATGCACACTGCATGGGTAGCTAAAATGAAATGGTTATGAGATAGATATTCATCAGTTCATTGACTAGCTGTCAATCTCTTCCTTAACTCTGGTCACACACTATTAAGATATTGAACTATATAAAGATTCTAGTAAACAAAAATGTCAGCACCTCCTAGTTCAGGTAGATCAGAGTTTACACTACAGAACTACTTGAAACAAAGCTGTGGGGGTTTCTTAAACCATTGATTAAAATGGCATGAGTTCTGATGTATCTTCTTGCAACTAAAAATACTATCTCATTCACTGTGAAGAAGAATTTTCTTCCATTTTCTTCTAGGAAATATTTCTTCCTGCAAAGAGTTATTTGATAAAAGTTATGATTAATGTCCTGTCTGCCATTCTGGTCTCTTGTAGACATGCATATTTTCTTCTTCTTTGAGACGAAAGTCCTAGGCAAGCCTTACAGGGCAGTATATATCCATGAAACAGTGCTACAAATTTTCATTCTTTGTAGGGTCCTTAAAATAGCAAACAGCAACCTTAAAAATCCCATGGATCTGTTACACATAGAGATGTCTTTAGTTTTCATGGATCTTTGTTTCCCAGTGGAACTAGATAATGTTTGCATATTTGTGAGGGTAGATTAGTTCTTAACGTGCTTATGCAGTGCTGCTGATAGCAAGGCCCTCACTGTTGCCAGGAGTTCTAGCATTTTGTTTTCATGTTTTGGCTACGAGTCCCATGCGGTCTTACCAAAGACAAAATTTTTAACAAGAAAATTCTCTGTCAGTCCATAGGGAGAGTGGGAGAGGATGGTGCAAAGATAACTTATGTTCAGATTGATCTAGTTTAGTGCATGTAATGTCTTTAAGATTACCAGGTTTTTCTCCTGTGCTAGCAGTCATTCTCCTGCTCCAAATGATCAGTCTCACTAGCAAAATGCTAGCGAGCCCGTCACGGCAAGGGAAGCACAGATGCCTGATTAGGCTGCTCAGGATAGGAAGGTACCTGTCCTCTGGTAGAAAGAAACCTTGTGATCATCCTCTATTCCTAGTGGGGCCTGCTCTTCTGTTCTTCCTCTGCTTCTTTTCAACTTCTGGGAAAATGATCCATCCGTCCTGTACCTTTTTGTTCTTGTGTTTAAGAAGCACTGGCTGACAGCAAATATGAAGGTGTAGATGCTTTTGGTCCTTTATATGACAGTAAAGGAGCACCAGTGTCGTGTGAGCTCCTGACAGCTTGAGAGCAGCTTGTGGGCTTGGTGTGTGCTGAAGCACTTCAGAGTTGTGCAACTGCTTGTGCCAGCATTAGGGGCTGTGGTAATGGGTGTCTTTTTTAGCATTTGTCAAAGTAATAACAGTGCCATTGTACTAGAGCATCCACAACCCTTCCAAGTAGTGCAATTTGAAAACGTGCATGTGTTTTTTAAACAACGAACACTGCTAACAAGGTGTGTTGATGTGTTTCATCTCATCAGAAGAGTTAGGCTGTGACGCTTCCTTTCTGTTTGTCTGTGTGAACCACACAGGAGAGACAAGCAGCATGAGGCAGTTTCATGTGATGGTGCTTTACTGTCATCTTATGCAGCAGGATGTTTATGACCAGCAACTAATGCTTGATGTTGTGTTAAGGAAGTAGTTGCTGCTGACATCTCAGCCAGTTCTAAAGCTAACTAATTTGCTTTAGCAACTCTAAATTTCTAAATTTCTAATTTAGCTATTCTAACTTCTAAAGCAATTTAATTCAATGAAATAGCAGGCAGTCTAGGTTTTAAACAACCTTAATATAAATTGGTCATTACAAATGCAGAAGCCCTTGATTTAGATAAGTGATCCAAGTATCCAGTCAGCATTTATCTCTTTGCTGTAATTCTTTCCAACAGTTCTTTTAAAACTGTTTCAAAGGCTGTTTCAGGTGATTTATATTCAGTGTTGAGTGAGTGTTATACTGCCCAACCTGCATTTGAAAAATCCCACTTATTTAACTTATTTTAGATGTTTTTGGATTTAAAGTCCTAGTTGGCTAGACAGCTCTACCCTTACTAAAACTGCCAGATGTGTCTTTGTATGGCATAGCAAGTTGTATGTTTAACTTGTGTAGAGTGGTCCTGTAGGCAAGAAAGCCAACCCAAAAGGAGATCTAGAAATCTGCTCGGTCTAAAATAAGGATGACCTTTTCAAATTTCTCCTCATTAACTGAATATCAGTATCTTATTTCATGTGAAGGTACTGCTGTTATTACTGTGTTAGTCCTCTTAGTCTGCATCTCTTCACCTTTCTTGATATCATCTGTAGCACACTGGCATCAGGTGAGTTTGTACCAAATGCAGCCTTTGTGTTTCTCAGTGTATCAGCCTCTGTCAGCTTGGAGTTGTCGGGGCTAAATTGGTGTCCTGCTGTCACCATTGCTTTCATTCTGGTGCTTCTCATACAATCTGCTTCTGGGTGACTTTGGAAGCTGTTAGCATGACCCTGTTTCTGCCTTGGGTGGGGGCTATGAAACCTCACAAGATCTACAAATCCATTTTTGGCCCTTCCAGAAGCAGTATAAAAGCTTGACAGCACTAAAAGCTTCTTTGATGGCACAGAAGTCCAGAGAGTCTATAAGCAGAAAGGCAACTAAGATAATGTTGTTCAGGTCAAAAAGTAGAGAGGAAGGTATGAATGATGAAAGTATACTGTCCTTGCACTTCAAAAACTGTTTCAGGTCTCATATCCATTCAGAAACATGACATGTAATTCTTTAAAAGACAGACAATACTTGCATGGTTTGTAAATCAACTGAAATAGTGGGATGGGGATATTCAGCTCTGTCAAAGTAGCTTGAGAGTTCACAGGAACAATTGAGAAATATAGGCACAAAGCCAGCTCTTCCCTTGGGCTGTCATAAGGCACTTAACTTGGTCATTTTTAGTAACCAGGAAGTTAGCACTAGATCTGTACAATTTATTTAAGCAAGTGCTTCAGTATGCTTTCCTGTTTCTTGTGCTTGGAAATGGTGGGTGATTTTTGTTTGGCTTTTTTTACTGCACAATTTTAATTCATGCTTTGTCAGGAGCAAATTTGGATAAAAGTTGAGTTTATAAAGGGTTTTAAATAAACCAAATGCTTTAGGCAATTTTATGTGGTTAAGCAAAAGTATTTGCAAGGGAAAATATGCCAACAGAACTTTAGTGTTTAAAATTAGTATATTAATCAGAGCAGTTATTTATAGTTAGTGAACTGAATTGATTGGGGTTTTTTTCTGTGATGACCTACACTACTTAGAACCAATCAATCACATCCTGTCTTTCTTGTAGGAAAAAGGGGAAAACGCTGGTGTCTTACTCTTTCAGTCCATAATTAGTTTATCAACTTTAATGAAATTTTAGCCATGGTAAAGTCTTCTGATGTAATCTTTTAGTAGATTCTGGTCTCACTGGACATTTGGAGACCTTCACCACTTCAGTGATCTAATTGCCTTGAAAACCTGAGAAAAAAATACACAGTAGTTGATTTTTTTTTTCTGTAAACCTTAGTGTAGCATATAAATTCCACGTTAGATTTTTAAAATGTTTAAAAAAAACCTATTTTAACTATTTCTAAAAAAATATGTTTCTAATGTGCAATGTCAACCCCTTACATGTAGGTCTATCAAAACAGTCACCTGCTATCATTGCCTTCTGGGTTTGGTCTCATGGTAATATACCTTCCTCTAATCTGTCTCCTGTATTCTGCACTTTCATGGCAATTGATAGGTATCCTGACACTTCAAACAGATTGTGATTTGAATAATAAATTATAGACATATATAGTCACAAATTAATACAAATGTGATGTTAGACCTAAATATAAAATGTCACAGAGCTGGAGCTGATTAGAAACCCATGAGAAAGATGAGTTGAATGTTATTCTGTGCAGAGACTTGCAAAAGACAAATGTAATGCACAAAACACTGCAGAAGGTCCAAGCTATCTATAATCTCTCAGGAAAGAAGTTATGGTTAAGATAAAATGACATTATCTGTTTTAATGATGGATAACAGTTGATTTGGAGATTAATTCTGGTTGCAAGCAAGATCCTATGAAGGATTCAAAAAACCTGAAAGCATGGCTTCCTCCAGCCTTTCCATTTTCTCTTCTTTGCCATTCTGCCTGCATTTACTTCCCTCTTCACACACACCTAGTCTTTGCCAGCGTTGTCTACAGGAACGCCTTTCAGCATCCGTAAGATATGAACCTCTACAGATAAAAAGCCCTTTGAAGTAGCCACTAAAGAGCTAGGAGGAACAAAAGCTTTGTCATTTTAAAATGGGAATGGTAAAACACTGATTGAAAAATCATGACTGGCTCTCACCTAGATATGACAGGATATAATAATCAGCCCATCTTGCTGAAATGCTCTTGAGTGCCTGGGCTTCACAGCCATTAGTGCAAAGCGACAGGTAGACAGACGGCAGTAGTGAAACAGCAAACAAGTATGTCAAAAGTAAATGAACCTAAGAATAACCACTTGAAAGCAAATTCACCCTTATTGTCTTTGGTACAAAAGGCTGTTTACTTTGGACTTGCTGAAAAAGTAAAAGTAAAAAATAATGGAAAAAACCTTTGTAGCTGCTAGCATTTATGCGATGTTGGTTCAGGAAATGGGGTAGCAAACCATAGCAAACATGAATGCTGTGCAGAGATGCTTGCAGGTATGTGTCCTCCCCCCCCCCCCCCCCCCCCAAAAATAGCAAACTGTGAGTCTGTAGAAACATCTGGATTCTATTTCATGACTCCTGCTAGTCTCTATGTGATCGTAGGCAAATTTATTTGGGTATCCAACCTGCCTGTTTCAGTGCAGTGCAGAGATGTCTGAGCTAGATCGGTTAGTTAGGTCAGGTAATAAAGGTGAGTTTAAATAGCCCATAGTGCTGTGGCTAGACTTCTGCCAACACCCAGTTCATTCAGTTTTTATGTAGCTCTTTATGCAACCCCTATATTAAAAAACATCTAGATAATGTAGGGTTTTAACTGATTTGGCAGAATATCCAGCAGATTTTTATCTTTATTGATTTATTTGGGGAGGCTTGCAGAGTGAATTTTGAGATGGTTGCTATGCATCTCATTCTCCTCTCAACAGATAGCTCTCCCCTTTCTTTAATCTTCTGTGCTCAGAGTCAGAGGTCAGGTGCTTCTGTCTTCTGTTGTGCTTTCTCACCCATCCTCAGAAGTGATTAGACTGTTTCGTGTTTCCAAAGAGGTACAAATAATAAGAGAACTCTTCACAAACAAAGCTCAGTTGACTTGCTTTCTACTTCAGTGGCATTGGTCTAGCCTGTTGCTGATTTCTTTGACTCCCACAAAATGTTTTTGAGGCATTGTCATTGCAATATTTCTCATAAAAGTGAGGAAATAGAGCCTTCTTGAGCAACACTTCAAGGATTATGACTGAGTCAAATTTAGTAGCTAATTATTTTTGCTCACCTAAAATTTACACTTTGACACATGGATATGAACAGGTTTTGAATGTGAAAGAGAAAAGTATACCTGTAGAAGTGTGCACATGCATCTAGTCAGTCAGGACTGTATTTCTGATTTAAGATGTGGACAATGACCTTTAAGAAAGGACCATCAAAGGAAGGCCTGTGGTTCCTTTCCAGCCTTTGTCTGCAATTCTCTCAAGTTGGATCTTGATACTTGCTTTATTCTAGAGGCTGTGTTTTAAGGCTTAAGAGTAGATCTGTTAATGCATATCCTGTCATACCCCCTTTCTACAGGAAATTCTTTCCACCCTGTGCCTTGTGTCTCCTTGGGTGTCCCCTCAGTGCCTTTAAGGAAACAGCTATTTGTTGTTAGCCATCATCCACCTAGAAATTTGCTTTCTCAGGTGTAATGACTGCAACAGAATTCTTCTATATAAATACTATTTTACAGTCATTTAACAGCATTCTTCAGTGCTGATGTTTATTTCATCTAAAAGGGGCAAAAGAGTTAATTACATTGTCTAGAAATGGAGACAGAATCTTGCCAGCAACCATGAGGCATTACTGCTCACTTCGATATAACTGAACTCACAGTAGTGGCAGCTGGATTTAATTATAAGTTTACAACCCTGTGGTTTCAGCAGCAGCTGCTGAAGAATGGATAATGCAAGTAGCCTTCGAAGCCATTCACATTAGAGATAAAACCTTGTCATTCACGGAGACAGCTGACTGAACAAGTATTAAAATGAACAAAGATTTCCCCAGGGAGGTTGCAGTATGAGGTTTGTTTTTTGTCTATCTGGCTCTTGCTCAGATGTGTCAGGCATGCAGTATTTTATTCTGTGTTTCCACCCAAAAATATGAGACTATTCACAAATAAAAGTCCTGGAGTATCTAATCGCCAAATGTACTGAACAGCAATGTGTGTGCACGTGTGTTTTGTATTATGGGTGACTTACGTAATGCTGAGCAGTCCAGGCTAAGCATCGGTTGTGTGATTAACGTGTGGCTAAACAAGTTAAAAAGGAAATAATAGTTACTGCATTTTGTTGTATTTCTGTAGCAGTCTCATGCAGTAAGCACTACCCTGCCTGAAACATGAGGAGGGAAGAGGGATAGGAGAAAGCTAAACATTTGCTAAAGGCACCTTAAAGTTTCACTTTATTTGTTATTCTATCCAATGATACGTCAGTAATAGACTACTATGACTGACATGCTGTGGAATAGTATGTGACTATTGAAATTATATCTTCATTTTTGGGGTTGATATTTTTTAATTTTATACAATGGAAAATTTCAAAATTCTAAAGTGAATTTGAGTCTTGAAAAACTAAAACTAGAAGCTATAACCTCCACAGGCAACAAATATTTTTCAAGTCAGATTGAAACAAGAGCTAGGTCTAAATGATGCAGAAATTCTAAATTTGATACAGATTATGTGCCTAGTTTCAAACTTGGCTGTATTGGTGCCATTCAGTATGACATGGCTTTTACACCTGACAAACTGTTTGCTGCTGTGACTTCTTTCTACAGGAAGGCAAATCTGCCTCTTCTGCATCACCAGATTATTTGCATGTCAGTGTGCCTTCAGGAGAAGACATTCTAAAACAAATCTACACTATTTTGTGTACATATACAGACCCCATGGTGTCATCTGTAACACAAAGATTTGCTTTAGCAGCTGTTTGAAAAGTTTTGTTTCTAATGCTGTTGTATGTTGCTATCTTACTCCCAGCAGTTTTGGTAGCATTTCAATGGTAGTATGGGCATGTAACCTAGAACATCCTTTATTATCTGAAAGTTGTGGTGTAAGCTTAATGTTAGTATTACTTGTGGGTAATGATCAGTTTAGAAGTTAACTGTAGAAAAAAAAATGTCAGGACTCATCTTTATTTTATAGAAATGTCAATGCATTATTTGGGCAAAAGCAAGTTTAACTACTCTTGCTTAAATTTCTCCTGCTCAAGCTTTCTAGCATCTCTAAAATGATTTTAACTGTACAGTACAAACCCCAACAATTACAGTCTTAACTGTGGAGCAGGCTTTCAACTCTATTCAATTCAGTCATTCCCTGCTGTCATTTTCCAGCATCATTGGTCACAGTTGCTTCCTAAAATGGCTTCCCAGGCTCTCTTAAATTTTGGGGTGAGTAATGGTTTAGAATACCAGGAATCCTTTTATATTTTCTCTACCATGAGACTTGCTGTTCTTTGAAAATAGACTGTGTTTAAGATATGTTTTTTTGGGCACATAAAAAACTATGAAAGTTGGTCAAATTCCAGACTTGGCTGTTTCAAAGCTGAGCCTTGCATGGCATTTCTTAGACCTGTTCTTTAGACCCTCTTTTCCACAATAATAATGAAACACTGAATTGCAGTGCTTAAAGGAAGTACAGCTTTTATTTGTCTGGGCAGATATCTGTCATTTCTGCTTTGTCACTCCTCCTGTGGAGGAAGAAGCAGCTACAGATGAGGTGGTCTCTGGAGGTACTAGCCCTGTGATTCTTTGGAATTTTTTTATTTTTGTTGAATGTCTTGATCATTCTTCCTTCTTCTTTCCCTTGTTCATTTTTTTCTTCTCTTGCTACTTTCCAAGCTTGAAGTTGTGACTTTAAACTTTAGATCTAGTTATTTAAAAATTGTTTTCTGCTTCTTCAGGTACTTTCTCATAACCTCTTCTAAGTACAACCAAAGTTGAAAAGGCCAAATTTATTTTGTGGCTGCCTGGAATAAAAGTGGCTACTCTCGTTTTTAAGATGTTTGAGAGATTCTGATGGTGTATGTCACTTGTAAGGTGCTGAAGTGAGGGAAATTGTGTCTGTGCTATCCTTTTAAAGAAAACTTATTTCTAACTATTTCCTTTTTTGTAAAATCTAATTGCTTTTGGTTCACAAAGAATTCATGGACAATTGCTTTTATCACTGTTACCCACACGGCAAGTGTAGCTTTTGTGTTCAGGGTTGCCGACCTGAATCTATTTTCTCTCACTGTAATCTCGTACTGTTTTGGAGCTCAGAAAACCTGACAGGAGTTAGGGGAGGCAATACTGATCTGTTCAACGGTAGAGGTGTCTTACATCACTTACTTCACATGTGAATACTAGAAATCCTGTTAGTATATAACATAAAGGCTAACTGAGGGGGGGAAATAGCCCATTCCAGTGGAGATTTTTTAGGCTAGTCTTTCACTTGTCCATTTATCTCTTCTTCCTACACCCCTGCCCTAACCTGAAATGTACCTGCAGGTACAAATGTGACTACTTTTTCTTTTTCATTTTTTTTCTCTTCTCCTGCAACTCTTACTATAGCCTCTAGATCCCAGTGTTGCATTCATGCTGTAAATAATGTACAAACTTTAAAAGTAACTTATTCGGTGTGGGGGGAAAAAGTCAAACTCAATATGATGTAAGTCTCCTGAATATTTTTCTCATTTTGGGTCTTTGTACCCTATGGAACATAGTCTTGAAAATGTGTGTAATGCTTGCTTAACTGAATAGCCTTGTCTGCTCATTGTGGTACTGGCACAAATAAGGACTGTTATATAAGTGATGTTTTCCAAGATGGAGTCTGCAGTGTATCACTTCTGGATCTTTGCACAGTCAAAGAAGTTGAGAGTTCAATTAAGTTCCTCTCTTCCCTGATTTCTTTGCGGTTGAAATCTGCCTTCATTGACTTGAAGGTGATACTATATGTATATATTTGGGAAATGAACTTGGAATTATTTTTGACCTTAGCATAGTAAAGCAACAATCTCCACTTGTAAGAATCTTCCTTTAGTTTTATGTGATGTGAGAAGCAACAGGAAGAAGAATGTGCTAACAGAATAGATAACAGATAGATGTTCATCAGAGGGAATATTTAATAACTGTGAAATAAGTGAATATATTAACAATGCTTGCTAAATTCTTTGCATGGAGGGTAAATTCATCTGTGGCATGACTGTACAATTATGCATTGATTGTAGCAGAGTTGTACTTCACATCTCTAGAGAATTTAGCCACAATTTGTTTCATGTTTCACCTCTCTTCCAGCCAAGTAAATTTGAGACAGAAGAAAATTGCACAACACATGGGGAAAAATGGAAAAAGAGAAACTGTAGGTGTATCTCTAAGTGTTGCTCTCGTCATCATCTTTGTATTTCAGATAGCTTTGTGTGACGATCCATTTATCATGGCAGTTGTTCATTATCCTGCCAGCCACTTGGCATTATCATTTATTCTGACAAGCACATAATAAAGCCGAGAGTTTTAGAGCTGATGAACTACTGTATATGTGAATAAATACTTTAGGATTTTTGGGTTGTGCAACTAATTCAATTTCACTGAAAACATTTTCTTTTGGTTTCATCTAATTCTGTAAGAAAATGGGATGGCAAATAAAACAATTCAACAACAGCCAAAATGCCATCAATCCTATCATGTAATATGGACAGCTTTTTGGAAATGAAGGATAAAGCTAACCAGTGATTCAGAAAAGTGTATGAAGGGTAACATAAGTCAGTAAAATTTCAGAGAAAATTTTAGTTATCCATTCAGAAAAGTTCAAACTGAGGTTTGGTCGGTACCTGACTCTTCATGTCTCATTTTCTCAAAATTCTCAAAATAAGCATTTGTAATGTAAGCATGCTGTCTGTATTAAAAAAAAAAAAAAAAGGTTATGCTGATTTATGGTATGTTACATGCATGTTTTTGTTATAAACACCTAGCTGGGCAGTTAGTGAACTCCAGCACTTTGCAGAGTTCAGTTACTGCATCCCAGAAATTACTCTTTCCACATGCTTTATTCTTGAAATAAATAAGGAAGACTGTCTAAAGAAAAAAGCTTGAACTACCCCAAAACATCCAGTCCCCCATATTTATGAAGTTTCAGATGTACCTAAACATTTAGAGAAGCGAGATGCACAGATCCTAGTGGGGGAGGACTCATGGGAGAGGAACTGTGTGAGGTTAAATGTGCTCTGACATGGCCTTGGTTAACCAGAAATTCTTGAAACAGGGTTACTCTGTCAGTGCAAGTTTTCCTGATTAATTGATGCATTGCTCTCATGGCCTCTTTATGAATGTTCGTTTACATAAGCTTTCAAAAAATGCAAATTCAATGCCAGTAGCTTATTTTTAATAGATATATCAATGTATCAAGTGGAAAGTGTGTATAGGAACAGCATGTTCAAATTTATAACCAGATAAAAATAAACTATCAGGGTAGCATTGTGTTCTGGGATTCAGAAGTTGAAGTACGGTTCGTCATAGTGAAGGTTATAGTCCAGTTACATTGCACAGTCTTCTGACTGACCTGCAACGTGGTTCATTCTGTCTGTATAGTTCATTGGGTATAATGCCTTGAGTTTTATTTGCCCTTTATCCTGACATAGATACTTAGTAACTATCACGTGATTTATTTTATTGGGCTTGTTCCCTTCCAGTATCAAATTTCCTGACTTAGTAATTTTAAACAGGTCATATTTTTTTGCTCTGTTGGGAGGCCCATATTTCTGTCACCATTTCAGAGGTTTTCTGTGCGGTCATTATTAACCTTACTCAGTGCTAACAGGAAACCAGTTAGATTTTTAACTAGTAATGGTGAAGAACTCTTGCCTACATAGCATACTATCTTGGCAAATGTGCCAGTCTCTTCCTAATGACAGCGTAATGTCTATAGGCTAAATTAGTTGGTGACTTACACCGCTTGATGCAGTGAGGCATGAGGACAAAGGATGGGTTATTACACTTGTCCAGAAACCACACTGATGTGGCTCATGTGTCTTACATTGTACACCTTCCTGGGGAATAGAAAAGAAATATAGACTCATTTTGTGGGAGCAGAGTGACTGGAGGTTGCTCCAGTGCTGTTGAGTTGGCATCTCAGTTGAGGGACGGAGTGGCCCTCCTTTCTCCAGCACTGTCCAGAAAGAATCCAGCGCATTTCTGAAGTCCTTTTGCTGCCAATGCAATTCAGGATCATCTTTAATCCACTGCAATGTCTTTCCTTGTTTTCATTCTGTGTTCAGTCTTGCAAGATGTTAGTATAAGCTATGGGGCTCAGTGGTAGGTAGCTTTATTTGATCGTCCCTAGGACACGGGCCAGAGCTTGTTACAATCTTCGGTGAAACGTATGTCTTCTGCATTGCATTTTATTGCACTGGAGAATGATTAAAGTCAGTACAGAAATTCTGGAGAGCATGTGTGAAACACCTAATTTCCTTCCCAAGCCAGGAAGGACTTCTTGTTACTGTGCCAGCAACTCAAATCTGTAAAGGCAAGTGCTAAATGGCATAGTGTCCTCTGCCTGTTCCTCCCAGAGTCTTTCCTTCCACTATAAAAGATTGTCTAACTCTTGTATTCCTGTCACTCAGCTCTTTGGGATTAATACATAAGTGTTTCCTCAGAGGAGCTGAGAACTATATAGGTCTTACTATAGGTCTCCAGGCCTTAAAGAATCAACAGTCCTTGTTACAGGAGCAATTTTGAGTGTACCCACTGACAGAACCGTAGAAGCGTGGTTATGAACACATTCCAAATCTCTGCTTTTGCACAGCCTAGCAGAAGATATTTGCATTGCATTTGGCCTCTCATACCCTCTGTTTGAAGACTTTGTGTGGCAGGTATTTATCCATGTTTAAACTCTACATCAGGTTTATTTTATTTTTCTAGAGAAAACGAGCACTTAACCTTTCAACAAATTATATGTAAGAAAATTAGATCAAAACCAGTATGTCTTTCTGATTGTTGCAATCTGCAGCCAGCTTTTAGATTGCAAAAATAGATCTTTGTGATCAAAAGTACCATATGCACGTATTGACGTGAAGGAAAGTCTGACTCAGTTGCACATCAGGCCTATGTCAAATGGAGGCAGTGAAGTCGCAGTCCAAGTGCAGTGTGGGAAGGGTAAGTTGACAGCACTTTTCTGTGAGAGAACACACTTTATGCTGGGAATCCACAGCTAAAAGGTAAGGAGGATCACGAAGTTGGTGGTGGATTTTTGGTTTAGCTCCTGTCTTGTTTTCCACAGGATGATGGTGGATCATCTTAATAGTATCATGATTCATTCTTCTAGCACCTCTGAAAATTAGGTACTTAAGTGCAGAGTGAATGGTTTGGTATTCATCTGGAGACCCCACAAGTAATTTATGGAAAGTCTGCATCTGTGGAAAAAAGCATCTTCATATGCCCAGATAGATGTAGAGCCAGTAGTGCCTAATACAACAGAGGGATTTTCCTAAAAAGTTACTTCTTCCTCCCATCTCTCCTACTTCTGCATGCATGACATGGATTTTTATAGAAAGGCTCATGGCTGTCTGTAAGTAACTGAAGCAGTAACAGACAGTTTCTCTTGGATTAGTTACTAGGGGTGAGTCTGAGGCACTTCGACAAGTTTAAGGGCTTTTTACTGTTTTTTCCTGGCTCAGTTTCTTTCTGATTTAAAAGTTTTAATGGCTGGGACTAGTGTGTGGTATCTGCATTCCTTCATTAGGAGTAATCTACTGCAATGCTTGTTGTTTTTTTTTAAATAAAGTGCAAATTTGAAACCAGTGATGAAAATCAAACGTCCCCCACAATGAACCCAGTGATGGATATCAACCAAAAATATTCTGAACCCATAAATTGGAGAAGGTAACTTAGTATTTCCTTCTTTTCCTGTCTTATTACTGTCTGATGTTGCTAGATCAGCACAATAAGCCATTTTTGTTAGTTCTAGTCACGCGTATCTTTCTCCCTCTTCCTTCAGTATCCTGTATCAGACTACTCCTCTCCTTCACTTTTTAGAATACTACTTTTAAAAGTCAAAATAGAAACCAGTCTTCCTCAAAGTTTCTTTTGACCTTTTCTGCTGAACAGTCTATCCTTGTTTTGGATAAATATGAAGGTTTTGACATGCAAAACATGCCATATTTTTCAGATTTAATTCTTTGCTCAAATGGCATAGTTGCACTTCTGACTACCTCCTGGTGGCAATGCCTAGACCAGCAGATACTCCGGAGTGACTCAATCACCTGCCCTACCTCTTACACTTCTAGAAATAGCAGCAAGTAAAATTTATATTCCATTTACAAGTATGGAATAAGGGTTTTTCCTGCAAAGGAACAGAGTGAGCAATTGCATAGAGCTCCAGTCAAGCTCTCTAAATGCTATTTGAGGATACTGGCAGTTCTAGCCAGAGACTCCCAACTATTCTTTCTGTGCATTGGGCACCCTTTCCACATCCTACTTAGCCTAGTTGTCCTCCTTGGCTCTCTGTTGAAGGTGGTGTTAGATGTTTTGTAGGGCTCTTGCAACACTTCATGAAGAGGTAGCATGAAGGTTCCTGCATCTGGGTTTACAGGCAGGAATAAATATTATTGAAAAATAGATGACTGATCCTACAAACTGTACTTCTGAGCATAGAGTGCCTGAAATAATTCCCTAAAACATCTGAGTTTTTTAACGGGTCTGTCCTTAGCTTGTTTGTCTTGTTTTATGTCTGGGGGCCAGCAGCCCCTGGATTTTTTCTCATCTTACCTATTTATGAACTACATATTATAAATGTTTGAAGGTTTTTTTAATAATTGTAAAGCCATTTTGAATCTTACATATTTTTATAAAGAAATTTATCTGTATGGAGAAACACTCATTAAAAGCCTATTGTCACAAAAAGCCTACCTCACAATGAAGGAAGTAAGATTCTGTGGTTTAAAAAACACTCCTGTCAAAATTCTCTTTAAAGTACTGCAACAACTACATTAAAACTGAGGAGGTCTATTGATTTAATGCATAAAACAATATGGTATTGTGCTATGTTAGGTTTCTCTTTTCGTAGAAATGTATTATTGTTTTCATTTTGACTAGATGGTAATGACTAGCAAAGTAAGTCTACACAAGTTGCCAATACCAAAAAACATTTGAAAACTTTCTTGCCATTTTGTTTGACTTTTTGTGTAGTTGTAATGAGCTCATTCTTTCTCATACTTAAGTAAATCGTCTTCATCTTATTGAGAGTAGATTTAAGTTTAAAATGCAAGTTTATATAAACGGCAGTTCTTTGTAACTTGCTGTTACAATTCATAGGTAGGAAAAAAGTGAATGTTGCAAATACTTGATGACATTTAGGCTGAAATTACCCTGACTTATACTCTTTTCAGTCCTGTTGACTTTGAGGGAGGGATGTGAGGCAGCAGAAGACTTGATGCGTGGTTAACCTCAATAAGATAAAGTATCTTCTTGATTCATAGATACTTACAGCTCCTACTGAAATCACTGGGAACTCCTCATGAGACACAGTGCAACTTCAGGTTAAGATGTGTGAACCTGAAGCAAACTGTCCCAGCAGAAGTTGGGAGAGCAGGAGAAGAGTGGTAAAATACCATGTTGTATATGATGAATCTCCCTGGCAGGGTCCCTCCTGACTGCACGCACCCTAAGCATGTTTTGAAGCTTCAATATAATTTTGGCAAGTAATGTGCTGTCACCATGGAGTAACTGAGAAGTGATCACCTTCTAGTAGAAGCAGTGCTAGACTTCACAGACAGAAGGTACGACTGAACCTTTGTGTCCAGTGACTCCAAGCTGGTGCCCAGTCAGCATGGCAGAATAAAGTACGTGCTAGTTCAGGTGAAGAGGATTATAAAATAGTCAGATAGAAGGGAAACCAGGAGTTTTGACTTAAGTGGATAGCAGTGTTAAGTGATGTGGAATGGCAGTTCTGCAATTACGTGGATCTGGGACTATGTAGACAGAGGGAATAGTCCTGGAGCCAGAGCAGAAAACTAGGAATAGGAGCCAGGAGAGTGGATGATTGTTTCAATTTTATTCTTATTATTTATAACATTAATTTTTTTATAGATTTTTTTTTTCCTGACTGAAGCCAGAAAGTTAGTGGTTTCTGATACAAACTAAGGTTCTGGTCTTGGCAGTCAAATGCAGCTAGAGTCATCTATCTAGGATTTTGGCCGAACGGCTTGCTTAACTCTGCCCATCTGTCATCAGCATCCTTTATTCTGTGGCAGAGTGAAACTGGGAGTTTGACTTCAGAGATGCTTGTTATGCCTGGCATGTCACTGTTCATGACAGATCTGATGTACTCATGTAGCAATTAATGGTGGTGCAGATTTTCTTTTGGCACCATCATGTTTCATGAGTTTTCATCATCCTGTACTTAGTTTGAAGTGAACAAAATACTGAATATTAGAGACAGCGAGGGCTGAGATTGCAGATGCCTTTGCAAATAGCATGAGAGAAAATGTGCCATAGTGTAGAGCTGGCCAGGCAAAAATATTTTTGTTCTGTGATTGTTTTCAAGATCAGAGAGTTGTTTTGTTTTGATCTTGCTCTAATTCAGAACAGAGCACTAAAATTCAAGTGTTTATGGACTTGAAGATCTCTGTTATTCTGCTTCGGGTAGAGTACATGTATGACTTTAGAAGACACCTGCTCCGGCAGGTGCTGAATAAACCTGAAATGATTTTTGCAACTTCCATTATACTCATCAATAAAACAAAGAGTCGTTCAGTCGCACAGCGTGACGTGTCCCTGTTTCTGCACAAGCCTTGCAGCTTGACTGTTTCAGGGCCCTGACCAGCATGGCTTCTAGTCACGGGGGACATCTGTCTCCCAGGAATGTCTCAGTCCTGTGGCTGAAAGAAAATCCTGTGGTTTTTGGGTCCATAACCCCTCCAGATGGGCTCTTAAGGGTTGTTGCAGACCAGGGATCTGCATGAGCTGCTGAGCAGCTATGCTCTTCACTAGCATATGCCTCTTCCATGTTTCATCAGAATCTGATTTCAACTCATGTGTTTTCTGTAAGATGCTTATTTCAGTGAATGATCTAAAATCAAACATGCTTGTTTTTCTTGGAAAATTCTCAATAACCATTATTGTATATTTAATTCTGCTGGAAGATCTGATTGGCATGATCCACTGTAGTGGGCCTCTTATAGATAGATGGTCAACAGAATGGACTTAGTATAGCATTAAAATCTCTTCTGCTGAGAATATAACTGTTTTTTAAAATGTAAAATTAATAAAATAAAACACCAAGTAAACCACTCCACATCAGAATTCAATAGAGTGTACATATTTAGGCTAAAACATGAAATGTTTTAAAGCAAGATACAGCATTCAGCATCTATTCACATAAAAAGAAGGTAGTAAAGCAAAGATAATTTTTATCTTCCTCAAATAAAAAAAAAAATCCACAATGCTGGTCTCACTTAGGCCTATATAAATAATTACTCTGAATTAATTTGTGTTTCTGTTTATTCTGCAATGCATTGTCAGACAGCTGTTTATATGCAGTTGTAGGTTTATAGCCTAATTCTGCTGCTGTTGATGTGGATGTCAAACTTAGCTTCCTTCAGTGGAAGGAGAATTGGACCCATAGCTTACACCTTAAGAGAGAATACATTCACAAGTTTTTACTTTATAACAATAAATTGTTACAGAAAACTTTCCTGTCTAGGTTTTCAGTGACTAGACTGTGTTTTCCATATTCAAACATAATGAGTAACAAGTTGAAACTTGCATTACCTTCGTTGGTTTTACTGAGTGTTACAGCATATTTCCAAACTGTTTTATAGGCATAATATTTCAGGATTTTGCTTACTGTAGTCTTTAAACTGAAAAATGGCCTTCTAGAGTTGAGCAGTCCCAAGTCCAGTTTGGCAGCTTTTCCCCTGTAGACTTGTATGCTTCTCATTTTAAATCTTTTTGATCAAGATATTCCATATTGCATTACAGATTTCTTATTTATATAACTTTAAATCTCAAAGGGACTGAAACAACAGTTATGGCAGCCAATTCTGGACTGTGATTTCATGCCTTTGCTGGCAGTGAATGTGTCTGTCAGTCCTGACTCAGCTACTGCACTCTTGGCTGCTCCATTATTAACAGAGTCAAAGGATCACTTAGTCACTTCAGCCTAGGTCTGAATACCCTATTTCCTGGTCATGTTTGGTCTTTCAGCCTGGAAGGCCTGGATCATCTAGGCTATAGGGAAGACTTAAAGTAGATCTGTAATATAGAAAATGATTCCTTGAAGCTTGGACTTTCTTATTTTATTCCCTTTGCTGGTATTATGTGTGACAACTGAAATACCTGAAATAATAGTTTCAAACCATCATTATTTAGATAGTTTTTGCCAAATACTACTTAATTCCTTCTCTGTTTCCCTGCTATTTATAGGGATGGAAAGGACAGATGTTAGATGTGGTCTAGTTACTTCATCATTTGCATAATAACCAAAAGCATCTACCATACAATAATTTATTATGCAAAAATAAGCAAATATCTTTAAAATGACTGTACCTTTTAATTAGTAATGCTACATGCCAATATTCTTGCAGTCAACATCCTCTGTGGAAGAATTTTTTAAATGCCTTTCATTTAGGGTGTGGGGGAGTGGGCCTCAAGATACACTTTAGCAAAAGACTTTTCTGAGAGTGTACATGTATATCTGCAGAAAGGTGGTGATGCATGTCATTGAACTGAGTGATTGATTGGTGGCTATGTGACTTTCAAAATATGTTAGAGAATCTTCCTTTTTTTTTTTTTTTAAATAAGTCTTTCTGGTTTCAATAAAAGAAGCAGGAACAAGCTGATTTTAGATGCTGTGAGAAATTCTTAACAACTTTTTTTTTTCTCCAGCCACCTATGTTACGAGGTGGTAATTCTATAAGTTTTCTTCCAATTTTTAGGATTGCCTAAGATACTTAGTAAAGTCAGTATTGTTTGTTTGTGAATCTGCCATGTATAGAAATTCTCTTAGTGAATATGTAATTTTTAGTGTGTGGGGGCGTGTGTATGTGTATGTACACATACATATACAAAAGGTAAGAAAGTAAGTTAATCTTGTAAATCTGTAGAGATTTTTTGTGAAAGATCTTAAAGCTAAATAAATGGTGTTTCTCTGCTTTGCTTAGGGAGCTTTGTTTACATACATGTACAAATAAACTCCGAGTTCACTATTACTAAATTGTCCCTGTGCTTCCTGTATACAGACAAAGAAATTCTTTAAAGCTTGCCTCTTCCCAGCTAAGCTCCTGACAAATGCTTACAAAAGAGAAGAACCTTCCTAAGACAACCTTTTTTCAGAGGATCTGTTTTTCAGCTGAGAGTCCTTTAGGACTAATGCTTCAGCACTAGCCTGGATATTGAAATCCAGGCACCATTAGCTGGAGTGTCCCAATTACTTTAATTGACACAGACATATATGAGGAGAGAGGCTGTTTCCAAGGTTACCGGGATTTGAATTGCAGCATCACTTTTAAAAAAGAAAAAAAAAAAAAAGAAAAAAACAAACCAAAAAACAGAAAAAGGAAAAAAGTCCTCCCTCCCTCTAAACTCTAGTCCTATTAGAAGTCAAAGAAATTGTAGTAAGAGTGAGTAGGCTCTTCCCAGCACTAGTAAATATGGTCCTAAGCAAAATTATCCAATGTCTTACCTAATGCTGTGGCCGCTTTGATTTGCTTTTGATTTATTTGCAAAGTACAAGTGTTATGACTAAATGCTCCTAAAGGATTCATTTCTGGATCATGCCTGCAGCCACTGGGGAATATTGTGAAACACTTTATTCAGTGTCAGATCCATGTGCATGTCTGGCAGTGAAAGAAAACACATCTTCTCTTGTCACCCATTTTCTGGAGAAATGTGTGTTACAGTCAATACAAATGAGAGTTGAGTATTCAGCTCTGTTCTATATTAATGTTTAAATGTTCATCTTATAAGTTGGCATAACTCTAGAAATATTGTGTCTTCCAAACACCTTTTAATAATTCTTCAAAATAATTTCTGTGCTGTGATGCAACTGTTAATTCCACTGCTGCATTCCAACATCTGTTTCATTTTAGTGGGAATTTCAAACACTTATCCTCAATGTGGCGTGTGAAGTTTTTAGAATATAATTTTATCCAGTTTTTTCCAGGGACTAGTACTGGAAATGGCAGCAGAGTGGGTGCAGGTTTGAGGCTGTTCTGGATTACAAGAGGAGGTACAAGAAAGGTTAATGCTTAAGACTGTTCCGTTTCAATTATCCTTCTGCCCCACTGCTGCCAACTTTATTTTGCATGCTGCACCGTAATACGGAGAGTAGGAGTTTGTTGTGACATCTGGAGCTCCTGGCTGTCAGGTCGGTGGCTTGCTTTCCCCCATAATGTAGTTACACATTGGAGTCATCTGCCCCTTTGCCCCACAGGCCCTCTTCTCTTCCTCAGGCACACTAGCAGTCATGGAAACCTTAAGGACCTGGCAATGATGGCTGCAAAGGAAGAGAAAATGTTGGAAGGATGGAGGGAGAATGCAGCAGGGGTAGGGAAGCATCTATAAAATATACATTAATCTCTATACTCTGGCAGTCAGTTTTGTGTTTAGTTTTGAAGATGATCATTGTGGGAATTGACTCAGTGCTGGAGCTGTTGTCTCCCCTTCTGTTGTCCCGTAGACTAAGTTGTGCTCAGGAGTTCAGAGGATCATTTTGTTCTTAATTCTATATTTTCTGTAACAGTCTAATGGTGAAAGACTCTCTGCCTGTAAGTTCAGCCAATTAACTTTCTGTGAACTCTTCTGCTAGATTTTCTTCTATTTCCATCATTGTAAATCAGGAGCAGCTTTACTGGCCCTAGTCTGAAGTCACTTTATGTAATTGAAACTGGAGATTTTGAAAACCAGTCTGCAAAAGGTTTTGTGGCAGAAGTTGTTTTAAGAGAATAAGCTTTTTCTCTTGCTGTGGAGATACTATGTCAAGTACCTAGTCTGTATGCTCTCGAACAAGGAAAGGTACCCAGTTAACTTGTACGTGAGTATCTACTGACCGTTGTGCCTCCCAGTAATTCCATTTGCTGGCTGAAGAGGTCCAGTACCATTTTGCCTAGTGCTCTGGCAGACCTGTGTTCCCAAAGTCCCTGATCGTCTGGAGCATAAAGCAGCAGAAGGCAGTGAAAGCCTCGTTACTGGTTCAAACATATTGATAAGCGTCTGGAAGTAAAATGAGAGAAATTCCATGAGATCTCCAGAGCAATTATATAGCTGTGATGAGTTTAAATAAAGTTCAGTAAGACGCACTGGACTCACAGCCTTTTATGATCATCAGTCATCTGTGTGGATGAGTGTAATTGTTGTGGGCATGCTGTCAAGACTCTGTAAGAATCTAGTGAGGAATAGCTTGCAAGATTGGTTCATCATAAATTTTGTCATGTAAGAGTTGAAAACATTTTTTTTTTCTTATTGGACAAAACTGAAATATAAATGGATCTTATCCAGTGCATATCTTCTAAAGCCTTTCTGGATTATATCTGCTTTATTAAACTATAGCCATTAAGGAAAATAAAAGACTGTTCTTGGAGCCTGAGATCTTTTCATTAGAGAATTGGGGAATGCCACAATAGGTGGGAAGAGCTTGTGATGAATTTCCTTTCTAGTCCATGGTTCAGGTGTTTACAACAGGAAATGATTTATGAGATTAATCTGGATTTCAGACTGTGTTTGGCAAGAAGAGGCAAGAACACCCTCTGAATAGCATAATGAAACTAAGGCATTTAATTTTTTAATATCTTTCTTCAGTAAGTGAAGTCTACCAGTTCTAGACATATGTGCTATTACTGATTTAATCATATAAATGATATATACACAGAAATGATACACAACTTGTATTTGGAATTATTGAGTGTTCATTATATCATGTCTCTGAAAAATAGCCTTTTTTATAATCTTTTCTCTAAAAGATTATAAAAAGTCTCTGAATGAGAATTGCATTCCTTAGTGTTGAACTACAGTTTTTAAGCACTGTGACATGTACCACGAGGCTCATGTTAAAGACTGGACAAGCACTGAGTCAAAAGCTAGTCCATATAGAGAAGGCTTACAAAGAGGAAAAAAAACCTCATTTTCTTTTTGAAACCAAATATATTAACAACATTTTCTACTGTGCGTATTTGTTTCTTAATTTTAAAATTCAATCACCTCTTTTTTTCTATTCAGAATTGAGCACTTTGGATAAATGAATTGTAAATAAGACCAATTCCTTTAATTGTGTAAGTACACAGTGTTCTTCCAGTACTTTTATACTGAGACCAGTACTGCTATATTGTGTATTGGGCTGGGACCCAGTGCAAGCTACCAGCAAGGAAGTGTGTCTGAAAGGGTGTTGGTTGCAAAATGTCAACAGCAGAGTAGCCCTACTGTCCATAAGTGCCTAATATAAAGGCCAAGAAGGTGCAGAAACACTTTGTAGTGGTCTAGTTAAAGGCTGGCAGAAATCCCATCTGTGAAACTATCACAAGCATAACACAAGTAATAACTTAAACTGTTCAGAGGCCAAAGTAAAAAAACAGAGTACAGTTGCAGCTAGTTTTGTCAAAGAATACTAGTAGAGACCTTATTGCAAAAAAACATTCAGAATTATCATTTTTGAAGAAGTGCTTTGTTTTGACACTGTTTAAATATTGTCTCTTTCTAGCAAATGTGGTTATGTGTAACACACAAACACATATGTACTCTTCACAGACATATTGTAGGAGTTGCTTATCAAATCCATTGAGACTGTTTAGTCATCCAGTGGGACACCTCCCTATACCAAACCCTGATTTTCTAGTTTCACTTTCACAAAAATAATGTTGGGCATATAGAGTGAGATTACAAAGTTTTGTTTTGTTCCAACCTAGTGAAAAACTGCTTTAACACACTTTATCATTTATCTCCTCATTTATATTCAACTGCTGTTCTGGGATTTGCCAGATTCAAAGATTTTTCATTTTACTATTCCTCGGCTTGTTTTAAAAAAAAGTAAATAAATAAAAATGATGTAGTAGCTGGTTTCACTTCATAACTGTCTGGGGTTGAAGTCATGGCTCCCTTAAAAATGATGGAAAAACTCTGACTGTAATGAAACTGAATTTTCCTTCTGAAATCTGTTTTTAATCATGAAAACAAACCTTTCCCTTTTTTTCTTTGACTTTTTATCCCTGCTCACTTGCATCATGTTCAAATGCTCTTGCTTGCATGTTGTAACAACAACAAACTTTAGTTCTTTTGGTTGATCAACTTTCTTCACTAATTCTTGTGCCTTTCGAAGGGAAGAAATAGCCCAATAGTTTCTGATGTTGTCAGCAAGTGGAACATGCTAGACAAATCTGAAAAAATATACTTAGGTTATCTGTTCATCTCTGGAGTTGTTCCTGAAAGCTGAAGCAGCTATATTCCCGACTAAAGGTATTAGAGCGTACGTAAGTCTTTAAGATCTCGCCTTAGATGTCTCACTGAACACTCAATCGTCCTACTGAAGTAAAAAATGAATTTACCATATGCTATAAGTTCTTAAGTAGTTGGTAGAGTTGAAGCTGGTTTTATAACTATAGTGTTCTGCTTCCCCAGCTAAAGCTTTTTTATGTCATCTTTGAAGAACTGATTCTACTTACAGTGGCCAACAGGTATTTGAAGAAACCAGATAGCAATGTTTTCTAAATGCGTACACGGTAAATAAAGCACAGGGGTTGCTTTAGCAAGCTTTGTTCTGTGTAAAGCCCTGGTTTTGTAATGCCTTTGTAAAGAGGGAATTGGATGTACAAGTTACTCCATTGTTAGGTAACCTCAGCAACCAGTTCCTGTGAAAGTGTACATGAAAGGGACTCGTGTCTCTAGACATTGCCTTGCCGCAATTGCGTTTCTATAACAACTTGAGGAATCATTAATAAATTTGAAACATAGTTTCTCCCCCAAGCACTTTTTGCAGCAGAATGGGGGTTCCTATTGGATTTCAAAGAGAGCATCGTGTTTACAATTTATTTTCTGAGTAAAATAAATTACTTTTTCAAGCAGAATTGAGCCAATACACTGTGTTAAAAAAAAAAAAAAAAAAAACATTGATGGCTCTAAAAGTTGTCCAGTGGGTAACTTGCTTAAACAAGTAATTATTTCTAACATTCTGTAAATTATTAACTCCTTTAAAATATGAAAACATTTGTCTGTTGAACAGTTCTTGGAATGTTTTTCTTTCTATGTTATTTCTTTCTTCTCTTATATCTGGAGATTTGAAAATAGCTGAAGATATTTCAGGTTTTATACCCACTTATTCTTATTTTTAGTTTTTGTATTGCTTACCTCTTAGAAGGAAGTTTCAAAGGTTGCTTCTGAGAAAATTCATTAATGATGCTTTTTTGAGATATATATTTCATGGGATTATAAAAAACAGCTCTGATCCCATTTCTTACTACCAGTTTGTTCTTGGGGTTGTCAGTTAATGTGTCTGTTACTCAGTTTCTGAAATAAAACTGAGCTTATCTTGTAATGAGATGTTTGACAACTGTTACATAGCTAACCAGAATGAGAAATGGTAGTCATGGAAAGATTTTTAGAAACTCTAGTAACTTTATGCTTAATATAATTATGTTCTTATGTTTTTTCAAAGGTTGTACCTTTGTGGCTGCCATCCTTTTTAAAAAAAGAAAAAAAAAAACCCTAGAAAACAGTTTTCTGCATGTTAACATTTGTTGCATTGCATCTGTAAATTCCCCAAAATTTTAGGAAAGATAATTATCATTAAGCTAAATGCTCAAGGAATTTATGCATATTGCAGCATCTTCCTCTTTGTGCCTTGACTCAATGCTACATCTGTTCATTGGTTGTTATTTACAAAAGAACATGATTTAGAGCTGTAATAAGTATTGGTCAGTACTCATACTAACCTGACTTTCAGTTGAAATTATTCTTTCAATTTAATCTTTAGAGATAGCAGATTTCACTGCAGATACATAGTCTTCCCCAATAATGGAAAAATTTCCTTGGTGAAAATGGAATGCTCTGGAGAGTCTGTAATTATGACAGAGGCTTGATCAATATGTACTTCCTTAAAGATATACTATAGCTTTCTTGTTAGAGAGCTAGTGAAATGATTTACCTTCTGTAGGACTACCGTGTTGAAGTGCACCAAGCACAGCATCACAAAACCAGATAAGACAGTTAATCTAAAAGACCATTGTAGAATAACAAATGTTGTTATTATGGCCTACGTAGAATGGTCCAGCGTGTTCCTAGAGAGCAGCTTAGATGATTCACGTAGTCCTTGTTTCCATTACCGCTGTCTGTGATGACTAACGGTGTGCTGTCCAGAACTTAGGATTTTTACAACTCCTCCTCTTTGTGAAAATCTGTTGCTCTACGCCAGCTATATCTGCTGTTATTTAAATGTCTCAAATATATACTTTCAGAGGACAAAAATACACAGGCGTTGCTGAGTAAAGTTGAGAGGAACTTTGTGAATTCTTATCTTACATTTGCTCAGGCTTGTTACTGAAATCATCTCGGGATGCAGTGCCCAAGTCAATCCACTTGCATCTCTCTTGCTGTTGAATATAAAATGCTGACTTGGAGCTGTCTCTTGTCTGCCATATAATTTTTAACCATTGACTCTGTTCTATGATGCCCTCAGGAGGCTATTAAGAAAGTAACTCATTGCAGGAATCCAAAGTGTAGTGATAATAGTTTGTCATAAACTGCATAATGGAAGAATTTTATAGATTTTTAAAGTTCATTTTAACATTCTTTATTTCACCTTCTGCTTTGGATTAATGCAAAGACCATTGCAGACAAAGGATGGATGATTGCTGCTGGATTCATGAACTTCAGATCAGGGCGTATAGGACTCAATGAGTAGAAGCAGATGGTTCCTATTGGGCAAACAGGTTCTAAGAAATCAAATTAGCGTGTATTTTTACTCATATTTTTTGCAAATAGTAAGAGCACCAGTCATGATTTCAAGGCCTCTAGTGTGCTCTTACCAGATGCTTCCAATGAGAAATTCTTACTCTTTCTGGCAGTAAGATTAACACACACTACCTGTCCAGCACACTCTATATATTTCATCGTTAGTGACATAGAAGGCTAGAAAATACTGGTAAGTGTAATGAAATCACGTTAGCATAAGCAAGTACACTGTCCCTCAGAGTGTGATACTGGAGAGGGTAGAGATGGTTCACTGGAAAATACAACTTAATATATCCACATGCAGTAGTGCCAAAACAGAAAAGCTGGGTGGAGGCCAGAAGGAAGAGAATCATGTTCCTGGTTATTTGAGGAAAGAAGTGTGACAAAAATATAGGAGTCGTCTACCTATATTGAAATTACAGATGCATGTAGTGGATTTGTTTCTTGTTTAACTTGTAGGGATAAGTCGTATTTTACTTTTTTGACAGCGTTTCAGTTTAACATGTTACTGTGGAGTTTAGTTATGGATGAGGTCCTCAGAGTGGTGAAAATACAAAGGAGTTTTGCTTATCCCCGTGCAAGAATTACACCTTAAATGAAAAAGACAATAGGCATTAACAAACAGGGAGGTAGAAAACCAATGAGAATTTAAACTATTTGTTTTAGGTTGTGGTTTTGTTATATCCGTGACCTGATTGTTGAGCTTCTTAGTAACAATGTAAGCTGCCAGAGGGATTTTTGAAGGTGGGCAGTGATTTAGTTTTGTTCAGGAAGACTTGTGTCCCTGCCTGGTCCCCCAAGGGGAAGGACAGCCTAAGACAATATGCAAGCAGAGATGTTTGCGTTTATTTTTATCATATGGGTAATGAAGTCTGACATCTTGATTGATGGGACAGAGCTATTGGGGACCTTGGAAGTAAGGAAGGCAAGAAAATAGATGCTCGATGTCTCAGAGTAGGATCCAGTAGAAGAAACAGCACTGAGATTTGGCTGCAAATACCATTTATCTGGACTGGTGGTTTCACAAGTCTGTACGGATATGAGCAAGGGAAATTGCTAAAAAAAAAAAAGTGATAAAATCTTTTTACAGTAGTCAACATGTAAAAATGAGAGCCTCAGAAAGAAGTTAAGCTATCCAGATGAATACTCTGTTATTGAAGCTGGTAGGCAGTGCAGATCTGGCAGGCAGGATCTGCAGGCAGCCCCAGATGATGTGCAGATTGTCAGGTTGCCTGACAGGATGGCGATGTGGTACCCAGTAGATGAGAGAAGATGTAGCAGTAACTTTTTTTCACTCCAAAAAACACCTAGACAGAAAATATGGCAACCCTGTTTTCCCCACTGCAATTAATCCTTAAAGGAGCTGGAGACTACCTCATTAAAACATCAAAACGATTTGTTAATTAGCTTGTCCATTCAAAAGTATGTACCTATGAGTCTAATGAAATAATTGGACAGGAATAACTGAAATTCCAGTTTCTATGGAAAAGCAGATTTAGAATTTTAAATCTAAGAGCAAGCAGTAATCTAGCTCCTGTTTTGAGCAAAATCAGTTTGAGAATTAGAAAAATACAGATGAAGCTAGCGATAAACCAAAACTCAAGCAATTCATTTAACTGGAAAAGCTACCCTGGGGACTTGTATGGGTCTTAATCTAGAGCTTTCTTCACTGTCAAGTGTTTGCTCCCTTTTGTTATCTGCAGCAGGGTCTGTCCTCGCATTTTATTTCTCCTTTTAATATTTTCTTTTCTAGTTGCTAATGATTTTTTTATCTCAATTTTTCCCACCTTGTCAGTTTGAGAAAATTAATCTAAAGCCTGGCAGTGATCAGGACTATTAATCTTTTGTGCTTCATCATCTAATTTTTTGTATCTTCTTTTCTAAAGCTAAAATATATTTGGCTTCAGAGCTGTGTGGCTGACACATTCCCCCTCCATAAGGTTTCTCTATTTTGGAAGTCCACTGAGACTTTTGAATAAATTGAATTGACCTGTGCAGCTCTCTGTGTGTTTGTCTCTTGCCTGACCCTCCTCTCGTATGGCAAGCATACAGATTTGAATGAATGTGATTATATAGGAAAGCAAATTCTCTGTTTATAATTGCTTTTAATTGCTATTGATTGGCACTGGAAAGTGCCAGTACTGTGTTTTTTTCAGAAATGTTTTTTCTATGAGAACTTTTTGTTCAAAATGATGATGATCTCAGTTGTTTAGTACAATGACTATGCCATGACTAGTTACTATATATTATAATTGGTAGCCAATTGCAGGCTTTGGTTGCATGTATAATACTTCATTTATTCAGAAACAAATGTACCTTTTCTCAGTTGAGTATGATTCTAGCTTGGGTGAAATTAGTAGCCCAGTGTTTTGTTATTCTGCCCTATGATCATGAACACTGCAAAAGTAGCTTTCCCTTTCATGTGCTATCTGTAGGAAATATGTCTTTGTCAGCAGTGTTCCTTTATTCTGCATACCCAAGGATGTGTCTCTGTTTTATCAGGTGTTTCAGAATGATTCTGTGTTGTGTGGGAAGTCTCAGAGGAGGAATTTGTCCAGTCATTTGGGTCAGGGATCTCTTCCCTGTGCAGTATTTTCAATCCAGCTATTGCAAACACTTGCAAACTGGAAGGTGTAACATGCTGTAAAACAAAGGGGGTGTTTATTAATATACTTTGCCTGTGCAAGTTGTAACTAACAATAACAATAATGATGCAGTGTCTGATGCACATCTGTCAGTAAACTGCTTCTTTAAAAAAATGATCTAGATGACATCTCACTAAAAAAGCAAGGGTTTTCATTTTAAAATTTATGTATGTCCTATTTTCCTTGGATTTGAATCACTAGTTAAATCCCTATAACTTTTTTTTCTGTCACTCCTGGTAGTGGTACTTTCAGGACAGTTTTTGTATATGAAACTTAGGAGGCAGTCATTTTAATGAAAAAAGATTTATTAGCTATAATAAGATACAGTTTTGTTCTTTTTCTGCATAGAGAACACTGAATTGTTTTCCTTTTCAAGCAGCCTACTACAAAGTGAAAGAAAATGTTAAGTACTTCAGATAGCTACAGCAAAGCTAAAGGTTGAACAGAAATCTGTGCCTTGCTGTTGGTTGCCGCTAGTACTGACAGTGGTTCTGATGTTTTTGTGGCAGTTTGTTTACCAGATGGAAACATTTCATTCATCACTATCTTTTTTTTGTCACAAAGAACAGAATTGGACTTCATCTCTATTAATCGTAGTTAGTAGAACTAATACAAGAAGAGTCAAACAGTGGTGCTGAGAAGGTTGGTAAATTTAACACTTATTTTTTAAAGAAAAATGAACTTACATATGTGAAAATGAAACTTTTTTCTCACCTTGTCATAATGTTTAATCATAGACCTTGCAACTCCCATTTTTCCTGTCTGGCACTTACAGTTTTGATATGATTACTCATACAGTTCTCCAAACTCAAAAGCTCAAGGGAATACCTGTAAGCACATATTAATGATACAGTTTTTCTGGATTAAATTCACTTATACCATTCCTAAAAGAGGAGATAAGTTTGAATTGCTAAATCTGCCCAATTTATCTCTAGTGTAATGTCGTCTTTATGCCTGAGATTGAGGGAAAGTGGGAGACATGGCTTTATTAAAAATAAAACGAGTATTTAGGAAAAGAGGTGCAACTAGTTTTCATGTGTTCTCTAGGAGAGGAGCATACTATTTTACTGAAATAACGTGACTTGTTACAAGGCACAAAGTTTGAAGACTTCTCTACTCTGATACTGAATGTACAATGTTAATTTTGTGTACGATTTGTCCTCTCTAAGCATTGGCTTGAGGGTTTTTTTTTTTAAGTATTTGAGCCAGGAAAGTGTTCATGAGGATCTTACTACCATCTTTAAGAGTGCATCCTTTTAATTACCAACAGAAGTGCCCTATAAGCATCATGCAGAATGGTCACAGTACAAATCCCAAATGCATTTAAAAGCCCTGATTCCATTTAGTCCACATCTTATTTTATATTCCTTGTAAGCATGATTCTATTGAAAAGAGAAATGAAACCATCTGAAACATCAGCTCTGGACCCTTCCATTTGTCCCAGAACAGGAGTAGGGAAGCTGCCTTCCAAGTTGCTGGACCACCAACATGCCTCAATCATCCTGTCCCTGGTGGAGACCCTTCCAAGCAGGGAGTTGTCTTTGTTCCTACTTCAGGCTTCCATTAAGGCAATTTGTGTAAATTGAGGTTGTTTTCACTGTGGTGAGGTATTAGCTGTAATCTGGGTTAAACCCATTTATGTGTGGAACTAGTATTGGGAGTACAGAATTTATTTGACTAGGAACAGTAGTTATTTCCAGCGTGTGTAGAATAAAGTAAACCTAACAAATGTTGGTTGTCTTTATTTCTTACCACTACGTAACAAACAGTGGTGCTCTCAGCACTATACTTATTTGAAAGCTCAGAGGCTGTTTCACATTAGACAGCTTTATTCTCTGAAAATATATACTTACACCAAAAGAATTACAGAAATCTCAGACCTCCCTGCTTGGTCATAAGTCCTCTAAGCTTCCATCACCTCTTTGCAATGATGCTTTTAATGAGACTCTACAGTTCACATCTGGCTTTTACTACTGTGAATGTATGACAGAATACAAAGGGTTCATTGTTTAAGAATGAAGACCTGAGGCTTGTAAGAAAGCAGTAGGAGTTAAAAGTGACTCTAAACAAAATCAGTTTTAAATGAATTCAAGTCTTCAAGAGTGTTTCTTGTATATTTTACATATCAAAGGCCTTCATTTCTTATTTATGATGGATAAAAACTGTATAGGCCATTGCTTGCTATTGTTTTGTCCTTATTTCACTATATTAATGCTTGGTTACTTTAGGGTAGCATCTATATTGGTAAATTTATTTATCTTTCCTATCCATAAAGATCCAGTGAGTCTACATTGTCTGTTCAGGAAAGTATCTTTATGTTTACACAGCATCAAATATTGTTGGCCTTTGGTGACAAGTAATGAATAATATTTGCAATGGAAACAGAATAGCCTTCTGTCTTGTGGGCAGACCCTACAGAAAGGGTTGTGTCCACTGGAAAGCTCCCAAGCACTATGGAGAGGAGGTAAGTAGGGGCAGGTCCAGGAGGAGTCTACTGGCTGATGGATCCAAGTAGTTGCAAGAGGGATTGCTAATCCTGCAAGCCAAAACCTCATGTTTTGGAAAGAAGAAGAAAGTGGGCATTTTAGTAAGCACTTTTCCATCAGAAAGCAACATCTGTGGAATGACTTTAATGGTAATCTGTAGCTGTGAAGAGGGCTATGGTCTTTTTTGCTGTCCAACAGAAGGTACTTGCATAAAGCCCCTTTTGCGAAGTGCAGAAACGTATTAACTTCAAGAATCATGATTTTTGTAACTCATTAGTGTTCTTGCAGATTTTCACCATATGTTATGAGAGTGATATATAGAATAAGCAAGAGGAGTCAGGAGACCTGGCTTTGTGTTGGCATTGCTGTAGGATTGTTTTGTGTAGTATGTATTGGTGAGTTCTTTTTGCTTTGCTGTTTTGTTACTTTCCACCTCCTACCATTTCTTTCTGGTTCGTTTGAACTAATTCAGAATGGGGACAGTTTCACCCTGCTATGTGCTTTCAGCTATGTTAGCTTGGATTTTCGTCCAGTCTACCTGTTGCTATTTTTCTAGCTAATTTAGCCATGCTGCATCTAGGAGCTGAGCTAACTTAAAGCTCGTGGGAGGTGCTGGAAATGGCAATTTGCTGTGCTATGTAGGTACCTTGCTTGCTTTTGTACAGGTTGTTACAGCTGAGACCTCTAGATGATACCATAATACTTGCGTTGGTTTTAGGCTGATTAAGATAGTCAGGTTGTGTCTTTTTGTACTTCCCTTTGGTCTCTAACGTTACTTAATTCTCAGCATTACTTATTTCATACAAAGAAATAAAATGTGGTGGTTCAAATCAATGGCATGTGTTCTCTTCTGTAAAGCCATGAGATATGTCATTAAACAAATGATACTTCTGGAGAACTGGAAAACTTGTGATTATGTAGTTACATACAATCCAAGCTAGAGTATGCTGAAAAGCATAAATGATAAAGTGAACCCCAGCATGATGTTTGAATCAAATAACTTTTGCAAATAAATTTAAGGAATACTGATGTTAACCTCCTCGATAAAGATTTAATAGAAAAGTTCATCTCTAGAGATAAGCACATTTGATGTTGTCTCCATAAGATTCGGTAATGTGGGGGGCGGAAAAAAAGCTCTTGGGTCATGTATGTGTACTAATTTTACTTAAGATAATTTTTGAAGCTGGAAACAAAAAAACAGTGGAGGGGGGAAAATATTATGACAAAGTTTATGCCTTCATAGATGGTTTTACTTAACAGGTAGCCTACAGAGCTTTTTTGTCACTGTTGTGTGTTCCTGGGAGTCCTGGGTCAATTTTATCTCACTCTGTTTAGCTGAAGCCTCTGCTTTGTTTCCTGTATGGGGTTGGTAAGTGCCTGAGTTGCTGTTGGCTTTCAGAGGAGCATCTGTGATGGAGTTGATGGGATTTAGGAAGCAGGTAAGGTGCACTGCAGCTGTAGGGTCTTTAGAAATTAATCTTAAGCATAGTAAGCTACTGTAGCCTTTGATTCAACAAAGAGTGATGAAGAAAGAATTTGTAGACAGACTTGAATAAAATATGTACAAGTTAACTTCATTGCAAAATTTCAGTGATTCTGTTTTTCACCTGCAAACAACTGATGGGCACACTCTGTAGGTCAGAGTGAGAGTTTTGTTTGGCAGCTTGTTCGTGGTACATTTGGCTGGACTGTAGTCCAATCATCACAGGGCCTGCTGCCAGTGTGACCTTGTTGGGGCTGGCAATCTCCAAATCAGTCCCGTCTGTGAGACAGAAAGGTTTGTGTGTGTCTCTGTGCTCATGGATGCTTACTCTGCTCATCTTCAGTTTTCTGATACATGAGAGATGAGGTCCTGCAGTTTTGTTTTCTTGGAAATGATGTTGTATTTCCTTTTTCTTCTATAAAGGTTGATTTGCTTTTTGTAATTCTTGTTAGTAAAGGAAAACTTAAAGATTTGGTTCTCTAGAGTCAAAGCAACCCCTGTGGTTTGGCATCTGAATCTATTTCAGAGCAAGCAAGATCTAGCCTCCCATTTGGATTTGGTCAGAATATTACAAGAGCTTTCAATCCAAGCAGAGAGAAATATTATAAGAATAGTTAGTACAAACAGATTTCTACAAATGCAGCTTGTCCTACTGTTCTGATGCAGGTATGGCTTTTCTTAAGTAAATATTCTTAGGTCATAAATGGCAGACTTCCAGTATCAATAAAATTTTGTATTGTGTTAGCATATTTATCAGCCAGCATGAAGTGTCAAGAAAACATTTTGATCATTTGTGATATCTCTGCTTCTGTTGTGCCACACAGTGTAGCATAGGTGTTCTCAGGGACTTCGGTGGTGCATACACTTTGTATAAAATACTATTCACTGTGAGTGAGGTTAGTGTAATCTGTCCTTAAAATTCAAGATAAGGAGTTTCAGCACCTCCAAGTCCTGAATAGTTGCTTTTGTAACACACAGCGTGATGAGAAATAGAACCGAGCAATTGAATACAGGAAAGATCACCAAGGTCTAAGGGAAACAAATACAAGAAGTAGTACTATGCTGAACAAGCAGAAGCCTTCGCATTGAACAGACACCAGAAACTTTATCTTTTAGGAGCGAATTGTGTTATCTTTGACTGTTTTCTGCTTCTGGAGCAGATAACTACTTTGGCCAGGAAGGTTTCTTTTCCCTTCATTCAGTTTCTCATTATGGAGCCTGATTTTTGCCTGTTAACCTTTCATGCTTACACAAGGTTAGAGCTTCGAGGATGTTTTGCTTTTCCCACTAAAAACTCTGGTATGAGGAAAGTACAAAATGTAGTTTCATCTGTTTCAGTTCCTCAGCTAATACAAACTGCCGCAGAGCAACTGAAATTGCAGGGCCGACTGCCAAATTGTTTTTGTCTGCCTCTTCTTTCTCGGGGGTGAGTTGTAGGCATCAATACAATATTTTATTTTTAAATGGCATCCCCCTACTACCTAATCTCTAAGCACATGGTAGTTTGATTATATAAACTTTATGATAAATGAGAGAAACTGAGGCACATCGTACACTGTGGTCATAAAATGACTTAGTGAAAATGGCAATAGTTAAGCTAAATTTCCCAATCTTAAGCTATTTTTGTAACTCCTATGTGCCAGTTTATGCAGGGTTTAACCCTTGCCATCAGAGGGTATCTATTTTGATGGTAACTTGCTCACCTTCCCGAAGAACAGGTAGCTACTATAGCTTGATTTTTCAGAAATGCTGGCTACCAAAATCATTTGGGGTGTGTGTGAGCTTGACAACTCTGAAAATAAAACTTCTGGGTTGTAAAATATTGCCCACAGTCTTTCAAAGTTCAGTCAGTTCCAGAAAAAGTTTTTCTTTTACTGTTGCTATGGCAGTGATAAATATTCAAGTGTTTAGTCAAAGTGCTTTGGATTGAGTAAGATGCAGTGTGGCATAAATGAGATCTTAAAGACTAAACCTGTCTGAAGCTAAAATACAGTTCCTCTTCCCTTGGCCTTCCCCCTCCAGATTAATGACACCATAAATTGAAACAAATCTGAAATGTGTATCCAGGTCAGGACGCCTTTACTCCTCCTGTCTTCAGCTTGATCCAAATACTCTAAGTCTTTCCATTTTCTACTTTGGGAATAGACCAGGCTGTAATTGTCCCTTTAGTGAGAAAGTTGTCCTCTTGACTGATTATTTTTCTTTTGCTGAATTAATTTCTTTTTGTGTTTGAAAAGAGACTTTGGATGCCACTGAAGTGACTCTGTTATACAAAGAGAACTGAGATTTAAAAATAATAATAATAATAATAATAATGTTTCTGTTGCACTTTCTTTTGATATGCCCTATAGGAACATCCTGGTACAATCACAAGTTGAAGTCCATAGAGTCTTCCTGTTAACCTAACCCAGGTCATACAAAAAATAAATAGAATTTTTTATGAAGCTTAATAAGGATGAGCTATATCTTCAGATACTTTTCTTTAATCTGTTCTATAGCACATTGATAAAACAATTGGCTATAAAGAGACTATAATATTTCTTTGTCTATTCAAGGCAACTTCTTTTCAGAACTGAAGCATCCCAGGTTTTTTTTTTTTGGTGAAGCTTGCTAGCGTGAAAGGTCTTGAAACTTGAAAGGTCTTGGAGAACTTGTGTGTGTTAATGTATAGTTTTTATAAATGAATAAAATGGAGTAATTAAAATTAACATTAGAAAAACTCCTAAGAAAAGATGTTTTATGAACAGCACACCTCTGTTGTGACTGCGTGACATCTTAACACCGTAGGTAATATTGTTTTAATTGGGAATTCCAAGAAACTGAGACCCATATATTTCTTTTCTGAAACTTTATATCCAAGAAGGATATAGAGGTCACCCAATTCCTTGAAATGTCTTCTCTTTAGCTAAATCACAAGCATTGTTCTTTTAAAAGAGCAAGTGCAGTAATGAGATGCCTTCTTCCCAGAGAAATTTGGAGCCTGGAAAGAAAATCTGTGGGGAAACCAAATGTAACCATCTAATATTTTATGAAGAATGATTTCTCCTCCAGGGTTACTATTTCATGTTTTTATTCTAATAGATCTTGTTAAACAATGAGGCAGGTAACTCTGTCCTTACTTTTAATGACTGGTTTAAAAAAAAGTGCAGCTGTTCATCAAGTTGAGTGCTTAATTATTGTTCCCTAGGCCATTTACAAATATGCCCTGAAATAGTCTATCAGCGTAAAGATTAATTGAAGTCATTTTGTTGTCTGGGGAAAATCTGAAGTAATTTTGTTGTCTAGAGAGAATTTCAAAAACTTCTTGCTGTTCCCTGGTTTTATGAGTAAGCTCACAGGTAAGGTGGTATGGACTTATGTTGAGGTTGTCACATGTAACTTAACTTTTTTCAGCTTTAGACAGTCTGTGACCGTTCCTTTGTTCAGGAGCTGATCCAAAGTCCGTATCTCAGACTTTCAATCAACCCATGGCTTGTGTGTTGGCTTCCTGCTGTGATTCAGAGAACCAAAAGAGCATCCACTTCAGTGATCAACAGGCTATGATAATGAGAGAATGAAAAGACAGTGACTTTTCTTTTAACAACTAACAAAAGTTGCTTCATTAAACCAACATCAGTACAAAAAACATCTGTTCAAATAGACAGTGCCTAACTGCAAAGTGGTTGGCATCCTGAATAACATTTTATATTTGATGTACATTCTGCTTTTCATCAGTGTCTGTGGGCTTTATGAAGTGTTTATGAACTTCTTTGCTTCTCTCATTATGAAAATGCATTAACCTCCAGGCTGGAGCTCCTCAGTCATTATATCCCATGCCAGTAGCAATAGAGAAAACTGAGAAAGAACTTCAAAAAATTTTATTCTCCTCTTTTGGTAGTGTATAAAGGTCCTCGTCATGCTTGAGCCCCATTTCTGCTGAGCAATGTACAACTACATAACAGGAAGATAGTTTCTTTCCCAGGTATTATAATAAGATAAACATAAACTTAACGATAGCAGGTGGAGGCAACAGATTGAGAGAGCATAAGTTAATGATGATATTGCTATAATTAAAGTATTAGCAGTGGTTATTTTACAGCAGCTACTTAGTTGTCTAGAACAACCTATTCAGCTAAAGCAACAATGATATAGGTGGGAATGTAGCTTCTAATAGTAAAAAAAAACTCAAGAAGGCATTGCAGTTACCATCTTGTCATTGATGCAAGCTCCTCTTACAACTTCATTTCACTCATTAGTGGTTTTGAACAATTATGGCACCTCTTCAAAATCTGATCTAAAGATGGTATTTGTGTTGGTCTCAGAGCATTTACTGTCGTAGTGAGACATGGGTTTGCTCCTAACCCATGTTACTTTTGACATGTATTTTAAAATTCCTGCTGATATTGGTGCTTTTAGGGGAGATTTTATTAAGGCTTAAATAATGAATTTATAAAGAATTGTCCATTCTTGGCCACACTCTTGAAGTCTATCATTTTAAAAATTGATGGAGAGACAAAGATAATTCATGTATCTGTGAAACCATGCTGAGTGAAACCCTCAAAAACAAGTGGAAGGTGAGGCTGAAAGGCATCCTTTTTTTTTTTTTTTAAAGGCTGGACATATGGTGCCCAATGTGGAAGAGAACCAAGCCCAATAATAGTGACAAATGTCCCTATAAGTATATTCAAGTGTCTCAAATTTGGCCAGACTTCTTTACATGTTACTTATGAGGGGTTGATTTACATTGAAATAATATCAGCCAGAGGAAGACAGGGTTGCTGTGGCCATAAAAAACAGGAGCATCTTCAAGGGAAGTACCCCTTTTGAAAGAGATTGGCATTAACCAGGTTTTCGTTCTGACCATGCAAAAGCCACACTAATGTTGTTTCAAAAGATAATAGTCAGAGGTAGGCAGCTGAGGCCGAGGAGCACATGGGCTAAGGTAGGTGAGATCCGTAGTGTTTGTTTGCTGCTGTGGTTCTTTCTGCAGAAGTCTGGCAATAAAGTTACGACGTATAAAATATTTCTTATTTTAGTCATTGCCCTCGTTAAGATATCCCTGCGTAGCTAATGTCTTGGCATTAAGAAGACCAGGAATTTCTCAATGTGAAATTGCTGTGTGTGGAAAAACCAAGTTTCAAATAAAATTTGGGAGTCTGTCCCCACCAGGAGGTAATTGCTTCAGTCCTCAGTCAGTTGATTTGCCTGTAATAAATGATTGGGACAAATAATTACAGAACAGTTTGGTTTGGAAGGGACCTTAAAGCTCATCCAGTCCCAACCCCCCTGCCACGGACAGGGACACCTTCCACTAGCCCAGGTTGCCCAAAGCCCCGTCCAACCTGGCCTTGAACCCTTCCAGGGAGGGGGCAGCCACAGCTTCTCTGGGCAACTTGTGCCAGGGCCTCACCACCCTCACAGGGAAGAACTTATTCCTTATATCCCATCTAAATTTATGCTCATTGATGATAAATATTTCAGTTACTACTATCATTAGTAACTGAAATATTTATTATAGATCTTCCTAAAATAGTGAGAACTCCTGGAACAGCACAGGGGAGCTAGAGTTGTAATGTACACACTCCTTAGTTTTTGCTTTGCTTCAAAGTGCTGCCATATGTATCCACTGAAGGCAAGTTGGAGAAACTCCTGGCATCAGTCTGTGCCAGCAGAGTCAGCAATTGACCATTAATCATCATGGCCTGTTCAGTTCTTGCAACTCTTCTGTGATTTTCAGTGCTCTGAGCTGTACCTTGTCCCTCTGCAAATGGAATACAGAAGCAGCTGTTCACTGAGAACAATTTCCTGGGAAAAGAAATAACTTATGTTTTTGAAATAATTTTTCAGAGAAGAGCAGAAAAATACTGTATTCAGATAAACAATTTATTAGGAGAAATTTCTTAAAGGCAGTTTACTTGGGTTTAAGTGACTTTGCAATGTAAGGTTGCAAGACCTAAAACATGTCTTTGCTCAGCACATCACATGTATTCATAATTAAAATTGGATTTCAAGGGACAACTGGGCTTTGATATGCAACTCCTCTGCCTCCTCCCTTTTTTGTTCATTAGAGACCTTTGGAGTGAGAGAGAAAAAGGGAGATTTTTTGCACAGTGAAAGGGCAGTTTTTGAACTGCATTTACAAATTTACTTTTTCATTGGACTTACTGATTGGATTAGCAATACTGCTGGCTTTATTACCCCTGATTAAAGTCAGGGCACTGGGGATCTGACAAATGAATTCTGTCTGTAGTTCACCCAACACATACTGTTTAATCCGGTTGATTGCAAGGCTTACCAAAATTGTTTAGTCACAAAGCTAGTTCTGTAAGTCAGTGAGGAGAAAAAAGGTAAATAAAAGATGACTCAGGAGAAAATGAGTTTGCAAATTATGTATACTCATATAACCTCTACCAAAAGTCCAGAAAATCAGAGTGTTAGAAGTTAGAACTCTGGATGACCTTTCAGTCATCTGGTCTGTCCCTGTACTAATGCAGGATTATTTCCTATGGTATACATCTTTTAGGTCCTTGTAGAAAGGAGATTAGGTCTGAGTACTCCGCCCATGAAAATGTACTTGGTGGTGAAACAAAAGGAAATGCAATATGTATTTCACTGTTATGGTCTTCTGTGTTCCTTGGACCTTAAATCTTCTAAATGTGGAGGAATGATTAAATTATTTTGCTTCCATTACAGATTTTTTGCCCCATAAAAATGAATAGAGTAAGTTTTTCACTAAGAGTATTAGTGGCAGACAAATTAGTAAGCAACTATTTTCAATTATAACTATCTTTGAGGTTTGGGGTTTCATTGTTCTCCAAATGCCTTATGTCTGCAGTCTTCAATTTCTACAACATTTTTCAGGCAGCAGCCCTGCTTGTGTCCCACCATGTGCTGTCAGGTAATTAGGCTGACTGTAGTGAGGTTTAGTGGTGATCCTTTTACTTCGCCAAGATTTTTGCAGTGTACTGTTCAGTCTGGCCTGCTAGCCACTGCTCCTGGTTTCTCCGGCTCTTTCACAGCAAGTGTGACTAGTTTGGTGGAGTTTTTCAGAGTTCTGGTTTGCCAACCCTTGGGAGTCATGAGAACAAAAGACGGGTCCTAGTGGGGATGGAAGGCGGAAACCTGCACTGGGTAGTTGGTTGCTGAGAGTGTGAGTTGTATAGCCAAGATGATATATTTCATGACGTCTTAAGAAAAAAACTAGTTTTAAAATATCTTACTAAAGACTAAGGGGACATGAAGAGGTTCACCTGAAGAGGTGAATGTCTGGAGCACCCATTATTCTGCAAGGAAAGGTCATGACTTGTCCCCTCCTGCATGGGATTGTTTGTGCTCCTGGAGTGAAAAGGGGGAGGCGCAAGTGGATATTTACTCTTGTTATGCCCTGCTCAACAGCACTGCTTTAGGAGTTGAGACTTGGCCTTGACTTTTCAGTTTTATTGCTTAATTCAGTGCAGCAACATTGGAAATCTTCTGTTAGAAAACACAAAATTAGCTTTAGACTGTAGAAGGAGGTTATATAAATGAGACGTGATAAATCAAAGCTTTTTTTAAGGGTGTAATTTCTACTGAATACTCTTGGAATGAGTTTTGTGGATTTGGAAGCTGAGTATTACAATTTCAGTGTGGCAGAAATATGTTTTGGTGAGAATTAATTCCTGAGTAACAGAATTATGTTTATGTCTACTCAGCCTCTATCCTCTCCAAGGCAGCATCTGGCTTATTCTCCTTCCCAATTTTACATTTGGATAAAGTCCGAATAAGAAAACTCCGGGCTGTACTGCAGTTCACCGAGTAACTAAGGGACCCAGTCCTGATTAGATCCTTTTCTAGCTCTTGGCTCATTGCTGTAACAGGTCCTGGAAAGTCTCTGAGTACCCAAGTAGAGGACTGATGCTTTTGTCTCTCTAATTTTCTGACTTCTGATAGAATTCACTGCATAGCTTGACCACATTTGCAGATGACAGGCCCAGCCTGGACCAAATATCAAGGACAGCTTTCGCTGCAGCAGCTTCTCCTGGTACTTGGATTTGTGTTGTGCTGTGGGGAACGGGCTCCTCTGCCCCTCGCTGTTGCTTCACCAGATGAGAGTTATGGGGAAGCTGGTAGGAATGAGCTGCCTTGGCTTCCCTTTGTGCCTCTTCTTCATTGGTACCTACTGCATGTTTAATAATCCTGCAGTAACAAAGCAGAAGAGCTGGGAGGATCTCTATTCCCGTTAAGGTGGGGAGTGGTATTGGCCCAACAAGGTTGTTCTCACTGCTGCCTTGTTAAATGCCTTTTCCATTGCTTCTCCCTGTCATGTTTGGGGGCTTGGCTTCTGTATTTTTGTTAATAAATTGAAAATACACAGTGGTGCTCAAATCTTGTTAAATGATGTTTGGGTTGCCTCATAAAACAAGATAATTGTGCAATCACCGAATGGTTTAAACATCTGATTTGGATTTGAAACAAAAATGCTGTGTAATTGCTCTCTAAAACTTGCAACTCGCACATGAAATGGATGTTATCAGCAGATGTTCTTTTATTCACCAGCACACTCGGTATCTCTGGCTCTTAAGTACCAGGATAAGCGAAACATGCTCAATTAGCTCAATTGTCTGTGGCTAACCATTATGCCCAGCTTCTGGTTTCTAGGTACAGCTCTGCAATAACTCCCGAGAATTTTCTCACGCACTTGCTGGTGTTATACCGGTGAACTGAGCCAGCGCTACACGACAGAAAAGAATATAAAAGTTGTGGGAACACTGGTGCTTATACCTGCCCCCTGAAAATTGAGGATTTTGTTGAATAGGCTTAACACTGCATCAATACATAAAGCAACTCACACCTTGCTACAGAGTTACTTAGATGGAAACCTTTTCTCTCATCAAGACAGAAAAGACTTTAAAATCTTATTTCTTTCAGGAGTAAAACTTCAAAACTGAGTTTTAATTTTTTGCTGACCCAAAACTGAATACTGTCACTTTTGTGCACACTTTCTCCTTGGTTTCACACCCCTTTGCATTTTCTGAAGTAATTTCAGTAACATTGCCTGAGGGGGGGGCCACAAACCTCCCAAGCAAATGACAGCTCTTCCACCAATCTGTGAGTAAATTCCAAAGAAAACTTAGTATTTAAGTAGTATGTGAGGGGGCTGTTGACAGGTCTGAAAGTATTATCCCAATAAAATACAATTCCAGTTGTCCTTTTGAAATTTCTTTTCTGAGGGACTCTGCAAGCACTTAGAAGTTCTCAGGACTGTGGAGTAGGTAAAGATGACTGGAAAAAAATCTCTGCTAACCAGAATTTCTTTTGGTACTTCTAGTTAGTGGCTTTCCACTTGTCCTGTTGCATGATTCTTGCCATCTTCAGGTCTTCCTACACATCATTTCACTATCTATTTTTTTTTTCCTCTATTGACATCCATTGCACTGTCACCAGACTTGCAGCATGTATTGATCTGTAGTCAAGCACGTGCTCCCCCTGCCCTTAACAGTCTCTTCTTGCCTGTGGGCTGCTGCTTCTTGTTTCTTCACTGGCCACTGTGCTCTCTGAGATGTCCAACATCCTGTAGAGTGCATTTGAAAGACGCTGACTCTCTGCTGTCCTCCTAATAGAAAACCAGTAATAAATGTCTTCTCTCAAAATCAATGTACAATATGTAACTTCAATGTTCCTTTTGTCCCACAGCTCAAATTTATACCTTTTTAAAACTTACCATGTTACAAAACATTCAAAGACTAGAAAAAATAAACAAAACTAAAGAAAGTTTTACCATAAAGCTTGGAAGACTTGGTGCAGACAAATAACCCAACAGTGGCCTTAGTTTTTGAAGCTTAATTATGTCAGACCTGGTTAGCAGTTAGATGGGAAAGCACAGGATGAGGCAGCAATTGCATTTGAAGGTAGTGTGATGAGCAGAGATTGTGTCTGGTTCTGTATTGAACAACAGCCTAATCTTGGAAGTAAAAGGCATAGGATAGTAGTAGCTGATGGGCTTTGGGCATCTTTAAACCCAAAACTTTATTCTCTGTACCCTTTTATGCTATGTTAACCAGCTAAAATCTAAATTGGGATGTTTAATTTGTCTAGCTAAATTTCCCTTGAGGATTCAAATTAGACTCATCCCCCCAGCTCTCTCTTGGTGATTGCTGGCAGATCTTTCTTTCTATCCCTTTGTCACTAATGTAAGAAGAAATTAATATCCTCAAACATAAACTCTTTTATTGCATAGATGGGACCATCTTCTTTCAAGTTCATTTTCTTTGTTGTACGTCAGCTCCTAAAGGCATCATACACGATTCAAAAAAAATAGAAAGGCAGATATGGTGATTGAGGTCTGCATTACTCAGTTCTAAATAAAGCACACTCCTGAGCTATAGATAAGAGTAGCTGTAGATGCAGTGAAACAGCACAAAGTGTGCATGTAGGCATCTCTGTCTTCTGCAGGACAGAGAGCTACCAGGAATCCTCCTTCTTCTGTGAGAACTGTAAAATCCTGTTGCTGAATTAATTACTCGGAGAGTGAAGTTTAAGTCTTAAAAGAAAACTAATAACCACCATACAACAAAGTGCATTCTGATTTTATCAGAAATACTGATCACACTCAGAAACATTTATAGGATAATTTTTCAAGTAAAATTAGGACAAAGAAAAAAAAAAAATCATGTGCAAGCATGGCTTCCAAACTAATTTTAGGAGACTAAAACAATGAGGAGATCCCAGCATAAGACTGTGAAGGGAATGTAACTTGTCTAGTTGACAGTCTGAGAATCCATGTGCAGTCATCCTGAAATATTGTTAAATTAACTTTAAGTTGCCTCATGATAAAAATTGATATATTTTTCTCCTTTATCAGATTTCTTTTTCCTTCAGGAGAAAGAAAACCAACATTATATTTGTTGCATTTGGTGTTTCTAGACACCTTGAAATCTAGTCTGTGTGTTAATGAATTAGGATTAAACACAGGTTTATTTCTGATCAAAACAGAACTTGTTAGCTGAAATTTCTGTGGCTTTTTGGGGATCTGCTCTGGGTCTGCAGGACAAGTCTGCTGAAGGAAACTGTGGCTGTGCTGTACAGGAATGTCAGATTCATGGCTCCTGTTAACCTGCGAGGAATCTCTACATGGGCAGTAATGAGATTGTGGAAATATGGCACTTCCTTGCAGGACTTTTTTTTTTGTTGTTAAAAAAAGAGCCTTTGCACTTCTAACTTAAATGGGGGATTTAACCTTTCTAGTAAATTCAGGTGTACTCAGCAATGAAAATGGGCCAGCTCTTAAGAGTCTCCATCGCTTTATGCACTAAGAGCATTGCTCAGGAGGAGTTGAAGGTGAGTGCTGCAGGAGGCCCATCCCGGGTGTGTGGGCTGCCCTCGGCGCGAGGAGTGGCAGCTGGTTTGCTTTAACATTCCTTAGTGGCAGAAGATGAATTTCTCTGATTTGAAGCTTGAAGCAGGCTGCAAAACAGGAAGGCGGTTATGAATCCTGAGCAGCTGGAGGACTAGATAATTTTGCAGCTAATTTTTCTGCTGTTTTTAATGCCTGATTGATTACCTTACAAAGAGCTTAGAATTAAAGTTTAGTTTAAGCCATTCTGCCTCTTCCTTTAATAAAATTGTCTTCCTTTGGGGTGGGACAGAAGCAGATGGTTTTGAGCACAGAACCTGGTGTATATAAGTACATGTAGGTTGTCCTAGGCTTTGGAGGGTTTGTAGAGCATCATGCAAAGCACTGAAGACTCTGGAGGTTTGTGCTTGGAAATTGAATAACTGCCACATTTAGCATCATTCTTATTCCACCTGTTAATACCTCCATGAGGATACCTTTGGAGAAGGCAAAGAGATGAGAAAAGAGAAACCTGAGTGAGGACAACAGTATTGGAACAACATGAAATGAAAATCGCAACCCTTCCGAATGTTCACATATAGTATTTTAAAATGAAGGATACTGTTCAATAATGCTGTGGTGCATCCTTAACCCAACTAGTGGTGTTTGTGTCTTTAAATTGCAAGTGATTAAAACTTGCCTGTAGATTAACCCAAGATCCAGATATTCACCTAAAAAGATGACCTCTTTGGAAAGCTGGGTATTTCAGGATGATCTGTGCTGTTTTACTTTTATTTCTGTTGTTTGTTTTCTGGCAATACCTGCTTGTTAGTTGGTATACCCCACACACCAGCAATAGAGCAGCCCACCCTTTACAGACTTAAAGACAATATAGACTATATATTTTATATACATCTATGTTCTTGGATGGATAGAGAAAGAATTTGATTTGTCAAAACTAAATTGTACACTACATAGCTGTATTTAAAACCCTTTAATTCAGAAGCTTCTGCTGACTTGTTAATAAGAGTATGAAGGATTCAGGAAATAATTTTGATAGAGTCATATTGTGTGCTATGATAAGAGAATTACACTAATGAGGGCTGACTGAGATTCATTGATCTTGGAAAAGGTAGGAGAACAGTTAATTATTTCACTACAGAGAAGATTAAACCACATAGGCGAAAATGGGTGGTGGGATGAGATCAGTGTTCATGGGATCACATTGTTATAGAGGAACACAGCATCCCCCTCAGAGGTTGGAAAGAGGTTGAAAATGTGCTAACTCAGAAAGCACAACTCTCATTAGAGTTTCTAACACTTAAGAAGATGATGGATAATTCTGAACTCATGCAGTATGCAGAAGTCTAGCAGCAGCCAGTGAAGGTGTGGAATTTGAGACATCACTGTAGGTAAGAGAATAAAAGAAACATTTCATCAAGGAAACGTTCAGAAGTATGTGAAAGATTTAAATGAAGCCATGTGAGATCGTGGCGTGGCATGTGTACTCACTGGGGCAGCAGATCTCTCCTTCCTCTGTGAGCCCAGACAGGGCCCTCAATCTCCCCCCTTTCTTGGAAAGATGAAAAGATTGGTGTTTCCCTGCCTTGCAGGAGTGTGTTGATGGTAAATGTGTTGAAGACTAAGATTCCCATCAAACAATATAGACCTAGGACTGGAAGAAAGCTCCTGGGCCACTGACAGGATTTCCAGCTTGCATAAGCAGATGTGTTTTATTAATCCCTCAATAAACTTGTTAAGCAACTGCTTTAAAAACCGTATGTTCTAGTATTTGTATCTTTGTTTCAGATCTTACTGTCATTAAACATTTTTTTCAGTGCCGTTGCTGTTAAACCATCTGGCAGTGGACACAGATCTCCAGTTTTTCCAAGGTTTTCCTCATTGCTTCCTGTAGGGTTTTGGTTTCCTGGTTTAGTACCAGACATAAATCCAAAGAAATGAAGAGTTGGGGGGCTAAAATACTATTAATTCTCTCATTTTATGACCCATGTGCAAGCAGCTCTCATTTAAAACATAGACTGAACCTCCACTGTTGTGATGAAAATTTTGCTTTTTCAATGTGTTTTGTTAAAACAAACATCGCAGAACACAAAATATGGTAGATCTTGGACTTCTCATGTAAAGTCTCTGCTTTTTTTCAGGAAGTCTGCAGAAAAAAAATACAAAAAGAAAGAAGGGAAGAAATCCTATTCCGTTCCCTGCCCAGTTTGTCTGCCTTCATGCCAATAGGAACATTCTTCTCTGCATAGAGTTGGCCATGAAGGAAAATGTTCTTGGAAAGAGGGAAAAGCAGCCTTCCGATATCAGAGCAGAAAGTGTTGTGCAATTGCTTTTCCCTTGTAGAACAGGACATAACGATGAGTGTCTCTTAAACACTCCACTCTCCACAAACAAATTTTGTATCTCCATTTCAATTAAAAATTTTGAATGAAACTTCATGCTAATATAAGCCATGACAGGACACCTGCAGGTGACTGATCACCTTGTGTGTGGCACCAAGTGGTGACTGGGGAGTAAAGTTGCAGTAAATCTGGGAAGGGGAGCAATGGGAGACCTGAATCCTGTAACATTATTTTAGAACAAAAGCAGATGATCATTAACAAAAACATCAAATATAAGCATTATAATGTTAAACAAGAGAGAAGAAAAAGGGATAGAGGACAAATGTAAAATTGTGTTTGAAGATGGTATTTTTGGTTACTATGACATTTAATTTTAAAACTTTAGACACGCTGCTGTTTTAAGTGCAAAATATTTTTAAAGATACAGACAAAAGTCTTGATTGCTTTTTATAACATGCATGGGCACAAGGTACAACTTTTCAGGTTGTGTTTTGCTATTTTGCTCTATTTTTACATGTAACTAAACCACAATACATTATTTCTGGTTTTCAGAAAGCAGATTTGTGGCGTTAATTAAACACTCCCTTGGTGCTTTATCAAATGTGCAGTGACCAAAATGCAAAAGACAGACTTTTTTTGTTGTTGCATGTTAAACCCAAGTGTGTTTGTCCAGGGAAAGATTAGCTACAATAGAAGAGGTTAGGTAACATTTTTTTTCCCCTGTTCAGGGTTGAGTGCAGTTCTTTCCCCTCTTTTTCACTTTCTGGTTCAAGAGGCACAGAAATAGCTGGTGGCCTCTTCCCATTTCTCACTTCATCTTTTAATTGACTATTTTATTTAGATTTGCTTTTACTTGGGTTAGTGAAGGTCATACTCCTCTCTGATGCTGCTAGCTGTGTGACACTTTTTAAAAAACCCTTCATTTCTGTAATAAATCTTAGAAATGTCAACTTGAATGCAGGATAAAGTCCTTTTGTGGTCCTTCTTTATTTGCATGTTGGTCTTTTGTGGACTGAAATTACACTCTCTACTTTCTTTACTTACAAGGTCAACGTATGACCCCTATTCCCACCTTGCCTTCCTGGTTTGAATTGCAGCTCCAGCAGTTAATGCTGACATTAGATATATCTGCTTCCCCCGGAACAGCTGTAAGAACAGAGAAGTCAACTGAACAGTAATATCGAGTTCTGTTGATGCCACTCTCTTTTTTTCAGGCCCATTTGAATCACTCTCTGGATAAACATTTATGTCCCAAACATTTGTGCATGGTTTCTATCAGCACATCAAACTTATATTTGTATTCCATTTTGAAATATTTATTTGAGGCAGAATTGGATCTAAGTAAAATTCCACAAAAAAAGTATTTTTGTGCTCAGGGTTGCATCTGTTGGTTAAGCATCCTGTCTACCACTCTGATTTTGGATCCTCTTCTCATAAGTAACCCGAAGACTTATACCAGACTTCCAAGAAAGTCTTTGTATGAGCCATACAGCCTCCACCCTGGAGCTGTGATGTGTACAGCTGCACTGATCTTCAGTATTTAGCAAAATGATCAATGTGAAAGAAGAGACATCCCTGTGGCAGCTGCTGCTGTTCTGGGTTCTCGGCCAGGATGGCAGCAGAAGTGCACATCAGCATCCTTGGTGCCATACGGCTTGAGACTGTTGTGTCGCACACCATGTGGAAGATGAGAGAGAATAATTTCAGCTGAGTATTTAGGGAAGGCTGCTGGGTATTTCAGGTGCCTCTGTGTCCTCTTATTGACCCTTTCTCTACAGTGTATCTGCTTAGTTAAATCTTGTCAGCATGAGGGTATGCAACACATACTTTTCCTTATATCTGATAAATTAGTCCTGTGAGAATATTCCTCCAATAATAAATTTCACTCTATGTCTCCCTCTCCTCATCCTTCCTTCCTGTTGTGAGCAAGCTTTACATCCTGACATCCCCTTTAAGTGTCTTTACAAACGACTGAATTAACTTTCTTTTGTGACTCTTATCCTGCACATTAGATGAGATTGGCATTGTTGGTGGAGCTGCTTTTTAGCTAATGACTTGTATGATATCAAATGCCCCATTTTAACTGCAAACAAAACATATCCTGCCAAAATGAAAACAAAGCATGTTAAGCAAAGACCAGGCACACAGGGCTTGACTGATGTTCAGGAATTATTTTTTTTTCCTCTGTGAACTCTTGTCAAAGTCTAGAAGTCATGAAAGCAAAAAAGAGCCTTGATTCACTTCGTGTGCCCTTGGGGAATATATATGGCAAAAAGATTTAAAATTCTGATCCAGCAGCTTCAAAAACATGGCATCTGAAATAAATTATTTTCACTCTATAGCAGCAAGTGAGCTCTTACACTGAAATTATTCCTTTTGAACTTCTGCGTGGTGTGCAACACAACTGTCTCAAGCCATACGGCACCAAGAAAACACCGTCTTTCAGTGCTGTAGCCTTTCTGGCTCGGATTCGTACCAACAGCTGTCAGACTGCTGTCTTTTTTTTTTTTTTTATATTGATCATTTGACTGGAAAGTGAAAAGATAATTAACAGTCTGATATTTAATAGGTCATTGTTTTAAAACAAGGCGAAACCTAGATAGAAGGGATTCCTGGTGGAAATCACCTGGAGATTGCGTATTTTACTTAACTGCAAATTTGCCTCATAAATCTTAACGATTCTGTTCCATATTAAACTAATTTAGCGTCAGCAAATTTTAAAACTATGTCTGAAGTGTCTAATGAGTTTATAAGCCACTAGAGAAGATAGGATGCTTTGCTTGCAGCATGGAGCTTAATTTGATATTCAAGGTCAGCACATCAAACTTCTTAATCAAGACCATAATGAGGAAAACATTTCTACTCAAGCAAAGGAGCAGAAAATAGGAACAGTACGAGAAGGAGCATTTATGCTGCTGATTAACATGCTCTTGTTTTAGTCTCCTGTCAAAGTTGAACCAAAACTCTTATACGCTCTTCTATTAAACTAGTGCATTAAAATGTAAAAAAAATTACTTTAGTTTCCAAGGGATTGGTAAATGGATGTGAAACCACATCATTCCATTTTATTTGCAAGGTGACAATGTTCTGGTGCCCTACATTTCAAATGGAAAATCTGAAGCCTTCAAGATTTAATGCATTAAGTGTTCTCTTAAATTGTGCTACAATAGAAGCAGAGCATGGGGAAAGATCTTCAGGAACATTTTGCAAAGGAGGTGGGAGCTGCTTTGGGGAATTAGTGAAGGTATTCTGTTTGTATTAGCAAATGGAGATAAGAACTCCTCAGTTCTTTAGAGTTAAAATCTGAGTCCTTAGGGCACTCTTTTCGATGGAAAAACAGTCTGATGCTTTAATAATTTTATTTGTACAGTTGATAACAGGAATTGCTTCTGTCTTCACTAACTGATGACCAAGGGTTGAAGCAATAGTGTTGTAGTATAGCTGCTTTTTGTGAGTGCTTTAGGCATTTGACCTTCACTTTGCCCTTCAACTGGGTGTTTTTGGCTCTGTATCTGCAGACTACATAAGCGGAGTGTCCAAAATTATTTCAGTCTGAGATACTGTCAATATGTCATCAACTACAGCCCTACTGGGGAGTTTTAAAATTCTTTCCAACACATAATGGATATATCTGTTTAAACAGTTCTTAAAATTCTGAGGAGATAGACAAATCCGGCAGAAAATCAATAGTGTATTGCTAGTGGGTCTATTATTTATTAATTTCAACACAACCCAGCATACTGCTAGGTGAATATCAAAGGGCAGGTTTTTTTAGTACATTAGAAGGATAATATCTTAAGGGGAAGGGGGCTAATTTGAAAGTCTTTTGTCAGATAAATATCTCCAGAAGGTCCGTCAACGAGACTCCCTTCCTTTTGAAGTCTGAGCTACATTTGTGCATTTTAGAGCCAAACATGGGCACATAGCCTGATATTTGGGTGGATTTATGTAGCGATACCTTTCTTCATAGTGTTTTATTTTCTCTGAAGTTATTGTTTAGAATATGTAGCCTTTAGCATGTAATCCTTGTGTCAATGATGTTCCGTAATCCTTCTAGGAAATGAAGTGAAAAGTCTGATATGTAGAAATATTTCCTTTCATTTATTGGGCTATCTGATGTGTCTCATAAATAAAGATTTAAGAAAAGCTGCTTCAGTAAGTATATTTATATTGAGAATAAATCTGTTTTATCACAGTACAAGCCATTATTGCTCAGCATGGGTGTCCGCTATAAATTGGCAATAGCTTGGGGCAACTTTTAAATGGTATCGTGATTATGAAGATATGAAAGCCTGAAAACAAGTATGTAATGATGACACCTTCTTACTTGCAGATCTAATTCCTGCATGTCTTTACAGTCCATCCTGCTGATGGAAGAAACTAAAATAGATTTTGTTTGCTGATAGCTCTGCAGTCAGCGTGCTCCTGGAAATGGGAGTTGGGCTTTTTTCAGGGCTGAACAAATTCACCCATACTCATTAGGAAAACTCTGGTAGCAGGAGCTTCATGGCCAGTAATACATTCAGGATGAAAAAGAAATCATCAGGGTTTTTAGATTCACAATGGAATTGCTAAGCTGACAGAAATCAATGGGAGGAAGCCAATAAACTGATCAAGATAAATCTAAAGATCTCCTGGGAATGGAGCAATCTCCTGGGAATAGGGTAATCTGGGCATCTCCTAGAGCACTGTATTTATAAAAAAAAGAGCATTTCAGCATTCAAACAATTCCCAGTAGTAGGGAAGGTATGCTACTTTGCTGCAAAACTGTACAATTGTACGGAAAAATGAGGGGTTTGTGGGTTTTTGTTTGGGCTTTTTTTTTTTTAATTATTTTAATGCAAAATGCAAATCTGATTTACAGGGAATTTTGTGCGGAGCCTAGTCAGCAGTACCTAAGGCTAGAAAGGAAACCTAAGCCTTGAACTAAAACCTGGTTCTTTTGATGTATTCCTAGAGCCCTGCAAGTCTGCTGAGGTAGGACAGAATGAGACCTTTTGGGACCATGGTGGCTAACCAGAAGTGTCTGTTTTGTGGGAATTTAGGGTAGCTGGATCAGTCTGGGTAATCAGGTCCAATTTTCTGCTACCATAGGCCAGCCATGTCATACAAGTCCGTACATATTTTTGTTTTCAGACTACCATTGTATTTTTGGTTTCATTCTCTTTGCTCTCCTGTTTTGTAAACAAGTGACCAGAGATACAGGACACACTTTCAGTTCTTCTGCCGGGCCACCACGCAGTTCTCTTCTCTAGTCTTCAGGACCTTATTGAGAAGCCTCCCAATGTGAGAGTGTTTCTTATTTCCAGTAGAACTGATTGAAGGAGGCATATGAAGCTGATGTCCTAGGCAATGCAAAACTTCCATGTCCCTGGTTACATTGATAAAGTAATGTAGCCCAGGCAGTTGAAATCCACTCCAGGTGCATTGACATCACTCATGGCTGTTGTTAACCTCCTGAGCAGCGTGCTTCCCTTGGCCTCTGCTTTGTATTTAACCTAAGTTGCTAGTAGGTGCCTATTGGTGTTCGTAAACTGGTGATTAGTTATTTACTTTGAATTTTTAAAATGTTTCTTTATGGTAATTTAGAAGAAACTGCCCATGAGGTTTTTGTATTATATTATTTCAATATTATTTCATTCCTGTTGTTGAGAAAGCACTATTCTCATTTTGGCTTCTGTGCTTGAGGTGTTATTTGTGTAATGTAGGTATAAATTCTATTTGGACAGTTTTATGGACGTTGTAGGTACTGCAACTTAAGATATAGAAGTAGTTTAAACTATCTAAAACTAGTTTAACCTGATCCTAAACTCTCCAGTCAAAGTCAACTGCCAGTACAGTAAAGATGGATTTATTGTTATTTGAAGTAAAAACACAAAAAGCACATAATAGTAGTTTTTAGATCCATATTTGGAGTTTGAATCTCAAGAGTTGTATTCTAGTATAATGAATCTAAATAATATAGCTTCATGATCTATTCATGTGTCTGTATACATGAAATCATTTTAAAATTATGTGTGAATTATGTCAAGTTTGGTCAAGAAAGAGTCTTGGCAAAACAGAGTAAAGCAGGAAGCCATGCATGAAAAATAAGCTTTAATGCACTTCATAGCTTCTCTGTATGAAACCTGTGTCCATTTTATGAACTGAGTGATGGGGTGTGGGTGTAGGATTCCTATGGGAAAATCAAGAGTGAATATTTAAGAGAGAAGGTATGTGCAACAAAGGCAGGAAATCTCATTCTAGTATTTCCTCTTGGTTTTTTAACAATAATATGCATTCTGGGTTTTTGGGTTTTTTATTAAATCTTTAAGTGGATTATCTTTGCCAACTGGTCTGTGTAGCTATATAGATCTGTAGTGCAGTTTATTGTTTTACTTGGAATTCCAATTTATAATAGTAAGTCATTTCTTAATGTAGGATTTGAATTAGTATCTTTTTCTGTAATATATTTGAGCATGCAAATATTGTATTCTAGTTTATGGTATCAGAATACCCGTTAAATGCACTTTTATCTTCCCCTTCACTAGAAAAGTCATTGTTGTCTAAAATATACTACTTTTGTTGAAGACAGAACTTATTTAAGACCTTTCTCATTTTCAATAATTTATTACATATAAATCTTTGCTTATAACTTCATGAAGCCTTCAGGCTGGAGGCATTGTTAGAAGAAGACTTATAGAAGGCAATCATTTTTTATATGCTCCTAATAAATGGAACTAGGCCAGGTAAAGGTATAAAAAAGTCAATATGTAAGAAGTAAAGACGTGAAGCCAGTGGATTGCATTTGTGTTCTAATCTGAATGAAAAACAGTGCACACGCAACAGAGGGATCAAGTAAGGTTTGCTGTGCGTCTGGGTACACGATAAATTCAGTGAAAGGAAAATTCTTATTCTGAGCGAGTTCCTATTTCTTTCTTCTAAGTAGCCCAAGTAGCATGTGTGTGTCAAGTGGTTACGTTCCAATGCAATTGCTTATCTTATGTTTCAGATATATAAATACCTCTTTGATCTAAGTTTGCAGGAAACTCAATTCACCGTGCAGTTGAATTGTGGATGTAATTTTTCACCAAATACGCTTGAAATTATATTGACTGTATGAAGCTGTGTTTCCTCATACAAATCAGTGCACAGGTGCCCAGGGATGGTTTTCACGTTCAGTCTTGCTGCATCGGGCCGTGTGGTGCCAGTTGTAGTGTTTACAATTCAAACCTGAACAGTTACTGCTGAGTGGCAGGTGACAAAGAGGTGATTGAAGGAGGCGTAGTCGAAGAGCAGACAGGGTTATAGAGCTGTGAAGCTATAAAATATGAGTCGGAGTCCATGTCCATATATTTGTATATTAAAAATCATACAGAGAAAACCAACAAAAACATCCCTCCCAAACCTGCTCCTCCTGAAGCATGGATGTTTTCCTGGCTGCTTCTCCCACCACTTATAATCCTAAAAAAGTTATTGATCATGTACCCTGACACCAGCTTGGTAGTCTAAAAGCAGCAATTAAGAGATTTCAGTGCCTGTGCAGCTGTGTCAGATGTAAAATTAGAGTCCTAGGGAGCACACAAATTCACTTGAACTGTGGTGCTGGTGTAAATGTCCTGTGGGAGGGCTGAAGCCAGCGCCATGTCCTTGTTTGTCACGTTGCTGCATAATGTTGGGAAGATACTCGGCTCCTCTAAATGCTCCTGGCTGCATTCGTAGAGGCTTGCTTATTATTGTTTACAACTTGAGGATCTGTCACTGTTGCACCCGCTGCTGGCACTGCGTCCGTGCGACTGTCCCATGCACGTGTCCTGGGGTTCACGGCAGCTGCTGCTCGATGCCTGACACGGCACCAGAAATCCAGCTTGGTTTTTAATGGGAATGAAAGGAGTTGAAAAATTAACAATTCTCAGAATTCTGGCTAGTGGAAATGATGGTTTTCAGGATATTTCATATCCTCCGAAAAATGTGTTTGTATGTGCAAAAGAGAGGGAGCATCAGGGACAACCTGAGCACAAATACCATTAGTAGCTGTGGGAGAGTTCAAGACTCGTGGTGTTCAGGTATGGAAACAGCATAGAAAAAATGAAAATAAACTTCTGTTCGAATTCTTTTGTTTTGCAAAGTGGTAGAAACAAAAATAAATAGTTGTACCAAATGGAACAACTGTTAGAAACAATGCGAGTAGTCATTTCTTTGACCTTCCCCAGTGTCAGACTGAAAGTAGTGTCAGGGTGCCTCACCCGTCTGTGTGTCCCCAAGCCAGAGCTTTGCTGTTGGGAGGGATGATCAGTCTGAGACACTACCTGAAGAGAAAGATTAATGTGTCAGCGCTGGCTTAAATTGTCAAGCAGGTAATATTTCTTTTTTCTAAAAAAGTAATTACTAGTGAAGTAAAGGATGGGTTTAGGCATCCAGAGGTTTAAAATGACATGAAGTATTTGGTGCTACTATTATAAGAGGTGATTTATCCTGGTGGATCCAGAAGGCTGGTGCAATGAAAATATTTCTGGTTACAGTTACTGCTTACCATGCATAAAATCCCTGAAAGAGAAATATCTGAACCATCCCAAAGAGTAATACTGGAAAGAAACCCAGTATGTGTGGTTCCTTGCAGTTTGTATTCTTCATTTCATTCTCATTCTTTTTTTTTTTTTTTTTCTTGAAAATTCCAGTAAACTACAAATAATATTTACTGCTGAAAAAAAAAAACCCTAACACTTTCACTCAGTTGTTAGAACTGTAAACTGCAGACCTGTAATTGAAGTGAATGCAAGATTATTTGGCTGATTACCTATTTTCACAATGATAGGTTTCCTTGTTGTGTGTGAAAACTAAATGATAATGTTTAAGTCATGACTGCACCTTGGCAGCCTTTGAATTTGGATGTAGAGAGCTTTCCTTAAGGTAATATCAGAGCCTCACAGCGTAAAGCAGTAATTGATGTGACTGATCCACGAGTGAACTCTGCAAGGTGTAAAATGAATAGGAATGAAATTGCAAAAGCTACAGTAATGAGGCAGGCTGTATTTTAGTCGATTTTACTAGATGTGTGCAGCTGCACATTACACTGATTTACGCTACGCTGCATAGTAAAGGGCATCCCAATGTAAACTCAGAATTTTAGTTTTTGTTTATTTCAAATAGACCTCCAAACTGTTTAGTGGTTTTGGGCAGAGATTTTATTGGAAGTACAAATTCTGTTGTACATATATTGTGCTCAAAAAGGATTTTTTTCTTTTCATGGATCTTCCTTCTAAGCAAAAACTCTGTGGTGTTTGGCATGTTGCAGGATGGTTTCTTGTACATAACAAACCAGGTTTCTTAACTCACTCAAGTTTTTAAAAGAAAGAACACTGTTTTCTTCTGTGAAGTAGTCCTTAAACTAATAAAGTTATAACCCATTATGCTATTGTTTAGTAATAATACACTCATTTCTGAATTTGGCCATAATATATCTTCTACTAAAAGAAACCTATACAAAATAGCTCACTTTAAACAAGGACTGTAAAATGTCAGACTCAAAATTTCACATTCAATTATTCTATTCCCTAACCAATATATTTCAGATTGAAGCTACAATTTTACTTACTTTGTGATATAAAACACTTCACTTGAAAAGAACCTTTCCTTGGTATAACTGCTGAAATGCTTCCTAGCTCCCTTACGCTCCAGGAGGTGCCTTCCAACTGGTTTCACCTTGGCAGCACTGGCATTTAGCAGATAGTTCGTCATTTCAGTCTGGTAATTGTGGTGCTATGGTGGAATATTTCAGAAAACCACCAAGTCACCTAGGCCATGTCAAATGGGACTTTCTCTTCTGGCTTTATCAATTCTTATCGGTGAAATTGCACATGAAACCATGATGTGAAAGCAGAAAATTGAGAAGGATTAACAAAATCGGTAGTGGTTAAACTGAGTGAGCAAGTCTGCCTCTGTATGCATGTTGTGTATCACAGAAACAATGGTTTGGGCAGAGCTTTGGCAATATAAGCGAAGTGAGTATTGAATCCTTAATTTCCTTCATTTCTCCGTGTCCTCTGCAGGCAGCTGAGTTTGAATTTCTTTGTAAAAATTAAGGTGAGGGGAAGGAGGGTTTTGGTTGCTGGAGATCAATGACAGCACTCTCATTGACTTCCGTGGGGGTGAGAACACGCAGCAATCATGGACGGAGGGGAAGGAGTGGTGGGCTATTACGGTTTGGATCTGAGGGGTGATAGGAGTTAAAAGGGTCTTGAAGTTTATGCATTATTGACAGAATACCCATAATGACTCCTTAGGAGCTATTATACAGTGATATGTGAAGGCCTTAGTTGGGGATGATTTAATTTATGAATCATTTCTGTGATGGATGGCCTGCTATGTCAGACTGGCTGCTGCACTAACTCAGTGTTCTTAATTCATTATGAAAGATTTTATGCAAAGTAATTGCTGTACAACAGCCACTCTTCAGAATGAAATAATGTGGATGCTTTTCCCCCCCTCCTACTAGTGAAAGCTTTTATTCGCATTGTGAGCAATGTTCAGCTTGTGAAGTATCGTCTGGAAAAGCTTTGCTAGGAAGCAGCACTGCTAAAGAACGGAGCTTCTGAAATGGCAAATGTTTTTGCACTTTGAGGTCTAATCTTTCAGGTTTTGGGTTTAGTTCTGTCTAATGAAGTCTCATGTTAATTCAGGCATAGGCAATATATTGAAATTCTTCAGTCACAAATCCTCCAGAGGAATTCAGGAACTGGTTCTAAAATATCAGAGGTGAAATTAAAAAAGGTCTTTTTATTATTTTGGTGGTTTTCCTAGACAGTCTTGAGCGAGGCTCATAATCTTTCTCTGCCTTTCTGTTCTTACTGCAAAACAAAGCTACCTGTGTTTCCTTTTCAGAGAAACTGAAAAATTACTTTTTCAAACCACACAAAATGAGGGAACTCAGTTTTACAGTATGTGGAGCCCAAAAAACAGTAAAAACTAATTCAGACCAATTCTGTGCTCATCAGCAACGGCTGTATCCTGTGGCCCAGATGCAATTTTTGTCTTGGGAAATCCCAACAGAATATGAAGAGAGGAGAAGACTTCTTACTTTTCCTTCCTGATGTGCTGATTTCCCAGCCATCAGCCAGCCAGGATGCTGAGACAGGTCAGACTGTGATCCTCGGGGACACTTTGGGTACCCTCTTTCCTCGTCTCATTTTAACTGTAAGTTCCTCCTGGCAGAGACTGCCTTTCTCGCAGGGCATGCTGGCAGCATGTGGTTAGAGCCTCGTTCTTCAAGGCATCAAGGAGATCATCTTCTCCATGCAGTGCAGGGGCACACAGGAATATTGAAGTCAGCCCCAGAATAAGAAGTTGTGTTAATATGGTACACACTTAATTTATTCAGCTCTTCAGGGGGTGAGTTGCTAGTCATTATTGAGAGAGAGCATAAACACAGAAAACCACGGCATGGTTTTGATAGTTATTTTAAAAATCTTAATTCCTTCATTCTGCTTTCTTAATTCAAAGCAGGGATGAAATTGTAATCTATTCTTCTGGGAAACACAAAAATGGAGTCCTCTGGGTTAAAAAAATTAAGTGTGAGTTTAAAAATAACTCAAGTGAGCCTTTTTCTTTCCTTTCATATGTCCTATTTTTGAAGTCTGGAGCTGAAATCTTTAAGATTTTTTTTTTTTTTTTTTTTCAAATAAATGAGTGAATAGCTTAAAAGTGCAATCCCAGAAATATTGTAAGAAGGTACAAGCTCCTCTGCCTTGGACAAGATTGATGAGGTTAGCCTGACTGGCAAGCGTGCAGTTTACATGCTAATAGCAAGTAGGCTGTCTTGCAGGGAGAAAATACATTGCAGAGTAAGTGTGGAATGTTTATTAGTCCCAGCAAAGTGCAGCGGAGACAGTACAAATGATGTAAGAGGAATGTTGTGCAGGAAATATAAGTCATTAGATCAGGCATATGTGTTTCTTGGCCAAAACCCCTTTGTTTTATAATCAATCCATAAGGACTCGGTGCAGACAGATGTCACACTCATCATCTTCGCCCCACGCTGGGTTCCTCAGAGGTGCAGCAGCTCGCCCCAAGCCACCCCCATGGCTCCAGAAATCAAGGGTGGGTAAGACCTCGTAAGCAAACCTTAAGGCGACCCATACTTGGTTTCAGGGGCTGTGTGGCTATCGTCACCGCTGGGTATCGATGCTGCACGTGTCTGTATGTCCTTTGTTTTCTTACACAAAATATTGTATGCATGGCAAGTAGAGAACAATTTTCCTTTTCCCCTGCTTGCAGCAAAGTTTATGACAATGAAAAGTTGAATGAATTGCAGTAAGAGCCCTTTTACATTAATATCAAGCTTACTTTTTGTTGGTGAAAAGCAGGAAAGCAGGGAGGGTTTAAACTCTTTCCCACCTTTTCATTGTAGTACTCATAAATCTGAGAGAGATTTTAAGGCACAATGAATGGAAACAAAATTGACTTTATCCCTGCTGCTTCATAGATGGTATATATTTTTGCAGAAAACACCTTGACTTCTTTGTAAAAATAGGAAAAACTTTGTTTACTTCACAATTTTACATATCCTACTACTTATAAATTCGTCATGTTTTGATTTTAGTATTACTGTAGTTTTAGGAGGTGGGAGTCACATTTTTTTATGCTGTACCTACTTTTCCCTAAATTTTCTTCTCAAAGAGTAGAAAATTCAAATTAGTTTTCCTTTTGAGAATGCTGGCTTTATACAAGAAGTCCATCAAGAAGTGTCCTGCAGTTCATTACTGTACCTTTTTTTACCTTCCATTAACAAAACATCATTGTTTGTTTACCAGACAAATCATACAAGTTTTCATTCAACACAGCTAGAGACTTACTCAAATTCCCATTTACCCAGTTAGAATGGAAATTGCCAACAAACTGTTGAGGTGTTATCAACTGCAAGTAAACTAAAAGTAAAACTGGCAGGAAGCAATACGAGTCTGTGATACCTGTCCAGTGTTATTGAAATTTTTTTTTTTCCAGTGAATAGGATTTTTCTGGTTTCCTGTGTAATACAATAAGTCCATGTTATCGTTGCTTCTAGTTGTGGATCTGATCATATTTGCTTGTGCAAGTGCAGCTCTCTGAATTAATTATTCCAATATACCTTGGATTTGGTGCCCCCTGAAGCATCTGGCAAATGTGGTGGACTAAGTAATCAGCACTTTGCTACAGAAAATCCACTCCATGTCTTTGGTTTGCCTCTGGGTACAGACAGAAACGTATAAATAAAGGAAGTATGGACTAATATAAACATCTGCTATATGGTCAATTGTTGACAATAATCTTAAACAAAACAAGCCACCTGCTCTAATATGCCCCAAAATTCACTACCAGTGGCTTTCTAAACCCAAATGCTTAGAAAATAAATAAATAAATAAGAACCACCCTAAAATGATACTTTACAGTATAAACAGAAAGTTCATGTATTGGAAGACTCTGGCAAGAGTTTTGAAAAAACCCAAATAAATAAAATCACTTCCCTGCATGCCCTTTATCTATATCCTTCCTCATTTGCATACTGGTAATCAAAATAACCTACTTCCCCAATCTCTGAATAGGCTTTTCAAGCCTGTTTCTTTTTTTTAATTGCTCTATTTCCTTCTGGCATATAAGATAGGGTCTTTATTTTTTTCTTATTTCATATTTGCGGTGTAATAATTTTCAGATACATGCTTTTCTAGGAATATAAAGTTTTGGGTAGTGTATTTTTAAAGCTGATTTACTGGTTTTTTTTATTAGCTTAAGGGTTAGAAGCTTTGGGCAGATTTTAAAGTCTGTGTTTGATCTTTTTCTTTTTCCTATGAAGATGACAGTTCATGGCAATCAGTGAGCTTTATCTCTCTGGGTTTTCTGCAAAATAAGTATCTCTTTATGTGAAAGTATATTTTTACATTTTCAACAGGGACCATTTCAGAAAAAGCCATACTTCTTAAATCTTTAAAACAATGATGTTTAATGATAAAAAATATTTATAAATAAATAAATATCTAAACTTCACTCTCTCCATTTTCTTAATGTAGGTTTTGCAATTCATAAGGAGGAAGCCAGCATAATATCTGGGATTTGTAAATCCAAACTTGAGGGCAGGCACACTCAGAAACGAATATGGATGCTGGTCATGAAGCACAGTTCTGCCCTGGGTCAGACTGAGTGCTCTCATTTAGTCCAGTAACTTATTCACTATAATACAGTGGGGGATTTTTTTAATTGGACCTATAAAAAGGAAAATGTTCTTATTTACAGAGAGAATACCTATCCTAGGCATCCTTCGTTCTTCTTTTGTATGTTGACATCCCTTTCATATTCTATTTAGAGAATATATATCCTGTACAGTTTGTATAGGTTACAGCCTTTCAGTTTGGATGTGCATTAATGTCCTGCTCTGGGTATAGCTCTAGTAACTCCAGAGCTGTCCCTGCTCCTGACTCTGCCCCATAAAAGCAAAAGGGCAGGAGCTGTGGGTGGAGGCTTGGACAGCCCCAAGCAGAACATCTGGAAGTGCACTGTTTCAAATTCTGCAAGAAAAAAACACTCTCCTTTTATTTAAAAATTAATTTTCTTCCAGTTCCCTGCTTTGCTTCAGTGCCATGTCTGCTGAGCTAATATCTAATGCTGCTTGTCCCCCATCAGCTGGAACAACCCTGCTGCTTATTTACTGAGCCCCTTTTCTTCCCTCTGTTACACTTCTTTAGAGAAACATCCTTTATTGTTTTCTGTATGCTCAGTCTTCCCTGCATGTGTGTTGTTCTCGTTATCCATTACCCAGGATAGAAATACTGTAGTAGTTGTTAATTATAACAGAGAACTAACTTCAAGGTAGCATGTCACATCTTTTGGGTATAGATAAATCACATTACATCAATAGCTGTTGGTATCTGTGAAACTTAAGGAACATGGTTAAACTGCAACATGTCTGAAAGCGCTGGGGGTATTACTCTGTTTTAAGAGATGTTGATTGTGATGAAGAATTATTTGTAAGAGTTAATCCCATTCTCTTTTCCCAGTGAAAAGAGGGAGAATCTCTTGTCTTGCCTCTGTGGAAAGCGTTTAACCATTCAATTAGCAAGTTCATCTGGAAGCATGTGAAGAAAGACACAAGAATCCTCCTGGGCATGCTGTATGAATACCAATGTATTAATTAAAATCTATCTAAATATGTCAGTATTCTGTAGTTAGGGCCATATCTGAGATATCATGGGGCCATCTTTTTTTATAAAGTTACAATGTACACATGCAGCACTAGATGTTTATCTTTAAAAAAGCCACTTTCTTTCTGGGACACACAAAGGTCTGGAAGGCTCCTGGGTTTATACAAATGTCTGGGAACTGCAAAGAACCATATTGTCGTTAGGGCAGGGAGATCTGCGGAGATGCCTGTGCGCTGGGCCCTGTAAAAGCAAACTCTGTTTGGGTTTGTCTGCCTGCTCTCCTTTCTTTGTTGAAACTATGACATGCACAATGTAAACACACAGCATAAATAGCCAAACCCAAATGTAAGCTATAAACTTTGTTGCTTTGGGCTTAGTTTTTTTTAAATGCTCTGAGTGCAAGTTCCCAAGTTCCTTAAACTTTGTGTTGAATCAGCAAATGTGCCTCTTCCATCTCACCATGATGATCCGTTCTACCAGGCTCAGGTCTTGTCACCTTATCTGCTTTCTGTCCACTTTCTTGCTTTCTTTCTCCCCTACTTCTTCCTGCTCTTTTCAGTTATTTTCCTCTTTTCTCTGGTACTTCCTACCCAGCTTCTCAAACTTACTATTCTGGGACCCTGAAGCCATGTGAACTTACAGCAAGTACAGATGCTGGGTGCCTTGAAGTCTGTATTTCCTCTGACCACTGTTACAAAAAGGACTAGAAACCAGGATTTGGCTGTTGGGTAGTGGCATGAATCCAGGAGACAGGTTTTTTGGGGAAAATTAGCAGCTATTGCAAGGCTCATGCTAAATCTCAAGGGTGAGGGACTTCATATAATCCTCTCAGCTGTGGATAGCAGTAAGTAGGAGGGTGTCATTCAGGGTGAAATCAGGTGCTGTGTTGGAAAATATTTAATATTCATATGTGATGGATTTTATATTAATATTAATATGTGCTGGAGGTATTTAAAAGTCATGTAGACATGGTGCTTAGGGACATGGTTTAGTTGTGGACTTGACAGTGTTAGGTTTATGATTGGACTCGATGATCTTAAAGATCTTTCCCAACCTAGATGATTCTATGATTCTATGAAAATCCAGTGAATCCAGCAAGCAGGAGCATCGATGCTGCTGTGAAAGCAGCAGACAGTGGGAGCCTGGCAGTGACCGAGGAAGAGCAGGGGCACGGCCACACATGTTCACCTGTTGATAGACTGGGCTTGCCTTGGCAGGGCCCCTTTAAGCAAATCCTCCATGTCTCTCCTGTGTTGCTTTAAAAAGTTCATAAAGTTTTCCCATTCGATTTGCTGTTGCTAGGTGCTGGGTGTTGTTTTTTTTTTTTTTTCTTCATTGTGCTTGTTATGAAGAAGCCTTCAGCAGGCTAAGAATATTTTATAAGGTTAGAAAATGGTGTTAAATGTTAATTAGCAGTTGCATAATCCCAGGTGGCATCCTCTCACATGCACTCGTCAATTTTTAATGAGTGTCACTCGTGCACATCAAACTCAAAATTAGCTTTCTTTCCCAAGCACTCTGTTTGATTTTCACACTCACTTCCCCTCCCCTTCTCCTTTGATGTTGCTGACACAATATATCATGCTGGCATTTGCTTTGGTTTCATCTCCAATGCATATTGTCATGTAGCTAGTTAGTTATCTGCAACATATACACATACTCATATCTGTAGAAGCACATCTTCATAGAATCACAGAATGAATCTTGACTTTTTTTTTTTTTTCCTTCTTAGATGCAGCCTCTAGTAACTTGATAAGGAAAACTTGATGCAAAGGCATTTTAGGTTTTAATCTGAGAATTCAGAGTACTGGAGCTGCTCTCCAAGCTTAGCTGGAGGTAACCCTCACTGACACTGTTTTGCATCTGTTGGAGCCCTGGCGTAGTTTCTTCTAACTTCAAATTTGGAGCAAAATTCTCTGTATCTCCTTGAAATTTATCACAAGTTAAAAACTAACAAGGAGTGTTGTACATGCATGTATCTGCTAACTGGTGGAATACTTTATCACCTTATTATTTGTCCATTGTACTGGTCTAGTCAGAGGTGGAAAGGATATTTAGCATTCACGAGAGTATGCTTAGCCCTGTACGGGAATGCCCTCTACGGGTTGATTTTGTTTTTGAAAGGTGTCATAAATGAAAGTCGCCAAGCCCAGTGATGTTTTGCAAATCTGCACATGCAACCCTTACATTAAATCTTTGGCTTGCTTGCAGGTGAGCTAGCTGTAAGAGTGTTACCCAAACAACTGGTATCAGGGAAATGGCACACATAAAATGGAGGCAAGTAAAGGGATAGTCAGGCTGAGTAAGATCATCTCAACTCCTACGGAGTCTTTCTCTTGACTTTCTCAGTTTGAGCAGAGCTGTAGACTCAAAATCTGTTAAACAACTTCTCAGTAAATCACGGAACAGCTGAGCAGAGCTCAGATAACTGAATTCTCACTGTTGATCATTTCCATTAGTCTTTTTGCTTGTTAAAAGCAAAACTCCCACACACAAGATCCCCTTCCCTCAACACGCGCAGTTTGGTCCTTAGCTTCTGATTTGATCATGGAAGTAATTTTACTTTGGTCTGCATTTTGCTTTGATTTTTATTTGTTAAGGAAAGAGTTCTTCTAAGCATCAGGATGATTTTGTTTTGTTAAATGGAGTTGTTAGCTCACTTGGCAGGAGTCTCTGTACAGACTTTGCTTTGATTTCCCCTAAGAATACCATGTGTTTGAAAAATATTGGCTTCTTGACACTGCAGTGCCAATGACCTCTCTTTCCAATAGAACAAACTCAGCTTTAAATTATTTTTATTAATCAAGATTTTATCTCTTACCAGAGATTGACAGTTTTCCAAAATCTTTTTGACAGCTACTGTTACATGCAAGAGGTGAACCAGAATTAACGATCAAGGGTTACAGGCCTGATTCCTGCTGTTACTTACCAAAATGTAAAAGCGGGGAAAGCTCACTGATCCTCCTGCAGTTACACCAGTGCAAATGAGATTAGAATCCGGTCGTGTATCCAGGAAAATGAAAATGTCATGGCAATGACTTGTGTCCAACTTCTGAAATAAACAGATCAAGCAGGAGTAATTACATTTCTCTTTCACTCTCTCCACACACAGCCAATTTTCACCTTCCTTTGATGATCTGTACGGAAAATGCATACGATAATAAATACTTCCACACCCATTGCTAGTTTGCAAGAGTAATGTAGCTACTTGATAAGGAGAAAGTAGCAAGATGATACACAGAATGTTGAAATGCCAAAAGGCCAGTATATTTTTCTGAAAACTTTCTACTTAAAAAGTCTGGGCTTTTTTTAACTTAGAGTAGCAAAGGGGCAGTGGGGGGAATGCTGGTTTGTTTTATATCCCAGCAGCACATAGAAGCCCCTATCACGGACAGATTGTCCAGAAAGGTAATAGGGATAAAATCAAATGGTGCAATGCTGCCAACATCCTCTCCATTGTTCTCCAGTGCAAGCAAAGACACAAAATATTCAGATGTGCTAATGGAAACATATTGTGCTTTCATTTCAAAGTTCTTATTGCACAGGAGAACGTAAAAGATTGTTTTAATGCTAAATAACCTGGGTTTGATCCTTTGTAAGAAAAAGCAAGCTGTTCTAATAGGAATCCAGCCCTTGCCGCTCCTGAACTTGCATCTGTTCTAGACCCATCTGGAAACTCAAATGTGGTAGATGACTTGAAGAGACAAATGATTACTGAGTTTTTTCCAGTCTGGATCAGAAGTTGAATGTTAAAAATTTAATGAGATAGCTTGCTATTGTGGGATTTGGCACCCCAGTGGAGTTTCTTAAAGGCTTTGAATAGCACGCAGTATTTTTTAGGACTGAGTTTGGGCTTATTTTGACTCTTACTGTCAGTCTTCAGGTTTTCATACTTTGTCTTTCAAGACATTTGGACTGTCCATTGAAGCTTTGAAGAGATAAGTACTATTAAAGAGGATATGTTTTTCAGATGATTTTTGTTGTTAGAATATTAGACAAAATACCAGCTTCTTCTGGAAGATCTCCAGTCATTTCATGTGCATTTGTGACCAAGCACGTACTGCCAGGCATTTGCCTTCTAAAAGCAGGCTTATTCTTCTGTGTCTGTTGAGCCATGTGCGTCAGCCTTAAAGTACTGTCTGAACACTGACTCAACCTGGGAGAAAGGAGCAGAAAGGTGTTTTCAGTGCATTACTTCATGTTCTGTTCCTCGCATATAATTATGTATTTTCAAACACACATACTAAAATAAGTAAAATTATTCATTTGGAGGGCAGGAGTTTTTCTTCCCCCCTTTTCAGTTTTGATTTACTTAATGTAAGATATTCTGCTTTCCAAGAGACAGAAAATTGGTTGCTTCTGCCAATATTTGGAGTTATAAACCATTGCTTGAACTTTATGATAGCATTAATCCCAGTGTATAGATTGTTACTATGGTTAAGGACTGTCTTATCAGCTCTAACAGCCCTTGGTATTGCTTCAGGCCATTAAGCAACAAATTGTCTGTAAGGAATAATTTGTTGCATTTCTCCTACCTTGCTTTATAATGAAAGGTATTATATTTAATGTTATGCTTCCTTGGGTTCAGTTGTCACCCTCAGACAATGCCACCAGCTCTTCAGTCCATATAACTGCCCAGTTATTCCCTTTCTTGGAAATATACCATGGAGAAGACCAGATCAGTTTAAAAGTATTTTGAAGTAACGGCAGAGTTTTACTTGTTGAAATTGTGGAGTTCAGCAATCCCATGGAATCTGTGTTCTAATGGTTGGGTTTGTTTTTTAGTGCATGACAATTTCTAGGACAGACAAACACAGATTTCAGACTGTTTTGATCATCTATTTGTATGCCAATATTGAGTTTTATGAATATGCTCTCTTACAGAAAGTTGTGACAGAAGAATGTCAAAAGACAGAATTACTGTGGAAGTGTAATTATTGAATAAAATTATTAATTAAAATGGGAGATGTGACAAAATTAGAATATGACCCTAGTTCGAATGGAGACTATGGAGATGTTTCGTGTCATCTTCTCACTTGCATTGTGTTTAAGTCTGATTTATTCAAACTCTGACTGATTTTAAGCTGTGCAGTGGAAAGAAGAATCAGCCCTTTGTTCTTGATGGGTTCATTCTCTGTTTACAGCTTGTTTTGCCAAAGAAAGGAGTAAGGGCTTTTTCAGACTTTAAAACTTCCATTGTAGTTTAAAGGAAAAAGCAGTAAAAATGCAAGTTCTCAAGACACAACAGGATGCGTAGGGCCTGCTTCTCAGCAGCAGCAACACTGAATTGACTCACTGTGTCCACTATTGACCAGTAAGGTCCCTCCTGCACCTAAAAAACATCCCTGTCTCCATACCTCTGCACAAGCAATGGTGGAGAAAACATACTTGCCTTTAGCCAGTGGGCCTCGCTCACCGTTCTCATTTCATTCTGTTGCTTCATTAAAATTAATTTTGTTTCTCTGGAAATTGGCTGAGAACTGACCCAAAAACATCTCTGAAAATAGGCTGAGGAGCTGGGAGTAATAAGCAATTACATTGCATTATATGAAGAAACCACCTGGAATTGGGAGTTTACAGGTGTGGAAAATGTTGTGAGAAAAGGTAAGAAATGTGTTTGGTGGTTCTTTCCTTCTTCCTGGACCATCTTTGTGTAGTTCGCTTTGAAAGCTATGCTGGGTTCCAGCCATTCCTAGTGATCTGCTTCAGACAGGTATTAGTATTACACAGTTACTGATTTGGGCAGGGTGATTTAAAAACCTGTTAAATGCCTTTTCCCCTTCTGCTGTTAGACTTGAAGAGCCAACAAAGCCAAGAGGCAGTGCTTTAGAGAAAGCTGTACCTTAGCAAACTCCATTGATTTTGATGGAGTCGCGCTGACTGACACCACTCAAGGAATTTGCCTGAAGTGAGAGGTGGATTGTATTTTGTCTTCCTTATTATGGAGAGAATTGGGGGTTTTGCATTCCAGTTAGCTTTGAAATGTGTAAATTTGTTGAAGGCTTTTGGTGACACAGGGAACAACAAGGACATAATTTAGCTCTGCAGAATTTTAAGCAGGAAGGTGAGAAACTGAGGGGTCTGATTTTCCTTTTCAGGTAATGTAAATCACAAATACCTGCTGGAATTGGTGAGCTACACAAATGTAAAAATTGGAGAATGCAAAAAGCAAGTCTCTCCCATTACCAGTTTACTTGTAAACTCAATATATCTGATAAAGAAATCATTTAGAAATAATAAACATGCCATTTTTACAGTCACATTTCAGAGCAGAACCACACTTCAAGGGCTATAATTGTGACCTACATTTTGAATTATTTGATAAGACTGACCCCCCATGATGATCTAAAATTAAAATCTTATAAATTACCACTTTCTGGCAAATAGGCTTGCTGTTATCATTTCACTCTGACATTTATTCTTTGCTATGGGTCACTGCTTTATTACTGTAAGAGCTTTTGGCCAAGTGCTGTTCCCAAAACATAGGAAGACGTTAAAGGTTAATTTCTTGCAAACTGTGAGAAAATGTTACTTCTCATTCATTTAGACTTGCATTACTGAATTTGCATTCTTTTTATAGTATGTGCATTAGTATGTAGCTAAAATCCCTCACAGCAAATCAACCAATAAATTGCACTGAATTACAGTGCAATAATGAATTGCTTGTCATTTAGTTTCCAACAACAATAACAAGAACGTTTTTTTATGCTCTTGGCCAGACAATTAATATATTCTCTCTTGGTGTAACTCTGAAGTCTTTGGAGCTCTGCCTGCAGAGTACTTGGCCCAAAAGTTGCAAGTGCCATAAAAGTTGATTGTCGTGTCTTCATCTGAACGTGTCTTGGGCTGTAGCCTTTCTATAAAAAAGTTATGATGATGAGAGCTAATGTTTCATTCTACTGTGCACCGGGTCTTCAAATGGACAGACAATTCCCCTGGAAATCTGCAGCTCTACCTCAAAGGTAAAGCAATTCTTAGTCAGCCAACACAAGATCAGATGGACTAATCTCCCCCAGGAAGAGCCCCGTGAAGTGTTTGTTCTGCATGTAAACAAGATTCATTTGGGATTTGACAAGGCGACTGTATATGGAGGACTTGGCGGAATCTATCAGACCTGCCCTTCAGGTGGTGACAAGGCCAGAAGGCGGCAGGGGTGGGTGATGTGAATGCATATTTCCCTCTGAATATGTTGTATTTTATGTGATTTTTTTTTTTTTTTTTTGCGGTAGTAATGTCTGCCTTCCCAGTGGGAAATTCTGTAAAGGGAACTGTTAATTCTCTCCATACTCAGTTGGGATCGAGGAAGAGGAGCTGAATGACTATGTGATACCTGCATGCTGTCTGTGCAAGAACTTCTTCCCTGGGGGACCAAGGTTGTCCTTAAAAAGAAGTGGGGTACAGCATGGGGTTGATAATAGTAAAGGCACCCACACACACCTAAATCACTTTGGTATTACTCAGAGGAATTCTGCTCTGTAGAGAAGGAGGGAGGGAAACATTGACACAGCTCTTTACCAGACAGAAATGATTAAAAAATGAATCACTGTGTGAGCTATCACTGGTAGTTCCCTGAAGAAATAGGTTAATAAAGTTGTGGCCTAATTAAATCACAGATCTTGTTTGTCTTCTTGCCCATTTGAGACTGACATCTTCCAGACTTGCCATGACACCAGCTCAGAGGCTTATGTGCCTTGTGCTGGACAGTGCAAGCAGGTGAGATGCTTTACACTTCGTCACTAAAGTATTCCCCTTCTGCACTGGGTGTGGACTTGTATCAATTAGTTTGTTGTTTACTAGTTGGGGTTGCAGATACTTTATGCTTAGCATTAAGAAACATCTGTGTGATCTCTCCTGAGGCTTTTCTCATTACTATACTGTCTAGTCTTACTTCTCTCCAATTCTTTTTGCGATCGTGCAGTCTCCCTCTACTGCCAAGTTTGGAGCCTTCAGTAAGTAGCAAATTAAATGTGTAACCTGGGTGTAAGAAAAACCTATATATCATAAAGGCACTGCTTCACTTCATGTTGCATGACTCATTCTTACAGTAAGAGGAAGATTAGCTGTGTTATTGAGGATTATGCAACCTTTACTTCGGTGCCAGATGCTAGTTATTTGTAATTGTGGGTTCTCAGGGAAAGCAGGCAGGTTTCACACCCTGTGCCTGGTACTAGTGTTGCCCATCCCAGGTTTGACACTGGTGGAGGCTGGAGTTGGCTCCCAATGACGTTGTGTAACAGTTTGGTACCAGAAACCAAAGTAGGCACAGAATGAGGTTCGTTTGCTAAATAAGAGTGGTGAAATATTCTCTATGATGCTGTATTGTGCAGTGTCGATATACAGCAGGGAATACATATATAATATTAGAGCTTCGCATCTTACCCTTTTATGGCTTCACTCGGTTTAAGATACGAATTGGAGCGTTACGTGTATCCTTATTGAGTTTATGTTTGCCATAAAGTACATCTGATCTTTTGAGATTTTATTTTCTTCTTCAGTTTTTAAGCATATTGTGTGTATGCTTTCATCCTGGTTTAGGCTTTTATTTTGAGTTAAGATCACTGATAGTTGTCAGTGAAGGACATATAGCTATGGCTATGAAATTCAAGAAGCCACTGATGTGATTATAATAGCCTCAACAAATAGCTGTGATATTCATTCCTCACAGAGCTGGTTTTTTGATTCTCATTCTTACCTAAAGAAGTGCTAATGAGAACATTTTGGAGTAACTTCTATAACTTCTCACTGCTTTCTTATATGAGAGTTGGAGGTTTTGTTTGGATTTGTAAGACAGTTTTTTTTTAATAACTGCAAGTGGATGATTTTTTTTTTTCAGTGGGTAAACATCAGGGGCTGCAAGGGGAAAAATGACAAAAACATGTTGGAGATGAAAATAGATCAGTATTTGACACTTCATGCTGTTTAATTAGGAAAACGTTTAGTTCTTTTTATTAATTATTTGGCTGATGTAAAGAACTTTAAGGATTTTGCCATTAAAGATCTCATTTTACATCAATATACACATTGACTTTTGGACTAGTTTGACAACATGCATGTTTTCTCCAATGTATTCCTAGTGCAGACCCACAAGTTGTAATATCTGAGCCAGTCTATTTGACAAAGGGGTCAACTGGTTGGACCTTCTGACTCAGGGGAAATCCGGCCTCTCGTTGGTAGGCTAGTTCCTTAAACTGTCTAAGCACTTAGCAGCTGAGCAAGGAAATACATTTGGTGATGGGTCATCCAGTTTTAGTGCCATAATACAAACTGTGTTAAAGAATATACAAAGGAAGTGTCTTGAGCTTAGAATTTTATCACTTGGGTGACAAACTTATCAGTGCATTCTGAGTTGCTGTGTCTTAACTGTAAATTTGGAACTTGTGTTTAAGTGTCAATAGCAAATAATCCTTTTTTTAACCTGGTGGTAATTAAATCTGCGTGATTTAGTTCTGATGGTTTTAAAACTTTATCATCTAAGTATTAATGCAAATTAACCAATTCCATTTTTTCATTGCTAAAATGATACATGATTGTCTTGCATCTTGAAGAAGTAGGGTTTCCTTATTTTTCTGGAGGCCTCAGCCCAAATGTGCCATTACAGATAATGAATGGAAAACTCCATTCAGTTACTTAACTAATAAGTAAACATAATTCATAAAGGATACAAATTGCAAACTACTGACTTGAAATTTTTATGCGTTGTTCTCAAAATTTTGTATTACAAACACAGCTGTACCTTCCCCGCCCTTATACTATCCCTTGCATCACAACTCAGATTAGGTCTCAGCCTTCAGCAAGGACTACGTCTGTATCTCCAATATCCTGCAAAGAGAGGATATCACACAAATATGGGGGAAAGGGGCAGTACTTCCATTTATTATTAAGTGTATGACGAGAAGAAGTAAAATTGTTTTAGAAATAAAATATGATCCTTTCAAAATCTTATGCCGGCAGAGAAAGTGAGTGTTTCTCTGCACTGTAGAAGTAGGACTGGTAACAATTGTCAATTGAGTGGATTAAGGAGAAAAATGGGTGTCTCTCTTCTCATATTGTTCTGCTACCTTTCTCTCCAGCTTCTTTCAGACCCTTGCTCTAGATGTCTGTTATGTATTTCATTGATAGAAGACTGTATGAATTTGTCCTCTAGGTAAACACATTTCTATTTTAAAGGGTGGTGAAATTGTTCCGAGGTACAAGTAAATGATCAAAATGTGCTATCAGCTCCAGGTGTAATTTTTGGCTTATTGATTTTGTCTGTGGTTAGCAATAGTACATTTAAAACCAGACAAGTGAAGCAATGGAAAAGAGGGGACTATCCTACAGTGGCATGGGCTGGCCAGATGATGCAACAGTTTTTCTGCTGTAATTCCTCATCTTGTGCAAGGTTAAATTTAAAAAGGAGATTTCAGTTTTAATGTAAGTAACAAGGATACAAGATGCAACTTCAAAATAAAAAGGCAACAATACTGTATTGAATGTAAGTATTCAGTGTTAAGGCTCCTGAGAAGCTGTTTGACTAGGTTATTATTCTTCTAAATTTAAGTACACAGTGGTACTTTTTGAAAATCACTTGTACAGACATGCTATTTCTTTTTGAGTAATAATGATTTACCACCTTTTATTTTATATTTTGGGGGGCCAGGGTAGTAGCATTACCACACTGAAACTAAATCATATTTCTTATATCCTATTTCATTCTCTTTAGCAGCATTTGACAAGAGAAAGAAGAATATTACATTTCCAAGCTACAAAATACCCATACTTTCTCATGAGAATATTCTAAAACTTATGAGGCAGGTTTTAATAACTTCAGTCATGTGTACTCAAAGCAGGCATAAGCAAAATATTAACTAATGTAGTATTTATATAAGGGAAGTTTTGGTATTTGATGTGTAGCAAGGATTTATGACCATTTATGGAGATTTCTAGACCCTGTGATTTAATAATCTTTTTGATTTGTCACACTGATGGAATGAAGGTGCTCATGAATTTACTCTAAATAGGATTTTCTAATCATCCTTAGGAAAATTAGAAATATATGACAGATTAACAAACCAGCCATTCATCTGTTGGGTTAAATGTACTAACATGATCTTAACAAGCCATGTCGTCTTTTAACACACGCAAAGGACCAAATTATCTGCTGAAAGACTGACATTATGTAAATGTAACATTTGCTGGACCTCTAAACCCTGTGATTAAATTACTGTCTAAATTATTCTGCAATATGAATGTCGCCTACAAAAAGAAAAGCTGTAAAAGAAATGACACTGACATCTTCTAGGTTTGCAGTATTTTCATAATGAGTATTTGAAATGAACGGTTTGTATATATAACTCAAAATCTTAATGAAATAAGAAGAAAGAAAGCGGAGGATATGATGTGAGAAAAACTTACTCTACAAAGAGAAAAATTTATCCCAGGGTTTTGGTAAGACTTTGTTAGCAGAAGAAGCATGGCTCAATTAAGAGGGGAATTTCATCCACAAGTCAAAACTTGTCACTGGAGAGATGCTTCCCCTACCTTCCTCTGTGAATGTGTTGGGTAATCAGTGGCAGGTAATCTGCTTTCACTTAGGTCTTTGATAGAGACACATCTGTAAAATAGCAAAAAATAAAAATGGAAGAGTGTGCTGAGACTCTGGTATTGCAAGTAATTATGGCCCTGAAAGGCTGCGTATAAATTGTTCCCTCTAAATAGATATCTCCTCATGCAGAATAACTGATCAGTTAACTTGTACTGTATCATTAACTCATATAAATTATCTTACTTGTATTTCACTCATTCAAAAAATTAAAATCTAGCAGAACAAATGTGCTTCAGCAAATGGAGGAATCGAATGTTTTATTAATTGACTACTTAGTAAGCTATAACAACAACAGTGGGGAGAAGCAGCACTTCACAGAGTCATTAACTGAGCCTCATGGTACACCTGCGAGGTGAAATGACTGACTGATGGCCCTTTTCCCATTACATAGCATTGGAGTCCATGGTGATGGAGAGTTAATGTTCCCCTGAAAATCCGTAAAGGCCAGGTTTTTTGCTCCTTTAGTGTCTCCATGAAGCCCCGGGTGAAAATTCAGCACAGATGGAAAGCAGCAGAACTGAGATGCTCAGAGAAACGACTTGATATCCACCTTCACTGGAAAGTTAAAGATTTCTGTAAAGTTCAACTTTATTTCATTGTTGGAGCATTTACTCTTTTGGGGAGACCTTTTTCTCTCTCTTCTCTGTGCCTCTTTCTTGGAGGAAGGATTTGGGGAGGATGGGGGAGGCTGCAGGAGGGAAGGGCAGCCCTGAGGCCTTGGAGAGGGAGCACTCCTGCTCCCCTTCCTATTCACCAGTTGCTAAATGTGTAATAATAGATAAAAGGAGAAAAATATGTGATAATTTAACTAAGGCAAGATGTTACATTACTGTTTTATAGTGGTTAGTTTGAGCTCAGACTAAGGAAGACTGACAGAAATTATTTTAAAAGGGCAGTGGGTGGAGAAAGAACAGCATCAGGCAGACACAATTTTTGTGTGTTTTCAGGCCTTCCCAATCAACTGAAACATCCAGATCAGACCTTCTCTCCAAGAATGTCTTGTAGTTTTTAAGACACTTTGTTTTGTTTGTGCTGCTAGTTTTTCTTCCCTCCCTCTTTCCCTCCCTTCTTTCCTGAAAATAGGCACTGCAAATTTTATTTTACCCAATAATACTAACCACTTTCTATAGATGTTTTTTGAGTATTTATTCACAAGTCTTTATTAGAAAAGACAGCCAGCATGGCCAGTGCTGGATCTCAGCACATGGATTTGGGGGGTCCTTTTTTTGCACGGATCTTGCATTTCTGATCAGTTTTGCTTCAAAGTTTGTCGTTATCCTAAGGGGAGCTGGTCCAGATCTCCACTATCCCCAGTGATATTTTCTGATCTCGAAGACTTGTTCCAACACGTGGAAATCCCTCCTTGCTTTCTCAGCAGCTTGATGGGTCTTCTCGATTCTTCTTGTAAATGTGTGTGGATGTAAGTTGTAATGACCAGTAAATTTAGTGTGAACTTTTTACCCGCAATGCATACCTGTTATCTTCTCTCAGACAGCAGCAAAGTTTCCTCTCAGACAGCAATGTTTTCCTGAAAGCCTTATTTGCTTGCTTGCTTCACGTGCCAAATCCTATAATAGGAGAATCGGTTGTATGTTTTAGATATAACCAGTTTATTCAAATTCTGGGGAAATCCAGATGTAATTTCCAGATTAGTTCATGTTTCCACAAGCCGAGCAATCATGGTACTATTTTTGGATGAAGCAAATCTCTCTCAATCCTACAGACCATTCATAAAAACTCACCTCTTCTCCCTGTCCCACCATGTGATTTCATTCAGTAAGAGCGAGAATGAAAAGGTGTTTAATTCAGCTGATTTTGTAGTGATGCTACCTGTTTCAGTGTACTACTATCTGCCACTTAAATGGGATGTGATGGTTTATTTATTTTTGCTGGAAAAAGGTTTTTTTGATAAAAAAGCCTGCAGGTGTCCTACTGGTTTCCCTTCATCTGAAACCTTCCTGTTATGTGGGAACAAAAGCAGAAAATACTGGGGGAAATAATAAAAATTTAAAAGTTTTTAAAAGAAACGCTCTAAACTGACCCCCCTCTCCAAACTATTTACAGATTCAACTAAAATGGCATCTTAATGTTTGAAACTTCCTTTTATTTATGCCTTGTTCTCATTGTCACTAATGTACCATGGCTCCTACACAACTGGGAGAAGACTGCAGAGCTGCTTGCTCTAGTCTGTAGCATTTACTCTTTTGAAGTGGAAATACGATTTTCTGTGCAACTCTACCAAAGTTAGTTCCAAGATTCGCTTCATTTTTTGTTTGAAAAGGAAATATTTCTGATTTTCTCTTTCTTCTCCCCTGTTCCTGTTTTGTTGGTGCCCCATAAATACATCTGAAAATAGCCCCTGCTCTAAGCAGTTCAGTTTTTAATGAAAATACGAGGAAAATAGGTAAGTGCAAGAATCAGTGATATGTATACTCCCTGTTTTTCCAATTTATTAAAATTCTGGAGGAAATAAGATGCACAGGAAAACAGATGAGTTTAAATGCTTTGAGGGTGAGGGCTAGTCCTATATTTGATTATTTCTGAAATATATATTGCTCTTAGTTATACCATAATCCTTGATAATTTGATAATTTCTGGCACAAACATAAGTAGTTTTTCAATCTCTTGCTATTGAGTTTAAATTACCGCAGGTTTACACTTCTGTAACTATAAACTGAACTTTATCATTAATTTTTCAGCATTAAAAAGAAAAAGTAGGCTAAACTTCAGCTATAGATGAAGTATTTAAAATAATTTCCCAAAGCCCTTCATAAATGTGACATTGATTCATTGATATACAGACCATTAGCAGTTAGTCTCCTCTGTACATCTATCATTTCAATTATCTCTAGACTTCCCCAGGGTCTTTGACAAATGGGAGACAATTTGCATTTTGTACATTAATGACCTTGGTTGAATTTGTAATTTTATTCCCCCCCCATCTTATAATTATACTTTAGTATTTGAGGGGAAAACCCCCAAAACTATAGTTGGCCAGTTTTTAATTTAATCAGAAGTATATGGCTTCTGAGGTGGAGGAAAAGGAAGCAGCAAGGAAAAAAAAATGTTTAAAAATATTTTGCACTTTGTGAAGGATTTAGTAGATGGAGAAGATTATTGTGAATTAAATGTGAGGTCTGTTTTACGGGAGAATGTTACCTCTCTGGGTTGCACACTTAGGAGACCAGTTAAGAACACAGCCTAAATCTTGGCCTCACAAGAATTGTTGATCTTCTCCCAAACCAACTGATTTCTTCCTAGAAAAGCTGTCTCTTGGTCCCTCTGACAGTGCACAAGAGGAATTTCAGAAAATGATCCCTTAAAAAAGAAAAAGAAGAGAAAAAAGTAGAGGAAAAAGGGCTATGTTTTAAAATGTGTATTTCAGAGGTGTATGGCATTGTTAGATGTCCAAGCACCTGACGTGGGGGCACTGCATACCTCGTTGCTTTACACCATCAATCATCTGCTCCACAGTGGGTCAAACTCAACTGTAAAAAGAAAGTAGGAATGATCAACAGGGAGATAAATATTTCCTTGAGCTCCTTTCTTTTCTCCAGTACAATCGCTGCCATCCAGCCTTTAGCTTGGGAGCGGTGTCAGTCCACAAAGACCGCCAGCCCCAGTCCCACTGCTGTGTCCCCTTTGTGTTGTGTCTGCTCCCCTGGTTTGACCTTCTGAGCTCCTGTTCTCAGTGCAGTTCTTTCATGCAGGTTTGAGCTTTGTTTTTTTCAGCATTTCAAGTGTGACATTATTTTCAACAATACCAAAGCATTCACTAAAGGTACTTCATATCTTCTGATAAGCATGTTTGTGTAACATTTATTTTTGTGAGTTTTCCTACTGGGTCTTTGCATGTCAGAAGAGCCAGGGCCACCTCTGAGTGTTAATGTTTTCATGTTAGATCAGGCACAGGTATGTTTTGTTTTAAGTATTGCTTTTCAACCAGAAAGTGTTGCAAAGCTTTTCTGAAGTAGTACGTAGACAGACTTGCTCAGGTTTCTGGGATACCACTGATCCAGCCACAGGGAGGATCAGCATGGAGGACAGAAGTAACAGAAAATGAGCCAAATTCCCTTTGGGCTCCTCTCTGCTTGGCTGCTTTTCCTGCCGTCTCTCCTCTCTGGGTTGTGGTTGTCCTCTCATCCTCCTGTTTCTGCTGACTGCTTGTCCATAGTAGTGCAAAGACTGAGAGTGTCACCTGGACCTGGGTAACTGCACTGCACCAGGGACATCTGACCTGATCCTACGTGGACCAGCATGGATCCGGCAGAGGTGTCATACTGGGGCTGGGTCTCTCCAGACTTCAGGAGTTGTCACCACAGAATATCTCACTAAAACCCCTGTAATATCTAGTGGGAACGTGAACTGTGGGCTATACTAGTACCATGCTTGGTTACTAGGTAAAAAGGCCAGTTGCTAAAACAATTCCATGAATAATTTTGGGTTGTCTAAAACTCCCAAATAGTCCTTCTTAACTTTATGTTATATAGAAGATTGCCTATTAAGTTAAACAATGTCTTCCTTTCCAGTCTTTGAACCTGTGGTCTTTTGCTCTAGCAGTGTAGTGACCAGGTTTTAGCGTTACTTGTGTTGGTCACTGTTTACACCTTTTCCATATTAAAAAAAAAAAAGTGCAGAAGTATCCACATGTTATCAGTGCTTATCACTGTTTGTTAATGTTCATAATGTGGCTATCCTGGAGAAGAGATAAAAATATTTAGTAAAATTAAGCTTCTAAGCTTCTAGGTAGTCTAAAGAGGTGGTACAGTGTACACAGAAAAAGGACAGCTTCAAGGCCAACTTTCAGGATTTTTGGGGTGGTGTGTTGTTTTCTGAGTAACGCAGGGACACGTATGCAGTCAATGTGTCCCATGTGATGAAGATGATCACTCCCTTCTGTGGGAATGTTCTCCAGTTGTTAAAAATCCACCGTTGCCATCAGTAACGGCAGTGTGGGATCTGAGATACCAGAGTCTTTGCCTTTTCCTTTGAACATGAAATCACTGCAGTCTCTCAGACAACATTAGGTGGTAACTGTTGGCAACAGCTACAATGTTAGGAGCGACGTATGTTTCTGGCTAGATTTTCAGAACCATCCATAACATTATACTACATGTACTTTGCTCATATATCACACTTTCCTTTTGTGCGTCAGAATGAATTTGGCTGTCTCTTCCATGCAAAAAAGTAATTAGCCTGGGTTGAATGTGAGGAATTTATTTTTTGATTGGAACCGAAGGGTGAAATTCCAAATGTGGAAATCCAAGCTGTGAACTGGCGTCGACCTACAGCCCCAGCACCGCCACTCTCCTGCCTAGATGCTCATGCTTAGGAAGGACTTATAGCAAGAAAGGCCTTGGTTTTAAATAGTGCTCAATCCAGTGTAGGGTACATCCAGGCCAGGCTGTTCAGCCTTGGATTCTTCTGACGTACATTAAACAACTGTTTTTCCACATGCTGAAGAGCCGGCAGCATTTGGTTTGAAGAGGTTTGGTTAAATTAGATGCTCTGAGTGGTCTGTAAGAGTGAGCTAAAGATCAAGGTAAACATATTTATTGATTTACTTCCTCACTCTTCTGAAAACAGGTCTTAGACTCCAAACAATACACGTGTCTGTGGAATATACTTGTTTTTGCCTAAATTATGTGTGCTGCACACAAGTGCTGGGTGGATATGTATATATTTCCACACAGCCTCTATGGCCATGTCTGGATTTTTCTGCCCCAATAGTTTGCCCTTTGATGGCTGTTTTTAATCTATTGAACACTTACAATAGATCTTAAGAACTTTGAATTTTTTTTCTAATATATGTTCTGTTTAAGAGTATTAAATGTAATACTTTGACCTTACTGCTGCTCAAAAAATACAGTAGGTTATCCTAAACCCAACAATTTTCTGGGAGTGCATTGTTATTTAAGATTTTACAATGGTATACCCGTTGTTAATAGTTAGGAACATAAAAAATATGTCTGCTGTTTGCAGGGAGAGAGGTAGAGGAGCGCATGTTTTAAAGTGTAAAATGATCATGTTTGAAAAGACCAACTGATGTAGTAACTTTGAAGTTTTAAATTATTTATGTCATCTCACTGATGCCTTGCTGAAAACACAAATGCAAATTTCTTTTTGGTTATACCCCTGAAAAAATTGGGTATGGCTCTCCATCAAAACCAGATGCCTGACATCCAGCTAGATTTAAAAGGCAAATTTAGTTTGTATTGGGAACCAGAGTGTAAAGTTTGGGTTACATAAAACTGTCTCTTTCTGGCTCTGGTATGAGTCAGTTTTAGCAATGCAGGATTAACAATTTCAACCCTCTAATTTCTGCCCGTGATCACCTTTGACATTTGATGGTTTAAAAACCTTGAGATCACATGTTTTTATAACCAGAACTCCCAGGCTGTAAAACTAAGTGTGCTACCTCTGGTAACGACAGCTGCTACACGTGGTGAACACATGTGCTTGCATAAGTGGTGAAGGTCCCAGGTTCAAATGCTAGTGTCAGGCTGAGGTAAATTTCTGCCAAATTGTTCTTTCTGCAGAGTGTTTGACTTACACCATCACGCTGAGCCTGATTTATTTGTTTTAAAGGAGACCTCTGGGCTATTCTGCTAGGAAAGGCCCCGAGAAATCACAGCTGTTCTCTGCTACTCATTGTTAATTTAGCTGGAAAAAGAAAATCTTATTTCTTCTGTCCTTTGCTTCAAACTTGTCACTGGTAAAAAACTGTATGCAAGTTAATGGTTTGTATATCTCTCTTTTTCAAGCTTGCTATAACTCCATATCCAAGTTCAAGTGTCCTGCTTGAATTCCTTAGTGGGAATTCCCTTCCAGTTAAAGGATGCTCACCTCACTGCCATTTCTGGTGAGAAGGATCCAGATCTCTCTGAAATATTTAGCTCTTGTTTAGCACTAAATGAAATAGTTGACTTTCTGAAGCACCCAGCGGCCTCCTTTCAGCAAGATGCTCGGCACTGAACAATGTTGCTCTTTGTGCAAGAAGGCTATCGCACGCTGCGCTCCGTAGCAAACCTGCCCTGCAGTCACAATAAGCAATAGTTAACGAGCACCCATTGGTGTCAGAGAAGTTAGAAGAATTCAGAAGACAAATTAGGCAATGAAGTCTCTGGGAATAATGACTTCCCTTGGGTTTCTTTACAAATTAAACTGATGAAGATTTAATCATTTTTTTTTCCATGGGTTCCTTTGCCCTTGACACACAAGATGCGTTACTAGAAGACACAGTGACTGAGTGCAGCTGCGTGGTAATGGCATATGTCTGTGTAAACCAAATAACGAGTTCTCATTTATGTCTCTTGTAAATGAGTGTCCTGGTTGTATGTTGTGTTTCAGCCATTTGGGGAACGATTACAGAAAAGTTTTTTCTGTAGTAGGAAGTGAGATGACTTTACAACTATAGTTAGCGCAGGATTTTTGTCAGGGCAGTGAGTAATTCTGCCCACGTATAACTGTTAGGAAGATCTACTAGAACTGGAAAACAAAAGATGGGAGACAATATTCAGGAGGACATAGGAAGAAAGAAATATTTAACCCATTTAAGTCAGCAGCAGGCGTGTGTCATTCATTGCTGTTTGATCTAATCCCAGGTTGTATCTGATGATGAGTGGAGTCTGTTCTACCAGTGATTGACATTGACTGGCAAGGACAACTATTAAGAAAAATAAGAAAAGAAAATAGGAGCTTCCATTTAAATCTCAATAATGAATTCCAATTCTAAACCAGAAGCCAGGCACACATCATCCTTTCTCTGCTGAGAAATCTTTTACATTCATTTCAGTTCGTAATGGTTTTGGGGGAAAAAAAAAAAAAAAAGAAAAAAAGGTTTTCATTATTCATGTGAAAAATGAACTAATTTGCTCACATGCTTAGTCCTGGGGTTAATTATATTATGAAAAAGAATAGTTCGTAAGGAACTGGCATATTACAATAGGAGTGCCCTGAAATGTAAGCTGCTTAATTTGTTAGCTTGCTCAGACCGTACTGTTGTAATAATCAGCCTGTTTGCGTGTTAAGCAGTAACTTCTGGACTTGGGGCTTTGGTCCTGTATCGGGGGCTGAAGGCAGGTGGGGTGGTTTGACATGCTGGCTGCTGGGGGGTTCCTCCTGCGGCAGCACCCGTCACTTTGCACCTATAGTTCTGACCATGCTGCTGGTGTGATATCAGATCGTATTTTGCACCAGGTGAGAGCCTGCCCCAATGTGAATTCAAGTACGAAAATTTACTGTGGAGTGCTCCAAGTGACCTTTCTCCACAGTGTTGCAGTGGAAACGAGGACACTCCTGGATTTGAGACATTTATTTTACAGTCTTAGAGAAAAGGAGCTATATACTTGCTTAGATTGATCAGGTTTTATCTGAGTACAGAATAAAAACAGAGAAAGAGACAAAGCTAGAATAAACACTTACTTTGTTCTCCGCTTATAATAGTACTTTTCTTTGTTGTCTTTTCTGCAACCAGAAGCTAAAACCGTGACTTGAGTTTCCTTTACATGAATGTTTGGAAGCCAATTTCCAAACAAGCCATTCTTGTAGTGCCCAGTTCCCTGTTCCTGCATCCTGCTGGCTGGAGCTCGCCCTGCTCAGACTCCTGCTGTCACAAACTCAAATTGCAGCTATACATAGATTTTCACGTAATAGTATAGCAGAGCTTTCAAACATCCCACGTTGCACATGGGTACCAAAGTATGCCACCAACAAATTGGTAGAATCTGACCCTTCATTACAGGTTTTACCTGGAGCAAACATATTTATTTCTGTTTGAAATTGTTCATTCACCTTTTGTCCTGGTGAGTCTGAAAGGCATCAACAGCGTACAGCTCTATCTTTATCTCTGCTTTTGTTATTTATGTGTTGGACTATTGCAGTTCTCTTCACAGGACATAACTTCTTAAATCTCTTAAAAATACAGGCTGAGTGGAATGCACAAGCTGCTGCCTTTGTTCCCTTGCTGTTCTTTTTTGATGCCAGTGCTGTAAGTCTCTGAGCTTGTGTTTGATCCTGAAGATGTTGGCACTAGCTAACCCATGGGTACCTTCAGGGTATTTACACTTGCATGTACTGGCTGTCACTCTCCAGCTATCTTGGCCTGAGAACTTCCATAATTTTGCATAGCCTTGATTTTTTTAAAATATGGAAGCAACTGGTCCTTATGAAGACTTATAAAACTTAATGGCTGTAAATGCTAAGCTTTGAATACCCTAGCATACCTGTTTTTTCTATATCCTTTTTCAGTTCAATTCTGATAACCTGATTTATAGGAGATCATAGAAAGTTGGAGGAAAGGTGGAAGTTCTGCATGTAAATTTTCTTAAGATACAGGAGCAAGAGAGGAAAGTTGGACATCTTGTTGGGAATAATAGAAAATACTGGGAAGGAGCCAGCCTTAGTTTGTGATGAGGTGGCTGATATCTTCTACTGATTTTCTTACCCAGGAAAGCAGAAGGCAGCAAGATGCAAGCCTGTCTCAGGTTCAAGGTGCACTTAGTGAACAACCCTTTAGGCACCAGGACTTGGCTTGCTGGAGTCAACCGCCTGGCTTGTGCTTGCAATTCACGCTTGGAATTTAGCACTTGAAGCATAAAAGAAATCCAGTTGCTAAGAGTCCTGATGTCTTACTAATAATCACTGCTTTGGAAATCATCTTTAAAGAATGTTTACCTGCCTGCAAAATATGTAAGAGCTTATATTGTCAAATCAAACTTTTGAAGTTCAAAGTCTTTTCTTGTTAGTGTGTGCATAACCAGCACTTGTTGGTACTGAAAGTTAGGTATATGGCAAAGAGAATGCATTTTTAGGGCAAAAGCACTTTTAGACAAAAGCAAGGGCTTTTAAGGATGTCACTGCAGAGTCCTGAATTCTTTCTAAAAAGCCTTCATTTTGTGGCATAGAGAGTCAAAGCAGAAAGAAATCCATCTCGGCAGAGCTCTCATGTAAGGAAAGTTGCAGTACAGCAGACGATGCTTTCTTTTATGTTTTGCTCATAACCATCATAGCAGGCAAAGGCAAACACTTGTCTAATTTGATAAAATATCTTTAATTGCAGCAACGGTACTTGAAGTTTGGGCTGGAAGCATAAGCTCTGTTTGTAATCATAGTTCCAGCCGTACTCCACAATCATCTCCAATCATTGCCAATTAGCATCCGTTAGTCTGTTGTTGCTTAATTCAGATGTTCTGGGATGTTTAGTTGCATTATTCATACCTTGTCTGGGAAGATGTATTTTAAAAATGAGTAGTATTACAGGATTTCATTGTACTGCGATAGATTTATTTTTTTCCCCTGCTTCTCCTTTCAGTTATTCTAGTTTGTGTAGAAAGCAAAACTTTGTGCATGATTTAACTCCTGGATTTCACTTTTAGGAAATAGTTGTTGCTGCTTGATAGAGAATTTTATAGGGGGATAAGAAAAAATCAAAGCTGGTGTTTTTTCACATAACAGTTTGGTTTTGGAAGTCATTGTTGCAAAATGTCATTGATGCTCAGGACATTAGGAATGCAAAGAAGAAAAAAAAAAAAAGAGAAACGCAGCCGTATATATGGTTATGGAGGACTGCCATAATCAGTGATAGAGATTTTAAAAGGAATTTTAAATGCTCATTTTCAGAACTGATTCTAGTCTTTAGTTAGCAGAGAGCAGGAGGAGGAGAGCTTGGGGTGGAAGAGGCTATCTCTGTACCTGCCGCAGGGCACTGAACATTCTCTGCTGTTGCACGAGATGAACTACATGTCTAGTCTAACAGAGCAGTGCTTGCCAGCATCTTGGGTTTTAAGAGCTTGTTGTTTCACTTATTTAAACCTTGAACCTCTTTTTTCCCTTTACAGAATTTTATTGTGACTTCAAAGGAGTTATTCTTAATATGAGCAAGTGCAAATGATGGATGAATCTGTTTTTTTCCTCAGATGATGATTTTAATAAGGAAAAATTAATAGTAGCAAAGTATGTTTAAAAAGGAGCATTGTTTGATTTTGGTTTTGCATCTAAGTTTCATGAAATGGAATTTTTTATTTCCCCAGTAACAAAAGAAAACAAACCACAGCAGAGACCCACATCCCCAGGGAACATGGGCCACGCACACTTCTGTTACGTGACTGATGTTCTCTGTTTATATGAATGTGACATGGGGATAAAGAGGAATGAGTGCAGCAGTAATTTCTTTGGAAAAAAAAAAAAAATGAAAAAGAGGAGGTGATAACTTGTGAAGCACAAGTACTACAGCTGCCAGTGGAGACAGTGGCAATGATGGGTGTTTTCTGGGAGTTCACGCACGAAGAGTCTGTGCCAAACTCTCAGATAAGTTTGCTCCACTAATCAGACGCTTGTTAATAACAGCTCAGATTTACGATACTTCATAACAGCACAAGAAGAAATATTCATCCTGTTATTGACTTTGTGGAGGAAGAAAACCTAATAAAGCATTAAGAGTGCTTAATCAATACACGTGTAGGACTGCGCTTGACTATCAGAATGAGCAGCTTTGTTTTCTATTCAGGCAGATAATTTATGGTTGGCGCTGGAAGTGATGGATGTAATTTATGTTTTAGAGACAATTACTGTTCAAAGACGACTGTTACAAAGCTCTTGCACAAAACGAAGAAAAAGACAAATGCAGTCTCTGGGGTGTGAGCGTTGTGCTTGACAGCCTGTCCAGTATATTTGCTCATTACGTTATATTTACATATAATGTTGCTATGATGTATGTGCATATGCATTTGCATGAACTACGTTGCATCATAGCAGTGAGTGGCCTTTAAAGTTCAAATCAACTCTCTCAGGTTTCAGGATTTTTTAGACATATGGTTTTGGTTGCAGACCATCTGGGCCATAATTTTAAGAAACAGTGTCTAAAACCATAAGTAATTTAAGGAGCTACCTATTCTCTGGATCTTTAGCACTTTTTAAAAATGGAATCAAATTATTTAGATCTATAAATGAGAAGTTGTCAAGTGTGCATTATGATTTGCAGATACTTGCCTATAACATCTCCTTATAAAAGCAAATTGTAATACAGTTGCATATATACTCCTTTGTTTGTGTACCAGGCACTCAGATATATTAAGGTACACATACAGGGGCAGTTAAGTTGCACATTATATTTAGGCTTTGATTCTAACCATTATGAGGGTTTTGTACCTGAAAGTATTCAAGTTATGTTTTCTGAGTTAGGAATTTATATCTCTAAATTGCTATTAAAGTCAATATAAGCTGCCAGTGCCTGTTAGAGAAAGTAATCAAACGTCTTTTTTAGACAAAGATATTTAGCATTTAGATTCCTGAAATCAAACAATCTTCATCATAGTCTTCAGGAGAAAATCCCAACAGGGAAGAAGTGTTATTAGTGAAATGCTGTCTTTCTCCTAAATAAATATGTTCTCGTTACTTTGACCCCTAATTGAAGCACGGTGTCTTAGCCTAACACTTTTAAACTAGTCAAAATAACCTTCCTTCTCCATGATGGTGGGCTTTCTTCATGTGATATTGCAATAACAATGTGAATGATTTTACAGATTTTATTGCACTTCAGTGATTTATTGCAAGTCCAGCGAGCTCTGACATGCACTGAAGTCAGCAGCTTACGGGTCAGAGCACAGGTTAGCCCCAGAGGCTGGTCACTGAAATGGCAAGTTTGCATGTGGTTGCATTAAATAAATAAAGTTGTTGCTCATATACAGTTGATAAATATAGAAACCTTGGAAAATAAGTTTTAAATACTGGGCTGCAGTTATGAGATTCTCTTTGTTATCTTAAAAATGAATCTTTATATTAATACATACTGCATAAACTTGTTGTACAGGTCAAATATCCTTAAAAATACTGTAACTGTAGATGGTGTGTCCCATAGCTCTAAACATACAAATTGTTGCCAAAATTAAATGGCGATTCACTCCACTGTTTTCCTGCCACAGAACAAGGGCCTCTCCTTGCAGGGTCGTTCCTGCTCAGTGCAGATGCTTTCTCCTTCAGCAAGTCTGTCCGGTCGTGCCGTCAGAGCAGTCTTAATCCCTTGCTGGTTTTTAAAGATGCTGAATTAAGCTGCATGTAGAGGACCTGCAGAGCTGCAGCCCTCACCAACAGCCCAACATAGAGGTGTGTAGAGGAGATTTCTGCCCTAACATATTTCTGCTTTGCAGACTGATTTTTTTTTTTATTTAATTTTTTTTCCTTCATCTGCTTGTTACATCTGAGCACTAGTAATAGTGCAGGTTACTTGTATTAGATTTAAAATTAGAATTACCAGTGAAAAACACTTTGTCCAGTGTCTGCTTTTGTAGAAAGTGTTCATTTATTTGTAGGAAATCTGAAGTCACCTAGACTTGCATAACAACTTGGTGAAGGATTGTTTTCCCTGGAGCCAAAGATGTCTCTGACTTGCTCTGCTGTGTGATATTTTCAGACAGGGAGTGAGTAGCATTAAACAAGAATAGAGAAGTAAAGGGATTGGAATCAGTCCTTCTCCATTTAGCATATAGCTCCTAGGCGTATTTAATTGGACAAAGGTGGTCCATTTCATGAAAAAAAGGCATGTTCCCCTACATATCAAATACTTGATGAGATTTTCAGACAAAAGCATACCTTCTTACCTAGTGCCATTCTATAATATCACATGTGCAGGGAGTGTGGGACATATGCATATATCTACAGTCCACATTTTAGAATACTAGTGGATTTAAAATATTCTGTGAATTATTTTTTTCCACACATATGGTAGAAGATCATATATAAAGTTAATATCAAGTTAATGTAGATGAAGTGTTTTTCATTTTTTTTTTCATTAAGACTTCACATGGCAGGATTGAAAGCTCACATGGAGTGTCCCATGGATAATGTTTCTATGTTGCAACATTTGCTCTATAAATAAACGTGAAGTATTGCAGTAGCAAACATCACATTTATTTTTTTGAAGCGCCTACAGCATGTCATTACAGATGGATTGATAGTCTTGATAACACTGAACTTTTGTCAGACCTAACCTGGCAGACTTGTTACATGTCAGAAATATTCTGTCATTTTTCTTTCTATTCAAAAGGCAAATATATTTGCAACCTTGAGTGACATTGAATATGGAAAGCAGACAGAAATTTATCATTTGACAGAATTGGTTTTGTTGCTTTTTATTCTTTTTTTACAATGGCAAAGCTGTAATTGGATTTTAAAATTTTGACTATTCTGTGTTTTAGGAATATAGAACAGCTGATTGTGGCTTATAAGAGCTATATGAACTGTCTTTTTACAAATGTAAAACACATTCTTTATTACTTCACATTCAGATCATTTATTTTTGTGCTTCTTGGACTGAGGCAACATCTGACCTTTATTACTGAGTTCTACAAAACAACTTGGCAGGGTACAGGCAATGGAGAAGGTCTTGTACAGGAGAAAGTACAACAAAGGATGCAGATGCTTAGAGAGCAAATTTTCATAACGCTAAGGTTAAAACTAGTACAATGTGAATGTATTCCTTCAAATGTGAGTGCTTTGTAGTAGTGATAAAGCTGTATCAAAAAGCTTATTTTGGTGTCTTAACATAAACTATATTTTAATTTCTGAGTTATGATTAGCCTGAAATGACATATTTGTTTTAGAGACATGTGGATGAAAAGTCAGGTTTTCAGCATATAATAGAAAAAGCGGTGGATTCCTGGTGTGAGAAGCAGCAAAGAAATGGTTGAAAACATTTCATCAAAGGATGAAAACAAGTATTAAGGTAGGGACAAGGAAATCCAGGACAGAGCATTAAGAAGACAGAGGGTTGGAAGAGGAAGATGAGGTTCATCAGTCATATAACACCAATACTTTTCTGGGGACAAAACTCATAGGTAGACCACAGCATTTTATGCTGAACAAGAAAGAAAAAGATTTCTGATTGCTAATAGAAACACGCTGCAATCAAACGGAAAAACATTCTATGCATTAGTATGCGATAGCACTATACACTTCCGAATGTATTATACCCTAGTGAAATCAAGAGGATAATGATTAGCTCCTCAGCTAGAAAGGTTTTCTTCCAATATTTTGGTTCAAAATACAGACACTAGTGTTAATAAATTGGGCTGTATATCGTAGACCACATCACTTCGTCAATATTTTATGCTAGGGCATCATGTGGCATAGTAGGTGCTAAACACAGTGTAGAAGAATAAAGTAGTTCTTCCCATTATTTTGTTTAAAAAATAAAAAGAGCAAGAGATTTTATTAGTTTTCAATACTATTAGTATAAATAGAAGTCGAAACTGTGGAGCAGGGTTATTATGTGGCTCATTACTTTTTATTACCACAAGGCACATCAAGATGTCTGCTAGTTAGAGGGAGTAAATCATTTGGAACATGCCTGTTTTGTCGATCTTCTGCGTGATGCTCAGCACTAGCATGCCTTCTTCCAGTGCTTTGAGGAATATGTCTAAAATCTGTCGCTTGTCATATGTTCTCTCCATCTCTTGCTGAAGAGAAGTGAACAGACGAATGTCTTATTTTGGTATGATTTGTTTTTGCATTTTGGGGAGGAGGGGAGTGTTTTTCTTGTGAAAAGTTTCTGTCTAAATTGCATTCCCATGAAATCGAGAAGAGCTTTGCTGACTTCACATGAGTTAGGATTTGGTTTGTTGTGTAGCTCTGAGATAACTGAATATTTTTTTTATGTAACTTGTGAGTGTTTTTTAGTATCACTGAGGACAAAGAAAGTTTTGTTGTGTCAGTCATTACATTGAATTTAGAGCCATAGAGAAATGAGATGGGTTTAGTGAGTTTGTGCCTCTTCAGCTGCATTTTAGTAAATATTGGTGTTTCATGATACACTTTTATTTTAGCTTTTTAGTAGTCTGAAACCTCCTCCCAAACTTCTTTTAATCTGTTTTTCAGCCAGGATTAGAAATGAGCTAGTAAAGTTAATCTCAAACTCACAGAAGAACTAACAAACCTTGGTAAGGATTGCAGTTGAAAGGCTCTCATCTCTCTTTCATGATGAAATTCTTTCTTTTTTTGATTTGTCTTTACAGCACTTTGTATTTCTTTTGACAAGAGTCTAATTAGAAGATTTTAAAAAGCTGCATTTCCCCATTGGAGATGCAGAGTGCTGCTAATATAAAGTAACTGCCTGTGATTTTTACAGTCACGATGATGCTTATCTTCTGCCGCTTAATCTTCCTCCTCCTGATTTTCTTGCTCTCTAGCCTGAATGTAATGTGTGATCTCTACCAGTTCCAAAGGCCTTGTGGATGTGAGATCTGTCACCTGTGTCCTCATGCCAGGCTTCGAAAATGTGGTGTGTCCTTAGCCTTGGCTTTCCCCCTTACCAACATGCCGAGGAGGTCTACTCTGCCACCAAGCCAGTTCAAGACATTGGTCAAAAAAACTGAAAAAAAGACACCCACAGCCCGTTATTCTTACACAGGTTCGTTGCTGTCCCTGCTTGCCCCTACACTGATGAATTATGTGTCTGTGTGACATTAACGCTTCAGAGAGAGCAAAGCAAGCAAAAAAACATTGCACAAGAATGTGTTCCACAATACATGAAATCAGTGCAGCAAATACTTGCTGGTTTTGTTACATTTACTATCCCATTTGACAAATTTTCTAGTTTGGAAATACTTTCATACCATCTGTTGTCTCTGATCCTGTTCAACAGACCAATATTACTGGCCTGATGATTTCTATCACATTTCTTCAGAAATTCTTATGGAGGGTATATAAGTGCAGGGGTTAAAAAGCAAATGTCTTCGCTATTGATTTTTCCCTGCCATTGTCTAGCCTATTCACTTATTTATTTATGTATGCGATTCTTTAATGTTCTTCACATGATAATGTGTAAAGTTCTATTTTTGCATGCAGGCAAGCACTGACTTGATCAGGTGAATAAGTAAGGTGTGTAGTTATGAGTGCACACATATCTAAAGGAAAGAAGGATCTTAATTGATTTAAAATAGTACCATCTTTCAGAGGTTTCTCATCTCTGCCATGATGGCTAGAAGCAGAAATGACAGTATAAAGATTGTTCCTGATCTTGTAGCACAGAAGTGGGAAGTTGGGAAGTTGGGTAGGGCCTGCAGCTGGAGCTGGGTGGACCCTGCAGCTTACGTGGTGCAGAAGTGGGGGAGGAAAATCCCACCATTGGACCTCTTGGTTGAGTTGGGGGGCACAGCAATGTAGCTAGGAGTCACTGCTCCTGTGGTTGCCTTCAGGATCCTTAACTGTATGTCTCAGTAACTTTCTCATTTTGTCACATGAGAATCATACGCAATTGTCCTCAGATAACCAGGTAATGTGGTCAGTGCCCACTCTTTACTGACTGCTCTATGTTTTCTTCTGACAGACGTAAATGAGTGCACCACTGAGAACGGTGGCTGTCATGACCAGTGCTGTAACACCATTGGCAGCTACTACTGCAAATGTCCAGCTGGCCAGAAACTGGAGGAAGATGGAAAATCATGTGGAGGTAATGTTTTGTACTGTGTCTCACTGCTATTAAGAAATCAGATAAGACATTGGAAAGGAAAAGGAAATGTTAGCTTTTATCTGGAGCCAGCTGAGGAGCATATACTCAGAGTTGTCAAGAGTGCAGCTCTTCTCATGTCTGGATTATGAAGATGTAACTGTAAGAACACTTCAAAGGGTTGGGTTTGTGTTTTCTTTTTTTGAAAAAAATGTTATCATTTAACCTGGATTGGCTGTGCCATGTTCTGATTATGGAATTTCCATCACCAGTTTAAAAACTTGAAGAAAGTGTATCTGTTTGATAACATTTTGTCTGTCTCTAAAACAAAATGGTTCTTATCAGAAAATACACATACATTTTTGCATTTCAATCGCAATTCCACAGCTAGAGATTAACTGAATAAAAAAGGATTTAAAACCACATGCTACGTAAACCCATTTGTCTTCCTAAGGGAAATATAAGTCTAGTTAGTGCATTATGGGGTAAAATTTGTTTTTATGCAAAAGCTTGACTTTGTGTAGAAGCAAAATATCACATAAGCTTATGTTAGAACACATAATGAATTATGGTTAGACTTCTTAAAGATGCACTGGTAAACATAGAGTGGGTGTAAACAAGTCCTGCTGACCTACGGTCACTACTTTTTTTGCATTATCGGATGCTGCAAAAGGTAGAGGAGATCAGGTGTAAAGTAGCCAAGGTATACTGCACTGCAGGCCAGAGCAGTTCTTTCTTCTTGAACTCTCCTCTAACGCAGGTAATGAATGTTCACTGCCATATGATCTTGTGTGCACTGGCTGTGTGCCTGGATTGCACCCTCAATTGCATTTCATTGCTGCAGTAAGTATATCGTTGACGTTTTTTGATTATCTCAAGATGAAAGGCACTAGGTAGGTTTTAATGAACTGTATTATCATCTTTTCACAAGAAACCATCTTCTCTGGCTCTCACAAATTCTCTTCTTCCAGGATTTCATTTTACCATTGTCTTTCAACTCCTTTCTTAAGATTTGTACAAAGCAATGTATTTCTTGGCTGTGGTCATATGCTTTATCCTAACTTTATAATTTATTTGGCTGCACTCCTTTTTTCACTAGAAGATGGTGGAATTATTTTTCACAGCAACCTATCATTTGATCTCCAATTTGACAGTGTAAATAAGCTGGAGATGGTTATTTTATTTTGATGGAAGTTTTTCATTATGGTGCTCCATGCTTTTATTTTGCCCTTTTGAGAGCTCAAGCCAGCAATGCTATGCATGATTCACAGATTCCTGCTATTTCACCTCAGCCTTCTCTTACCTCTTTTGGGGACTGGCTGGTAATATGCCCATGAACCAGTGTATAGGTCTGTATGTTGATGATTACATACTGCTTTCAGATCTGTGTAAAAGCTGTCTAACAATTAAGTTTTTGAAAGCAGGGCTCCTACTCATTGTTATCCTAAATTGCTTGGCATATATCATGGTTTGAGCCCAGAGGGTAACTGAGCACCATGCAGCTGTTTGCTCACCCCTTCCCCCCCCAGGAATGGGAAGAAGAAAATAAAGTAAAAGTCTCAGGAATCGAGATAAGGACAGAGGGGAATGACTGACCCATTACAGTCATGGGCGAAAGACAGACTCGTTAGAGGAAGAAAAAGACCATCAATTTAATTCAAACACTAGCAACAACAACACTTAACAGAGTAGGACAGTGAGAAGTATAACCACATTTTAAAAACACCTTCCCCCCACCCCTTCCTTCTTCCTGGGCTCAGCTTTGCTCCCCATTTCTCTGCTCCTCCCTGCCAGCGGCGCAGGGGGGCAGGGAATGGTGGTTACGGTCAGTCCCCCCACTACTTCCTCCTCAGGGGCAGACCCCTCACACCCTTCCCGTGCTCCAGCGTGGGGTGCCTCTCACAGGAGACAGTCCTCCACAAACTTTCTCCAACGTGAGTCTTTCTTACAGGCCGCAGCCCTTCCCGAGCTACTTTGGCGTGGGTTACCCCTGCGTGTTGCAGTCCTCACAGCCCCAAACTACAGCAGCAGAAGCCTCTTCTTCCCACAGAGTCCTAGCCTTCTTCAGGCACAGCCCTCTGCTGTGGGGTCCTGCATGGGCTGCAGGTTGGCATCTGCTCCACCGTGGACCTCCGTGGGTGGCAGGATGGGGCAGCCCTTCTCCTCCTTCCTTCCACTGACCTCAGTGTTCGCACAGATGTTCTCCTTGCAACTCCTTCTTGAAACTCCCACTCCTCCTCCCAGGTTCCCCTTCTTAAATACGTTATCGCAGAGTCACAGCCACCATCACTGGCTGGCTCAGCCTTGGCTGAGGCAGGTCCAACTGGACAGAGGCAGGAGCTGGGGGAGCTTCAAGAAGCTTCTCACAGGGGGCCACAGCTGTAGCCCCCTCCCCAGCTACCAAAATCCCCACCACACACACAAACCCAGCACAGCATGCAAGAGTCCCATTTCCTTTAAAATAGTTTTGTGTTAATAAGTTAGTTAAATTATTATTCCTTCTGCACAATTCTTCTATTCTTAAAATATACTTTAAATTTTAATAGCTTGACATTCTTTAAAAACTAAGAGCTTAAGATATTTGCTTCTTGTACTATATACTATCTAACCAGGAATTACAGGAGAATATATTATTAGCCGTTTTGAAGCCCATTTTTGAAATCTTCGGATAAAAATGGAAACCTACAATAAGATGGAAGCACTCAAGTCAGAACAAAGTGAATGTAGCAGTGACACTAATTACACGTGATCTTTTGTGGAGATTATCATGACAACGAGTGCCTGGCTATACTGACTCACAAGAAGGCCAGCTTCAGCCAACTTCTAGCCATCATATATTGCAATACAAGTAACTTAGTGGTTGATTACTACATAAAGGAAAAGTGAGCTTCCGAACAAAACTGTGTGTGCTGCTGGAAGGTGCTGGTCTTTCAGGACATGTCACTGAATTGGTGTTTTATCGATGCCTCTGCATTGCTCAAAGGGGTCATCTTCCAGATGAGAGTAAAACAGCTTCTCATTCAGGTTAGCAGGCGTTTTTTTGAGGAATAAGGCTTATAGTTGTTCTGGGTAGTTACATTCTTTCTTTTATAGCATCATTGTGCTTTATGTTACCCCTTAGTCTAAACTCGAGGGTTAAATAGATGTGTCCTATTGTTCTGCTCCCATTATCTGTCTCACGGTTGGTTTTATTTCACTGGTGACTGAAATGATCAATTGGTGTACAGGTTTTTTTATAAACCAGGGTACAAATAAGGTGTATCATTAGAAAAGCACCATGGAAGTAGTACAGATTTTATTCAGTAAGTCATTATTAGTGCAGAGATTGATCCTGTTTTTCAGAAGTAAAATAGAGCATCCTTCTGACAAAAAGGAAAGATGTTGTCAGGAAATAACTATATTTTTTTAAATAAAAAAAAGTTTTTTGCTATCTGTAGCTGTTTAATGCTAAGGAAGGATAAAAATTCACTAATGCAACAACATAATGAAGTGTACTGCTGATTTGATCAATAATAGCTGGGGGTTTTGTGAGCAATTTTAGGAGGCCTAATTTCACAGCTAGAATGAGCTGAGGATGCTCAGCATCTCTGTCTTCTAGGGTGTCAAAGGCATGTGGAAGACACAAGACGATGAATATGAACAAGACAACAGCATAAAATAGGCAAGATAATCTTAAAATAAGTTATTGTTATCAGCATTGACTAAACCTTCCCTTTCTTGGGTGGTTCTGCAGCTGGTTAGAGCCATATGTGGAAGGGTATGGAGCAGCACAGCCTGGGACACCCCACGCTGCGGGGTTTGTACTCCTTCCCAGGCCTGTCAGGAGCTTTTCAGCTAACCAGGGACTTTTATGGCAGGATATATCATATGGAGTTATGTGTTATATAAAGTCTTACTTCACTTCAGTGAGGGATACTTAAATCAAGAGGCAAGTTGTTATAAGTTGAAGGCACGTGCATCTATATAGAAATGCCAGCCAGAGTGGTGAACTGATTAACCTTTCAAAACTAATTATCTGCATGTTGTACTGCAGCTTTTACTCTCCACTGTTCATGGACAGAACTTCTGTTTTCTTATCTGACAGAGAAATATTTTCTGGCAGATAGTCACATAGGCATTACGGATTTTGATAGAAAGCTCATGCTTACCTCTCACTTTTCATGTGTCTGATGGAAATTAATGATGAGAAAGGATTTGGATTTGAATCACTGCACAAATAATACAAGAAATTAATATTTGACATTTACTAGTGTATGACCGTCAGCCTGATTCTGCGCCCTGTGCATCTGTACCGGCGTTCGGTGTTTCGGGGGCAGTCTGGTCAGTGTCCATGCATGGATTTGCTCAGAAAGCTGTAACCTGGGCTGAGGAAGGGAGAGGAAATGTGTGTGTATGTGTGCAATACCTCCTTATTTGTTAAGCAGAGGTACCACTGACTTCTTACGTTAGTGAGATAGAAAATCTGTGAGATGGATAGATTTTCTCATTTAATATTTTATACTAACACGAAACAATTCTACTCAAACATCACAAAAAGCAGAAATAGTATTTTCTGAACATAAATATTATCTTAAAACTCAGTTATTGGCACAAGTCCAGATCTGTAAGGGATGCTAAGGCTACAGCTACAAAAGTGCGTTTTCACACATGAATAAGCTCCAGAAGTCAAATAAAAAAAGGTCATGACCTTATGTTAACCTTCTTTGGTAAACTGTCATTTCTTGTTTATATTATTGTGCTCTCATCTGTCGAGGCAAACGAGGAAGTTAGAGATAAATGAAGTCCTGTGATTAGCTGTTGATGAAAAGAAGCTTTTATTTTACTGATTAAAGTAATATTGCAATCGCTGCAACCCCGTCCCCAGGGGTTTTGATCAAACCTTGGAGCCCTGGCGGGTTTCCTGACCTTTGCCAGAGGGACTTTTGGAGCAGCTGTGTCCAGAGCCAGTGTGTGACTTTGCAAGGCCACCACTGTTTACCCCAGTAATGTAATAGTCACTGGTGTCGCTGGTTTAGCCTGACCCCAGGTCAGATGGGAACTCTCCAAGCACTGTTGCCGCAAAAAAGATAATAGCTGGGCTAAAAGAAATACTGAGGGATTTGTCTATAAGTAAGAAAGTGTTTATTAAAATGACCTCAGCATTTATTTAATCTGTAAGGTTTGAAGCGTAACTTATTCTTGTCAAACTCTGTTTTTGTCAAAGAGAACAAACATGCTAATTCTGCATTTGGGCTGTTTTCCTTGCCCAGCAAATCAATGCACCAGGCTTCTGCTGTGTCCTGTATAAAAAACCTGAAGAACATAATACTGTGCACCTCTAGGAAGATGCCAAGGAGCTTTTTAATTAATTTATTTATTTTTTAGTAGAACGGGACAAATTAGTCCACTGGAAGGATTCGGGATGCTTTTGCATTCTCTTAGAAAGTGGCATTTGACTCCTAACACTATGGCATGCCATGACACAGTTATTTTCAGGAACACTTCAATAGAAGGAGAATAAGGAAAATAAATTATATTTTACAAAAAGAAAAACATACCAGTTCTGATTACAGGTGCAGCAAGTACCACTCCTCATGAACTCAAATCTTAGAGCAATTGAGTGAAGGCACTCCTAAATGAGGTGAAGCCACCCAGCCTTCTTCATCTTTCTCTATTTCAGGATACTCCATATCTTGAGATATGGAAATAAAGCCAGTTGCAGGAGTTGTATCACAATTATATGATTGTTTCTAACTGAATTACTGTGCCCACTTAATGTCCACCTCAGAGAATTAGGGGAACAGACAACTCCGTCTTGTGACCTGAACAGACCCTGAGTGAACACTTTTGATAACGAAGATATTTTAATGTATTGGGTTTTGACAGCAATTCAAAAAGGAAGAGAAAAAGAATTGGCAAAAGAAAGGAATTGTGATAAAAAAGAGCACAAAACACTAATTTCTGGTATTTCCAACCCTGTTGTTAGGTGCTCTCAGGTACCCTGGGACTTCAACATGGGTTCTTATAGCTAAGTCAGAAAACTTTAAGTTATTTAAGTTTCAGAATATAAAAAGTCTGTGAAGCGCTCTGTCAGAGGCCAAGGAATAAACATTTTATTGTCCATAAGTTTGTATATCCAGAATACTGGCAGATGTCTGATCATTTGAAGTGAATTCAAAAAGAAGCAATACCTGTTTTTACATTTAAATATTGATTATTTATGGTTTCTCCTACCTGTCAAATCAGTATCTTTAATCACAAAAAGCATAATTACTGGTCTTGATTTTAGATTCCAGTTGATAGAAGTCAAGGCTTCCCCTACTCGTCTCATAAAGGGAAATATATTAACTAAGATTAAAGATTAGTTGTGCATTTTAAACACTATTTAGCATTATGCAGTCAGACTTTTGTGGTTTTCTGGAGAGTATTGAACTTAGGGAGGAGACCTGTGTGGTGTTTGTTCATGGCTGCAGAGAAGATCTGGGTGGAAACTACTGATGATATTCATAGCTACATTTGCAAACTTTATTGGAAATGTATTTTTATTTCTACTTGTGAGTAATTCTTTTTGAAATTCCCAATTCTCATTTTTAAGCATTTGTCTCTGGCTCTTGAGGAGAAATGAAGCTGGAGGTTGTTCATCTGACCTTTCTTAGTCACTCCTGTGCTGCATTTGGAGCCAGCTGGGATCAATAGCAGCGAGAAGCTGTTGCACTCTCATAGGCAAATAGTGTCATCTTTCTGCATTTGTCTCTTCATGGTAGTACTACAGCAAAAAATGTGCTCAAAATAAGTAGTAAAAATTACAACAGATTCATAGTAAAGGTAACATTAACTGTCGGTTATTGGACTTTTTAAATGAATTACCTGAATCCTGATTAATGGGAAGCCCAAGGCAGGCAGGAACGTGAGCTGAATTTTGGCGGGCTCATTTCAGGCTCACAGCGGCTGTCAGCACATAGTGAATGCCATAAGTTGGTTTGGTCAGTCCCCTCTCATTTTGTGTGCCCTCCCAAGCTTAATTCACTCAATTACATACTGGGGACACACAAACCCTTTCAATCTTATTAAAATGTATCATATACTAAACTCAGCAAAATCACAGTCATTTTGTGCCTGACCTGTTTCTTTTCAATCAGGGAAGGGTAGACGCATCACTCGGACATGAACAGACACTTCCAGCCTATTTTTTGAGCACTTATGTGGCAGTCATAGCTGAGAAGAGCATCTGATGCTCTGATAATTGATTTATTTTTGAATTTTAATTGCACTTGTTTAGGTTTTTCCTGATTCATGCTTGACTGTTGCTAAAGTCTCCCTGCTCCTCTCTTACACACTGAACAAAGACGGCTGTGAGCTAAACCACATAATTTCTCACATCTGATATCCCTCAGGGTAGATGAACTAACAGTTATGACAGCTTCCTCCAAAGTGAATATTGCCATTGAAGAGTGAGCTCGTTTATCCTGGATGCATGTTTTTATTGACTGGAGCTGAGGATTCAGTCACTTTTTAAGCAGAAGTTTTAGGCAGACCAGTTGGGTAGAAATGGCTGGTGTCAAGAGCAATATCCTAATCTGAGGCTCCAAAGCAACAGCTGGAGGAGTCCTACCTGCATTTGCATCCTCAGCTCCCGGGGCAGACTGGGACCACTTATATTCCAAGAATCCTGTGATTATTTCAAGATAATCTTGGTAAATCTCTTTTTTTGCCATGGAGGAAAATATCTTTTTTCCATGGAGGTTTTTTTTGGTGTCTATTTTTTTCTTTCTGAATGATTGATTCAACTGCAGCATTTTAATAACAGCCTTTTGCATAAACAAAACACGCAACTGGCAGTTTAATTTTCAGGTTATGTAAGGATTACACAGGGTTGGCTGTAGTGCAGCTTATCGGCATGTCATACGTTTCCTGCAGCACATCATCTCCTGTGTTTCAAAACAGCATGTTTTTTAAAAAGTATAGTGTTATTTATAATCCACAGAAAACTGGCACCCCATTCTGCATTTCAGTTATCAGATGAATTATTGATTGCTGATCTGACACGGACTGAAAGGGAAAAGTTTCTAGATGTCACAGGCCTCCCAGGTAACAACAAACGAAGAGTCCCATCTCTATGGCGTCTGCTGGTCTAGTCCATATGGCACTTGAAAGCTCACCGTGCGTCACAGCTGATTATAGACTCGACACACAGGCTGCTTCCCCAAGGCTCCCAGCTCCCCTGTCTAACTCCAGGATCTGAAAAGCCTCACACGGGCTCTACCAGCTGGAAGGAAATAATAAGTCGAAACAGTAACTTGCTATTATCTTTGGGAAGGAGTGGTTGCTTAAAGTGCAGAGAGAATGACAGTCATCCCCTTCATGGTTTTTCTGTGTGTCATTCCAGTTCTTGCAATTGTGAGTTTGTGCAGAAAGTTGGGCATGAGCAAACATACTGGCCTGAAAAGTTTTCTTTGTCCAAACTGTTCGATGAATAAAGCTTTATTGATTAGCTTTTGGCAATGAAATCACTTAAGGTTTGGAAATATTATGCTATTTGCTACACCACTCAGGGATTTAATGTTGTTTAATTAATACAAGAACTTTGAATAGTTAGATGAAAAGCACTATATAACTATATGAAAAGACTGTTATTGTCCAGACAAAATATAATATTTAGAACTAATCTGACAAAAATGATAGACTGCAGTACAAATATGTTTTGAGATATTTCTAGGGCTTCGATTAGTTTATATTAGCTAGTTTCTAGCATTTATGACTACCTCTGTAAGGCAGGTTATGGAGAATGTTAACATTCCACTGCGTTGATTGACAATAATTAGTTTATTTTAAAGGAAAGGAAAGAAGCATGGTATTGTTGCGGCTGACTAATGTGAATTAAAAGCTAGGTAATCTTTTCCGCAATTACAGAGATACAATGATTGCCATTGTCAGAGAAGAAAATACACTCGTGCTTTTAAGAATCATTGTGTAGGAAGAGCTTTGCAAGCCTGAAATTGAAGCTCTGGTCATGGTCTCCAAAATTACAGTTAGTAGTAATTTTATGCAGAAGCAAGACTTTCGAATACTTAAATTGTAGCTTGTTTGTAGCAAGGTATTTACCAGCAAATATAATCATCTTATAAACAGCACATGAGTCATCTTGGTGTTCATTTTGAGCACATCGAAAATGTAAATTGCAACTGAATTTTTCTTGTGTAGAGAGGCTTAGAAACCTTCAATTCATATTTTAAATGGAAATTATGGAGGAAAAATGTGCATATTTGCCTTTCAGTGGAGAGTATTGTGCAGGCTAACTACTGCTTTTTCTATAGCTTTGCCTACAGGCGACGTAAACAAGGACTAAGGCAGATACAGAGATAGGAAGAACTACAACCCCTGAGCGGTGTTTATATTCCTCTTTAGAAGCGTTTAATACCGGTCTTCACTGGGGCAATTAATAGAAGTCCCATTTTTTATTGAAATGCCCGTGGATTTTACGAGCCATCTGATACATCCTTAAAAAGCTTTAAAACAATTTGTGATAAAATCTAAACCAAACAGAAATCTGTCAGCTTCTCTGTTCAAAGTATTGGCCCAAAGGAAGTGATCCAGACATGACTGTCAGCAAGATAGCAACTGCTGGGAGGGCTACAGTTCGTTATTAAAAGATCAGTAGTTTGATCAACATCATATTGAATTACTCAAACTTCAATTACATGAGTACCTGAGGGCTTTAACTGGGATTTATTAGAAGGCCAACTTGAAATAAACCTGTCGTTGTTGCATACCGAATCTTTGAAAGACCCACCTGAGGACCCTCTTAACAGTTACTATTCCAAAAGAGATTCAATGTCAGCCAAGGATTTCAAAAAGAGCAATCAAGTAATTAATCTGATGTCATTTTTATTCTTGGGAAGAGGGAAAAAAAAAAAGCTTCAGTGCCTGGTGACATTGTTCATTAGGATCCAGCTATGGAAGTTGGTATGGACAGGTTTGGGATGTGTTAATGCCACTTCTGTCTTCTTGTGGTTGAATCTCTGCAGAGTCATGACTAATATATGTTTTGTGGTTTGTGATTTAGCCCCAGCTGGCAGCTAAGCCCCACCCAGCCACTCACTCACTCCCCCTCCAGTGGGATGGGGAAGAGAATTGGAAGAAAATTGGAAGAAAAGTGAGAAAATTTGTGGGTTGAGATAAAGACTGTTTAAAAGGTAAAGCAAAAGCCACGCATAAGCAAAACAAAACAAGAAATTAATTCCCCACTTCCCCTGGGCAGGCAGGGGCTCAAGCCACCCCCAGGACAGCCGGGCTGCAACGTTGACTTGGGCAGACAAACGCCACAACTCCAAACATCCCCCCTTTCCTCCTCCTCCCCCAGCTCTATGTGCTGAGCATGACACCATGTGGTGTGGGATGGCCCTGGGGTCAGCTGTCCCGGCTGTGCCCCCTCCCAGGTGCCCCCCCAGCCCCCTCGCTGGTGGGGTGGGGTGAGGAGTAGGAAAGGCTCTGGGTAAGCCACGCTCAACAGTAAGGAAAACATCCCTGTGTTATCAACACTGTTTCTAGTGCAAATCAAAAACGTAGCCCCATACAAACTAATATGGAAAAAATTAACTCTATCTTAGTCAAACTCATCACAATATGTCATAAGGAAGCAGAGCAAGAAAATCTGTGTAACATGCTGCCTTTTACTCCCTGGCCTGGAGTTGTGGTAGCTCCAGTGGGGGAATCAACGCTTGCGGCGGCTTCTTGAGGAGTGGCTCTGTGAATTAATTGCTGTAGAGCAATGTCAGTGAGCCAGTTTTTACAGAAATGAAGTGGATTGTGCTGTGGCCATGTCTAGGGGAGACTGGCAGCAAGATGGAGCTCGGTGCCTGAATAGTGTGTTTTCCCTCCCTGTTTTCCTAGTCCCGCACAGTCTTGTCCCTGCAAGCTCAGTGCCAGCGTTGCACACGTTTCATGTATTGAATGATACAGTTACGACTGGTGATTGCTCCTCCCAAACCAATTATTCCCAAAATTGGCTTATGTTCCAGTCAGTTTGTGAGACGAGTCTATCCATGTGATGTCTTAAAGCTTTTTACCAACCCAAGTAGGACATTTGTCACAAATAGCATTCATGTTTCCGACCAGCAGAGTGTATGTACTGTAAGCTGGAAACATCAGATTATGAAGGTATTTGCATGATTATCGTTTTCTTTTGCATATTTTACCTACTGTGTGTGGAAAAGATTTCTCTATGCATTCTACTGTAGTAAAGACACTTACTGAGCTCAGCAAGCGGGCATTAATATTGCTGCTAACAAAAACCAGATGTTCTCATCAGATCAGTCGTTTCTCTCTTTTTATTCCGTAACTGTTTTTTCAAACTGTCATATCCTGCCGAGAGAAGATGCTGATGGCCCAACATATAAACCTCTTTAGTCTGTCTCAAATTTGAATCTGCGCAAGGAGTTTGGGCTGTATCATGCTGTCGCTTATTAAGTACATCTCCTTGTAGCGATCCTTTCCTCCTTTGCCACCTTCCTGCCTCCCAGCATGGCCTAACTGAATTGTGCTGAGGAACTGTATTTAAAAATTGATAGCCCCATAACAAATTTTCCTTCTACTATTCTGCCCCACGTCAGAAAAACTTGTAGGAGCGTTACGGTGAAGCTGCTGATGCTAGTGATCTCAAAGACTTTCTCCTAAGCAGAAATTACATAAAACTTTAATTACTGTGTTTCAGCCCACACTGCTGCGGTGCACAGGCCAGACATCCTCTTCCAACTTCACTATTTACAGCCGGTACATTCACTTCTTTTCTACAGGAAACAGTAAAATTAATGAGACTGTTTTCTTCAGTATATAAACATTTTTTAAGATCCTAAGTCTGGATTGTCAGTCTTCAGATTGTACGCCCTTGTTACTTCATGTGGTCATTCACTTATCTTGGCACCAGGTTTCCACTGAGAGTTTGTGTCCATCTGTGTGGGTTTCATATTGATGTGAATTGGAGTCATCGAGGGTGTGCAGTTGCCAAAATATCTATTAGTATAACCCCACTGTGGAGGCTAGTAACCCTATCAGTCTTCCATTTTGGCTTTAATTGCTGAGATGCTGTGTACTACTCTGAGATTCAGAAATGCATCGTTCTTTTTTGTTTTAATGACTTAGAGTGGAGAAAAATGTACAGATCTGCATTGTGAAAAGATGGAGAAAAGTATTTCTTCACAGCTGTGTGAAAACTTCACAGTGTTGTCTGAGGTTGGTCCATGAAATTATGTTCCTTCGTTTAATTCTATACCCTGATTTTCTTGCAAATTATCTGGCCTCGATAATTGCTTAAAACTCATATATATATATATATATGTCTGTGTGTGTATATTTAATGAAGAATGCCTTGAAACTCTAATTAGGGCTGCTTGACTCCAAAGCAGTTTACATATCACAGGCTTACACAGCTATCAAACAGATGCTTCTCCTTTTTTTCATTCAGCTGACATTTTCATTTTCTCTGCATATTTTGAGGACTGAGCAGTGATGTGTTTTGACTCCTGAGGCTACAGACGATATCAAAATGAGGATTAGAAATGAAGCTTTACCTGTCAATTAAGTTGTTAAGCTTGTCCTCTACAGCGTCTACACTTTCAAATGGCCTGTTTATTGAATTTGAAATAGTTTTCATTCTTGACCTTGTTTAAATTGAATGGACAGTTTTAATTATAATCTTCAGAGTTTTCAACTGCAACATATGGTTTGCATATAGACTTGTGGATGAGGGGCTCTTGGCTGTTTATTGAGCTAAACCACTGTTAAATATCTCGGGAGAGATTGGCATGTCAGGCATTAAAAGTAAGCAGAAAGCGGCAGTACAGATATTGGCCATTTTTCTCTTTTCACATCACTGTCCAGGAGATCCGTTTCTGAGGGACATCTGAGAAATGAACTGTGATTGCAGAATCCAGTCATTGGCGAAGAACAATCTCCATTTTCAATGGTTGCATTGTGCCAGTCTTCACATGAAAGCAACATTTTAAAAAAGAGGGAAAAAAAGAGTCTTAGAGCATCTTTTTCCCTGATATATTCCTGTCCTGACAATGAATTCAAATTACAAGGATCTTTGGCAAATCAATGTCGTTCTTTCAAATCACCTGTGGCCCCCACTAACAGGGTTGTGTGACATCTCGTAGCAATTTATTCATGTGTTTATTCTCCAATAAGGCCAGTGACAGATCAGGAAATTAAATCTAGATCTTTAATACTTGATTGGATGGATTGTTCCTTTCACTACTTCTAGAAATCTTCTCCCCAAAAGAAGGCTGTAGGGCAGGTTGCACTGGGCACGTGTGCTGGAAGCAGCTGCCTTTCCTCCTCAGCTGCTCCATGAATCTCCCCAAAAAGCTGTACCCTCCTTGAAAACAGTCATCAGGAAATGCATCTCCCTTCAGACCTGGATATAAATATTTATTAACTAATGCAGACATAGTCCCATAGATGACTCTGCTGTTCAGCATTTCATAGTGCCATGGTCCCTTTCCTTTGGTGTTCTCAATATAAAGACAGATAAACTGGGGTGAGAGGAAAGGAAACCCCACCTAGACCCAGCTAGAAGTTGTTGTAGCTACCTGGAAAACATCTGAAATCTAGGGCAAGGTACCAACTGCAGGGCAGAAAATTCCTCTCCACAATGTGACCGAATCACCAGGGAGGTCTAAAGGAAGGTGACAGACTGAAAAACAGTGAACCCGGTACAAAAAGCTTTGGTTTTTAATGCCATCAATTTTCAGGGGAAGGTAAATAATCAGATAACTTGGGAAGCCTGTTTCTGTTCATAGCTAATTGGATAGCCCTGCCAAAATAAGTGCTGGTTAAAGCTGCTTTGTCCTTAATCCCGGCCAAAGAAGAAATGTAGTGGAAAACTCACTGCTCTAACAAGGGTCCTCTTTCATTGTGGAGTGGGTTCGCAGGGACTAAATTGGGTAAGGAATCTCTTAACCATGCCTTTTAACCAATCTCTTAACAGACATGACATGCTCCTTTCAGTACGGTTTGCTGGAGCTATTCCATTAATTAATTTTGTGTAGCAGGCTTGCCTCAGACACCTGTGACTTACTGAAATTTAAGTAAGCTTCCGCAGCGGTTGGAGCTAACCTGGGTGACTTTGAACCGGAGCAGACAATGGATGCTCATATAATCCATTGGAGGGGCCAGGAAAGGGCAGAAACAAATAGCTCAGGAGCAAAAATAAAAGCCTAGGAGCGCTAACAGTTCAAAATGACCCAGCTGGCTCCACAGGAGCACATTTATCTGTGCTAAAAGCTGTTTCATGAAGGTGTTTTAACATCAGGTTCTACTAGACCACTCAAAAGAGCTTGTAGCATATTTATGTTTTTTTGTGAAGCACAAAAAATCCCTAAACTAGGCGTTTTGCGGGTGAAAATCTCACAGCTAACAAAACCTGCTCTTTTCTCTCTTTGCTGCTCAGTTCAGTTCAATGAAACAGAAATATGTTTATTAATGTGAACAGAAATTCTGCTTTTTCGTGTTGAATTTTAGGCTTTGTTTTTGACCAGACTTTAAACTTGTATTTTTCTTCCTAGAGTCAATACTAATGTCAAACTTCCTTCATTGTGGAGAAAATGGACAAATATTTTTCTAGCAACAAGAGTTTCAAAACTCCTCCTATCAAACTTTCAATCCCGAAAACCACTTTAGTGTTAGTAAAACAGGAGAGATCCTTTTAAAAACTTCTGCTGCAAGAGCAAAGTATGCCATGCTTAATAGTGAGTACATTTGTGAGTGGATTCACACTGGTTGTCAAATTATGGACAATTTCAAACTCAAGAATTGGGGAGACCATGTGAGTTAAAGGAAGCTGTGAGCTGAATCTGTCATAAATTTATCTACTTATAGCAATATCAGGTCTTTTTTTATGTGTCACTTTTATAGAAATAATTTCTTACTTTTATGTTCAGCTTATGAATGGCTGGGAATCAAGCCTGTTTCCCTTTCTTCCCTGAGGTATATAAATTATTTAACTTAGACACTAAATTAATGTGCAAAATCCGCCATGTAAATTAGTGGGGAAAGACCATATGATATTTTCACTTCATAACTTGTGTTGAGGTTTAAACATTCTTTGGAATACATGAAAGATACTAATCACAGCACTGTTACAAATAACAGAAGGGAAAGCACTGTCGTAGCTTTTATTGTGTTAAATAGCAAAAAAGAGAGTTTTTGTGTCAGGTGTACTAAATGATCTGCAGCTGAAGAGACAAGGTGAGCTAGTCAGGACAAGGGAGTAGTAAGCCAGATTTTTGTTAACTTATTTCCAAATAAATGTTTGAGTTGAACAGTTTATACACTTGCAATAATTTTAAATATATCCGCTTAAGGTTTCTCGCTGTGGTTCTTTACATAAGATCAAATCTTCTCTTCCCTGTTTCTCTATCACCACTGTTACTGATGAATCCTCAAAATATTGTGTGAGGACTAACAACTCACAGACCTCCCTGGGTAAAGAAGAGACAAACTCCTGATATCACTGAATTTTAAGATAATGCTGCAAAGAGTAGACCATGCTTCCTCTTTCTGATCAAGATTTTTTATAAATAATTACTATAATTATATTAAATTGTAATTTGACTTTAAACCCATCAGTGTAAACTATCCTCTAAGTAAATGCAAGTAGGGTTTTGTGTTTCCCTGCTTCTGCTGGTTGCATCCTTTTTGCAGTGAGCTGAGGGGATTGTGGTCAATGGAAAATGGAAACATGCATGTGTCATTCATTCCTTCCAATTTTATATAGTATTAGGCATCTGGTAAAAAGGGTGTAGTTATGCTTCTGCAAAAGTCATTTGGGCCAGACCCACAGATGGTATTGTGGTGTTTTGAGTCCCTGCGTGCAGGCAATTGTTCTAGCATGTACCCAGAACGTGTTTCCTACATCATCTCCCAGCTGGAGAGAAATCTTTTCATCCATATCAAGTCTCTGCTGTTTGTGGATGCTCACAGCTATTTCATCTCTGCCTCTCTTCATGTTGTTCTTTACTTGCCACAGTAAAGAGTTTTTGCGAAAATTTAAAAAAAAAAAAAAATTTAAAAAAAGCTCTCAAATGGTGAGGTCAGTACTGTCCAGTTCTGGTTTCTTACTCTAGCAGTGCCTGGTCACTGTGAAGAGGAACTTTTTTTCTATGTTTATCTATCAGAAAGTACTGGCTTCGATCAATTATTAATCTGCGCATGTTTTTACAGTCAAGGGAGAGAAAGCCTGTTCATTTGTGACACAGAAGTGCCACTGGCTCTGTGAAGATAACTTAGAGGTAAACCTTGCTCTGCCACCCCATGCCTGCTTAGACCCCGTTGTGCTCTAGACAAAGTGTCCGCGATGTGAATGCCATCCCTGGGAATACCCTTTGCACATCATCCCTCTTTCCATTCCGGGCTCTGTGTGTGCCATCGTTAGCTTGGCCAACCCAAAGAAGGGAACTCAGGTCTGCAGTAGAGGCTGTATTTTAAGTAATTGTATACCTTTCATTTTACTAAAAGTGTGCAAGCAAGAAAAGTGTGCCATAAACTTAATATTAGAAGACCGTTTCATCTTGTACTTTCAGAGCAGCTGCACACACGTGCACAGAAGGCATGTGAAAAGTGATAAAAGTTGCAAATAATGACCTTGTGAGGAATGCAGTGCTTTAAAAAATAAATTAAATTAGAAAGAAAAGCAGGTTTGCCTTTCAGTATTTCTGCAGATGCTTTGAGATGTGAAGTGGCAGTTGTCCTGCACCAGAGCCCAAATATATGCATATGCCAACAGAGGGTCATGGATGCATCATTGCAGGCCCATGGGAGTGTGAGTGATGCATTAGTTGTGAGAGTAGTTGCTGCAGAAATTGCTAGACATGTTCCTTGGAAAAAAAAAAAAGGATTTAAAAGCAAAGAGGACTTGGGATTGCATGAAGTGCCTGTCCAGTGGTTAAGACAGGGACAAACATTTCTTAAGTTCTTTTGGAGGCCCGTGACCATTCAGGTATTTGTTACGTGCTGGTTTAAGGGTGTAGCTGGTTTGCAGTATGAGCACAAACACCTTTAGCAACACCAGCTGCCCTCTGGTCAGAAACATGGGAGCGATGACTGCAGCCTGCTCTTGACCTGCCAGTGGTGCTGGGGTGTTGCAAGTGGAGAATTTAAAAACTGGGAGCTGAAAAATAGTCCACCTGCTCACAACTCTGTCACGCACAACATGTCTGGAGCTGAGGGGAAAGATCATAAAAATTGAGAGGATACTGCAAATGCTCAATCCTGCTGCTATCTGAACTGTTTTATTTTCTTCTTTTGGGGTTTAGTTTTGCATATTGTTTACAAAGTTAAGCTGTTTGTTAGTAGGGAATTGATCTAGCAACATCTTGGTTTTTTTTTTTTCCTTTATAAAAACATCATTGCAGGTTCACTAATTATCTCTGTTTAACACAACTGCCTGTTTATTTTTGAGGAACTGATTGATCATAGCTGTTCCTAAACATTTTAGTAACAATATGAAAAAAGACACTGATGTGATGATCCCGAGTTCCAAACAAGCAACCACCCAGATCTGTATTTAAACGAGTTTTGGGCAGGGAAATTGAACTTTTGCCAACGTGGCCCATCAAATCAGTTGGGGACAAACTTCCTTGAAGATTAGCAGAGCCCCCATTCAGGGGTGTGGAGGACTTCAAAACCTGTAACTTCATCGGTATGATCTGCCCTTGGGAAGGGCGTGTTACTGGCAGCAGATTGTGCATTTGTACGCCACGTCTTTTCCCATGTTCAGGACTTGAGACGTGTGTCCTTTTGGGATGGAGGAAAGGTCAGTGTGCAGTCGTGATGCGCAGAGCTCAGTCCAAATGCACTGACCTCAGAAGCATGAAGAGCTAAAAAAGGTGCATGTCGTGGTGGCTGAAATACTTTACAACTTGGGAACATGGAGGATTGACTTTTGGCTTGTATGACTGACCATAAGGTTTTTCCTGCCAGGTTGTTCCTGATGAAAAGTGGGTAAATGGGGACACAATCCCTGTGCATGAGGCACAGCCCGGAAACAGAGATACCTTTGCTGAGGGATCCCACTAAAAAGCATCTCTGTTGAAATCTTCCGTGGGTGAGAAGGATATTCACATACCCACCCTGCTCTAGTCACCCAGCAGCATAATCCCCTTTGCAAGATAGCCTTGGGGCAGCACACCATTCTCATTTCGCCTCTCGTCTCAGCGGATTGCTCTCCTGCTGTTTTGTGGGAATGCATTTGCTTTTATCACGGCCTGACTTGTGATAAGCAAGCCATAAATGGCTTGAAATTCAGGTTATTCAGATAAGCATCCTAAATTGTAACTATAGAAAGTTGAGCACATAGGTGTTTCAGTTTGATCTGCAGTGGAAACTAATCCAAATTTAATTATAGTGTATTGTTAAACAGATACAATCTTTCATAATCCCATAATATTCTAGAATTACAATAAAATGACTTTATTTCTAAAATATCTTTAATATTTTATAACTTCATAATTCTAGAATAATTTTATATTTCTATAGTTATTCCCATGTAGAAAAAGAAATGGCTACTTCTGTACCTAAACCAGCATAATCTGTTGTTTTCCCGGTATATATGGCCTTTACAGGTATAGCAATTTAAATAAAAAGGTCTGAAGAAGTTAGACTTTTAAAACTTTCAAGTGCAGTTCAAGCATTTAGATTAGTGTCTACTTTGCAGACTGCTCCCCAGACAAAATAATTGAGGCATTTTTTCTTCTATAACTGGGGGCAAAGTTGTTTCCTGGCCTTGAGAAGTAGGAGACGTTGAAAGGCAACTGTGCATTGCATTTTTCTTGATTATATCTGTAATACGTGAAAGAATCTTTCAACATATAATCCTTAGAATATTGATCTTGCAGAGAAAGCCTGAGACCAGAAGGGATCGTCTGTCATCAAACTTGCTGCTCACATGGCATCCTGGGAAGATGGCCGTGGAGTTGTGTTGCAGGCTCGTTGGTCTCATCTCTGTTTTTTTTCCCACTTACTGTAGGGAGTCTTGGAGTGGGGTTAGATATAGCTCGTATATACAAGTATTTTAGTGTCTTTTATTTTTCATTTAATTATATTGCCTTTCAACATTATAATTGCGTTATGGCCTTTCGGGATGTGCCAGCACGCAGGAGATGCTGTTGAAAGAGCAGCTGCAGTGGGTGTGGGAGCTGCTGGGTGCAGAGCTCCCCGTAAACCAAGTCACTTCTTTAAATGTTCAAATAGAGACTAACAAATAGAGCTAACTCCAAGTGCTCATTTTTATTAGCTGGACTATGTTTTCTCCTTTGTGAGTGTTGATATCCTAACTTAAAACTGTATTTGGTATATTAGAGAAATTCTGCAGCTGATTGTCATCTACAAAATTAATATATTGAAGCTCCCAGTATTTGAGTTTATTGAGGTATAAATACTAGAACGTGGTGTACTATATTTTTTTGAGCCTTTTTGCTTATTTTATTTCTGTGATACCCAAGACAAATAGTTTCCTGGTTTTGATTTCATTCTGGCATTTTTCAGCAGGCTATTTCTTAACAGTATAGAATTCAACAAGATGAATAACATTTTCTGTTTACTGTTTACATTAAAAAAAACAAAACTTCTGTTTGAAAAAAAGAGTATTCCAGATGTCTCCGGGCAGTAGGAAATGTATGTAGTATACAGTCTAATAAAACAGCAAATATAGCAGAAGGATTAAAAAGTGGTGCACGTTAGCAAATGGTCTGAATTTAAACGCTATTCAACACCAGGACTTCATTCTAGGTGAGTGAAATTCACATGTGAAGTATTAAAATTTAACTTTATAAATACATTTCCTTAGGACCAGGGCATTGTGTGTTTCCAAGTCAACTTTAAAACTTCCTTTTTCATTTAATTTTGATTAGATTTTCTAAAATGGAATAAACATAAAAGCATAAAAAGAAATGTAAACCATGAAAGCTAAATGCAAAGCAGATATATCAACAGCAGAAATATGAAAGCCAGACCCCTTGTTCCTCGAGTGCAATGGGGGGGGGAGAACCTTTTTGTGTTGCTGTGGTCTGCTACGCAGTCAGCTCGTTTCCTCACAGCAGCGATTGCAGACTTGCTTCTCATTGCAGCCACTCTTTTATTTCTTTACATCCCAGTCTCCTCATCCACACCCATTTGGGTGTTCTTGGGTGGTAAATCCCTTTGATGATTTGAGAACGTGATGTAACGAGCAATTAAATCAATGTCAGTCTTTCATGTTGAATGGGGGTTCTTTATAGATGTCTATTTATTGCAGGAGGAAGGCTTGGCTTCAGCAAGAGGAGAGGGTCTTCTGTGGTCAGGGTAGTTTGGTATCAGCATCACCCCTGGGTGAGATGGAGGGAGGTGAAGTTGCCATCCCTGGGGGCTGTTAAGGAAAGGACAGACAAATTCTAGGCAAACATCTACACAGTGAAATTTTGTCAGGGAATGGACTAACTGACCCTTATTTCCAATGACCTCTATGTCAATTTTTAAGATAATGGTGGCAACATGCCAATCAAATGCTATTTACAGTAGCCCAGTGTTTCTGAAAAGGTACAGAAACTGCTTATATGGTACTTTTGGAAATTCAGTTTTGTGGGTTTGTTTTCAACCGTCACCTGTTTACTTAAACTGTTCTTGATCTTTTTTGTCCATATTTGTCCACTGTTTTCAGTTAAAAGCAGCGTTCTCAAGCTGGTTTAATGCTAGTTTCCCTCTTCATTTGACTGAACGTGATCCCCTAAAATGTGAAATATAGAAAGATACCTGCTTAGGTTTGGAAAAGGTATCATCAGGAAATCACATCATTTTTCTGGGAGGTCATCTGGGAAGATGTTATGGAAGGTTCAGGTGAATGCAAGGAAGCCCAAGAGATAAGAGTCACAGAAAACATGGCACAAAATCATCATTCTTTTTAAATGTAATGTCTAAGCTCTCTGTGTACTCAGTGCTTGAAAATGTAATGTTGATTGAGAGCATGGGGTCTGCTCTTGCATTTGTTTCATTTATGTCAGTTGTACGTGCTTGTACCCTCAAGAGCAGCTGCTAATAGGATTAAAGGCATGATGCAAAAGGAAAAATCTTCATACAGCGAATTTTTACAAAAGCTAAATGTTTGACCAGTGGTATCTACAAGCTTGGTTGTGTTATCTTACTCTAATTCTTTCCCTGTAGTTTTCTCTTGGCCCTGAGGAAGCCACCATGTCACAGATCACTCTAATTAACAAGGGCTTCAGAAGTGGAGACTGCAGAGGCAGCGCCTGCGGGAACTTTGAAAAACACCACAAAATTTCAATTTGCTCTGCTCTGTTTACAGTGCAGCAGTGAAGTAAACAAAAACCCAGTCTTGAGTGTAATGGTTGCATTATGTATGAGCTATGTGCCATCCAGGAGAACCAGGGTATGTCTTGTAATTCTCATCATCTGCCTGCCTTCTCTAGATGTGGACGAGTGTGCGGTGGTGAATGGTGGCTGCCAGCAAGACTGTGTCAACACACACGGCTCCTTCCACTGCCAGTGTCAGGTGGGATACAGGCTCCACACTGACGGATGCACTTGCATAGGTAAGTAAACATTAACAAGCACTTCACATACTTCAAGACATGTCTTTTTCTGCTAAACCTGTCTTTGTGTAAGTGCAAAGGTTTGTAGACTTCCCCAGTCTGTGTTTTGCCTAATTCACAAAAGATGGTGGTATCCCTTCCAGTTCAAGTAGTTTGCAAGATTTCAGGTGTTCCCAGATTTGTTATTTTTTTGAGAGCAAAGCGGTGATGGTGTCCTGTGTTTCTGTGATGCATTGTTGTGAAAATTTCTTTCATTTTGCAGCAGGCATTAAAGAAATAGGGGGTCTTCAGTTCCAGTGAAAATGTTTTTCTAATTCTGAGCATTTTTAATTTGTGGTACATCCCCCTCCATGTTCCAGCCATGCCCTGGGCTTTTCTGTTCCCATTACTCTTCCTCTTACTTAGTCTTTTTGCCTGTTTTTTCTGAAGAGACACAAACAGCAGATAGTGAAATCTCCTGCCCACGAGTGTCTGACAGAACGCTGCTCTTCCAGCCAAGCAGTCCCAAACTGCAGGTTGTGTCTTCAGCAATGAAGCCAAAATAAAAGCTTGTGGTTGCCACCCTAAAGTTGGATTTAACCTTACAGTAGGTGACCATCTCCGTCAGACTGCCCAGACTGGGGCTCTGTAGGCTTTCCCAGGTGGTGGCATGAGCAGAGGCAGGAGGATATCATTAACTGGGTGGAGGTGTGGGGCGATGAAGTAAAATCTCTGTGACTGTGCTACAGTGAGCAGAGCAGAAAAAATCCTCTTGGGAGGTTCAAGAGCAGAGGCCAAATTTGTGAATTACTAAGATACGTTTGAGAATATGGTGCTATAGACTGGTAGCTAGAGAGGGGGCTCTAAAAGGCTAATGGAATATTTAAGTACGCTCTCAGAGGTCTTCTCTGGTTTTCAGAGTGCATGAAGAGAAGAAGCCCTACTCTTTACCTCTTCAGCCTTTGCTGTATGTTGATTTTTTTAGGTAAAAGAGTGATGCAGAATTGTCTGCTTGGCTCTGTTTTACATTTTAGTTATTAGACACAATGAAAAGCATGGATGGGGTGGGCTGAAAACTCTGATCCAAGAAATTTACATGAATGTTTAGTTTGTGTTAATCATTACTTTTAGCTCACGCAGGAAGTGCCCGTGTGTGTGAAGCTGGGAGTTTTGAGCACTTTTCCTGAGATTCTGCTCATGCTGTAGACTGATAATTAGGGTGCTATAGATTTGGGAAAGCTCCTTGTTCCCACAGTGGTCCTGTGCCCTTTGATCCATTCCTTTATCTACATTGGTCTTTTAAAGGTTGTACTGCTTCTGTACCTCAGGGATACATCTTCATCGGCTGCAGTCCTGTTTGTAATATCTCCATTACAACTGATACCGAATTTCTCTTGCTCAGCCAGCAAAACCCATGCTCTACTCTCTGTGGCACACCCAATCAAAAGACAACACATGAAAGCCAATAACAAAAGAAGTTGCAAACCAAGCTGATTGTCTTTTTTTAAATTAGTTTTAAAGCACCCATATTGAAGATCTTCAATTCATGAATGCTTGCTGGTAGATGTGTTCCCCTTTCTGCCGACATTAAATATAGAGCACAGGCTGGCTGCAGGTCTCATTGCAGCAAATGCTCTGCTAATCTGAACGCTGCTCACAGTTGTACAGACAGACATCTGCTGTTGGTCAGAGGAATCCCATTCCAAGAAACAGGCATTAGAAACAGTAGGAAGAGTGTAGGTATGATCCCAAAGGCTCTACCATTTTTTTCAGATTTGGGTGTAAAGCCACTGATTTACAGGATGGAGTTACTCTATGTATGAGAGCACCATGGAGCTCGGCAGTTCAGCTCATGACACAATGCCCCTTTATGTGCTTGTGGAGAGGATTAGCAGCTCTGCCATTAAAAATAAACCCTGTGTTTCTTAGGTTGGACTCTGACCTCTGAAACAAGACATGCAGAGTTAATTCTGCATGTTGCTTAAAATAAAATTATATATATATATGTATACTGTCCTTGTGTTGCATTTAAATCAGTACAAAAGTCAAATTGTTGAATTCTACAAAAAGGTTAAAAATGTTCAGTCATTTGGGAAGAAGAAAAGGACGTCATTTGTTTAAATTTTTGAGCCTGATTTTAGGTAACATGAGAACAACAGTCAGTATGGTCAGACCACATCTGCAGAATAAGTTCACTCACAGTTTGGTCATTGTCTCAGTTCTTGCACAAAGTCCCTTGGTTGTGCTTAACACCAGCCGAATATGTCATCAGTCATTTCTGGTATTATCACAGCAATAAATTTACTGATGCAACTAGAACACAAGATGTACCACTGCTCAAGCTGTGGGAATAATGTTTTTTAGTTAAAGAACTTACCCTTTCAGGTTTGTTGGGTTTACCACATACAGAGACTTTCAGTCAGTAATTAACTGCAATTAAAAATATGGTGAAGTCTCAATCTTTTCTTGATTATCTTAGTGGGAGAAAGAATGAGTAAAGAAACACTAGTGTGAGAGAAAAAACTAATGTGAAAACAGAGTGGTTCATATTTAACTAGAAACACTAGTGGTTTTCTGTGAATTAAAAGAAAAGAGAGAAATTCACATCTCTCTGATCAGACCTGACCAGGGAAGACCCAGAAGTGAAAGATGTAATGTTTGAATTACATTACTTTCTCTTGAATAGTCTCATTTTCAGCTATGGTGGAGAGGGAATTTTATATGAAAAAGGACTAGAGTGGCTTTGGGGGTGAAAAGAACGAGAGAACTGAATGATAAATGCAAAAAGTAGATATTGTGGCAATTAAATGAATTTACCTGTGTAATATGTAAAACCTTCTGTGAACATAGAGTAGGAAAGTTTTCTCATGGCACAAATAATCAGGAAGCTCAGTTTGGAGTTGTCCTAGCTATGAACATTATCAGAAAGTGACTTTTCATTTCACAAATATAAGTATTCACAAGAAGTTATTAAAAATACTTAACGCATTGTTCAGTTCTGTTTGCAGTATCTCAGAAATTATTGAGAAGAAACAGAAATAAATCCTAAAATGAGAGACAGGACTAAGTTTCAGAGAGAACTGCTATCATGATAATGGATATACACAATACTGAGAGGAGGATATTGGGTTCTGTTGCAGCTGTTTAGACAAGACACCAAAATAAATGGATATAATAAGCTCTCATGCATTGGAGCATGAGACAGTTACTAATTGATGAGGACAGAGAGAAGCATTTCATATAAACCAGTAACTTGGGAGTGCCTAGCATCGGGATTTGGGCACTAACTGCTTGCACTGACTGTTGAGGATGGAGAGTTTTCCTCTGCTGCTGCATCATTTTATACGTTCAGTTTTGAGCACTCATCCGATCAAGAAGTAAACCCAGTAATACACCTCTCTTTTGACCTAGCACAGCTAAGCAGAACACCTAGCATTTCAAACAGGGCTTGCATTAGCAATAATATTTCTTCCCTGGATATTTTAGAGGATGTAACAATCTCTCCCACAGACTAAGAATAAAAAGGGACTACGTTCTGGAAATGAGCTGTTTATGGAAAGTGATTGTCTCAGCTGCAGAAATAAGAAACAAACATCCCTTTAGACAGGCTTCTCAGATGAACCCAGCCCAGATTTCTGTTATGTTTATTCTCTCCACGTCTTTTTCTTTTTGGCAACCCTATGTTTCTGGGAGCAAAAGTGCCAAAATCACTTGAGGGGAAGCAGATTTTGCAGCCTAGATGGCTTGGAAGTCTCTCATACATAAGGAGGTGGATCTATCTTCTTATAAGATACTCAGCCTGCATCCGAAGAATCAGAAACCTGGGATAAGCTTCTTGTGATTGCATGGAAAATTACTGAACTTCTGTCACCAGCTCTTTCCAGTGAGTTCAGTCCTCCTACCACAGTGTGTCTGGGATCCTGACTAACTGCTGGTGGTCCATCCCTCCACTGCTAGTATGAGTCTCAAAATACATGATTTGAAGAAATCTGTTTGTTGTTTGTCATTCCTCTTGCTCTTATTAGAAACTTCTGCTCATACTCTAAGGCAAACAAATGGATTGCGTTGTTCAGTGACAACTAGTGTGTGACAGTAAAACACTTTCTTCCTGAATCTTTTGATAATCTCTGATACTTTGTGCCATGCCAAAATACCATCTTTTTCAATGCTCCTTTTCTTTCTTAGCTTTTTGGTCCCACAAATTTTGCTCAATATTGAATTCATTTTTAGATATATGTGCCAGACTGAACATTCACTCCAAATTAGGTAATTAGAATAACCAAAGGTAACAATGTCCATTTTTTTTTGTTTTGTTTTTAATGCCTTGATTATGTTAATGTAATGAATTTAACTTCATTAAAGTTTAACTGGCTGGTGTTTGGAAAGCAGAAACTCAGACAGAGAATGTGTTTATTGTAGTATTGGGCTGTGTTTTTGGACTGATGTAAATTCATGGTCTTCACTGAGATTTATTCTTGTTTGAACTCCTGGAAGTGAAACCAGAGCACAGTCTATAGAGCTCGATTCATCTTTTGTGCCAGCTGTTATCTTTGATGTCCACCTTATGTAGAAAAGCTGTTGAGATGCAGGTTTTTATGGAGACTTTCACACACTAAATCTCTTAATAGAGGAAGTAACAAAGAAAATATCTCTATAAATCTATAATCTATGTTTTTCCACATAAGTAAAGGCACAGTATGTCTGAAGTTACATTTCATCATTGATAAGGTTGGATTTAAGGTGATGGAAAACAGGTTTGAAGAGACTGCATGTTCTAACCCCATGGTTGCTATGTATACATCTAACTATGGCTTCACCCTTAGGTTTTTTGTATAAATATGACCATTCTTATCAAAAGTAATGAGTTGAGAAATGTATCTTTCTCAACCGTTGGCAGATCCTTGTCTTTCCTACATGATGCCTGCTGCCGACGTCCTCCTTGCTGTGATGCTGCCTCCCTTGCTCAGCATTGGCAGGCAAATTGCCGGGGCTGGGCCGGTACCGCTGTGCCTGCCAGGACTCTGCAGTGGGCCTGGTTTTCTACCAGACTTCAAGAATACATCTCTGGAAGTAGAGGGCATGCTGTATTTCTGCATGAACCCTGTGCACATTCTCAGCCCTCCAGCCGCAAGCCCCTTTACAAGAGGTAGAATTAGAGTCATGACATGTCAAGTCTCTCCCTTTTTCTGATGAAAGATGCGTTGCCGGCGCCTGGCAGCACACACAAGCACAATTCATCCTGTTCCTTCCCTGGCGGCTCTTCTCCTTCAGTCTGGCACCTCCTCTCATGTAGCCCGCGCGATGCCATGGCAGCCGGCGTGACAAACCTGGCCGTGGCTGCTCCGGAGTAATCCCTCGCTCCCAGCCGCTGGCATAGCCCCATGCCAGGCCAAGCTGCACGGCCCCGCTGGTGCAAGCTCTCGGCACAGGAGTTCACGCCCAACCCCTTCTGGCTTCGAAACCTCCAAAATTCTCGGTGTGACAGGTTGCTTCTTATCTCCCCTTACATCCAAATTGGCTCATGCCCAGAAAAGGAGGGAGAAAATGACACTTTTAAAAATCGAGATGTATATTCTGTCACTTGGAGCCGATCTAAGGCGTTTTTCATCTTCTGAAATATTTTCATCTTATTTGAATATTCTTGCTGAAAAACAGGTCTTTGGATACAAATGTGCAGCAAGCAGGAAGCTTTGAGTGTATCAGGTCTGCTGTCTCCTGTGTAGACCTCAAGCTGCTTTCAAGTTACATTGCAAGCAGGCAGGAGGTTTGCAGACGCAGGTGGAGATCAGAAGCCCGGGTCAGGTCCAGTGTGCAGCGAGGTGTCTCCTGGCTGCTGCTGTGTATGCATCCATGATAATGTAAAAATTTCCTTTTCTTTTTGTCTTTTTAACACATACTTAACTGCACAAACTAAGTATTTGCTAATTGTTAGCATAGGGTGACATGTATCCTACAGCAACTTTTGTGGCTAATGTTTTAATGCCTCTTACAGATAAATGAATTAATATGAATATTCCTGAAATAAATATCTAAGCTCTTTGATGACTTCATTTGGTCCAGAGTTACATGCCTTCCATGGAGGACCAAATATGCTTCCCAACTACTCATGGAGAACATAGTACATCCCTGCTGTTGACATATATATAGATGCAGTCATGCACATGCTCACACTTACATACATATAGCACAATAACAGGTTCAAACTATCTATCTTATTTTTATATGCAGTGTGCGAATAGGTGTGGGTGTGTGTTAATGTATTTTGGCAGGAGGAGAAATGTTTCTCCAGAGGCCAGGGATATATGTTGAATAAAAAAGAATATTAATTTCTCTGGGTAAGATAAGTCTTTTTAGAGATGTATTAAAGAGCCTCTTGTTCCTTGTGGTTTACTGGTAAGTCTGTCCTGTGGAGCTTGTGACTCCTGTCATTTGCAGCTTCCTATGCGTGAGGCTGAGAAAATCAGCCTGAAAGACAATTATTATTATTTTTTTAATCAATCATAGCAGGGACAGAAAAAAAAAAAAAAAAAACCAACAACAAATGGGCAAGTGCCAGTAGGGCTGCTCTTTTTTTTTTCCTCGTTACCTCAGTGGATTCTTGAGTGCTTTGCTGCTGTCAGATCAAAGGGTGACTGTACTTCAGTCAGTATTACAGTTCTTAGATCTCACCTGCCTCTCACTGGAATCATGGGCTTTTGCTGATGTGGGTCGCTGTGTCAAACAAGCACCATAAATGCAAGGGAGAGTAATCATGCAGGGGATGGGGACAAGTGCATTTATGAAAGCTGTTCAGCGAGCTTTGCATATTTTTACTGTCATTTATGGATTTAAAATAGGAAATAAGTTTCTTGAATTGCTGACATTCATTCCTTCAATGTTTCCTTGGCTCCAGCCATCAATTCCTGCAGTGTTAACAAGGGGGGCTGTGAGCAGGAGTGTGTTCAGCTCAGTGAAGACCACTACAAGTGCCAGTGCCAGTTGGGCTACCAGCTGAAAAGGGATGGCAAATCCTGTGAAGGTGAGTCCTGCACTACCTGCCTGGAGACACACATTAAAGGCAATTTAAATGACCCCAGAATAGTGCTTTGGGTCACTGTATTCATTTGTGTTTCACCCTGGTTGCCAAAAGCAGCTTTAGGATTCACTTATTAAAAGGATTAAAATGACTCATGTTTGAGGTGTGAAGTTCACGCTGGTTCACAACTTCGAACAAGATTTTGGCCTCATAGACCTCTGGCTGTTTGTTGCACACTGATGATGATGGCATAGGTTAGGAACTTAATCATGGTTTAATTCTAACACTTTATTACTCATCAAGTTCTATATAGACTTGGCCTGTATGCCACATTTTATTCTACATAAAGCCTTTTCTTTATCTGCTTTTGGCTTATGTTGCTTCTAATCGCAGTCTGATTCATTCATCCTCCCCTTCAGGTTTCTAAGCAAACACTCTCACAAGCAGAATAGAATTGCTACCTTTGGATTTGATTGTTGTTTTTTTTTTCTCATATAGCTTAACATATTCATCAGTTTTTAAGGCAAACCCCCCCTTCCCCAACACAAGCGCACACACATGGTACCCTTGAATATGCCAGAGACAGATAGGGCCAAATTTATGGATTTATTGCGCTAAAATTCCTGTCACAAAACCGTTTCCATATGGCTCCTCTTCTGCTCGGAGATTTTATATGCTGTGTATAAAGTGTAAGTAAATCCTGCTGTTCAGTTTGCTTCCAACTCATGCTGTGTGCGACGAGTGCTTGGCCTTCGCTTTTGGCCTCTTCGAGTCCTGCCCTCCGCAGAGACTCACGTGCTGTACTTCAGCAAGCACCCGCAGCCAACTTGCCTCTCCTCCAGCTCTCATGGGGTGGCCACGTTTTGTCCCTGATATTGTCAGAAAGAGTCAGAAAAGGAGAGCGTTAGCGGGGACAGGACATCAGGGACCTTCCTCTGCTGTTCTCCAGCCTGTTCCCAAACCTCTCGTGGCTCTTCCGCTGCCTCTGGCACTTGAGATGTCCTTGGTCAAGCCAGCTGGGTGTGAGGACCCCTGCATAAAACTTTTTGGTGTTTTTATGGTTTTGTGGTGCAATAGAGGTTGGATCACCAGGGTCTGAGTGTGGCAATGCCTGGTCGGGTGGGACTTGTCCCTTGGGTGGTCACGGAGCAGTTCAAACCTCCATGTGCCACTTTGTGCTCTATCTCAGTTGCCAGCAACTGGTTCAGCTCAGCAGCAAAATGGGCAGGCTCAGTCCCCTAATTGGTGAGGTTTTTCCACCACACAGTCAGCTGTGGCCATTGACTACCTCGCATCGTGGGGCTGATGAGGGTCAGCCACCCACCAAAGGCAGCAGTTTGTCACCAACCAGTAATTACTGAACAGTGGAGAAGGGGCAAGGTCAGCTTTGTCTGCAGGTGAGACCTTATCAGGAGTTCACATGTATGTCTGGTGACCTGTGTTTAGGGTGGTGTAAATCAACATATAGCAGCGCAACCCCCCCAGCAAGACAGCTGTGGTCAGAGGAAGGAGAATCTGTCTTGCAAGGGGAGCTGAGCTGGCAAAATGAAGACCGAATAGGATGCTTGTCTCCCATAAATACCTTAGCAAATAAACGCCTGGGAGAGAAAAGAGCTAGTTAAGCTGATGGACAAGATTTTTACAGGAACAAATGAACATAAAGTGGTCATGAATACATTTGGGTTAGCAATTAGAGATGTTTTAAGTAGAAAAGGTAGGAGGAGGTGAGCCTGACTGCTTTTAATTTCCAACCAGGAAGGATGGCTGCTGTAGCTCTAGTTTGGACAGAGAAACTATAGCATCATGAGGGTATTTACTACAGCAGGGGTAGCTGTGTTGCAGGTGTGGAATCATCCTCGCTGACTCCTTGGGAGCTAATGCATTGCAGAGCCCTGAAAGGCTGCACAGAAACACCCAAACCTAGCAGTGTGGTACAGCCTTCAGCATGAAGGCAAACGGATGTTATGGAGTGTTGTGGCATCAGATGAAGTGGTGAGATAGCTGTTCCGCGGATGAGATGTGTGGATGTGGTCAGCAGTGGCTGTGATACTTGTTTAAGAGGATGGGCTATACAGGATATGTGCTAGAGTGAATTCCCCATTGGGTTATTCAGGGGTGGCAAGAACAAATATCTTTCTCAAGCCACTTTGAGTTCTCCTTCTATAAGTCAATGCTGTTTCCAGCCCTAACTTTCCCTGCCATGAGAAGGAAATTTTACTCTTTACCACTTTATATTTTTTCCGGTGTAAAGGCATGGTAGCCATGAGCAAGAAAATTAACTTGATAAGGCCCAGTTCTCTTTCTTTAGGTGCTCTAGAGGTCATGGCAGATAGGAGGGGAGACCCTACTCTTTACAGCCTTGCAGTGAAGGTCTGGAAGGTCCACAGCCCATGTAAAGCCCATACTGACACTTCACCAAGAACATTGCTGCCATCCCAGATAAATGCATCACTGTGACTTTTTCAGATGAGGTTCCTGGGTGTCCTGGGACATCTAGAAAATGAAACAGTTCAAGTCAATTTTTTGCCATAGTGTTTAACAACTTGGAATAGAGCTTCATAGGATAGAGTCTGTTATTTACTAAAGTTATTAAGTCAAACAATAAGAGCCAAGTGTGTAGGAAAAAAAAAAAACACTAATGAGTTATTTTTAGCTTTTCCTGAAACCTGACTGTAACAGGAAGGAACAGATATGTCAGTGGAAAACAAGTCAATCAGTGGTTGCCTTATGTCCTGAAGATCTTTCCTTTACAAACTTATCTTGTCTAAGGATTTGCAAGGCTGCTATCTTTATTCAAATTACTATGTTTTACTAACATCTACCCTATAATTTGTTGTTTGCTTGTTGTCATGTCACAGAGTATTACCAGTTCTGCTCTATGCTGTAATCATTCTCAAATTAAAGCTTTAGATGCTCCAAAAGCCTTTATAATATGCAGGTTTAACACATGCTGTTTGATAGTGATTTCATTTAATTTAACCAAATAGAAAAAGAATCACCAAATAACTCAGTATTTCATATCGGCAAGGAACAAGTTCTTGCTTGAAGCTAAATCCTTTGTAGACCGCAAATTGTCAAAATGCAGAGCCAAGTTGTCAGCCTTGAAAGTGTCACGTAGGATGAAGTGCTGCTGTCCCTTGGAAACCTATTTGCAACCTATCGTGTTGAGAGTCCAACAGAAAATTTCAGTTCTACATCCTTAACAGTGATTTTTTTTTTTTTTTTTTTAATACTGTCAAGTCAGACTCTCAGCCTGAAGACTTGAATGGTTATGTTCTTAAGATGGCAGGAGATGAAATAAGGGAATCTGAAGGTGTTCTGGGGCAACATCCTTCTTTGCCAAATGGTGTCACAAAATGCCACTGACTACACAGAAAAGTGAAAATTGGAGGAAAGTAAAAAACCTATCTGTGGTGGGTTGACCCTGGTTGGATACCTGGTGCCCACAAAGGCTGCTCAATCACTCCCCTCCTCAGTTGGGCAGGGCGAAGAAGACATAGCAAAAGGCTCATGGGTTGAGATAAGGTCAGAGGGAGATCACTCACGAATTACCGTCATGGGCAAAACAGACCCAACTTGGGGAAATCATTTTAATTTATTACCAATCAAATCAGAGTAGGATAATGAGAATAAAACCAAATCTTCAAAGCACCTTCCCCCCACCCCTCTCTTATTCCTGGGCTCAACTTCACTCCCCATTTCTCTCACTCCCCTGCCAGTGGCACAGGGGGACAGGGAATGGGGGTTGTCATCAGTTCATCACCCGTTGTCTCTGCTGCTCCTTCCTCCTCAGGGCAGGACTCCTCACACTCTTCCCCTGCTCCAGCCTGGGGTCCCTCCCACGGGAGACAGTTCTCCATGAACTTCTCCAATGTGAGTCCTTCCCACGGGCTGCAGCTCTTCACGAGCTTCTCCAGCGTGGGTCCCTCCCACGGGGTGCAGCCCTTCAGGAACAGGCTGCTCCAGCGTGGGTCCCCCACGGGGTCACAAGTGCTGCCAGCAAACCCGCTCCAGCATGGGCTCCTCTCTCTACAGGCCACAAGTCCTTCCAGGAGCCTGCTCCAATGTGGGCTACCCACAGGGTCCCAGCCTCCTTCGGGCACATCCCCCTGCTCTGGCGTGGGGTCCTTCCCGGGCTGCAGGTGGGTCTCTGCTCCCCCGTGGGCCTCCCTGGGTGCAGGGCACAGCTGCCTCACCATGGGCTGCACCGCGGGCTGCAGGGGAATCTCTGCTCCGGGCCTGGAGCACCTCCTGCCCCCCTTCTTCTCTGGCCTTGGTGGCTGCAGAGTTGTTGCTCTCACATGTTCTCACTTCTCTCTATGGCTGATGTTTTCTGTTGTGCAGGTTTTTTTCCCCCTTCTTAAACACCTTATCCCAGAGGCGCTACCACTGTCGCTGATGGGCTCGGCCTTGGCCAGGGGTGGGTCCATCTTGGAGCCGGCTGGCGTTGGCCCCATCGGACATGGGGAAGCTTCTGGCAGCTTCTCACAGAAGCCACCCCTGTAGCCCTCCCAGTACCAAAACCTTGGCGCACAAACCCAGTACAACACCCCGTATTTAATTGTATCTATAGGAAATAGAGGTCTTTCTCTCCTACTCCCTTCTCCTGCATAGCTATATATATGTGTGCAGTTAGCCACTGGAAGAGCAAAGCAGCAAGATCTAGAGGAAAACACCCTCAACCCTTCCCCAGGGTTACTGAAACCCTAACTCTAGTGCCAGTGCTAGTGCTCTTGAACTGATCTTGACTTTCTTCCTGCTTCCCTGGTAGAAGTTGGCTTGTAGAGAGCTTGAGGTGGCCAGTGAAGGAGATGTTGGGCTGAAGGCGAGTGAGGAGTACAGGTTGTATGTCTCAAACTGGAGAATAATTAATAAAATGCTAAAGCTGAATTAGAGCTTGAATTGTAAGGAAATAGGCTTAAGTTTTAAAAAGTAGAACTAAGCAGAACTCTAGAGGACACAGTTTCAAAGGTGTCCACCAAGTTTACCTATGTAATGTTATTCACCAGCATGATGGTGTAACTAGTACTCTGAACTGAAACCTCAACCTTGTACAGGATATCAGATTTTGGTATGAAAACTCTATCTCTTAACCTGAATCAGACCTTTCCAAACAGTCCCAGTAGGTCTACTTTGACGTGTGCAAAGTCTTTATTTGGGCAAATACATCATTATGCTTCCAGCAGGTAAGTGTTCCAGAAATAAACCCATAAAACACAGTGAAATCTTTGAGGTGGAGACTTCTGCAGACACTTTATAAATAGTCTTTCTAAGTACTTTCCATTTAGCATGGCTTATCCTTGAAATGGTATGTTATTGTTCATGAAAATAAAAAAATCTTGATGTACAACATGAATGGCATATGTTTTTAGACTGAAGGAGGTCTTCTGGGGCTCTTCAGCATTTATTTCCTCCAGAGACTCTTAAATACACATTGTTCCATGGTGAACTCCACCGTTGTATGTGTTTATGGGTTCACGCATATTGGAGTGCTAATTGCTATTGTTTAGAGCAGCTCTTGAAATCTGCTCAGTTACAGTAAAATAAGAATAAAATGTACTTTTCTTGTCCTACTTCCAAGAGCCCAGCTTCCCGCTGTTTAAAGCATTGTAGCCATACAGCAACAGAGAAAACAGCATAGAGAAAAACAACAGCTTTACTATACACCAAATTCTATCAATTTTTTTTTTCCAGTCTAATCTCTTACAGCTATAGTAATCTTCATTGTTAGTTGTAATTATGGCAGGTAAGATCATTTTCAGGCAAAAACGTGACCTTTAAGTTGACAGTCTACTCAAATTGGTTTCAGTGATAGACCCCTGCACAAGTGGAAATGAAGGATGCTCACAAATCTGTCAAAATGAGAGAGGAATTGCTAAATGCAGGTGTCATCCAGGGCATTATCTTTCTGCAGACAGAAAGTCCTGTTTAGGTAAGAAACTATGGACTATTTGCTGGGAAGAAAGATATTAATCAACACTCTGGCTTACTGAGCTTTGAATGGAAAGGAATATTTTATACAAATATATGTATGCATTTTGAAACGACATTTCTCTCTGTAATATTTATTTCAGCCAATAATGGCAATTACTCTGTGATCTCTTAAATCATGCTTTCTAGCAACTGGATTTGTAGATGCTGGAGTGTTATTTTTGTAGGGTCCCTTTAAAATAATGCCCCAGATACGGCTCCTGGAAAACTGGTTCAAGTAACACTCTGAACCAGGTCACTGAAAACCTATTTGGAATTCAAAGGGCTTTTTAGCTGGAGAACTGTTTCCATATTAATAGAGAAACTACTGTGAAGGAAGAAATCATGAAGTGTAATATTTCCAAAGAGAGGAGCTCAAAAAGTTAAATTCCAAAGTCTTGTATTTAGTCTGGGATTTTCAAAAGGATCTAAAGCATTTCTGACCCAAAATGTGGGGGGAATTAGAGATCAAAATGGCTGCTTTTCTCTTTCAATATGATGCTTGGATGCTATAAAGTTTTATGAAGTAGAAAGCACTTGTGGACTTCATGGTGCACAGATTTTTAACAGCCTTGTCAGCATCGGGGTACGTAATCAAACACTAATTTTAAACTCCTTTTGAAAACTTGGCCAAAATTTTGCCAATGTTTAAATTGTTGTCTTATGTATAGAGTGTGTTGAGTGCTTCGCAAAATACTTACTTTCTACCCTGAGTATTTTACTCAGTTGCCTGTAAGCCCTTCTGCAACTAGCATTGCACACCTCAGTGATTCCCCCTCTCTTACTGGGATTGCTCATGAGTAACGTTACTGAACAAGCAAAGTATTTTTAAGTAGTGTAGAAACTTCACTGATGATTCATAGATGGAAACAGCAGTGGGTTTAATACTAGGGTCAGCATGCTACTTGTTTTATCTTGGATACATGTTGAGAATTCTGTTAATTTATGTGTAAACTACAGCACTAGGTAACCTGCAATGTTATATATTGGCACAAATTTTCTTCCCAATCTCATGGCAACAGTCTTTTGAATCATTAAGCATCATGTCTTACCATGGATATACAATTATTGTTTTTTCTCCTGGAAATTATTTGATATCTTTTGCAAAATTCAAGCTGGTATTTGACTCTTTAGAAACTAAGCTAGAAGGAAACAGAGGGCAACTAAAATGTCATACTTTAGCTATTAGCTGTATTTACAAGATAGGAAAAAACATGTGTAGGATGGTGGCCGTGCTTCAGTTTTCCAACTTTTTCTTCTTCTATTTGAAAAAGCCAAAAAAAGAACATTTAGAGAGTTTGCCGACATATTCTACTTGCAAAGTGACAATTAATTACAGAAAAAGGAGAAATAACCCATTTTATTCTAAACAGCAGCTACTCACATTGCTGCTTCAGAGAAGCTGTCATTTATCCTGAAATTTTCATGAGTCAGTGTGTGGTGTTTGCACTGCCTGCGGCCTCTTTTTGCAAGTAGGCTGATTGCATTTGTAAAGCTACTTGTATTCAAGTAGAAGGGGCCATGAGTACGGCAGTGGTTACAGCACATATAGAGGAAAAAGAACCCGTTAGAAAGTGGTTTGCTGTGGTAGAAGGTGAGGGGCTGCACACCAGACTCTTCTCTCCTGTGTGTGAGACTGACCCAGGATCATTGTGATGAATAATCTGTATTTTGCAAGTGAAATGTCAGAACAAGAGAGGGAGCAGGAGGTCGGTTAGGGGTTTGCCATGTGTAAGATAATGACAGTCTTTGCAAGGAGGCTGGTGTTTTCTGCAGCTGTGCTCAACACCAGCAGTATTTGGTGTAAGCTTTTGTTGTTGTTTTTTCCCCAAATGTTATTCCTTAATAATATTTTCATGCTCTTCCACTAAGTTTTTAGGAAGATGGATGCCTTTAGTGACATTTAACTCCAAAGTACAGACTAGCGAGTGTGAAGCTAAGGAACAGACTGCTTGGCAGAGGACTGGATGAAGAACAGTCTCCCCACCTACAGCTCTTCACCCTTTTTCTTTTCTTAGAGGTGGGGTGAAACTCCTCTGATTAAAGTAGGTGCCTCCCTGCTGGACTTCTGTAGAAGCTACAGGATTCAGGGATGTGACAGAGAAGATCTGTCTCCACTGTAGCTGCTGAAACTCAGACACCACTTAATCCAAATCATTTGACATTCAGAAAATAATCTGCTATTTCCAGCTCCATTAATTTAAATATAATGGCACTGAGGACCTGGTAGTAATTCTAGGGTACTGGGAGGTAGGACTTTTTTCTGAGTTCTTCATGTGTTTTCTTTTGCCACTGCTCTTGTTACAGGAATAATAAACAAACTGCTTTGACTGATGTTGTGAATATAATGTTTGATATTGTAAATACTCACATTGAGAGGTTCAAGGCCAGCAGTGTTTAGAAAAAAAAGATTATTCTGGAGAATAATGCTGTGGTTTCAGCATTCCTGGATTCCTCAGATGCTATAATTTGTACACTAACATCAAGATGCTCTTTTCAGTGGACAGTTGGAAATACAGCCGTGTGTGTGTCAAGCAGTATTATTTTTTGTTTTAATATCCAAATGAATGTCTCTGCCTTTCTCTCTGCTTCGTAGACATTGATGAGTGTGCAGAAGGGAGAGCCAGGTGTGCTCATCGTTGTGTGAACACTCTGGGATCCTTCACCTGTGTCTGTAATCCTGGCTTCGAGCTGGGGGCTGATGGAAAGCAGTGCTACCGTAAGTGACACTTTTACAGCTACGCATTTCAGCCTATCTTATCTGCAAACTGCTATGCTTCATTTTTAATTCAGTTGGATTAGCACTCCCAGCAAAATAAATGTATGCAAAAGCTCAAGCTTAATACTATTTTCTTCATCTTCTGCTACTGCTGGTTTTGCAGTTTGATATGTTCCTAAGCCTCTGTTCAGACATTAATTATTGCATTTCAAAGAGCAAATAGCCCTGATGGTTTATCTTCAGAGTCTGGTGAATTCTATTCCAGAGTGACCAAAATATTGCTATTCTATGAAATGTATTAATTCCTGCCCTCCTCTTCCCAATCTTTTTATCTGCTGGATCTGATGCTAAAGAAAACCAATGTCATGTTCTGCTCTTGTTTTTATCTGTCTAAATTTACTTATGTTTCTCCTGAGATTATTGACACTGTTAAGTAGATACTTAAAAAAAAAAAAAAAAAAGAAAAGGAAAAAAGCAAGATTTGGGATGAAAAAAATACTTGAGCAACTAAAATTTCCCAAACTGAAACGATGCTAAGCCCTGTTGTCTTCCTTCACGTACTTCTTGCCAGCAGGGTTTCTTAATCAACGTTACTTTTCTTGAGAAGGGGACTGACTCCCAGCGTGGTTAGTTGATCAGTGATCCCTGGGCTGTCCTTGAGGGCAGATTTAGATTAATAAAGGAGGTGATGTGGAAGAGTTGGTGTTATTATGGACCTAACGTAAGCTCACTGGAATGCACACAAAGGCATGACCTGTTTTAGCGAAGAGGTGGGCAAAGATCATTCAATCTAATAATACTGTGCAAGAACTTTCAGCAGAATTTCCTTAGGAAAATGTGCTTCATGCCAGAGAATGAATGCTTTCTTTAAGAATGTGTGTGTGTAAGAAATACTTAATAAAGATGAAAATCAGTTTCAAATCATTAACATACATTAAAAACAAAAAACAATTATGTGAGAGACATCCTGGAGAATTATTTCATAGGTGATGGGGAACTGTGAGTAGTGCAATGGGAGAGGAAATGCAATTAATATGTAGACACAAAATGATCTGTTATGGGGATAAAAAGGTGGTTTAGACCACTTAAATTTCATCATGATTTTCTGATAATATTTTTTCTTGATGTTCAGCAAATCTCAGGGGATGGTGATTCTCTGTGCCTTATGTACAATATTACAGAGCAAACAATAAAAATAAAAACATCCTGCATATATTTATGATCAGGATTATCCCACTGTTTGAGCAAATTACAATCTTTGTTTATTCTTTCATTTCCCCAGTGGCATGGGGAAGAGCTGTTATTCCAGTTTTACTGATGAAGAACTGAGACAAAGTAAATGATGAAGATAATGTATTAAAGTCAGATTCTGCATTTGATCGGCTTGGTTTCCTAAATCCCAGTTTAACACACTGGACAGGAGACTAGATTTCTTCTCCCTGGTGCAAATAATGATACCATACATGAGATGTAGCCCTCAATATATGTTGTCCTAATTTATACCCGCTTCCAGCTAGACTTGCATTTCTTGTCGGCAGGCAGGTTGCTCTCTGGGGGCACAGAAAGGGGTAGGATCAGAGTCACTGACACAGATGTGTCCATGAACCATGGCAGTGGGGAAATTCCATCCTTCTGTAACAGATCTGATGGCCATTGTGCTGAGATGGGATGTTTCTGGAAGTACAGTGGTTCCTTGAGGGGAGGGTGTTTCTGAGTTCTCCTACATAGTGTGGGAAATTGATTCCTCTCTAAATAGCTCTGTAACAAGACAATCCAGTTAATTCTTCAAGAGAAACTTTATAACTGAGTTTATAGTTTCTTTTCATCCTGAAGAAATCGTCTAATGAAGTACCTGGGTGGGAATGAGGTGGCCAGATGTTCCCTTTCCTATATGAGCATTTCCACTGGACCTGGCCAAAATGTTGTGAGGACTGTCCAGTGCGACCAAGTGCAGGAGGGTGGGGTGGTCTGTCAGGGCAAAGGGGGCTGGTGACAGCATCGTACCACCACCCAGTATTAATTGTAGGGGGACAAAGTCTCAGCAGAGGAGCTGCCACGTGCTCCCTTGAAGGATGTCCAAGGGTCAAAATCTGCTGATTGTTTTGCTTTGTTGTTAGGTGTCAGGCTCACCAGCAGGACTTAAAACTATGACAGTTTAAAGGCATTTGTGTTTGGTGGATGTTTCAGAATGCAACTCTTTTGCATTCGCACACAAAACTAAAAGCTGCTTTTTGGAAAACAAGCAGTGTGGGTTGAGCTGGACCACCTGGTTCCTTTCCTCCTCTGGGGCAAGGGCAGAACTTGCCATTGCATTCAAACAGAGCACAAATCTCAGGAAACCTGTAACATTTTTGTAGCAGGCAGACTGCTGAAACAGTGAGCCAGCTTCACACTACCAAAGTTGAGAGCATCCACTGTTATGACACAAGGAGACAGATACCCAGAGTTCAGTGACTCCAAAACGTGCTCTTCTTGGGTGTGTGTGGGAACTGAGTTTACATTTTCTGCTACAGCAGTCAGCTTATGGATGCTTTTTTACAGAAGGCTTATTCTCCAGTGACTCTCCCCCATGCTTGCTTTTTAACATCCTTTTGATTTATTTCTCCACAAGGCATCGAAATGGAAATTGTTGATAGCTGCCAGGACAGCAATGGTGGCTGCTCTCACCACTGCGAGCACACAACTGCGGGGCCACGCTGCTCCTGTGACGATGGCTATCACCTCGATTTTGATGGCAAAACGTGTGCAGGTAATTCATGGCCAATGCTGCATCTCCGCAGCAGGAGGGAGGAGGGGTGGTTGGTCTCTCTGCAAGGGCAGCCTGCGGGAGAGCTGTCACTCAAGTAAATACCTTCCCATCGCCTTCCCCTCTTCTACAAGTTTTAATTAATACCGTCCTCTGGCGCTTCCTCAGCCACTGCTCCAGCTTGCCTTGCTCTGCGTGTTTGCGGGGATTATTAATTAACAAGGGGAAGGAGTTCTGCCTCCCAAATGGAAGATGACACTTTGGTGCATCTCCAGTTGCTGTGGCCATATCTGTCCAGCCCAAGCATCACTTGCCTGAATTTTTTTTCTTCCCTTCCTCAGTCGGCGGCTGGGAAGAGGGTTGGCTCTGGCTGGGAGCAGTAGCACTGCTGTTCTGAAGTGCTTCATGTGCAAACTCGACTTTATGTTATGAAAGTTGCTGTATTTCTATCAGATTTGCTCAGTGATGAGATTGCATTTCTGGCTGTGAGAAGTCTCACTTAGGAAGTGAAAGCAATAGAGTTAGATTTGTTTTTATTTCAAGAGAAGAGCTTAAAAATTCCTTCATGTTTTAATTGATTTTACGATGTGATTTTTTTTTTTTTTTTTTTTTTTTTGAGGCTTTTGCTATGCAAACTGTATCTTATTCTGGTTTAGGCTTGCTGTCACTATGCCATTAAAATTTTAAAGAATAGCCAAGAAGAGGGGGGGAAAAAAGGAGCAGGCATCACAGAGCAGTATAGTAAGATGTGAGGAGAGGTAGAAAGCGGGAGCTCTGGTGAATGTGAGAGGCATTACAGACAAGAGTCTTGCAACAAAAAAAGCCAAGTGCAGGAGAGAGGAAGGAGCAGGGGAGTAGGGAAACACTGAGGTCTGCAAGGGCAGTTGATGCCGGAGCTTAAAAAGGAAAAGAAAAGAAGGTCAGGGAGGCAGATTTGGACCCAGAGCCTCACAGGGGTGGGATGGGTTACACAGTCTTGTTTGTGCACAGATTGGAGGAGGCAGAGCAGCCTCCTGCCCGTGCCCCTGCTCAGTGACCTGCTGATGGAGATTTCAGAGGGAAGCAGTTACTCTGGGAAGTGAGAGCACAGGGGAACAGTTTGGCAAGGCTGAGGACATGAAAAGCTGCTCTTAACAGCAAAAATCTCCTTTTTGTTGGATGCACATTTCGCATTCCTACACAGACAAGGGGCTGTTGCAAGACCCCAGAGCAAGGTGTCGTCTGACGTACTGCAGAGGAACTCGCCTTGTGACATTTCTGGAAAGCGCTCCGTGTTCAAATAACCCACATTAATCATTTTCGTGCTGACCTCCTCACCTCGATTGATTAATTACATTTTCTTTCTCCTCTTTCTCCTGTCGGTGTTTCCTAATAATGTTGGTACTCCTTCCAAGGTTAATTGAGACACTGACCTTTCTCATCTGCGGCTGCTCATCTGGGTAACGTTCAAAAGCGTTTTGCAGACTCAGCATTGACAAGGTGGCCCTGGAATGGCCACCGACCTGCTCAGCAGGCTGCAAGGGCTGAGATCAGCTGAGAGCCTGTAGTGAAAAGATAACAGCTCGATTCTCATATCTAATCACCAGAACAGCGGTGTCGACGATACCAATTTCCAGATGGACACAGGGGAATATAAGACAATGGGCAATTAGTTATCAAAAACTAAATTGCACCTAGCAGGTTGCTGATGTGCAGCAAATGCGTTGGATCAGAGCGTTGTTTCAATGTAGTTTGCATTGAATAAGATTGAACATAAAAAAGCCCAAATGGTTAAATGTAGATTGCTGTTAAATAGATGGTATTTTTGGGCTGGTGAGACCTAGTTGTTGTCTGTTTTGTAAATCACCTCGTGGCAGCTAAGACTTGCAGAAAAGATGGCTGTCCCTGGACATGGAGGGTATTGGGTGCTGTGGGACAAGGTAGAAGACAACCGCTGTCAGGATTCAGACAGCGTTTCATGTGGGTGAAGGGAGAGGAGGACCTAGAAAGGCACGTGCTGAATAGCACAGTAGCAATGGAGCAAAACCATAACAGCAGACCAGACTGTGTCCAAGGGCTGAACGAGCTGCCCCTTCCTTGCAGAGCTGGACGAGTGCGAGACCGGAGAGTCCTGCTGCTCCCAGTTCTGCATCAACTACGCGGGAGGCTACGAGTGCGCCTGCAAAGCCGGCTTCCAGCCCAACGCCGACGGCTGCACCTGCGACGGTCAGTGCTTTCATACCGGTGGGTCCAGCTAACCGCAACAGTGGGAAGAAGAAATGCTGTCAAAGCTCATCCCAGGGCTTTGTGGGCATTTCCCTAATAAGACAACCAGTGACTATATGCCAGCTTTGCTAGTAAGGTTTTACAAATGTATAATTTCCACTTTGTAAGACTGGAATACAGTAATAACCCAGCATCCAGCATGGAGAAGCGGGGCTGTGGGAGACAAGCCAGCAGAGAGGAACTTTTCTTCCTCTCTATGAACACTGTATATTGATGTGTGTTAAAGACTACTTCCAAGAAAGCAGAGCCCTCAAAATAACCAAAGGATCAACTGAGCTTAACAGTTTAAGGCAGCTGTTTTCACTTGTGACAAAAACATAGGTGCAATAAGCTATTCCATGTTGCCCTGAAATGTTTTAATACAACTAGTATTAGTGAGAGATGGAGAGCCCCAAAATACTGAGAAAATCAGGTTTTCTTATGCACAGAATAATTTTTCAGATGCAGCCAGGCACAGAGTTCACTCTCAGAGAACAGGTACTTGCACCTAATCAGAATTTATATCTGTTTTTTCTAGATGTGGATGAATGTCATCTTGATAATGGCAACTGCGACCATTTCTGTGTTAATTCTCTGGGGTCATACGAATGTGCATGTAAGGAGGGTTACAGGCTTGGTGTTAACAGACGGTCCTGCATCAGTAAGTTATTTTTACATTTCCAAAGCCATTAAAATGTTTCCCACTGATTTAAAATATGAATTTCACTGAAATTTTCACAGATCCTGGGATCTGGGGAGCCCAACCTGAGCCATCTCTGAATGTGGCCAGGGTAGAGCTACGTGCAACATGTGGATCCCAAGTTCATCCTCAAGTAATGGGTTTGCCAAAGATTAATGGGAGATGAACACTTAAATCCCCTGGACATGTTTGAAAACCTACACCTCATGTTTTAGAAATAAATATTATTTTGACAGTTTTCTTGTACAACTTGATGAGGTTTAACATCCTGTGGAAAAAAAGGTAGCCAGATTCTGCTTTGAACCAAGACAAGTTTTCCACTAAAGTCAGCGGTGTGATTCTGGATTTCTGCCAGTGTAACCAGTACAGAGTTTAGCCTAGCAACTTAATTTTATAACCAAGTTTAGCACCTGCTAAACCTTGGACAGAGTTTGATATTATAACCAACTCCAAAAAGAAAGCCAACTGATTTCCCATCATTTTAAGGCTCAGATTTTAGCTTTTCTGAAAATAAATTGGACAGCCAGCTTCACTCTATATTTGTCATCTCCAAAATGAGCTAGAGTAATGACCTTCATTAACTAAAAATAATCTCAAACTTCAAGAGAGGAAAATTAAACTCTCCATTTAATTTTTTTTGGACTCTTCAGGACCAGAGTTTATTTCCAGAAGAAAGGAAAGGGAAAGGTTTCTTTTTTTCCCCCACCCTTTTCTCTTTTTTGGATAGCAGAAACTCTGTTTCTAAATACAGATGAGAAAATGAATCAGCTGTGACTGCTGTGCAGACTGCACAGGGTTGTAGGTGGAAAATCTACCAGCATAATAAAAAAAAAAAAAAAAAAGAAAGATGTAAATGAGAGGAAAGTGTCAGGGAGGAAGACTCGGGGCCAGGTCCTGATGGCACGTCTGTGTGTCCAGCCCTAGGTGGGGAAGAGGTGGATGCGGAGGAGGCAGCGGGGTTCGCTGGGGCTCCGGGGCTGCAGTTCAGAGGTCCCCCCCAGCTCCTTCGCTACACGCTTGGTGCCTTCTACAAGGATGAACACCCACGAGGAGAGCTCACCCTGGTGCACAGGGTCGGTGAGTGAACAAGCGTCGCTTTTAGCCCTCACAGCAAACTGGGGGAGTAGTCTTAGATAGAGGATTTGGGGTGAGAGTGCTGCTTGGCTGGCTGGGAGCAGAGGAGGGATGAGCATTAATCCTGCTTTCTGCCTGTCCTCCCCACCAGCAGGGAGGAGGCATTGCCACATGTCCCATCCCAAATGGGACACGTTTGGGGAACAGGGAGGCTCCCCGGTCACAGATGCTGCTGCCTGGATGTGGCAGGGAGGAATGTGGAGGGGGGGCATGGGAAAAGTGAGCAGCACAGCAAGCCAAGGGATGGGAGGTTTCTTGGAAAAACAGGACATCTGTATAAAGCCCTGGAGGCAACAGACAGAGAGATTCTCTTCATCCCAGGGGTGAAAGGATTGTGTGGATCACTGCAATGCACAAAATCCACTGAAGTTGTTCTACTGAGAACAGGCCCTTGGGAAACGTTTCCATTCTCCTAGGGCTAGGAAAAGGGGGTATGAGGGCATCTGTGCCTGTTTACAAGCTCTTTTATAATAATTGGAGGGTTTTTTGCTTAAGATATTTGCATTCTTGTTTGTGGAAAAAACAACCCTCTGGAGATTCAGGTCCCTTTTGATGCTTCAGGCGTGTTCTCTGGGAAAAGCATGGACTCATCCACTCAGAGCTCAGGCTGGCCAAGGGCTTGGCACAACTGCTGGTAAACAGAGCACATGAGCCCACACAGTCACAAGAGTGGGTGCAAAGCAGCTTTACACCCCACCTGGACTTTGCATGACTTCAGTTTTTCCACCTGAAGGTGAAAACTTCACCACTTAAAGAGTATTATGAGCTGAAACCCTGTGCTTGCTTTCTGATGAGTGCAGTATATGCTGGTGGGTCACCAGGGAGAAATGAGATTTTTTATTTTTGTTATGTATGTCCTGTGATTTTTATATGAGCTCTAATTACTCATCCGAGGACTGTGCCCTACAGGCAAAAATCAGGAACTGGTCTTGGCTTTAATAAAAAATTAACTTATTTTTATGAACAAAACTGTTAAGACCTCCCAAATCTCATAGCATCCAGCCGGACTCAACGACACTGATAACCAATTGGGAAATGGATAAATGAGATAACCACAGGCAAAGTTATCAGGCCTAGAAACCACAATCAAATATTTATTGACTGGTTTTTGCATGTTTTATTTATGTTTAGCCACACAACTTTGGATATTATCAGTCATAGCTGAGCGTCTGCACTTTTTCTGAAGCTGAGGCTTTGCAGCACGTGAGGGTTTGTAGGAAAAGGTGGTGGAGGAATTAAGCTTTTAATGGTTTAGTAAGTTCTTTTACCTCACAAATGTTGATATATTCCTTATACTTTCAGACATATTTTTCTGCTGCTCTCTGTATTATAAAAATACAGCTTTAAACAATAAGCTGGTGTAAGTAATTAACTATATTCTATAGATTTAATAACTTTTTAATGTAGAAGCATGATGTTTTTAATGGTAATACTTCTCCTGAAGTATGAATTCATAACCCGTTCCAAGCAGGAGCACTGGCATTCTGAATGTCTCTGAAAGCTTGGCCATTTGTTCAGCTTCAGAAAAGGAACAGTTGGGTGCTGAGACCTAGAGGAAATCTGGCCTGACATAGAAAATTACTGGTGAAAAGCAACCAGCCTGCTGGCTTACTGTTAGCTGAAATAATCTGCCAGCTCGCTTTCAGGTGTTGTTCAAAATCCCCTTCCAAAAAGCCTCCAGCCACAGCCATAAAGCCTCGAAGGCAATAAACTGACCGCATGGATAGGATCGTAATGTCACTGAGATATTTTAGCAGAGAGTAACATTTATGTTCTATGCCTTTCTCAATAGACCCCCCAAAGTGAGAACAGGAGGATGTGCATGTGTGTGCTGGTATTTGGGTGCAAGGGGAAAAGGAGGGTGGGGAAGGTGAGGGAGGAATGCTTTTTCATATTAGGTTTCCCATATAAACTAACCCTTTTTTCATATCCATGAAGAAAAAAGGAAGTGTTGATGTGTATTATGCTTTGTTTTCCCAGAATAACACTCAAACCATGCTGTTAAAAATATCACTGGACTACACTTTAATAGCAAGTCATCCACCTACTACAACAGAAGAACAAAAAGGAGAGACTAGCAAGGAGAAGAGATTCTCTCCCAAGAAACACTTTTAATTATATATAATATTATTAAACATTAGTGCAAATTCACTTACGAAGGCAAAATATTTGCTCTTTAAAAGTAGTTTTAAGTGCTCTTTGATGGGGAATCACAGCATTTAAAGGAGTATTCCAGCTAAAGTCCCAGATTTCCTTTCAGACTCTAAAATTTGAAGAGAAAAATTTGGTAATCTCCATTTGGGACCATCTTTTGGGACAACTCAGTGATATCTGTAAGGCTAACAACATTAACCCTTTTTGTGTTGTTGTGATTTGTTGTTGTGATTGTTGATGTTGTGTAGGTTTCTTTTTCCACTTGTGCATCTGGAACTATAGGTAAGAGCTTGTGCAAGCATTTTGTCTGGATGCTCACTAAGCCTTCTGTATTCTTTTCATTTCAGTTTGCCTTGATAACACTTTTGGCAATGACTGTAGCTTGAGCTGTGAGGACTGTCTGAATGGTGGCAGATGTAACAGTGAACACAGTGGCTGTGTTTGCTCACCTGGATGGACTGGCGTTATCTGTAATGAAAGTGAGTACAGTGTGTTTGAAAGGTGGGGACTTTGTCCTAGTGCTGTGACACTGCAGATAGGTAGGAAATAGGAATAACCTGGTGTACTTTTAATCTGTAAAGCTCTCTAAGGAGCACAGCTGCCTTGTAGATCAAAATCTTATTGTAATGTGGCATGTGAAATAGAAATTGTAAGGGATGCTACGGTATGCAATACAAACCCTCAAGCAGCAAGGTCTCTGCCCTCAATGCAGTGCAGAACCGTACCCCTTCCTAAGTATTTGTGTTGATGTTCGTTCCCATTCACTCTGCTGCTGAAAAGTGCCAGGGTTTGCCTGCCATGCTTTGCTGCACAACTTGCCTTGCTGACTTTGAGAAGTCTGTTCTGGCAGGTGGTGTGACAATCTGAGCGGACGTAGACTTGATTTTTCCTTTATAACATTCCAAGACATTGCCTTTTTTTTTTCTCCTTCCTTGTGTTGGTAAACTTGGGCCTGTTTTATTTCTTATCATTCTTTTTATTATTAATTTAATTTTCTTGGGATGGTTAATTTTTAATATTGGAAATTTTATTTTTTGGAATTCTCTTGCCAGGTTGGCCAGTGCCCTTTGTAATAGCTTTCTACTCTTCTTATTCCTGCTTCCTGGCAGAAGATGTTTCTGGTTCAGAAGTATGTCTCAAAACCAAGTGGAAAGATAGAGCGGCAGTTCCTTGATGTACCATGTGCTGCTCTTCAGCTGCAGTTCGGCAAAACTTGTGTTGCTTGTCTGAGACTTCACACAGCAGTCCCTCTGTGTGTTTGAGATGGGTCCCCACATTTCATGGTGTATGGCGTGATGGCCCATCACACTCAGAAAGCTCGTGCTATCACTGATGAGACAAATAGATGATGAAGAATTATTACTTAGCATTGGTAGACAGCAATCTTCAGGTTAATCGCCATCAAGATTGTTTAGGAGGCATTGCCATAAGGACAGAAATATAGAAAAAACAGCAAATGATTGAAACCAAGTCTTCCTGTAGTTATTCTGGGAGACTGATCATGGATTTGGTTTGTAAACACTGGGGACAGCTGCAAGAATAGGAATGAAGAGGATTAAAATGATAATTTCTAGTCTTCCCAAGACAGTTCAAGCTATCAAGTTAGGATATTCTTACTTCTATTTATGGTGCTCTAGTGGTTCAGGATAGATTATAAAAAATTCAATCCAGGACACAAATTCTTTAGTTCACTTCATAAATGGTAATAGTAAATTTTTTTGTCTATATTTACAGTAGATATCCATGCATGTAATCTGGTGGAATTCGCCTCTGGAATTTAAAGAACTTTAATTGGAGTGTGTTATTGAGCCAAACCTGCAGTCTGATGAAGTAGGCATTGACAGTGATAAATACAATATATAATCTGTATGAATTAGTCGTATGTAATTGCTTTCACTCTTTTCTCTCGCTTTGTTAATATACAGCATAGTTCATGGGTTTAGGGTAGGCTAAACAGTTGAGAAAACTGGAACTAAATTTCTGTAATAATCACAGAATGGTTTGGGTTCGAAGGCACCTTTAATGATCATCTAGTCCCCCCCCCCTGCCATGGGCAGAGACATCTTTCACAATAATGCACCAAAGAAGCCAAATGGAAATTGATGTGAAATGTCAAGTTTCTTAATGTACATTGATAAAATGTCAGTTAAGTCAGATGACTCCAGCAACTGTATTTACTCAGCTAGCTCAGGCTGCAAACAGTGGAGCAAGGCTTCATTTCACAGTTTGTTTTACGCTGGTGCGATTAGATTCTTTAGGAAAAAATCCTGTGCTGTTGTGGATCCATTTCTGCCCTGATCATCTGGGGAATTTAAGAGACTGTGTTAAAAAAGCACAATGTTATTTTTATGATAGTATTGGGGCGGGGGGGAAGTTTAAAATAGTTATCTCCAAATATTCAAAACTGTACTCTGATATTTTACACTTTGTACTTTATGGGCAATGTTTTTTGAGCCTCATGCATTGTGTGGAGGGCAGCATTTGCAGGGGAGAATTTGGATACATCACATTTTACTTCACATAAGTAAGCTTGGTTAAATCAGCTGTCCTTTTAAAATTATCTAGTAAATATTAGATGGATGTGTATTACCTTATATAAAAAGAATATGACTTTGTTTAGAGCCTGCTTGACTAAAGGGACTCTTTTCTTTCTCAGTTTGGATGACTGGAGTCTTATTTCTCTTCATTTCTAGCAAAGAGAAAGGATTTCTTGACCCATTCATCTTCCCTGCTTTCTCTGCAGCTTGTTCCCCCGGGACGTATGGCAGAGGCTGTGCCAGCATTTGCAAATGCCAGAACGGAGGCTCCTGCGACCCTGTCACGGGGCAGTGCCGCTGCCCGCCCGGCGTGCACGGCAAGCTCTGTGAGGATGGTACGGCTCCCCTTGTCCTGCCAGCCCTAGTGTGTGCCTGAAACCTCACCACTTCTTTCCCCTTGTTTCTATCTAGATGTAACTGTGCGTGGTAAATCTTAGGGACTCCATTGTGTGAGATGTACTCTAACCCTGTGGCTTGCCTTGCCGTAGTTTTTGTTTAAATAATAGGCAAGACAAAGGGTAAGAGAAAACAAGTGCCTTGCAAAGATGAGCCCCAGTTCAGCGACAAAGTCAGTGTGGTCTTTTCTGTAGCTTAACAAGAAGAGAGCTGATTTGGTGTTCACGTTTTAACACTTAAGAGCTGATGCGCTGTTGTGTTTGTGCACTCAAAAGGTTGCCCAAAAGGACTCTTTGGGAAGAACTGTAACAAACCATGCAACTGTGCCAACAATGGCTACTGCCACAGACTCTATGGAGCCTGCCTGTGTGACCCCGGGCTCTACGGGCGCTTCTGCCATCTTAGTAAGTCCCCATAATTTTTCAGATCTGTTTATTTAACACATGCACAATGCAATGGTCTTAAAAACATTCCACATCATGTATAAAATGAGCAAAGCTTTGGGTTCTGCAATGAGCTGGGAGTAGCAGGAGGACACAACTTTTGATATGTGCCAGGAAGCCCCAGAAACTTCATCAATCTTTTTCTCTAGCAATTAATCTTTGCCATAAGACTGAGATTTAATGATACACAAAGGTGAGAACTAGTGGTAGGATTGGGTTGGGGGTAGGCAGGTTAATGTTAGAGTTCTTGGTGAGGTTAAAGCCTGGTTGGAGCTACTTAGTGGCTGCCAATATGGTTGGAGTGGGAGCTGAGAAGCAGGGTTGGTTGGGGCAGGATGAGGGCAAAATGTTAAATGGGAATAAAAAGAATCAAAACAAAAATGTTACAAAAGAGATGGTCAAGTTTCTTTGCACTTACACGTTTTGTTTGTAAATTCTATACAAGATTGAAAAATAGTTGTGGGGTTTTTTTTCATGAAAGCTTTTTTCTTGGAGTGTTTCCAAATATTTTTTTATTCAGAAACTTAACTAAATTTTCTTTGAAACATTTCTGGTTCTTGCATTCACCCCATATTGCTTGAAATGGAATGAATTACTTAATAAAGGAATCATGTAAACTATATTTTACACACCCACACATTAATAGGCACTGTCATAGGAAAGTGGATGTATTTGCTGAAAGTAAAATGAATGTTTTGCTTTTTGCAGCAGTTGCATTCTGCAGCAGTGTGCAATTTCACATAACTCATGCATAATTACAGAGCTAATGATTCCTTTTCATCTGGCTGCAGCCTGTCCCAGGTGGGCCTTCGGAGCTGGCTGCTCGGAGGAGTGTCAGTGCGTGAAAGAGCACACGCTGGAATGCAATGCGAGGAATGGGACTTGCACCTGCAAGCCTGGTTATCATGGCAAAAAGTGTCAGAAAGGTATAATAGAAAGCCACGTTTCTGATGTCTGCTTATTCCTTTGTCCTAGCATTATTTCTTATTCTTCCTCCCTTCTGCTTTGTTCGGCTGCTGCTGCTACTAATATATTCATATTCTACTAATTATTTTGTCTGTGGTTTTTCATCCAGCAAACACCATGAGTGTCTGCTATCACAGGGCTTACAGGGACATCGAGGGGAATGCAGCTTAAGAATGCAGGAGTTTTAGCCTGATCAAATGACAACAGGACTCTAGAAATCAAATTCTAATACAGCCCTAAATAATGAAGATTGTGGGAGTTTTCACTTTTGTTCTTTCATTTTTCTGCACAGACAGTAAATAAGTGGTAAAAACTGTTTTATGGCAGCAGGGTTATTTGTAAACGGTTTCAGTAATGCTACTTTCCTTCAAATTTGCAGGTCTTTGAATTCAACTCATTCTTTGTAGTTTTTGGGGGTAGCTCAAAGAGAATTGTATTCCACATTCATGTTTGCATGTCTCAGTAGCCCTCTCCAGACAGTAATGGAGTAACGCAATAAAGATTCTCCCTTCAGATTCCTCTCTGGGCAGGCAGGAACGTGTCGGATTTATGACACTAGTTCTGGGGGATTTGGTGGAGAATAATAGTGACAATATTTAATGTCTTTAGCATTCTTGGTGACATGCTCAGTTCTGGGGGAGAGCATCCCTCGCCCAGCACTGGCTTTGCACCAAGGCAGAGAGCAGCAGAAGGTACAGACAGATAAGAAGAGTAATTCTGTAATGGCTGTAATTGAATATATCCTTAAGTATTCTGCTGCTCTGTTTCTGGGTTGTATTTAAGCAGTAACCTCTTTGAAATGTCCATGCAATTGTTTAATAAGTATTTACACTTCGTTATCAGCACCTTTTAACCATACACTATAATACGTTTTCTGCAAGTTTCTGCCAAATTATTTTCTGACTTTTGTTCAGTTTTCTTAACTCTTCCTTTTTCTTATACATGTTCTGTATCTACTTGCATTTTTCCAGAGTGCCCACCTGGCTTTTACGGGGCTGGTTGCAGACTGAGGTGCAACTGTTCTACTGATGTTTTGTGTGATCGTGAGACAGGCATCTGCAAACATCCTTGTCCACCGGGCTTTCATGGAGAAAAATGCCATTTATGTAGGTACTCACTGCATGTTTCCCTGGGAGGTGCACTTTGGATGGGAAAGCTTACTCAGGAAATTTAGGTTTAGATATAGAAGTTGCAAATAAAAGGGTACATTTGTTGTTCATATGACTTGGCAATTCCCCACTGAAGCCAAACTGATATTTGGAGCCTGACAACTGCTGTGTCACTCTGCTTGCAAAGGTCGAGGCAGAAGGCTGAGACCAGTTACTAAAACTAACATTTGTCCAGGTAGCTATAGTTCCTTTTAAAGCTTCAGACGCAGATTTTCTACAGCTCTGTTGCAGTTAATTACAGACCACCAGTCACTGAGACACTGGTGCTAACATTGATCGCTTTGTACCAGCACAGCTCAGTTTAAAGTTGCTAGTGGCAGTGCCTCCTAATGTCTTCAAAATGCTTCCTTATACTAACCATATCTTTGGTTTTCTTTTGACCAGTGTGTCAGCCGGGGAGCTTTGGGGTGAACTGTGGGCAGAGATGCAGCTGTGGAGAAGTACCATGCGATCCGAAGACAGGACAGTGTATTTGCCCAGCTGGGAAGACTGGTGCTACATGTGAGCAAGGTGTGTTAGAGATTGGACTAGGGTAGTGAGTGTCTTGCTTTGGAAGACATGATAAGAAGTGGAATTATTCTGTTTCCCACCAAAACTGCTGCAATGCAGTATGCTTCATTTGCAGAATGGAGAACATTCCTTGGTGCAGAACATAATGACATCAACCACATGGGATCACTTGTAAAGGAGGGAGCGTGATTCAGTTACCCTGACCTATCTCTCTGCTCCAATTAATAATAGTGATTTGTATGCTGGGCTGGGTTTATACAAGTTGGGTAGAGATACCAGGGCACCACAGCAGCTCTGAGTTCCAGATCAGAGCTTGGGACTGTGCTGCGACATGCACACAATGTGCCTCAGGAGCTGTGGAAGGGCCTTGGCCAAAGACAGTTATTGTGGAACCATCCAGTGAAGGACCTGGAACAGAGGAAGGAATTAAACAGGAGAGCATTATTGTGGGTAATTAAGTAAAAGGATGAAAAAAGTCTCAGGGACACGGAAGTACCAAGGGGCCACAGGATGCCCCTCTACCACTTGCAGAGCTCTGGCTGTTGAGAACCTGAGGAGCGTCTGCCCTGCGTGGACCCAGGTTGTGGCTCACTGCTCCACAGAGCAGGAACCTGACGAAGGAGGTGGAGCTGTACAGGGACCTGGCCTCCACCTCACATCCAGTCCCTCTGGACTGTATGACCATCCTGACCCCCCCTCAGCCCAGAAAAATACAACAGCAGCCTTCCCCTCCTGCATCTGTCTGGAGATTACCGTCCTCTGGAGATTTCCTTTGCTGAGTACAATAATTAATTTTTCAGATATGTCCAAGTACTCCTGACATATCTGACTGTATCAGACACCAAACCAATAAACAGATGCACCACGATGAAGTCGGAAGAAAGCCTTTGTGTCTCTCTTTAGATGCATTCTCGTGTGCTGCAGTACAGAGGAGTGTTGACTCTTTCAGAAAGACGGCGCTGTAGGTCTGGAGAGATAACAATCCAGCTTAGTTTTACCATTATTTTTAGATTCTTCAAGGTAACAGCAGAAATCTGTAACTATCTTGAAACAGAAAATGACACTGGGGACATCTCATGTGCTTTTTTTCCTAGATTGCCTGGCAGGCTGGTGGGGACCAGACTGCCAGTTCTCCTGTGAGCCCTGCACCAACGGGGGCCAGTGCAACAGAGAAACTGGAGCCTGTGACTGTCCCCCTGGCTACACCGGGGCATCCTGCTCTGCAGGTAAGTCCTCACATCAGCCTTCCCCATGAAAAGAAAGTCTGATTTCTGCCTTGTTGCTTTGTGAATGCTGGTTATGTTAGACACATTTATCCAAGGCAAAGGAATTCAACTTCAGGAGTTCCCCAGGTTGGGTTTGACATTATTTACCAGAAGGATGGATGGATCCTGATGTGCAGGAGAAGTACCCCAAAGTCACTCAAGCTATTCCCACTTTACAGGACTCGGCCCCAGACACCTAGTATACAAATTACACATGTTTCTTTCATTCTGCCATTTTGATTTCTGGCTTCAGCTAATGCATGTTTTAGGGGGGCGAGCTGTTGCTGTCTTGTTTGAAAAGATCAGTCTGTGCTCGAGTTATTACCTTGGTGAAATTGCAGTCTGCTCATCTTGTTTTCAGCCTGCCCCGATGGTTACTATGGACAAAATTGCCTGCTGTTATGCAGCTGTAGCAGCAGTGCTCAGTGTCACCATATCACCGGAGAGTGCACATGTCCCCCCGGCTGGACTGGCCATGACTGCAAACATGGTAAGTCAAATGCATATTCGCTCTACAGGGCACATGGTATCTCCCAGGGACGTAACTGCAAATGTAAGAACCAGCTCTGTTTGTTCTTAGCCTATTACAGTTTTTTAATATACTTTTGCTAATCTTATTGCTTCTGAAATTGTGTGTTTATGGGTTTGCACAGCCTGGGTGGTTATAATCCTTAATTATCCAGGTTCAAAGTATTGAAATAGGTGGCTGATGAAGCGCAAAGTATTGATATAAGCTCTTATTTCAACACTATGGATCCCTTTGCCCAGTACCATCTGTCCTGTCAACATCTTGACTGACAGACAGTTTTGTTTTTTCATTTTCAGTGCAGATTAGTTTCAAGATTAATTCTCAATTTTTCATTTTGTTTAGGGGAGATTTATTCAACAAGTGAGTGGCATGTACAGTCGTGTGTCTTAAGGTCACTTCTTAACTTGTGAATATAAATGCTGAGAGAAATGCTGTTCTCTGGAAGAGCAGGGCATCCTTCTGTTGACTTTAGCATCACTCTCCATATTGATGGCTGTGTAAAAGTGCAGATTTGCCCTTTTTGGATAGCACCATATAAATGTTAAGCCATCCTGCTTGATTCTTTCCTTTTTCTGTTTCATGTCTTTTCTGCTTGATTCATTATGATCCCTCTTGCAAAAAAAACAGCGGAATACAAACCTTTTTCTAAACTTGGCCTTAAACACATAAAATCATTTAAAATAATTGCCGGTGTTGACAGCAGTAAGTTTTGGACCTGGCTTCTCAGACCTGGTACTGAAGAAAACTCTGGGAAAAGCTGAAGTTTCCACCCATATGCGTATTTTTAAAATCAAACCAGTTGGTAATGTGTGGAGCCATTTAGATAGTTTTCCGTAACTCCCTAGGCTGCCTAAAGAATTAAGAGATCATGGCAAAGAAAAGCTTTTATTTCTATTCAGGAAAAGATATAAGAACAGTTGTTTTGCAGAGAATTCTCTCAGTAAGGCAGCTCTTCAACTATTGCAGACTGGCCATGAAACAGATGCCCAACTCCAAAACCAGGTTTCTGTTGCCCTAATTGGCACTTTCATCTTTATCCTTACAAGAAAGGAAGGCAATGCTGTGCTTCAGCTCTGGTACCTTGTCGTAATCGTGTCAGTGTTATGTGATTTTTAGAATGAAAGCAGTAAGTTGCTTTAACAAAGACTGTGAGATTTCTCTGTCTGTGTCCATGTTGCGTTTCCCCATATTTTGAGGAAAATTTGAAGGATGCTCACAAATCTGTCTTGTTTTACCCACTAGCTATTCTAGTTATGCAGATTTTTGCTAAGTGAGTCAATAGCTGATATTTTATTTCCATGAAATTATGCATTTGTGACTGCGGATTGATTGATATGGATTGACTATGAATGATTAGTTTTATGTGGATGGCATAATATCTGCCTACGGACCCCTACTTTCAGCTGAAATAAATCAGCAAAAATTGTATTTATTTCCATTGATTTGTGCCCTATGCTGCAGCTGAGAGTCTAGTCTAGAGCGCCTGTATTTTAAGGAGCCATTTTGCATCTTTTCTGTTCTCTCATTTAGATGTAAAATAACCTATTAGCCGAGCTTGAGGTTGATTCTCAATGCAAATACTGCTTTACATTGCAGCCTGCAATAGCGGTCATTGGGGACAGCATTGTGAAAACACGTGTGTCTGCAATAACAGTGACAGTAGCTGCGATCCGATCACCGGCTCCTGCTTTTGTGAGCCAGGGTTCACTGGGAAACACTGTGAATGGAGTAAGTTGCCTCTTTGTCAACACAGGGAGTTTGCAGAACTGAGCAGCGGAAATTGTTTTTCCTGATAATTCCCTCCAGGAAGACCTCCAGGCTGTACTGCCTCCGGTCTGCCCAGCGCGTCGCAGCGCTCTCAGGTTTCATCAGGGTTAGATAGTTTCCCTAATTTGGATTCCAGAAAAGTTATTTTCAGACTTGTTTTGGATTCAACAGCTATTTTTAATGTTAAGACCTTGTGTGAGTGATAGGATTGATGTATATTTGGCTTGCAGCATGAAAGTTTCCATATTGATTTTATTTATCCAGTTTTAAGTCCACACTTTTTTTCATAAATCTTTTTTTAAAGCCAGGCATATCAAAATGCTTCATGTGTACATAACAGAAGCAAAATCAGGAAGATTTAGGGTCCTTGGTTTATTAACAACAAAAATGCGCAATGGTCTTACCAGAGGCCCATGATCTCCACTAATCTGTCTCAAACAGAGGTCAATAGCAGATGCCTTAAGAGGATAAAAACAGGCATATAGATAATTCCTGATATGTTTCCCCAGGTTTCATCAATTTGTCACTCAAGAGCTTCTTGAGACAGAAACAGTATCTCTATATTTAATACAACTTGATTTTTTTCCCAATTAATGTGCCTATTTCCTTTTTGATTCCATGCAAACATTTGGTATCCTCTTCATCTTATGGCAATAAGGTCCATAGTTAAGTTGCTATTATTATTATCATTATCATTATTTATGTATCAAAGTCAACATGGCTTCACTAAGGGCAAATTGTGCCTGACAAATTTGGTGGCATTCTATGACATGGTTACAGCGTTGGTGGGTAAGGGAGGAGCAACTAACGTCATCTACCTGGACTTGTGCAAAGCATTTGACACTGTCCCACATAACATCCTTGTCTCTAAATTGGAGAGGCATGGATTTGACAGATGGACCACGCAGTGGATAAGGAATTGGCTGGATGGTTGCACTTAAAGAGTTGCGGTCAACGGCTCAATGTCCAAGTGGAGAGAGCAGTGACGAGTGGCGTTCTTCAGGGGTGGGAGTTGGGACCAGTGCTGTTCAACATCTTTGTTGGCAACATGGACAGTGGGATCGAGGCACCCTCAGCAAGTTTGCCGACAGCACCAACCTGTGTGGTGCGGTCAACACGCTGGAGGGAAGGGATCCATCCAGAGAGACCTGGACAGGCTGGAGAGGTGGGCCTGTGCATGAACCTCATGAATTTCAACAAGGCCAAGTGCAAGGTCCTGCGCATGGGTTGAGGCAATGCCATCCACAAATACAGGCTGGATGATAGGTGGATTGAGAGCAGCCTGTGGAGAAGGACTTCGGGCTATTAGTGGATGGAAAACTGACTATCAGCTAGCAATGTGCACTCACAGCCCAGAAAGCCAACTGTGTCCTGGGCTGTATCAAGAATAGTGTGGACAGCAGGTCAAGGGAGGGGATTCCCCCACTCTGCTCTGCTCTCATTAGACACCCATGCAGTGCTGTGTCCAGCTCTGGTGGCACCAACATCAGAAGGACCTGTTGGAGTGAGGAGACCACGAGGATGATCAGGGGGCTGCACCTCCCTTACGACAACTTGCTGAGAGAGTTGGGGTTGTTGAGCCTGGAGAAGAGAAGACTCTGGGGAGACCTTAGAGTGTCCTTCCAGTACTTAAAGGGGCTACAGGAAAGATGGGGAGGGACTCTTTATCAGGGTAGGGATATGGGATGGGACAAGGGATAACAGCTTTAAACTGAAAGAGCGGAGATTTAGATTTAGCTATAAGGAAACAATTCTTCCCTGTGAAGGTGGTGAGGCCCTGGTACAGGTTGCCCAGAGAAGCTGTGGCTGCCCCCTCCCTGGAAGGGTTCAAGGCCAGGTTGGACGGGGCTTTGAGCAACTTGGGCTAGTGGAAGGTGTCCCTGGCCGTGGCAGGGGGGTTGGTACTGGATGATCTTTAAGGTCTCTTCCAACCCAAACCATTCTATGATTCTGTGATTATATTGATGTTGTTAAATAAATATTTTATCTATTAGTTTAACAACCTTACAGTAGCACAGATGTAGCTACCAGAGTCTCAGTGGCAGAGACAGAATTAACTGCTTGTGTCACACAGAAATGTCAGAACAATTAATCTGGAATGGTGACCTAAGACAAAAACCCTGGAAAATTGATCTTACAGCTCTTGTTGCTGTTGGCACAGAGGGAATGGAAGGACAGTTAGTAGGGAAGACCAGCTCCCAGAGAAAGAGCTCACAGCTCCACTTCTCTTTGGCTCCTGACCTCTCTCAAAACAGCATCTCTGCAGACAGAAAGTAGCCAAATAGCTCGTTGTTGTCTTCACTTCTGTCAGTGAAGCCATTGCCATCAACAAAACATCAGTCAACCCCTAATGTTCTTCCTATGGGTTTTCTGTTTTATTCAGTCTGCTTTTTTATCCTACTTTAATTGTGTTTAATATGTGTGTATGCAGGATTATGAAAACCATAATTCTTCCCTAAACATTTTATGCTGCCTTGGAGGTGAGATCTTTACTATCCCTGGAGAGCTCCTCTGCTCCCCAAGGCATCTCTAGGCTCTTGCTGCAGGTCGGGCCCTTTCCCTTTGTGGCTTTGCAGGCAGCTCAGGTTCTCCGTTGGGGTGGATGTATCTCAGCATGCATTGCAGCAGCCTACGCCTCTGAGCAGGGGGCAGATTCTCTGTGATGTGGACTGTGAAATCAGTTGTGAAGTGTACTGACCCATTGCCATCACCTTGAAAGTCTCAGCTCCAGGCTAAACACCGCAGGTCTGAAAAAAGCTCAGCTGAGAGCCCCACACCTATTACTACACTGGAATACTGTTTTCCTTGCATAGATTCTCTGGGCTCTGGCTGAAATTTCAAGTGAAAAGTAAACACTGATCAGGGTCAAGCTTTTAAGGCATAAGTGCACTTCTATGTATTTACTTGTTAAACTAGTGTAGGAGGCATGATGCACGATGATCTGCAGCTTTGGGAACAGGAGGTGAAGCAAGTGGGGTTTTTCACCAATTCAACCCTGGGACTGAATTTCAACTGTAAGTGCAAAAAATACATTCAAACAGCTCCACATTTAAACAATGGCCCATTTTCTGACACAGATGATTAAAAGCAAAGAAATACTTAAGGTACACTTCTATCCTTCTGTCTCCCATCCCAACCTATAGCTTCTATAAGAGACCCAGGGGTTCCAGTTGGTAGAGTCACTAAGCTGCAGGAGCAACCAAATTCGTGCTGGCTCCGATCACTGCCCAGCTACGGTACCAAATAGGTAGCACCAAACCCACCCCTTCATTCCAAACATAGAGTTGTCCTTGAGAATCCTCGTTGTTTTCTGTTCTCTGTGATTCTTTGCAGATTGTCTAAACATCACTTTGTTGATGTAAATGCTAAAATCATACACTTTTAAAAGAGATCTGGCAATAATCTACATAACTCATTTAGAGGGGAGTTCACAAGACCTTCAAACATGAGTACAGACCCTGTAATATTGTGTTTAGCCAAGTATATCTCTAGTTCAGCCAGTCCAAAATATCTAATGTGAATTAGGCAACTGGCTCTATTCTTAATTGATTTTCCTATAATCCTGGAAGAAATTATTTTCATTCTCAAGTGTTGTTTTCTTTCTTCTGATAGTGAGTACCATGCAAATCTTTTAAAACTCCTTACATTAATTGCTGTGGAAATGTAATTGCTAATCTGTCCCCCAGATGTAATGTTTTCACTTGTATTTTTCAAAGCAGAGCCTGAAAGTAAAGTATGCAGCATTCAGCTTGGAGCTTTCTGAAAGAAGCCACCATATTTCATATTTTCTCCAGCTTTCTGGAGAAGGAGGATTTTCAGGAAAACAGAGGATAGGGCCTCAAAAGGAGGTGTGGAAGCTGGGAGCTTTTCCCCTCCTGGCTTGATGAAGTCCCAGAGGAGATGTGCATGTAAGCAACTCCAGACCAGTGTGCAAAGTGTCATCAAGCAGAACCTGTGAAGTCACAGGCTTTGCAGCTATCAGATGATAGTAGTTTTCTCTGCAGAATTTAGTCTTTCAGCACCCTAGAGTTTTTCTAAATAGACCTTAATAAAAACAGCCCAACTTACCTGGACCCCAAGGAGAACGCTTAATCGCATCGGTTATAAGGCATTACCATTATGCCTCGATTCTTCTTTTGCAAATAGTAAGAATTCCCATGTATCTAAAAATTCCCTGTTGATCCCTGATCTGCTCCAGAATTAACCTATCATCTGTTTTTGATTTCTCCACTGCAGGATGCCCTGAGGGAAGCTTTGGCCCGAGCTGTGAGTACAGCTGTCAGTGCCAAAACGGAGCTGCCTGTGACCACGTGAGCGGAGCCTGTACTTGCACGGCAGGGTGGACGGGGACCTTTTGTGGAAGAGGTACTGCTACTCCCTCTGGTCCCTTTCAGGTTTATGCAGATGGGTTTTTCTATGCAGAGAGCTGTTTTTACAATTTACAGCACATGATCTAAATAAACCATTGAATTTAATTGGAAGACGATACTGAAATGTGTACTTCCATCCTAACTCAGCAAAGCGTTTTACTGGGTGCCTAGTGTTGGGCCTATGTTTTAATGTGGTTAAAATTAGATACATGCTTAAGACTCCTGCTGTATCACATCTTTAGGAAGACTCTCCTTTTAAGCAGAGTCCTACTGTTTGAACACTGATCAGAAAGATACTTGTCCTGCCTTACACTTGCTTGTTCCTACGGCATCTCTGAAACGGTTTAGAGAAAAAAATGGATCCATGCACCTTCCCAAAAGAACTCTACTTTTAACTTTAATAAATCCAACAGATCATTTTCTATTACTTGAACATTTGGTAAAGTATTGGAAAGGTTGGACTGGATTTCTCAGAAACATTATTAAGTCAGTCTGTGGCATCGTCTAAGGAGGTTGCTGTCGTGCTGCATCGTTGTGCAGATCATAAAAAATACAGTCTTGAACAACAGAAACAGCACACAGTGAGTCAGATATTATGAAAGTTATTTAAGTGTAAATGATTGAAGATTCTACAAATGATGATCATTAAACCAAAGTCACAATTATTTTGCTTAGAAAGCGGCTTTATCAGCCAGTTTGCAAAGGTAGCATTACGGCTGCGATAGAGGGAGGCGGCAGCACTCACAGGCAGCTACTGCCCTCTCATGGGAAGGGAGATGCTCCACAGCCTTACTAGTGACTGCAGTTCAGATATGCTTGTTGTTTCCCTCTCATTCTTACCAGGAATTATTACACAAAATAAATACTCTTCTCAGGGTTCTGTTGCAAAGTGTGCCTCATAGCTTATGGTATCTTCACTATGTCCCTTTTTAAAATGATTGACTTTAACTCCATTTTCATAAGTCTATCTTTTCTTTTTTTCTTTTTTATAATTGGAAAAGCTATACAGTTATCTGTGTTGTGGTATAAATCTGTTCATTCCAGCAGGAATAAAAATGGGGACAAAGAGGCTAAATATCCTTCGCCAAAGTAGGTGTGAGGAATATGGAGAAGCCTGAGTGACGTCTACTGGAAAAAAAGTAAATACAAGTCTCAGCTTCCAAATCAGTCATGTTGGACATTTTTATCCTTTTAAATTCCTGAAAGAAGATTGTGGAGGGGAGAGTAGAATTTAGCACTTACTATTCATAAGACCCTGTTTTCTACATGTTTTCTCTCAAGCAGGCAGGGTGTTTGCTCTGAGCTGACCTGTGTTACCTTCTCACATAGAAGGTTTCAGCCAGAACAGTTTGGCTGCTTCCAAACGATGAAGAGGGAGGAAAACATGTGGGTGGTTTGCCCTTGGTAGAACCTTCTTGGCACCTTTTCTCTGAGGAGCTGTAGCACTTCTGTTTTTAGTGACTCGGAGACTGGCAGGGTTTCCTTCTGGCAGGGATGTGCTTTTTGCCGTCCTCTTGGCAATCCACCCACGTTGGCCAAGCTCTGTGCCTTGCAGACAAGAACGTAGAGATTGAGACCTGGCGCAGCTGAGCTGCCTTGGACTTCTCACATACTGCTGATGCTTCATCCTAGGGCTGGGAAGGACTTTTCCATCATCACAGAAATGTTGAAAGTTGAAAACTTTTGCAGCCTTCTTAAGTTCAAAATCCTAGGAAAAGACAGTACCTTACAAAATGTAATATTGATTAATTGTAATAATTAATATTAATGTCACCCCTGCACAATGAGGGCGTTTGAACCTGCAGTCATTGCTTCTGGTATTTTGCATCGTGGCAGTATGGGATCCAGATTCAATCTGAAATTGCACGAGTCCCAAAATTTGCCTTTGAGGTTTTTTGGAATTGGTTTTCTTTTTTCAGGTGGGAACAAATTACTGCTATTCCTTTTCATTAATTTACTACTTTCAGTACGAAGTAGGGCTTCATAGGTTTAAATACCAGTCCCTGTTGCAAAATACCACTTCAGTGGCCATTTTCAAGTTCTTCATTTGCCACAAATTTGCATAATCTGTTCTTATTATTTATTAGCATTGTTAATGTAATCTTAGCCTTTGCTAAGTCTCAACATTGGACTTTTGTAGTATCTCTCCTTATGGTGAAGTGAGCCAGGCTTATCCAGCTTGCTCTGCCTCTGTGGATGCACACTAGCAACTGTAGAAAGCTCTTGGAGGATTTATGGCACTTGAGTGAAGCAAGTCTATATTTGTCATTTTGAGCAGTCATGTTACCAGCTGACGAGCTGCAGCATTTTGACCAGTAACCAGTGTTCATCCCCTGGCGAGACAGCCAACCTAAGGGAAAAGCACCATCGTGCCTGAGTGTGCCATGGTGTTTGAGGCAGGGGCGATGGTTCAGTCATATTTCAATTTTAACTGAATCAAGGCAAACCATTCAATTCTCTGCACTCGAGTATTTTGGAGTATAACCCGAGACCCTGTACATGATTCAGTGTTCTCTAAAAAAAGCATGAAGAGTGGGTACAAGGTGGTGGCTCAGAAGATATTTGCAATATTCAGTGCGAATTGGTATGTACCTACATATATCACCTGTCAGTAATATGGATAACAGCCAAAGCCACATCATCATCCACCAGCACAGGACAGTTTCCAGGCTAACCAGTAGCAGGAGATACTGTTGTTCCAGGCTGCTCTTTCGTGAGACCTTGCTGTGAATTATTCAGGAGTTAACTGAACTTCTGTGCCCTCAGCAACAGGATGCTGCCAAGAGACCTCGCACTCTTCAAAGTACTTCTGTCTGTGAATCAACATCTCAGTTCTGCTCTGCTCTGCATCAGTTTCATTCAGCTGGTCTTCATCTCCATCTGGTATCGTTCAGTCATACGGCTGCCTGTCCAGTAGTGGTGTGATCACATAATGGGTAAGGATAAAGCTATCAAACCACTTTCAGAAACAAAATTAGACATTTCTGAAGGTGGTACATGCCTGCTCCATCCTTCAGCTCTGCTCAGTCCATTGGAAAAAATGAACCTTCCGAATCTTGTAACTCTCTCCAAAGAGCTGCAAAAGGAGCAAAACTGTTTCAGTGGCAAAGTAGCTAACATTTGCAAATAAGCCTGAAAACAATCTACTAAGAAATGCTTACAGGCCATCTGAACAACATAGGAAAGCCTTCCTTTGCATTTTCTTCAAAGCAGCAAGTGATACAACTAGAACACTTGAAGAAATACTGTATGGTTCTTCACAAGGTCTAGCATTACCAAAGGAAAAGGAATAATTTTTGGTGGTTCTTGAGAGTGTTGCTACTAGCACTGCCTCTAGATATCTTTCCTATCTGAGAGGAGAATGCTACATGCCTGGAGGCACATGTGGGGTTCTGGCTGTTCCTGAACTGAAGAAGTAATTAATGCCTCTGCATTCCTGGACTGTGCAAAGGCAGCAATCATAGCAAAAAATGGCTTTGTAAGTCCTTTATTCTGTTAAAACATAGATAATATGAGTAGCATTTTCTCCAGAAAAGACACCTACTGTGATCACCCACTGCTATAGAGCTTTAGTTTTAATGCACTTAGAGCTAAACAGGCAAGTAAAATAACAAAACACAAAAAACCACAAACCCCAACCCCAAAACCAATCTTTCTTGTAATAAATAGCAATGCTTTCTTCAAAGAAGTGTTAACGTCTGACATGCAGGAAGCCTGGGAAGCTTCTGATGTTAGGCAGCCCAACTACTCCCCCAGCAAAGCCAAAGGAATCACGGTGTGCCTGCGTTCGCCGGCCGTGCTTGCAGCTCTGTTACAAGCGTGCTGTGCCAGGCCGAGCAAGCCAGGTCACCCTGCCCTGCACGGGGGTTGCTCAGCTCCTGTTTGGGAAGGCAATTGTTATAATTAGTTTCATTCTGTGAAGTGCTGGGCATCTGCTGCTCCCGCTTTGAAGGTTGCGATTGTCTTCACTGCACCATAATTTTGTTTAATTTTGTTCCCTGCTGCTCTGGTATGTGTTGTATGACTCGAGGCATGTGTCCAGTTACAGGATCAGGCCAACAGAGGAATTATCCAGTTCACTGCTTAAGCTGACTGAACATCCCAAAATGCCACACAATTATCCCACAAATTGGAGGCAGCAGGAGTCTCGGACTTTTCCTACAGTATGTTTATTAACTGATGCATGAATAACAGCAACGTATAGCCCTTGCAAAGTGCAGCACTCAGTTTGCGTTTGAGCTGCTGTCTAAATCAGCACTACTGCAGGACAGACTGACTAGGCTTCTCTCTTGGGATTTCAGCAGTTAGTCATTATCATAAGATAGCCCAGCAAGATTTCTGTTTTAATAAGATAAAAGGGAAAAATAAATACTGTGCATGTCTAGGAATAGCTGGCAATGCTGTGTAGTCCCTGCATTAAACAAAGAAAAACTTTGTCAGCCTTTGAAGTCACCTAGGGTTAAGTAGAAGTCCTTTCTTGTATGCTGTGCCATACACGCTACTGAAGCATAATAAATAAGGACATAAAGATTGAAACCACATGCTGATGTCTCTTCCTTACAACTTGATAACAGCTCTCTCCCCAGTACAAACTGAACAGAGGCTGATGGATGCATTACAGTTTTATATCAGTATGAGGCACTTTTCTGTTTTTCTGAAACAGCACATACTTGGAAAGTGGTGTAAGCCTGAAATCTATCTTATGCCAAAGAAGGAACTGCCGTCTGGACAGAATGAAGAGGAGAGCAGCCTTTTGATTTTGAGTAGATGAAACAATCATATGTACTCACAAGCTGAGCAGGAGCTCTGAGAGTAGAGGAGCCAAAGCAGATGTGGCAGTGTGTTACACTGCTGCCATCGCTGTCTGAAGGTCCAGGTTTGCCTATATCTACGGATACTGAACTTCCCCTCCTTGTAGCCAAAGCAGACAGCAGTGCTTTCTGCTAGAGGATTAATTTTACATTTGTGGAAGAGGCAGTATGAGTAGACTGGGACAAAAGAGCCTGAGTGTGAAAAGACACAGGGCAAGAAAAGGGAAAGAAGAATCCAACAGTGGAAGATACATATGAATAATGGTGTTATTCAGACCTGATAGGGAGCTATGAAATTAATGTGGAGAGTCGTTGGGTAGTGAATATGATGATAATCATCATAAGACTCTATTGGGAAGCCAGTTGCTCTGATTTCATGGTAGAAGTATGAGGATTGGGTTTTAAATATAAGTTTATATTGAACAAGGAGGACAAAGAGCTGTTTTATTGAATAACTGCTCATTTAATGAGTACCATTGCCCCTGCAACTGAGTGATTCAGGGGTTCTTTGGAAGGAATGACATACAATTGTATATCTACAGATTTATTATCATTTAGTGTAACACAATTATGCAGGTACTTATATAATCTAAACACACACATATATATGCAGATAGAGAGGTTAAATTAAGGCTATATAGACAACGTAATTTTTTTTTTTTTTTTAACTCTGCGTAGCAGCCTTAACATTCTGGTAATGCAGCATTTTGGGTATGAAGTGGCCCACTGACAGGTACTGATGGCTTATTTTCACTGCTGTCAACACTGGTACAGATGTAAATTGAATCCATGTTCTTCCTTACATGTCCTGGATGTAGTAGGTACTGAACTCCTTAAGCTCCCTGAAGTTGTTCAGCTACATTTAATTTGTCTTGGTTTTCTCTACTCATTCTCTTTGCCAGGTTTTCATTGGAGCACTGAACTACATTATGGCTTATGTTCACTGTTAAAAAGTCTTTATAAAAGTATCAAGAGAGTAAATGTGAGCGTAAGTTTTGCATTTCAAAAGACAGGGAGATCATCAGGGATGGCCCCATAGTCTTGCATTATGTTGAATTATTTCCTTTTTCCTCTGTCCATTACAGAAACACAAGTACTGGCTTGTGCGAATCCAGATCCATTCTCTCCTGTTTTATGGCTTTTCAATATTCTCAGCTGTGTTTTTCTGTGCAGAAATCTGTTGCTTTTCAGAAATGGGTCACGTTTTTCTGAGATGCACGTAGCAGAATTGTACAGGCTTAACCCTTGAAGCAACTTTGGCTCTTCAGCATAGTCACAGAGTGACATGTGACAGAAGCGCCCCGTGTTTTCAGATCTCTGAGCTAGACTTTATACAAAATACAAGTAACAGGACTCTGCTAAAAATGAATGTTTTGCATTTTCAGCCTGTCCAGATGGATTCTTTGGGCTTGACTGCCACCAGGTGTGCAAGTGCAAGAATGCTGCTGGCTGCGACCACGTCCTGGGAACATGCCGCTGCCTCCCGGGCTGGCTGGGAGAGACCTGCGAGCAGCGTACGTACGGGCTGCGTGCCCCTTCCCTGCTCACCGGCTCCTTCGGTGCTCACATGGGCTTCTGCTGGGACTGTAGGATGACCTACCAGGGTACAATTTTAGATAGGTCACATTCCTTTCCAAAGATGCCAAGAAAGGGAACCATTTTTGGTAGCTGTGTAAATAAGCAACTTCTTTTTTTTTTTTTAACTGCTGTTGGCACTTGTCAAATATTATAAGCATCAGTTTTTAAATAGCAGAGCTGTCTGCTACCATATGACAAATCTCTGCTTTTTGTTTTTGTGCAATATTAAGAGATGAAATGTTGTATTTCTCTCTCTCTGGTGTATCTAATCTAATTATCAGTTGTAAAGTGACAGATTACAAATGCACAAAGTGGAAAAATTAGAGCTGGGGCTATTTTGCTATTTAAGCGTGACAAAATAGGTTTTTAAGTAATTCTTAGAAAAGTTATTTGTTTTTAAAAAAGGGTCAACTTCCTACAGCTTCCTAGAGTTTCATAAGTATGGATTATCCCACAATCTTCAAGCTAATAAGTTTTTTTGTATGTTTGTGTGAATGCATATATAAAATTGGCTCTTCTGAGAAATTGGTCACTAAATTTCATGGGAAATTATTTTCTCTAGCTACATGGCATTACATATGGAGATCACTGAGCCTATTTGAAAAATTTAGCAAATATGTTTGGTTTTTTAAGATCTTCAGGTTTTAGCCTCTCAACTTCCTAGTTTCATTTTAGGATGATGTCATGGTCTATACTTCCTTTTGAAAATATGACTGTCATCTGCAGGAATGTGTTGTAGAGCTGGGGTCCAAAGCAGCTCCACAAGGAGCCAACTTTCATTGTTAGTGAACACTTTTGTAAGACTTCTTTAATCCATAGATTGCAGATTTCTGCAATAGAAAATCAGTTAAGTTTAGAAAATAGAGATAAATTATATTTGTGTAGAAATAATTCTATTCTCCAGCCATACACCATGTTATAATCAGCCCTGTCTGAGGGCTGCACTTGTTCTTCATAATATTTTTCTGGCATTTGCTCCCATCATGCAACACAACCTGTTTTCTGAAAGGGCTTCTCCTGCAAAATCTCCTGCTCTTTTGATTTACAGGAGGGTTAATGCTGGTAAATCTTTCCACTTTTCAGATATTTCTGCAACCATCCCACCATTTGTAGTCCTTTTTGCCTCCTCATGACCCCCATAGGAACACTTGGCTCTCCATCTCCCACTGCCTGAAGATGGTGGTGGTGATACTCCTCTGTGGGTGTAGGTTAATGAGCTAACTGTGAAATAAATGCAGAGCCAGAGCCATATAGCCATACCGCAGAGCAGAGAAGGTGCTGCTGAACAGGTACAATGTTTGCTTCTTGGTTGCAGCCCACTTTTACTGCCCTTCAGCCAAACCACGGTGTTGACAATGTATCACCTTGGCCCTTCCCTGCTCCTTAGACTGCATTAGGGATGGGAAGATTGGCTCCTACATATTTCATCGAATTCAATTAAGAAATGCAGCTCTTTGTCAATGGCCTTCTATGCCCCCCTCTACTTGCATGAGGAAAAAAAAACTCTATTTATTCTCTTGTGCCACAGCCATTAGAGCTTTATGCTATGTTGATTTATTCCTCGCACTGGAGAAGATGTCAAAGCCTCCGAGGTCTCCTTTGCCTGTAAGTAAAAGAGCAAGGTCACTTAACAGTGCAAAGGGTAACCTCCTTTTCTCTTGGCTAAATGATGAATCTTCATTTTGATTTTAAGACTGAACTTTGGCCACACTGTCTAAAGCTGCTCAGAGTAAGGCAACCATGGGTTGGAGACACCAGCTCACCACTCCTCATCCTTGTTGGATGTTTAATATTCACCTTGCTAGTTCCTGGGACTTGCCAGCACTAGCAGCTGGAAGGACAGCACTTGTGTTCAAGTAATCGGATTGTAGGCAATGTGCTGGAGGATATTGAGAAATAATTTTGACATCATGGGATTTGAATCGATCTTAAGCCAACCATGCAGTGCATTTTATATGCTGCTATCTAATTATGGGCAATACAGACAGTAATGCCTTTTGTTGAAGCTGCCTACTGCTTTCCATTACAAGACTGTGTTTTTCAATTGCTTGTAAATGAATTATATTAATCTGGGATGAAATCTGCCAAGCAAGCTCTGCCTCAGCTTAAGTTTGTGTTTGGTGATTTTTTTATTTTTGGGATTTTTTTAGTGTTCGCCTGAGATATTTTAGGTTTCCAAGAAAGAGGTTTAGGAAAAGTATGTTGCCTTTTTTTTTTTTTTTTTTTTGATAAACTGTTTCATTGAGTGTCGTGATGCCTCGGTGATACAGAAGTGAGGACTTGACATTTGGCATCAATTTCTGCCAGAGATGTAACCTTCCTTTCTGTATACAGACTCATCCAAATTTTGCTGTCTCAAAAAAACTCAAACCCAAAACCCCCCCAAAATCTCATGTTGCACATGGTCTGTAGAAGCCAAACATGATTCATCATCTGTATTTTGCTCTGATTCTATTAGTATTAAAAACACCTCTTTCTGGAGCTGTTGGGCCTCAGCACAATCTTCACAGAAGCAGTTCCTTGTGGTAAAAAAGAGACCACACTGGTTTGCAAAATAAATGAGTACAGAAAGATTGGCCTTGCCAGAGTCTCTGCGCAGGGGCGCTGATAACCAGAAGTTTGACATTTTGTGGTGTGTGAGCACTTGGCTTTGAAAATTCACTGTTCTTTTAAAGCCAAAGCTTCATTTGGGGGGCAATAATCCACAGGAACTTCACAAAATCAAAGCTTCTGGGCACCCTATAGAGTCTTAGTGCCCATCATTTCCCTGCGCTCCCTGACACTTCTGATGGCTGTTGACTTCCAGTCTGGAAGAAAATCTGCAGTTTCATGTGTTCCTTACTCTGTGTGCAAAAAGGGATTTTAAGGACTTCAAACAAATAAATCCTTCTCTTACAGAAGAAAGGTACCAAGAGGAAAATTTTGAAGCAGAAAGAAGTCTAATAATTTAAACCCTTCTATTGCTGCTTCCCGTTGCACTCATGATGAAGAAAGGAGAAAACGCTCAGGGATATTTGTACATTCAGTTATGGAACTTCATAAAGTAGCCTCAATATATCACTTGTTATCTTAATCTTCAGAAAAGTACTTTGATAATCAGGGATATCCTACCCAGAATCTAAAAAAAGTTTGTATCCACCCAATAGAATAATTAAAATTTTCTTCTCCAGAAATTTCTGCTTTCTTACCAGAATTTTCACTGGAAAACTCTTTTGTCTTCCCGGTAAGCATAACAAGAGCTTTGCACGCATACTCCAAAAACCTCACACAAACCACTAGTAACCAGTCAGGGGACCTGGTTATGAGCTGGTTTTTCCTTTGGCTTGGTTATGATATAGTTCTGGTCTGTATTGTGGAAATACTTAGTTCTGCTCCCAAAACCGAGCCAGAGCTCTGTAGGATGGGCTGAACTTTTAACTTGGCAACCAAGCCTCATTTGCAGAACAAACTTTTAACTGTGATGAGACTGAGCTCCTGCACTTTCTTGTGGTTTCAATGTGGATGGGATCCAAGCGATGACAAAAATGAACACTATTGAAAAGAAGTCCTGGGAGAAATGGTGTCTGTGAGAACCGTGTCGGGAAGCTGGAAGTCCTTGGATCGGAAGAAAAGAACAAAGAATGGATCAGATACTGTCAACCAAGTTCACCCCTCAGGTCAAGATGGTTTCATGCCTCCCTTCGGTCCCCAGAGGCATGTCCTCTGGCAGCACTGCATCTTGTCCTGCTCACTGACACCCTCAAAGGCATAGAGGTTTTGGTGAAAAGTCATCATTTGGGTCTGATCCTGGGAGGACACTCTTCTGGATGAGGGAATCAGGGCTTTTTTTGCCTCTCCAATGCATGCCAGCAGCACTGCAGGAATGAGAGGCTCTGACAGCTTCGTACAAGTGAAGGAGAGCCTCTGCAAGGCAGGCACAAAATCTGTGCAAGGAGGCTATCCAACTTCATTATCTTATTTTGTATTTTTGGTATGATATCTGAAGAAAACAGGGTAGCAGTAGTGTCTGGTTTCCTCCATTTAAAGCTATCCAAATCTCCAGTGCAATGGAGACTACAGGAATTTTATCACTGCTATTTTTCATAGGCAGCAGCACTGAAAATGGAGCTGCAGCAAGTGTACATTTGCGAGATGACTGTTAAGTTTTCACCTGGGAGCCAGCTGCTTAACCGAATGTGTTGAAAATATGACCCCTCTCTGACCAAAGAATGAGACTCTGGGTGAACGAAGGCATTCAGCTGTGAAAAATGAACACCAAAAACAATGAAGTTGTCAGTTCTCGTACCAGGATGCAAATAAATACCCGGGCTGACAAGCTGGCGGTTCTGCTGGACCATTAGTTTAGCACAAAGACATTCTGCAGGGCAGGGGATGACAGCTGATCCATCACCTGAGCGATCCTGCCCTTTGATAAAAACCTCTTCAAAACATGCTATGATACATATTTTTAAGCCATGTTATTTAGCGTCAGGCATGGTTAATATATGGACTTAGGCACCCTCATGATGTGAAAAGTGTGTCGCCAGAAGCCCGTTTCAAACTGATTTCTCTGGTGCTGGGTAGTGTCTCCGGTTTGCTCTGTGTGATGCCTCCTTTGATGCTTCCTGATGGTTTTTTATGGACTTTTCTCATTGCAGCCTGCCAGGGGGACAGCTATGGGCCAGGTTGCAGCCACACTTGTGACTGTCACAATGGAGCGCTCTGTCATCACGTAACCGGGACGTGCCTTTGTAGTGCAGGGTGGAAAGGAGCCACGTGCCAAGAAGGTACAGTCGGAAGTTCAACCTCCTGCCAGAGGATTATACGAGGGAAAAATAAAACTTCTGCTCAGGGGGCTTTGCTGGTATTTTAATTATCAGGTCATTGCCCTGTGTTGTCATTGATTTTGTATCCACGCAATAACGCGCTCAGTCCATTAAATAAATCTGTGATGCCACGTTGCAGGGGCTGGGTGTAGGAGCTCGGCGTACACAAGGCAGAGGGGGCTGAAACAGTCATAAACTGGAAAGAGAGCTGGTTTTGAAGGCTGTCTGATTAAGGGAGAAAAGGTCCATAAAGCTCCCATTTATGACACTGAAACAAAACTGTTTCTTTTCTATGGCCTGCTTTACCGACCCATGCGCCCGATTGATCCTCGTCATTACCATACGCTGTTCCAGACATAGGCTAAATCCAGAACATGTGAAAGGCATTGGGACTTCCAGCCTTGGCAATTAGACCAATACGTGTGACTCAAACACAAGCCCAACTCCAAGAAATCTTAAGAAAAGAGGCTGGCAAAGAAAGGCTGCACTGAGGCTTATGTTACACCTCCTAATCCCCTGCACCCAAGCTGCTAGAAAAAGTCTGTCCATCCCTATTGCAAAAGGCTCCTTTTTCTGTGCCTCCCCCTCTAAGAGCAGTGCCCTGGAGCTGGGGTTGCACGGCTGTGGGGCTCTTGCTGCTGCCGATGCTCCTGGGTGATCTGGGGTTTGGAGTCAGCACCTCCACATGAGCAGCAGCTGCCTGTCAGCGTACTGAGAGCATGGCTAGGGAAAGGGAATGAAAGCTGATAAGGGTGGAGGATTATATGAATTAAGTGGGTCCCCCTTTAAAACCTAATATGAAGAGCTCTTTCCATGATGGAATAAAAAGTTGAGAAGACACCAAACCGTTCTTCATGATGATGTGTACAACACAACATAAAATTTTCTGGTTTGCGTGAAGGCCTCAAATACAAAACCAAAGCAAAAGTTAAAAAAGCTGTTGTCAAATATGAAGACATTGTCAAACATTTTCTTTAATGATACATTTGGGGATTTCTTTTCTCTTTGGAAGTAAGGAGGTAGAATAAGTGTGTGAGGCTGGGTGAACCATCCTCTGGTGACTGTGTTTTTGCAGAGTGAGAACTTGCACTAGCTTCTTAAAAAGGTGCCACTCTGGCACTAACAGTGGTGTGTAATTTTTGGGGGGGGGGGGGGTGGGGGCGGAAGGTTTTATCCATAGGATGTGGTTGTGATGAGAATTAATAAACTGCTTAATTAAAATTAGGTAAACTGTGATATGTCAGCAGCTAGCTGTGGGTAGCAGGATCAATTATAAAAGGAGTTGCGATTTTTGGGAGGACTGTACAAAGAAATTTTGAAAATAGGGAAATCAATAATTCCACTCCTTGGTGTTGAGAAAGCTGGTAGGGACCAAGAGAAGTTTTTCATAGGTGTGAACAGAAAATCTTGAAGCCATTTGGTTGGGTCATAGCTAATTCACTTCATCACCTGTTTTGTTCCCAGACCAGTTTTACACTGGTCTGTGTAATTCTTTATCAGTCACGGCCCTGTTTTCACTCGGTTGTACCTCTCACAGTATCTCCATGATTACCAGGGTGAGAAGGGGTGTAAACTGGGACAGGTTGTGTTTAACCTGTGTCCTTCTCCTGCACTTCTCAATGGAAGGTTTTTGCCCTACCTCTTTTTCGCAGCCTGTCCTCCTGGATGGTATGGTGCGAACTGTCTACAGCGCTGCATCTGCCACGGCCAGGCAACGTGTGACCGTGTGACAGGAGAGTGCCTCTGTCCCCAGGGTTGGACAGGGATAGCGTGTGAGTTGGGTGAGTCTCATCACGTCCTCCATCCCTCCAGCACCTCATTTCAGTCGCTCTGCAAGGAAATTCAGTTCTGGTGAGGTCTGGTTTGAGGCAGCTCAGAAAAAAAAGGGGAGGAGGGGCAGAGGGCTGGAGAGCACTAGTTGTGGAGAGGTTGAAAAAAATGGGATTGTTTAATCAGAAATGAGAAGACAGGGAAGTTATGGTATTGGCGCTTGAATGTACTATGGTGCTAGAAACTTGCAGGACAAAGGAGAGGAATAAACTATTCTCTGTCCCTTGAGGACAGGGAAGATAGACAATGAACTCAATTTGAGGAGAAAAAAATTATAAAATAAATCCTCCCAGAGGAAAACTATGTATCTCTAGAGAATTTTGTCAAGGGAGGCTTCAAAATCTCCCTCACTGAACGTTTATAGGACCAACTTAGGTGGCTCACCATACTTCAGAGGCATAAGTGTGTGCTCTCCCTGGAGCCCTTCCAGCCTGGCCCCCCATCAGTCTCCCCCATCTCGTTTCAGAGTGTGGGGATGGGAGATACGGAGCAGGCTGTGAGCAGAACTGTAGCTGCCACCATGGGGTTTGTGACCAGCACTCAGGGAAATGCATTTGCCACGCCGGCTGGACTGGGGACCACTGTGATGCTGGTAAGCGCAGTTCCTTCTGCAGATGCTTGATTTTAACACTCTTCTGCAATCAGCCATTTCTGCCTCTACAGCAGGAAGTCCGTTTCTATTTTGTATCTTAATTTTACAGTATTCTATGGGCTAATAAGAAATAATGCCAGTGTGAGCGCTCACCATGTGTCTCCGGAGCCCTGCAGACAGGGCTCTGCCCAACCACAAATACATGCCCTTGTCCAAATCATTTTATCTTCTACTTCTGTTCCCTTCCTGCTAACAAAATGAAGGCATTTCTTTACCTTATGGGTACAAGAAAGAACCTGCGAAAGGGAGTGAATTGTAAGGAGAGTTTGCCAGATGCTGCTGCATCTCTGTGGATGATTGAGGGGACCTCAGCAAATTGGACTGTAATGGTTCAGATTGCACCGATCCTGCATGTGGTCCAGATCACCCAGATTTGACATAGCTGTCTGGCACGTTCGGAGTCATGTAAATGCCTGAAATAGAAATCTCATAAGCAGTAGCTATCAGATGACTTGAAACCTGCTTTCAGCTTGGCCACTGAGGTGCTGTGATTTTTGCAAGCCACAAGCAATTTGCTGATGTCTCCTGAGGTGCTGAGGACTCACAAAGCCTCAGCCACCAGTGTGACCTGTAAAGTCTTCGCCGTGCCCACCTTCCTTTTCTTCAGGTCTTGCCTTCTCTTTGATCACTTTGGAAAGACTTGTGAGTTGGAAAGCAGTATGTGGACACAGCGTATTTTCACTGTTCAAAGAGTTGTCCCTCTGTCTGTGCATAATTGTGTAAGAGTGGCACCGCCATCTCTAGACACCATCTGGATTTGTACTCTAGACTACGACTAAGTCTTGGCAAACTTTCATGTGCAGACTCATTAATAGCAAACACAAAATGCTTTTAATATTTTTAATATATTCTCTTTCAAATATGTTTTCTGGGCACGCAGTCTTCTAAATATCCATCGCCATGTGCAAGAAGAACAATATTGGCTCATGTGCCAATGACGGGTGTGTTCCGTGCAGCAAGAAGACCTGTTGCTCTCTCTGCTTCTCCTCACAGTCTGTCGCCCGGGACTTTTTGGCAAGCAGTGCGAGGAGCAATGTGACTGCGTGCATGGCTTGTCCTGCCACCATCAAACTGGAGCATGTCACTGTGAAAAGGGATGGCGAGGGAGGCACTGTGACAAACGTGAGTGTCTGCTGGGCATTTACGGAGGAAAGATCAGGTCAGTGCATACATTCCTCCTGGATCCAGAGCTGGTGACAGGGTCCTTTCACTCCCTTGTTGCTCTGCGGGGTCGGTCTGGAAGTGTTCAGGGGGTCGGGTGCAGCAGATCTGTTGGAGGGGGGTGGCTTTGCACTGTCCTACCCCATGCCCTAACGAGGATCGGTTGCTCCGTTGCAGCTTGCTTGCCCGGCCGCTACGGCGCAGGCTGTGCCCAGCGGTGCCGGTGTCCCACAGGTACCCCCTGCCATCACCTGACGGGCGAGTGCGGCTGTCCTCCGGGATTCACCGGCTATGGCTGTGAGAAAAGTAAGTTTGTTGTAAAAATGCAAATACTTCCCTTGTAAATTAAGTAAGAAATTAATTTCTCAAATAAAAATGTGATGATATAACGTCTGAAGAGGGAGGAGACAACAACCTCGCAGCAGTGATGATGGGCAAAGGCTGCTTGTCACTCACCCACATGGTCTGGCCAGTTCTGACCTCTGTTCCTGGCGCAGTTTGGGCTGGTGGGGTTTGCCCTCACAAGGTTTGCAGCTCTCAGGCTAGCAGGGAGCAGCTGGGGGCTAAACTGCATCAAAATAGACCAAGGAGGTGCCAGCAGAGCCCAGCTCCTGCCTGCAGCCATCACTGTGCTGTGGGTAAAGCAGCAGCTCTGCTTTCTGTTGGCCTTGCCCCTGCGACAGACCATCTATTCCTGCTGTCAGAGCTCATGGAAAGGTCATTATCTGGTTTTACTTCACTGTTGAGTTTGACCATATGGAGCTCTCTTTGAAAGCAGGCTCATTCTCTCACCCTGTCTACGTAATTTTGACTTTGTTCTTCCTTACAACATTTTTCGTGAGCACCGCTTTAGCAAAAAGAACAAAGAATTAAAAGAATAGACATTTTTGTCTCATATCTTCCACTAAAGGGCTCTAAATCCTCACCCACAACCAGGGCAACTTAATGGAAGTAATGTAAGAATTAGACATGGAGTGTTCAAAACCTGTAGGCAATGTGTCTGTCAACAGGCAAAATGAAACCTGTGAAGATGTTGGTGCTAGAGCAGCTTTGCAAGTTTAAACTGCCTGCAAAAGGCAGAATGTCTTTATCCACATGCCTGGTCCCTTGTGAATTATACTGTTATTTTAGTCAATTTTACCTGACATTTCCCTATGATTTTTTCTAGTGACAAGAAAATTGTATCTGGCCCTTGACAGTTGGGCACAAATTGACTGAACGAAACAAAATCAAGCAGTGAAGTAACCCCCAAGTAAATGTAATAAATCCAAAGTCCCGGAGGAGAGTGTCATTCTGTAGGCAGGGATTTTATTTAATAAATTTGAGCTCGCTCTTTGTTTGAGTGCTATATTTACCAAGACAAATTTAATTTATTGGTTTACATTTCCTCTTCCCCAAGCTTGTCCACCGGGCACATACGGTAAGAACTGTAACCGAGTATGTCAGTGCTCTGCTGAGAATGAGGAATGTCACCCGGTGACCGGCAACTGTGCGTGCCGCCCGGGGTACTACGGCGCCCGCTGCAACCTCCGTGAGTATCTTTGTGGGCTGCCCATTTTCTGAGCGAGATCTGGGTTATGCAGAAGCATGTGCTGGTGCTTTGAGTTCATCTGTGTCAGCACCTTCAGCACTGATAAGATAAAGTAAGCGTAGGTTGTGTTAATTTACAACAATAAAAATACTTGTGTTATTTCAAGAGGTTAATCTTTTTTAAAAAAGACAAACTCATTTATTACCTAAATTCTTTCCAATTTCATGCCACGCTGTAGAATATCAGTATAATTCTCTGCATTTACATCTCTCATCTTCAGCTACACCTGGATATTGTGTAGCTCTTTCATTTCCAAATTCCTAGGCCAAAATACTTCCCAAAATCTCTGCGTGCTCAAGTAAGGACAAATGGTTATTAGAAAACAATAAGCTGCAATTGGCAGTAAATCTAAGTGATTCATAAAGTCACTTAAGTTGTAGGGCCTTCTGAGGAACGATCAAATTAAACAAATTGTTACTCTGGATTGAAAAATGGTGACTAGTGTAGAGGACAAAATGCCAATTGGCCGAACGCTTCATCATAAAAAATATTCCCAGATCCACATGCCTCATGTTGGAATTTTAGGACATCTGTAAAGTTGTTTCTGGTGGAATGTGGCAACTGATAAGAAACATATACCAAAGTATCCAGTAAAGGAGACAGTTAATTACCTTTTTATTTACAACTTTAATTTTGTTTTTACTTCATGGCTTGTAATAGTCTAATCTTAAAAGAAAAAAAAAAAAAAGAGCTGTCAACTTTCAAGCTCACTCTTTCTCTCTTTGGCGAACACTGATTTTCCTTTCTTAGGAATCCAGCATGGCTCTGGTTTGCTTGCTTTTTTGGGTGACAATTTGGGTACAAAGGCCAGCTGCACAATATATGCAGCTCTAGTAAGGGTTAAGCCTGTGCTTTATTCCTCGAGTAGAAATAGGAAGGAGGCTCATTTTAGACATGGGCATTTGTATTACCATCATGTCATCACAAGTTATTCTTTAAAATATAAATGTAAATGTAAGGGCTGATTCTATCCTCCTTTGAATGTCAGTTCTCACTCTAAGTGAGATTGAAATGCGGCCTTCAACTTCTAGGCTAGAACCATCTGGATCCGTTATACATCACATTATAATAAATATTGTAGTAGAGCGGTAGTGGAGATCAACTATTTAACAGTATCATTTTAAAAGACTTAATCATGGGTAGCCTATTACTTTTATGTAGCAGCCTCTCAGTAGTCGTTACCTGTGCGTGTAGTACTAAACCTCTATAGATTACAGTAAATGCCCTCAAGCTTGCTTAGAACCTTAAGATTTTATTTCAGAATTTTAAATTTTAAAACAATAATTACACTGATGTTCTGATGTAAAAGAAATTACATACAAAACAAAATCTGTGTTTTGTTGCGTTCGGAAGGGACTTTGCCACGGGCTTCTGTGTAGCTAGGATTAAACCTATAGTGTATGAGACATGAGCCTTCATGGTGGCGTGTTCTCTTAAATTCCAAAAATACACAGTATATTGCACAGCAAATTCTTACTTAATAAGTAGTTTTGTTAAATGTAGAGATAATGGAATGGTGAAGGTTCACAGATAGAGAAAATTTGTCTTGCATCTACGTGGGGTTTTTTCATATTCTCCCCTATGCCACTCTGACCATTGCATAGACAGACCCAGAAATGGAAGGAAAACAGTTTAATTGCAAGTTATTTTTAGGTTTAGGTCAGTGGTGTGAGAGATTGTGGACCTGATTCTGAAGTGACTGTCTGATAACCAGGGATAGCTAGCGTGACTTCGGTGGGAATACTCCATGTTCCCGCCGTCCTCACTACAGGGAGAACTGGGGCTGCTCCAGGATGAAGAAGCTTTCGATATAATATTAAAAACAGCATAGGGAGCCGCTCCCAACGTGAAATGGGCTTTGGTCCAGTCAACATGTGGTTGGATGCTGCTGGAAATGGTTTCTGGCAACTATTGCTATATTTATAATACTGTGAAAAAAGGTTCAAGAAAGTATCTATAAAAGGTGTAGTTGGCTGGGAAGTCAAATTTCCAGGAGCCAAGAGCAACGAGGCTTTCATGTTCTCAAATTTTGGAGTGAAGAGCTGAAACAGTCTCTTGGCAGGATCAAGAGGAAGCAGACAAACTAGCAATAAGGTTCCCATCAACTGTCCATAACTCGGTGGATGGGCAGATCTGCTTGAGTGAAGTTATGAATAAAAAGCAGTAAGTGGTGTTGTAATGGATAAAAACCCCCATGCTATGTCTCTGTGACATTTACGGGGCTGGGTGAACCCTGAGCCAGAAAGACCTCACCAACATCACCTTCAAGCTGTAGGTAACAGGATGCTTCAGAAGTGATTTTTTTGACAATGCAATTAATAACATTTGTAAGAAAAGCCCTAGTGTAGTCAGTTGGTATGAAAAGATTTAGGAGCTCTTGGTCATGGCAAATCCATCTGAACCAGAAGGAAAAAATCAGGAAATGGGTTAGAAATCTGGCTGCTGCTCCTGCTGTTCTCAGAAAAACATAAGTCAGATGCACAGGAAACTGTTAAATTAGAAAATGTCTTTATGAAATAACTGGTGGTTAGAGGCTAAACCCTCTTTATAAAGGCAGAGCCTACTTACATGGCAGGACACTGTGTAAATTGCCCTAGCTATCTGCATAGAAGTTCTGCAAAGTAGTAATAGATGTAATGGCCTTGTTAATAATCACATGAACGTCGCAGCTGATGTGTTTGCCCTGCTTGTGCTGTTCCCTGTTGAACCGAAATAAATAAAATGCTGCAAGGGTAAATAAATTGGTGAGGGAGGAATTACTGCATCCCTTTCAGTAATGGAGCAGCTCGTGCTAGTCTTGAGCTGAAGAACAACTCTGAAAGCTTTGCCAGGGAGAAACAACATGTTTGAAAGTGTAGGAAACAGATTTTAAAAAAGAGAAAAGCCAAATGATGACCAAAAGGAAAGGGAGGAGGAAAAGAGAAACTCACTTGGAGTCCAATTAAATCCTTGAATCTGGGTGTGTCCTTAACTTCATGTCTTGGTGGAAATGAAATAGATGTTGCAGGACTCATTCCTTGAAGCCAGGGTTTGTACATGAAACACGTTTTCTGTACTGACAGATGGAAGCACTGGTGACAAAGTGTTCATTGAGAAGAAGCCATGGTTGAGAAGGGCTGGGGAGAGTATCTGCATGCTATAAAAGTGTGTATCTGTTTACTCCTGATTATCTGCTATCCTGATTTAAGCACAAGCTGATTTTCAATTTTATTTTAAAAGTCATCCCTTTAAAGCTTCACCATAAGCTCTCCCTCTCTATTCAGTAGTTCAAAAAATCCAGAGATTTCTCCAGCCACTCAGACCATGCTTTCCTGCCTTCAGAAAAGAGAGAAAATATATAAAGCTATTTATGCACAGATTGTGAGAGATCTGTTGCTTGGAGACATATGCAAATATATATTCAACCAGATTTCCAAAGTAGCCATAGGCTTTCCTTTTGCCAGGGGAAGAAGAGGAAGGAAGGAGCAAAGAAGTGACATGTAGATGTAGTAGCACTAATGTAACTGACCAGTGATGATCATGTTGCTCTAAAAGCACCAGCTTGTTCCTCTTCCAGTGCACTGGAAAATTAGGAAAATAACCTGTGTCTTCAAAGTTCAGTGGCAGCACGCTGGAGGCAACTCTGACAGATGGAGGCACATGCCTAGCAGCTCTGCCCAGCTGTTTTCCTCAGTTCCAGCCTCCATCACTCTAAAGAGTATCTTGAAGATGTGAGCTAAGTGTGGCAGATGCATTCATGTCTGACTGATCTTGTATTCATCCCTCCTTCAATATTAGCTGTCCAAAAAGAAACCAAAGATACTTGTTACCACCTGGAAAACCTCTTCATGGACAGCTCATTGCCATGTAACACTGGCTCAGCAATACATCCAGGTCTAATATTTCTTCTGGGTATTACAAAATACAGCTGCTTTGTTTTTTTCCTCAGAGAATTTTCTGGCTTTGCATTATACCATCTCTCTCCTGTGTCTATCTTCTAAGAAGGTGTCTTCTGAAATGTCATGTTATTGTGCATGTTTTCATAGTCTCCCTTCCACAGCCCGCTAGATGTGCCAGAGCAATGCCAACTCCAGTTTGGAGGGAAAGAGTAGATTATAGAGGAAACAAACCTTCTCCAACTCAAACATTTTTAAAAGACAAGACCTGCCCCAGTATCCATACTGGTCAGCTAAAATGACTACTAAAAGGGGCAGAGATAGTTCACAGCTTCTCACCATCTCAGGCAAACCAGGAAACCAGGCTGTTGCTGCCCAAAGGAAGAGGGACCAGGGCCCCATCTCTCCATTTCTGCCATACGAGGGAAAGGGGCAACAGGTTGATTTGGACAGAAGTCAAAGAAGAAAACCTCTGAAGAACTGGGCTTGCTTTTTTTCCTACTGTCATGTATGAGGAATGGGAGGAGCAGGCGGAGCCAGGAGCAGTCGGGCCAGGCTCAGCAGCACAGTCGGCCCAGCTTTCCAGGGGTTTGACATTACAAGTCAGCACTGCCCTGCTGCCCCACAGCGTGCATTGCCCAAGGCAACCATCTGCTTGTCAATGCCTATGCCTGGACCTCTAGAAGTGAATAGAGTTAGAAAATGAAAATCTAATTTTGGCTGAAAGCAACAAAGTGCTTATGACATAAGATGCAATGGGCCCAGTAGCAACATAGCCTAATTGCTATTTTGTTCTTTTAAAACAGGGTGTCCAAAAGGTACTTATGGTTCAAACTGCCAAAACCCCTGTAAGTGCATGAATGGAGGCCATTGCAACCCTGCGTCAGGAACTTGTGATTGCGCGCCTGGTTTCATTGGAGCCGACTGTAGTAAAAGTAAGCCAACATTCATGTTCTGCTTCTTTCAAAAAACAGCAGAGAGAATAATCTGCATAAGAGCTTGTCAGTAGAAAAACAGACAGATCCCAGCTACCTCCTCCTTGAATTGTAAATCAGGATTCCAGCTTTGTAAAAAATCTCTTGCAAAATATTTTCCCTCTCTTCTGTGTGTGTAGAAGCAAGGATACTCATCCCAGGATTACAACCTGCTTGTCCAAATTTATTTCTAGAGCCAGCTCAGCACAAATTGCTCAAGTTCCTTCTTCCTGTCCAAATTTCTAGGTTGAGAAATTATCTCAATATTTTGCTTCACACTATGGTGCCATTAATTTCAATAAATGGGAAAAAGATCAAGTTTTGTCATGGCAAAACTGGTAAAGACTCCATGGCAACCCTACTCTTACTTCTCTATTTTTGAGCTAAATTGGGTGGCTGAATTTCTGTACTATTTCCAAAGCTATGATCTCTGTGAAGTTCTCTTCAGTTTATTCACAGAAAGGCAATGTTTTAATGCTTAGTAGCCTATAGCTTTGCTCTTCAGCACAGGTCAGCATCAATATTAAGGAAGGAAAGACGTCTTTAGCTGGAAGGATGAGCAGCTGATATTTCAGTTTTACACTCACCTTTTTGATAGGAAACCTACTAAATGCTTCATGTGAAACCATGAATTATATTTATAACCTCAAGTTTCAGAGGATGAAGCAGTCATGTCTTTGGATGGGTTTTGGTTTCATAGCTTTTACTTTGAAGCACATTAGTTGGAATAAAAACTAAGCCAACTCTACTACAAGATGCTGCCTATGTTAAAATGAAGACTGGCATTGGATACACAGGGTGTTTAACAAAAGACTGTGTTTCCTCCAGCTTGCCCTGAAAAGCGATATGGGAAGGACTGCACCCTCTTTTGTGCATGTGGTAAAGGTCAGTGTGACCCACGGACTGGCAAGTGTACCTGTCCTCCCGGCCAAATGGGATCCAGCTGTCAGCAAGGTAACAAAGCGGGACTCAAGGTCATCTCGTCTGTTGGTGGCATACTGAAAACAACAAGCAAATAAAACTCAGTGCCAAACATTGTTTATAACTGTATTTCCCAATGCCTTTGCTTGATAACATTACAGTTTGCTGTTCTCGGCCCCTGTCCCTCTCTGCTCCATCACCCTGCCTTTATCCTGCCCCCGTCTCACCGCTTTCCTCCACCATACTCTGTACCATCGCACTGGTTTCTCCACAAAGCTGAAGGGACTCCTTTCAGAGACTGCCGAGTCCAAACAGTATATAAAGATGGGGAAAAGGGTAGTTTGTACTGCACAACACGAGCAGTGTGAGGGTGCTGTGGATGGATGGGACTAAATTTAGAAGCAAATAGCTTGAGCTGAAAAAGTGAAGGGAGAGGATTTGCTGAAGAGGAGGAGTTGAGAGATGGGACAAAGGGAGGAGAGCAAGAGGAGCAAATGTGGAGTGAAGCCAAGTGAGGAGGTATGGTGAGACAGAGAATCTTTGGGTGAAACTGCTAATAAGCATGGAGTAGAGTGTCCCACAGCTCTTGGGAGACACCAGGCACTTAGGATACTCTCTGGGGAGCGTGTGTTTGTATTTATTCCCTGTCACCTTCATCCTTTTTGGGGATGCTAATTTTTTTTTTTTTCAAACTTTGTTAATTCTCTGTAGTGTGTCCCCAGGGACAATATGGCCCCAACTGCCACCTGACATGTACCTGTCAAAATGGTGGTATCTGTGACCACGTGGATGGCAACTGCACTTGTGGGCTCGGCTGGACAGGAACGTCGTGTGAGAAAGGTAATTTTCTGCTTTGATGGTAGTGGATGTGTACATTCAAGCAGGGGTTCGCAGTGTCTACAGGCCCACAAAAGTGGGACAGTTTTGCTTAAGTAGACACCATCCCAGCTGCATTCATGTCTCTAGCTTCTCTCACAGAGAACTGCCCCTAGTTGGAACTTTAAGTCTTTATTCAAGAGACAGTTTCCTCATGAGTCCTGCTCTGTAACTCTCATAAATTCCTTTGCACAGACTCTTTATTTCTACTCCTGTCCAACTTTTGCAATCTTTTGCTTATGGGAACATTGTTTTGGATCTTCTTTCAGATGCTTCTCTGAGTTTGGCAGAAGCCTACATCTCCCTTCTCCCTTGTTATGTTCTCTCTTGTTATTCCCTTCCTTTTGATACTGGACTGCAGTTGAACTTCCCATGCATCGACTTCCCTGCTAGTACAGTTCTGACAACATCTGTCCAAAGCAAGTGAGATTGTCCTGCTGTCACGTCCTTCTCCATGACAGCTCTCCCTTACACAAGACAAAGCACGCTTAAACAGAATAAGCTCAGTTTTCACTCAAGAAACCCTCTGCCAGCTCAGAGTCTTCCAATGTCTTCCCTTCTGTTCATCTCCCAAGAGTCATTCTGCATTTCTGTGTTCCCATTTCTTTCTCTAGTAAGAGATATCTGTATAGTTATGGACTTAAATGTTCAGAAAACCCTGAGCTTACTAACGTGAAATATAGTTAGTTCTCAGTTCACATTCAAGACAAATGTCAACATTACATTGTCACTGCCATGGTGAAATCTCCTCAACACACTCCCAGGCCCTCATTTACAGCCTTTCTGACCTTGACATCTGTAGAATATCCATGTCAAACTCCATACATATCTTTACCAAGAACTGGTCCTTATAGAGCAGTGTCCCTATATAAAAGTGTCATACAGAAATGATACTTTTTCAGCAGCATTCTTCAATGCAATTGTTTCACTTTACACCTGAGAAGACTCAGAAACCCAGTTCATGCGTGTGTGTGTGCAAAGAAAGAGCAGGGAGAAATGGAAAGATGCTAACTACATGGAACCACTCGATGTGAATACCATTGTGGACAGACACTAAAAAAGTGCAGTTTAACCGAGAACTGGCTAACTTTGTGTTGCGTAGGCCACCTGTGTTCATCTCTGTTTGTCTGTTCCTTGAAATCTCTGTAACCACCCATAGACTGCATTTGGGTTGCAAAGCCTCAGTAGAGTTCTGTGGAGTAGTGGATCATGGTGTATCTTATAGATGTGCTTAGATAAAACATCTCTGAAGTCAAGCACGGGGGGCAGACATGCACACATTGTATAATGCACTGTCTGTTATTTCACTAGGAACAGCTTCACTGTTTCTCTTTTGACAGAGATAGCCAATTTATTGGAAAATTGAGTCTTGATTTTCACAGCAGTGTGGTTTTGAGTGTGTTTTGACTAGAAATCAAAGACAGCTAATCAGACGTCCTTCTTCTACTGATTATATATGATGTTCTTGAAAGATCTTGTCTGACATTCACAAAGTTATGAATCTGATTATTTGGACGGCCACGCTCATTTAAGTTGGTCTGCCCAGATGCAAATTATCACAGCAGTGGGAAGTTAACTTATGCAGAAATGATTCCTAGGTTAATTATATTGGCAGAGTCACTTTTGCATGACTTGGCTTTCAGTAATTTGAGATATGTTTAGGTCTGTAAGAGCAGATATCTCATTATACATGGAAAGTCTGTTGCTATGTGTGAAAGAGATCTTCCTGGTTTTATTAGGAATTGGAATGGTGTGAACTCTTATGATAACACAGAGGAGGAAAAGCTTCATGTTTTCTTTCACACTTTCTAAGTGCCTAAGAGAAAATATTGCTGTAGATATAGGGAAAAAATAGAAGATATCATTTATGACATTTACTATGCAGCTTTACAACACATGGTGTGGGTTCAACATTGACTACATAAAGAGACAATTTAAAAAAGACCATAAAAAGTACAAGGAAATTGCTATTTGATCATCTATATAATATAAAAGATTTCTCATCAAAGTATGTAAATACATCATAGTTGTGCAGAAATGCTGTGTCTTCGTAACAAATGTTCTTCTTGGCTCTGCAATTTATTGTATGGACATCATGCCTCAGCTACACAAGCTATCACATAAGAGCTTTTCTGGGTGAGGTCAGTGATTTTTTGTGTGTGTCTCTTTCTGTCCGTGTCCTGCCAGCAGAATGTCTCCCGGGGAAGTACGGGTCTGGCTGTGGCTTGGACTGCTCGTGCCAGCACAACGGCACCTGCGACAGGTTCACGGGCTGCTGCCAGTGCCCTGAGGGTTACTACGGCCACTCCTGTGAGCACAGTAAGTGGTGGCACCCTGGACAGCCCAGGTGTCCTCTTTTCCAACAGTGATGGGATGGTGGGCTTAGAGTAGTCACATGAACACCTTGCCAGTTCAGTTAAAATTTTTGGGGTGTCCCAGATCACCCAGCTGCTTCCAGATCTGTGTCACTGTGATGCTGGGGTGCTACAAGGTTAAAAGCACTTGGCATTATTAGAGTTAACAATAAATTTCATATTTGTTGGCTCCCAGGGCACGTAGCTGAGAATGCAGAGGATTTTAAAGGGATGTATATTTTACTTCATAAACCTTCATCATTTGATACTTTCATTTTTCAGGGTGTCCCCTTGGATTTTACGGGCTAAGCTGTCTTCATGCATGTGCTTGTAAAAATGGAGCAAGCTGCGATGCAGTGACGGGACAGTGCATTTGTCCTTTGGGTTATCAAGGTGTCTACTGCGAGAAAGGTACTTGTACCCCTCTGATGTAAAAGAAACAAACAAACAAAACCAAAATAAAACCCACAAAATGCCATTTCATTATGCAAATGTTTGTTGAGAGCAACTTCTTCCATATTTTGAACTTTATGAATAACCTGAAACACTAGATTTGGGATTGTTTACCTGTTAAATAGCTGGGTGTTCTCATTTCCTTATAAATTAACTAATCTGGTTCTGATTAATACAGTGAAAGTCTTGGTCTCCACAATGTCTTGCAGCAATGAGTTCCACATGTCATTTATTAAATATAAGTTCTTTTTACTGATTTTAAATTTGCTTCTAAAACTCCAAATAAGATTATTAAATAGGTGCATGTCAGACCTGTTGAGTGTTATGGAATGGTCTTCTAGAGAGTTCTAATTAAAAATGAAAATAAGTGCCAGTTACATTTCTGGGATAGATTTACAGATACCTTTGACAGGTTAAATTAGACAAACCCAACATAAAGAGAGTTCAGATAAATACATGCCTATTCTGCTATGTTTGATTCTTCATTAAACTTAGCATTTACACTAGCTTCAGTGAAGAGTTTATGAGCTTTTTTCTGAGACATCCTGGAAGAACTCTGGCCTAATGTTGCCATTCAAATGTGCATCTAAAAAGTGCTTTTGCCATCAGGCTGTGACAGGGGCTGGTTTGGAGAGAGGTGCCGGCACCGGTGCAACTGTGGAGGAGCTCCTTGTGATCCAGAGACTGGAAAGTGCCTTTGCCCACCTGGGAAGACTGGAGACAAATGTGACATTGGTAAGGGTAACATTTTTCTAAGGGCTGGACTATGTATAGTTAAACCAATATGACCTGTTTGTCTAAGCATAACTGTGAAAGGACGTTTGCTGGTATTCAAGAACACATTGTTTGTAACAAATTACTCTTAGGGGTTATCAACACCTTTATCAACAGGCTGTACCTCTTGATTTAATCAATATTTAAATTTGATACACCGATAGGAAAACTGTTTATGGGTCAGCTGTAAAATGTCATTTGCCTTGAGTTGTGGAGAACGTGCACTAGTTAAGAATACACCAAGAAGCCCACAGTTTTACAGACGTAGTTAGGAAGACTCCAGAGGGTGCAAATGGGCAAGAAGGGATCCAATTGCCATGTGTTTTGTCACACGGACATTTGTGACCGTTTTCAGACCAATGCAAAGGTATGTCCAGCTCCGGGTTTGCTTCCCCAGGAAGCAGGCCAGAATCCCTGCGGATGAGGGTAGCGGAGCTGCAGCAGCTGTGCCTGCCTCTGGGGTTCAGCAGTAGTCCAGGAACATCTAATCCAAATAAAATTCCCTCATTTGCAGCACAGGCACTTGGGCTGTGTGTTTGGGAAATGGTTGGCCCGTGAGAGCAGAATTATTTTGTAACAAGGATGTAAAAATAGGTGAGAAAGTTCTCCTGTAGGGAAAACCAGTCCCACTGTTCTACCCTGAGAAGATGGCTGCAGGGTTGAGAGGCAGCAGTGGCAGGCAAGATTCTTGAGCCAGACTCTGATCACAGTTATGATGAAGTAAATTTAGGGCAATCACTGGAGTGGTTTAAACAAGTGTAAGAGTCGTCTTGTGATCCTAATGCTGTGGCAAACAAGGTAAAAGGAGTGAACATCCATGTGCTGCTATTGGAGGTTCACACCAGGAACCATAATCCTCCTGAGCCCCTGAATCACAGTGGAGGAATATTAGTTCTCCTTTTGTTCTAGGATAGGGAAGGAAACAGCTTTAAATAGGCTGTTATTAATGCAAAGTAATTGCTGGGAGCTTAAGTGCTAGTGCAACCTGCAAAACTAAAATGGAAAATTATTTGCTTCCCTCTCCACACTGTCCTGTGGTCAGAAACCTGTCTGCAGAAAAAGTCTGCAGGTGCTGGTCCGATGGGGGACATGGGCCACCCCCACAGACAGCACAGTGCTGGGCATCCAGGGCCTTTCTCGTGAAATTTTAGGCAGAAGTGGAACGCAAGGGGGAAGCTCAGCACCAAAAATGTGAACCGAGGTTTTGCTTCTTGCAAACTCTAGGAGTCATTTTTATTTTTCTTAAATCAGCTAGGGTAGCCCCCATCCATGAAAAGCTGTTATGGGGTAGGTTTTATTTGCATTTTTATTTTCAATTAGGCTCAGTTCATCTGTGATATAACTGTGAGCAGCTGTGACTGTGCAGCAGCCATAAAGATAAAAGGCCTGATTTTAATTTGAACTCTGGTAAAGCACCCATTAAACAGGCAAAATGTTAATTAAAAAAAAAAAAAAAGAGAGAGAGTATAACAGACTTTTATGGGCGCTCTTTTTCTGTACTAAATTAACATTGCAGACTTTCAAACAGATGTCTTAAATACACATTGTTATTAACATGAAAATGTGGTATTACATAAATGAAAATCAGGTCCAGAGGTGTTTGAGGAGAACTTTTCTCATAACATTTCCTAATTGAAAAGGCCAAGCTCTGAGCACACGGGGAGAGTTCTCCCACGTGTTGGGGCTGCAGCTGATGCAGGGCTCAGCAGCACTTTTATTTACCTAATGGTGCTTGTGTGAGAAAGCAAGGGCCTTGATTATTTAAAGTATTTTCTAGCGAGGTGAGGGAGAGAAGGCTATTGTTTACAGTGTATTTAGCACCCTGACTTGTGACCTGCTGCTAATTTTTCCTTCATGCCTGTACTCTGAGTGCATGAAAAATTTGCGGTGAGGATTTATCAGCCTAGGTATGAAATGTATTTTTATTTGGGAGTGAGATATTTTGTGAGTTTAATTTGCCAGGAGGCAGCAGAATTGTGCAGTCAGAGTAAGACATAAGAGTATATACAAAATGGATTAATCTTCAATTGCACATTCTTTGAGAGAAGGCTCTTTGCTGGCGCACGCAGACAGCCAAGCTGTGCAGTGGAGAGGTGAAGGAGATAGTGTGGATCCAGGATGCTGACAGTAACTTTCCTGAGCAGATCCCAAGATCTTTTCTGTTTCTTTTTACACCAGTAATGATTTCCATTCTGGGAACTTCTTTAGGACAGCTAGGCTACAGTTTGGGCAGACCATGAGGTAGATGAAACTTGAGGACTGCAGTGCTTTCCAAAATGCCATATTTTAATGTTAACAGATGTAGGTGTCTAAGTAGCTTCCTGATCCCAGAGAACAGGGAGGCACTAGGGAGCATTCACCCTCTTCCAAACACTTCTGTCCTTCCAGAATGCAGGTCGGACCAGTATGGCCCTGATTGCTCCCTGCGATGCCAGTGTGCCAGCAAATCCCAGTGCAATCCGTACAACGGGAATTGCCTATGCCCAGCCACGTGGATGGGGCCAACCTGCAAAGAAGGTAACACAAGCTGGAGATATCAGCCTTTCTTAGTAGAAAAAATAATGCATTGACCATGGTGGTGGTCAGTGGACCATTCGGACAAGAATATCAATCCACCACACAAACAGCTTTGCTTGGAAGGGTTGTGTTGGTGTGTGCTGTCCTTCTAAGGGTCCAGGTGCCTAATGGTGCAAATGCCAGGAGTCGATCCCCATGGTTGTGAAGCCTTGGCCAAGCTGAACTGACTCAATGCAGTGGTTTTCCCTGAGAGGGAAGGATTCCCGAGGCTGCCTCCGGCACAGTTGTGCTGGAGAGCGGTACACTCTTCTATACCTGCCAGTATGAAATCATGCCCTGAAATAGTTGATATCCACAGCCTCTGTGAGGTGAATAAGGAGGTTTACTTGCTGCGCGTGCCATCACGTTCACTTACTTTTTGTAGATGTGTCAGGTTTTGAAGAGCATGGTGAAATGTGATAAGCCAGATAAGTAGATAAAACATTGGAAGATAGATTTGGATTGATTTGTGAGTGTGCTACACCACTCATCATGCTATCACAAAAGGGTTTGGGGTTTTTTGTTGGTTTGTTGGTTTTTTTTTATTAGAATAACTTCTCTTCTTAATGAGATATAGTACTGAGTGAAAGTTTCCTCCCACTTGTAGTCTAATCACAACTGGCTTGATGGTGATACCATACAATTCTGCATTTAGTTTACGAAACACTTTGGGAACCTTCTGTTTGAGAGATGTTTTATTGTTTTGCCTGCTCTCTGCCTTTGTGAGAAGGCCAATGTAACTCAATCCTCTACCTTCTTTTGAAGTGTACCAATTATTGAATTATTTAAGTGTAAATTGTATAATCTATATAATATTTCAGTATTATGTTATATAGACCTGAAACCGTGTTTCTACTTAATTCTCTAGGTGGCCCTCCAAAGCTTCCTTTTTATGAAGAACAAACTCAAGAAAGAGGGAATATTTTTCCAAGAGCTCTACAACAGTAACATTTGGACTAATAAATGAACTGTTTTATATGCACAGACGGTATTTGAATTTGGATATGAAACAGCTATTCAATTCAGCTTGAATTGTACTGAAGTATTCACACTTCTTATGGAAGACTACAGAGGCCATTTAGTAGCTGGATCCTTTTAAAAAGTTGAATCTGTTTCATGTATTTATTCCTAGCCTCTTCCCCCTCCATTAATCTGCTCTGGACATTCTTTCTGATATATAATATAATTCATTGTTTGAAAGTTGGGATATGTTTTTAATAAGAGCAGTCCCAAAGACTATCAGGATAAGCAGTATGTAACATATCAACATGCAGTGAGCCACACCATGTATAAGTGACTTTCTAAATCCGCTTGACAACCAACATGAAGTTTAATGAGTGTTTCACGGATTATGAAGCCAATATGGATTCACTGCAAAATCACATTGCACAGAAACTAGTGGGATTCACCAAATTAATTCCTCTTGGAATAACATTGTATATTCTAGAAAAACATTCAGTTCAATTTTAATCTTGCAACTGAAGAAGAATCCACCACAGTCCAATTTAAGAATATGTACCGCATTTCTAGTGTGGATTGACTGATTAGGTCTCCATCTATATCCTGCTTACATCTGAATCCATCTTCCAAAGAGCATGGTGTCATCTGTCGGACTCTTTGGCTTTTTGCAGTCTTCCATCTTGCCAGCTGAGTTTCTTGGTGGTTTGTCAAGTCAAACTGTGCACAGTTCTCATCAAACAGTACCTTCTAATGCAGAAAAGAGTTTTATCTTGGATGGAGAAAGCAGATAGTAAGCAAGGATAGATGTTTAAAGCTAATCTTTGTGTTCTTTATGTAAAGGAGTATAATGTGCTTTTACTGCACACTAGTTTGATTAAGTCACCTTTAAAAAGTCCTGATACTGTTCAATAGCTGCTGTTGGTCACTTAATAGAACAAAAACATTTTGGTGCTATTTTGTCTGTTTACACAGGTTGTTCTTTAATATAGGGCTATGTCATTATAAAAAAATAATGTTCTCTATTTTAATATTCTGAGCTGACCAGACTAAAATATTTCAGAGTGCATCTTTATACCTCTCTTTAGGTTAGGAGTCACAAAATCTATGTAGCAACCTCTTGAGTCTGACTATATCAAAAGTGCACTTATTAAAGGACATCAGGACCATGGGCTCAATAGACATGGTAGTACAGGCAGTTCCAGGTCTTGTGCTCACACTACAACATAACAAATTGCAACTCTGCAAGAGAAAATTTTTGTCTTAGAAGAGACAAAGTGACAATAATTGATTCTAACTTGTAATTTTTAAAGATGTTTGTTCTTGCGGCTGAATAATGAGTAGGCAAAGTAGCAGTTTTGCCCCATGGTTCACCTCAGGTCTTAAACACATCTGCAGGCATTAATTGTCCAGTACAAAGCAAGTAACACTTGCTCACCTGGGTGTCTAATTCAAACTGTGATCTGTTGGAAGCAATACAGGTTGTTATTCGTCACTTCATACTCAATGTAAATGTAACAAAATTGTTGTTGTCCCGAAAGTAGTCAGAAGTGTGTGGCTCTCAGCAGGGCTTTACTGTCAGCTGTGACATTTTAAATGTTCTTTTGGAGAGGTGATGGCCTAGGTCTGATCCTACAATTATGTGACAATATGGGGCAATTTCACTGAACTGGAACTGATAAGGTAAATCTCACGTGAGACAACTAGATATAATCTTAATAACTGCTGGAGAAGAATGATTCAGGTTAAGAAATTGACAGATTTTGATCTTAACTATGTATTTACCACAGAGCCAAACTACAATAGTAATGCAAGCATCACATTATATTCAAGATTTTTCATAGAATCATAGAGTAAGTTAAGTTGTAAGAGACTTCTGGAGGTCCAGGCTTCTCTTCAAAGCCTGGTCAACCTCAAAGATAAATGGGGTTGCTCAGAGTTTCATCGAGTTGAGTTCTGAATATCTCCAAGATCCCACCACCTCTGTGAGCCCCTGTCTCAGTTACAATTTCATACTCACAACTTTTTTTTTGCTTGTTTCTAATCAGAATTTCCTAAGTTTTTACTTTGGTCTGCTGCTTCTCATCCTTTCAGTGTGCATCTCTGAGAAGTGTTTGGCTTCATCTCATCTACAGCCCCCATGGGGTAGTTGAAGACAGCAGTAGTACCTCCCCTTGGTCTTCTCTTCTGAAGACTGAGCAAACCCTGCTCCCTCAGACCCAACTGCACCCATTACCTCAGCGACCCTCCACTGGCCCTATTCCAGTATGTCGGACATTTCAGTTCAGGGAAAGATGCCCAATGACTGGTATGGTTGCTCAACAGCTAACGCATAAAACCCAGGAACTTATATTTTGCTGTTTGACAGCAATTTATAAAATGTACTGTTTTTCTCTTATCTACGTATACTGATAAGTGATTAGAGCAGCTAATCAAAAGGGAAACCCTTCTCAAGCCATATTATTTACACCTGTGTATACTTGTTTACATTTTCCACAGTACCTTGAATTGTAAATATGTAGTATAAAGGAAATAAGATTTTTGTATTAAGTATTTTTAAAGAATGTCACAATTTTAGGTACATGATGAAACACATATTTTAAGTGACTGATACTGAGCATGTGCCAATGAATTAGAGGGCCAAGTAGATCTGCCTGGGAAATATTTCAGCAAACTTTTTTTAAATCCGAAAATGCCACTTCATACAAAGCCATTCACATGCAATAGTCTTTTTTATTCATTCCTCCTTCAAAATACTTCTTAGCTTCTTTATGTTATTGCCTTGGGAGAAGATGTTCACTTCAGTGCCATTAAACAGATCATTCTGATTGGGGCTTAATATGACTTTGTTCCAAAAGAAAGTACCACCATATAAAGGTAAAAAATAAAAATTAAATGTTTCAAAAATATTAATAGATTACTTTTAATGGGATAGTATTGAATGTCTTTTCTTAGTTCTCTAGTTTTGAAGGTTTTCACTTTTTTCACAAGTCAGGGAAAATGTTTACAGGATATCACTTTCTAGAAGACGAGCCAAAACTTTACATCATTAGCTGTTAATTGCTTGCTTGTGATGTCATTCATATGTTTTGATGCTGCTCCTTACTGCAGATTAACAAATTTACCTAATTCTGTGCTTACAAAATGGTCTTTATTAGACAGCATGTACTTTTTAACAAAAAGCTACTAACTTAACTTTTCCATAGATTCATTTTGCAGCAAGTGAATTTAATTACTACTAAAATAATATAACTCTGCTTATTTGCTTCATCGGACTCCAGTGAAAAACTGTCAGGCTGATACTGTCCTGAACATAGCACTGGAGCTTGTTGAAAATGAAAGTGAAAAATTCAGTGAAAATGGTTTTTATATTTAAATTTATGTCCATCTTCCACTTGGTAATGCCTTTCTTGGCTCTCCATTTCCCAGAAGGCTGAAGTTAATTATGCTTTCTTGAAAAGAGCGCTCTGTGTATTCCTCTGTAACACACTTGCATGCACAGATAACTCCTTTCAGAAAGACATTTAAATTATTCTGACCATGCAGTTTCTGTGCCAAATCCCACTCTCTTACCTTGTTGTGTATTCCAGATAACTTCAGTTTGAGAAGAGTGGAAATGAGTTGAGTGTAACTCAGTGGGTCCAGCAGAATCTTACTCAATGTGAATTCATGAAACCAGAACAACATGTTTTAAGTTAGACTTCAGTATTTATAACACTATCCTCATAGGAAAACAATCAGAATTTTAAAAATTCCCCGCTTCCCCTGCCAAAAATTATTATTCTACTTTTATCCTTTTTATGTTGAAGAACTATAGCTATTAAAGTTTGCCCAGATTTCTTGCCAACCATATTATTTTGATTGGCTGCAGATTTCTGTTTGTGTAAGTAATAACCATCATAGTATCAGGAGTTGCCAATGGGACAAACATGGAAATTATACCTTTATGTCCTTCCCAGAGGAGACAAAGACACATTTTGGAGCCATCGTGCCTTCGTACTGTTGACCTAACAGTGACATGTAACGTTTCTGTTAGAGTTTAGCTTCTTATCAGAGCAAAGAAAAGCTTAGGAAGAGTCCTTGAGAGAACTGGTGGACCAAGAAGCCTCCATCCTCCCCTCCTCGTGTTAACAATTTTTTATGGTTAGCCTAGAAACCTTCTCACTCCCCAGTCTTGAAGGACTTTTCCTGCACATTGACCTGTGGCTGACTGTGGCAGCTGTGTGCATGAGCTGCGTTTGTGCCCAGTAATTCTTTTGCAGGGTCAAAGCTTTAAATTCTAACACTGCGTAAGGCGATTTCCAGTGGTAAACACCAAATCTCAGACTTGTAGAGCATAAATTGTTTATTCTGTTCTTTTTGTAGTAAGCACTTGCATAGCAATATTATGTCTTTGTGAATTTGTAACCCCTCTTCAAAGAATATGTGGGATGTATCTCAAAACTGTACTGTACTTTCTGTTGTACACATATAATAGTGAAAGGATGCTGATTTTTTTATATAAACATGTCATTAAAATTTCTTCTTATCTTCTCCTTATTGATAGTCTTGAAGCAATAGGCTTATGTGGTGGATGAAACTTTATTCTGTTAAAATACGCATTCAGAGCAAACACACTGAAATCACACCTGCTTTTAGTAGTTTGTATAGAATAAATAATGGCCTGCACATAAATGTTTTTATGTATGATCCCTGACCACAGCAACTGGTCCAGTGACCGAGCCTGATAAATAGAGGTTTCTGGCACTCATTCTCCAGAGTATTAGAAATACTCAAAACACAGCATAAATCTTGCTGGAAGAGGATGTTGTGAAGTGTAACATTTCTGAAAGACTTGGGAATGAAGCACTTTGAAGGCATTTGAAACTGCACACCTGCGGGCTTCCATCAGCCTTCTTGGACACTTCCCAGAGCCTAATACTTGCTGAACAAATAGCCCAGTTCACCTTAAGGGTATTGTCTTCTCACATTGGCAAGAGCTAAAGGAACACATGTGCCTGTTTAATGCCAAATAATGCAATAAGTGTGTGCTGGTTAATTGGAAGTAGCATGCTAAATTGAATTCAAAATGTGTAACAAAGGGGGGACAGTATATCAAGCTGTCAGAGAAAAAGTGGTCAGATATGGCTAGCTAGCTTCTGGGAGAACAGCTCTACAGGCTTGGACTTTTAAATTTTAGAGCAAACTGAGATTGAGCTCTATAGGACTGCAGGATTTTGTTGTATGTGATTTACTTCACTTTCTATACAGTTTTCTACAAGGAATAGAATAAGTTCATTTGGTTTGTCATCTTTTTAACATATGTTACAAAGATAGTTGTATAATCATTGCAATGTATTCAATAATTTCTTTATTAGAAGCCATATTTAAACTGTTCTAAGAAATTGATGATATTATTGCACTAACCTTTCAGTCCTAATGATTGCTATTAAGAGCTGATCAAAAAGTAGATGTGGGAATATTAAACCATAATATTCTCAACCTATGCAGAGTTAGCACTGGTCTATATCTTAAAACTGTAAAAAAGCCATGTCTGCAGCACTTTAAATGTTCATGTATAACTGCAATAGATATATGGCACCGGAATGAGAGTGATCTTGTGACTGGGATCCAGGAAGCACTGCTCCATGGTATGGTCCCCTCAGCATCTTCAGACACTGTTAAACCAATCTGTAGCCAGCACTGCTTATCTCTTATTTTAGTCAGCACTGAAAGTTGACAGGGTGCTAATAGAGTATTCTGTACGCACACAGTAAAAAAAAAAAAAAAGTGTCCAAACCCCATGAATGATTTGAAAATTACTTAAAAGTTCTGTATGATAAGGCACTGCTTTGTTGATTCCTTCAAATGTGGTAGTTAAAAAAAATACAACTCAGTTGTGTTGTTTTATATATGAATAAAGATGTCAGCAACTAGTCATCTGACTGTCCATGCCATTTGGCAGTATCTAGCTTCCTTTTCAGTAATAGCCCAATAAATCTTTATCTTTTAGTAAGCTGACGACAGCAAAACATCTTGAGAAGCTGCATGTGGTGTAGATATTATATTTAATGTTTAAAATGCTTCATGCCATCATCTACTGTGTGTTTTTTCCAATTCAGAGGCAACATCCTCGCTTAAGGCATGTGCTCAGGTCTCCCTCTAGTGACTCAAAGAGCCTAATGATAATTAAACTAATTAATTATCTTAAGGTCTGTGATTTCTTGGTGTAAGAGATCAAAGATTTGGGCTTGCTGCTCCTTAGAGGACAAATCTTGGCTAATTAATTAATAAAGTACAGCCTACTAGCATCTGAGTAAAGGCTGCACAAACGTAACGAGGTGATGGTCCTGCCCCGAGACCACCATGTTTGTCCACAGCAACTGAGATTCATCTCTGCTCAGGTGGCCGTAGTGTTTGCACAGACCTCTTACCAAAAGTAATACAAAATTTGCAGCTTTCCAATTTGGAGAAGTTTCTGTACTTCACATCAATGTTTTCTTTCTACCTACAAGTCCTTTATAGCTCATCCAGAAACATGAAGGAAACCTATTGTGAAATTCAAGGGTTGTATCCTCTCTGTCCCCTGCTTTGAAGATAGCATGGAGGATTTCCAACGTGGGAGCACCGGAGTTAACCAAGTGCACGTTGCCTGGTTAAATGGAGCCATATTTGAGGTGGAAATGCTCCTTGTTCCCACTGATTCTGCCCTGTTCCAGTTCTCATTAACAAGAAACTGGCCTGTCATTCCTTTGTTATTTTGTAAGTCTTAGTATGCTATAAATTACTTACAAAGTGACTTAATGAAAATTCCCTGGTTTTCGCAGCTGGAGTTTTTTTTCAACCAGAAATCCAGTTTTAAATTATTTATACGTCTTGTAAGATACGCAGTAGGATTCTTTGCTGTGTGTCAGGAGCAAAGAATAAGAGTGGAGCAAGCAGAGGCTGTAGGGGTAATTCCTGCCTGTCTGTTTGCTTTTTTCTCTTTTCTGTTTGACATTTATGTTGTGGTAGCCATTGTGGATCTTGGCCTTGCACTACTAGGCACGTGAGAAGGCTGCTCTTAATTATTACTTTAACCTTAAGGGTATATATGAAGTACAGAATAGCAAACGTAATAGTATCACATTAAATACGGGCCATATTCCTGGGTAATGAGGGATGGGAGTGCTGCAGGAGCAGTCTCAAAACAAACCACTCTGGCCAGAGCTCGAGCCTTTTGTGGAGCCCTCCTCCACCCTCTCAAAAGCAAGAGGTTTGAACAGACACCTTGAAGGACTATTAGAACTGTTCACAGTCATATTTAGCATGTTAAAATTTTTTACAAGAACTAGTGAATTTGATCAGAAAATAGTTATTTTTGGCTGCCAATGTGGCAAAGCCACTTAAAATACAAACTCAAGAATGTGTTGAAAGGCGACGGTTTGCCAGCGCAACTATTGTTACAGCAAAGTCTCCCCTCTGATCCAGCAGGAATCCTCTCTCTAAGATCTGTTACTTAAAAAGTTAAGGTGGGTATCAGGCACCTGAAAAATCCTTTTATCTTTGAAAAGAGTGTTGGTGAGGGTTGTTTTGGTTCGGTTTCTTGTTGCAACCCCTTTTGCTGTGGAGTGATAGCTGGAGTTCTCCTTCCCTTGGGAAGCTTTGCAGATTAGTTCAGTAGTCCAGTGTCACTGGTTTGATATCTATGAGGGACAATGGAGATGTGTGACTTGGGGCAGTGCATCCAGCCCTTCAATTTTTTTTACCCTAAAATACTAGGTATAGTGTCATGATGAATTGCAGTGAATTTTCTCTTGTTTTTGATTTCTAGCTCAAAAAAGAAAAAAAAAAAGCGCCTTAATATTAAAAAACCAGTGCTACTCCCAGGGGTGCAGCCCCTGCAACCACCACACAGGGTCTTCTAGAGAGCCAGGGCTGCCTGTCCTGGAAAAAATTGGGAAAGGTATATAAGGGTTTGGACAGAATGATTTCACCTAAGCATGGCAGCATAAAAATCCATTTTAGTGCATATCTCAGTGAGTGCTCATGCAAGCAGAAAACAGCTCCTGAACACTTCAGGAACTGAAAAAGGGACAAATCCACAGCGCCTGTTATCTTCGGTACATAAATGGTGCTTCAGTGCCCTGTGCTACAGCTATCACGTGATAAGCGTGTGCCAAGTCATGGGAGATGTGAAAAACATTACTGCTGATAAAGGAATGTTTTATTTTGAGTAGGCATGAAGGAGGATGTTGAAAACTGGGTTTCTTCCTGACTCTGCTGCCAGGAATACAAAGCACCACACAAGAGACTTTGAAGGTCCCTCTGGGAAAAATGCCATTACCAACTCAACTGTGGTGTGTTGTCCAAGTTGCCCTGAAGGAATCTCTGCCAGAAACACCTGTTAACAATAAGGACTTGTTAATGTTTCACAATTATTTTCCCAAGTATGTTATTGCTACACCAGTCCCCGACACAAGAAATTTTGGCAAACGTTAAATACACATGATACCTGTGAAAAACCTCTGGTCTGTCTGCATCTGCAAAGACCAAGATAAAGCTGCATCTGCAGGTCTGGTGAGGACTCTGGAGCTAAGCTTGTACTCAGCAGGGAGGGATTAATGGGGTGAGCTGGGCACACGCTTGGGATCCTTTGGGAACCAGCGCTAGGGAAGAGAAGGTGATCCATAAATAAAAAATAACCTATTCCAGTGCCTCCTTACCATAGTATTAAAAGTCTTATTAGTTAATGAGTTTTTGTTTGCCCAGCCTTGTGATCCTTCATTTTTAATCTATTCTTTTTCAGTCCCAAAGCTGACTCACTTCATTAAAGATGAAAAAATCTCAGATTTGTGCTTTTTATCCCATTCCCCTGACATGGGGCACACTTGACACCATGTAGCATCTCCCCCCTGCTCTGTATGCGATCAGGAAGAATAAAAAGCTGTGGCTCAATCAGTCATGACTACAACTTTTTCAAGGAAAATCAACATGAGTATCTCATCTTTTGTGGAAGAAAGTTAAGCAACAAACTATTCATGGCACATCCTAACTTCTCAGTACAGAGGCTGCAAAAGGGAATGGAGGAGAGCTACCCTGGTGGCTAGTCAGGAGGGATTTCTTCTATTTGCCCCAGCCCTCCGAAGGTGTTTCTTCATCACCAGCTTCAGTTCAGACCAGATACAAACTCATGATTTATCAGAGATGTGAGCCTCCTGCTTCAAGGTGTATTTACAGAGCTTAGGCGTGGTAGACTTCCCCTTGCGGAAGTCAAGGCTGACCAAGCTATGTGCAGTTGCAGCTAAAGAAAAACCATGAATGGCAGCTTCTCTGCCTGATATCAAGGCAAACTGAAGTTTGTTTTGATAGTTGATCCTTGTCAAGTGAGGAAACTGCAGCACTAGCATGACACTTTCAATATACCTGCCTCATGCTGCCAGATCTTAACGATCGGGTTGACATAGCACTTAGGGATATGGTGTAGTTGAGAAAGGTCAGTGTGAGGTTAATGGTTGGACTAGATGACCTTCAAGGTCTTTTCCAACCTAGATGATTCTGTGATAGGGCTGTATCTTGATGGATGTCAAAAAGGACAAAAAGGGATTTCAGATTTTGAAGCTGTATTGGGAGCCTGTCTTCATGCTTTACCCTTGATGTACCTTTTTGTCAGGCTTGTAAATTCAGATATCTGCTTAAATCTCATCTGTTTGATACAGTTTATGTGCGAGCTATTTGACAGCATACATTTCCAATTAGTGACATCAGTCTGGAGGAACAGTTCGCATTGATGGTGCAAGGCTTCTAGGTTCTCACGTGTTGAGTGTCACAGCCATTGCTTGCAAAAGATATTCACAGCCTGCAATGACAGAGACAGATTCATTTTGCTTGGGTTTTCCAGAGGAATAGGTGGATTCAAACCTGCTGAGATACAAGAGGCAGCTGGAGCTGAGGTCTCCTACACTGGTAAGTGCTCTAGTCACTGAGCGATTTGATAAGGAAAACACTACCTATGGCTATCTTCCCACAGGCTTATAAATATAGCTTTAACGTTTGTTTACTTTTAACTAGAATGAGCATATTGGTAATTTGCACGATTTTTTGGCCTCCAAAAATGTCTGAGTGACTCAGTAGGTGGCACCCTTTCTATTCCTTTATTTTCCACCAAATGTCAAAAATAAGTTGGAGCTGAAGCTCGTGTGTGTGTGTGAAACAAGTTCAGTAAAAATGTAAATGCATATTTGTCTCCTTAATTGAATATAGTATATTGTGAAATCATTACTGTCAGGGCACACTTGGGTTTATACAAACGCTTAAGTAAAGAAAATATATAAACCTAGATTGACTTGAACAATTTGAATGTGATAGCGGACATCTGTGTTCAATAATGTTACTTTGGTAAGCAGTGTTTAATATTTCATGTCAAAGCAAGGAGAGTAATAGAACGGGGTATTTTCTGAATTCTTAGATTGCTGAAGTTTATGGCACGGTGTAATATATAATCTGTCCTTTGTCAAGCTCACCAGAAAGAGCCCTACTGCAGCTGAAGTTGTAAAGTGCTCTAATATATATGTTTCTAGACCTCTCCCTGCTTGAGGAATTAATCTTGGAAGGTGCTGAGTGCCCTGAAGTGCCAGTGAAGTCAGTGGGATTTGAAGTTTCTCGCAGCTCGGTGGATGGGGGTCCTTACAGGGGCTAATTACCCTCCTCCAGTCCCCGGCCAGGAAAGCCCTTAAGCGCTGCTTAACTTTTAGTATGTGAGGAGTCCTCTTGAAACTGGCCTTAGTAACTCTGCTGAGATAGTGTCCAGAGGTCCAGCTCATGCCTCCATCATCTTATAAAATAAGAGCTGCTCCCTGACCTCGGGAATTAAAAATCTGTATGTGAAGAGGTGAAAAAGAGGGAGAAAGTTCTTTGCCCAGGGGCAGATCTGCCACCGAGGGCTGACCCCAGAGTGCCCCAAAACGGGTCAGAGCCTTATCTGCTGAGTTTTGGGTGGTGGAGGAGGAGGAAAAGGGCACACCATCACTCCAAGTCAAGTCTATGCACAAGTACATTGCCAGCTCCAGGACTCTGTTTGCCTTTAGAAAGTTCAAAGGAAGAGAAATATTTCTAAGTATCTTCCAAGTCTATTATTAATGAACAATTACACTGATGTTTTTGGATGGATTTGCACAGAGTAATTCATCCACAAACAAATCTTTCTTTTGTATTATCCCCCCAACCCCAATCTTTTGTATTTCATTTTTAGGTGAAATTCTGTAGTGGAAGTGGCCAAAAGAAACATGCTTTCCTGAACCTCATGCTGGATGTCTGTCTGGATATTTTCATTTTAACTGCAGCTTGGGAAAAAAAAAGTAAATATGGTGCTAGTATCATTTTTAAGCTGCAACTGTTCTTCCCCTGTGTTCAAATAGCATTATAAATGTTTGCTCAAAAGAGGCATATTTATTCATCTAGCCTCTGAGAGAATGTTGTGTGCATAGGTAGTAATAAAAATGTATTAAGGAGTGAGAGAGATTCCCCTGGTAAATGACTTTTCTCTTGACCTCCTCTTAAGCATCTTAGCGGGGCTCTGCTCCTGCCTCTCTGAGGAAGTATGCTTGCACTGGGGAGGAAGAATTTTTAAACTTGCAGAGTGTTACAAACAGTGAGCAAATAAGTGTGGGTTTGTTTTTTCTTTTTTATAATGCTGTGAAAAAAATCTTATGAAAAAGACGTGGCACGCAAAGCAGTCACATGCAATGAATGTTGTTCCCAACATGCTATATAATTTCTTACAATGTAGTTGATCTATGTAATTGTTATTCCATAACATCATTTTTTTCTCCCTAATTTCTCAACAAATTGTTTTTTGGCATGACTATTTGCTACTCCTGCATTTGATATTCAGATTTCGATCAGATACCTAACATCTGACCATGCGGCTTATCTGGCACATGACATTATTGTCCCCTGATTACCAGCACAAGTATTTCTATGTGCAAAAATGATTTCCAGTAACTCTTTTGCATGAGACCATGGAATTGCTTTTCCATTAATTTGGTTCACTCAAATGTTTGTGGAAAGGAAACGCAAAACAGGAGGGATTGTAGCAGAAAGAAATTCATCAGGCTATTTGTATGACTAAGGGCAGAACTTCTCTGCTTTGCTCACCCAACTGTCTCTCCTATTCAATTAAATGTCCACTTGGCAGTCATCAGACTGAATGACTCTGTTCACCATAGAAGCTGGAGATGGAAAACACCTGCTCAGATCATCTTCCGTCCAGTGCAGAGCCATTTCCCTGCAGGACATAGGTCATCCCTAAATTCTGCAGCTGACGTGCTATACAGCCTCAGCTGGCAGCATCCTGTCCAGAGCTGCACTTCATAAATCAAGGTTAGACCCAGTAAATCGGCAAGGAAGAGCAGTTACCAACGGCATATCTCCCTTCCCAATGGCTTTCTTATGTTTCAAGGAATCAGTGGCATGTCAGAAATGATACTCTTACTCAAACACTAAATAGTATCTCGATAGTGCCGTATCTTGCCAAGCAAGAACATAAGCAAACACTCAGGTCTTCACTAGGGACTTGAGCAATCGCCCTCCACGGCCAACATTCCTCCCAGCTGTTTACACATCTGTCATAGGGTCATTGGTCTTGTTATCAATAGCTGATGTTATTACTTCTATATTACTGTGTCATTTTATCATTCCTGGGTGGGAGGATGAGTTAACCGATGAATCTGTGCATATTTGTCATGATGGAAGCCTCCAGATCTCCATGTTTCTGTGGAAACCTGGCCCTGGTTTAGCTGAACCAGCTTTAAAATCTGGCCCCATTGTGGGTGCTGAGCACTTAGAAAAGGAAAAAAAGCTGGCCCTGAGCTCCGCTTGGAAATCTGCTCCCAGATGTGTGGATGTTTGTTTACTTTTACATTTAAGAGATCTAGAAAACTGCACCAAGATGCAAAATAGCACGACAAAAATAGTCTTTGCAAACACTAATCTTCACCGATTGGCATAAAGCGGATATGTATTCTTTCCATAAATTTTTGGGTAAGCTTAAGTTACAAGAGGCCAAAAAGGAAAGATCAAAAAAACCCCTATCTCAGCCAAGATCATTAGTTTAGAATATATGTAGTGCCAAAACAATACAAGTTGCACAATTTCACCACACGTACCCATTTCTTAACCCATTCTGGTTTTATCAAAATTTGACAGAAAAGTCGACGACTCCAGTAGACCATGATGGACTGTACACCGGGCTGTGGCAGCTGATCTACTCATGGTTATGGTCCCTTGGCTCGTTGACCTTAATGCAGGTAATATTAGACAATGTAAGGTTATTCCTGCATTACCTGGTGAAACAGTGAGTATTTTGAGCAGAAGTATTATGGGTACTAATCAGAAATAGTGCATCCTCCCCTCTATTAGACACAGGTTGGAAGCAAGCTCTGATAAAGGTCTGCTGCTTCGCTTTCTGAAAAAGACCACAGCGCTATATTATTGTGTATGTCTTCCTGGGCCTTGAGATGAAGTTTTTCAGTGTTGTTGAGATACCTGTAACATATAGTGATATTTTCAAATATTCGAAATGTTGGATTGTTCACGCTGTAATGTAGGCAAATGCCATGCTGCAGTGGCGCTGAGGAAATAGCAGAAATCTGGCTCACAGAGCAAAGATTAAATAATGTTGTCCAAATTTTAACAAGGTTATCACAGTGGGCCTGGGAAAACTTTCGCCATGTGGTTCTCTAAAGACTTTGAGGTATTGTTAATTAAATGACTGCTGTGTTTTTACCTTCCATAAAAAAATTTACCTCCCATAAAATCTTTTTAGCTTGGCGATGCATTAGGCAGAAATCCTGCCACTGTCTGCCTGCTCGCTTGAGCAAATGCCTTATGTTGCTCTTGGGGCTGTGCAAGCAGAAGCAGCTGTGGTGCCAGTTCCCCAACTCAACCTGCGTCTGGCTAGAAGGACCCTGAAATGCCACCATCACCCCCAGTTTGGTCACGAGTGAGACGATGGCTGTAACCTCCTGGCTGATGAACGCAGCCAGGCAGGATGGGAAGGGCATGAAAACGTTCAGATTGCCATGAGTGAGAAGCAACACAACATCCGTATTGCCTCTCTTGTTCTTGGCATTGCAACAATGCATAGTTTTCTGTTGTCTCTGGAACCACTCAGGCCTGTAATGAATGGAGTACCAGTGATTGGAAACGTTCCTTTTAAGCGGATGTTTCCATTACTTTGTTTTCTTCCTTAAGCCTTGTAATGGTTTTTTCAAGTGTCAGCAGAAGGGCTGAAGCATCTCTTGATCTTGGAGATTGCATGTCCATGTGGACCAGTCCAGGCACTATGTGGAATTTTCAACACAATATTCACTTGTTCTCCAATCTCTCAATGTTTTGATTATTTCATTTCACTAGTACTAAGAAGGGAACACTTCCAAGGTCTACATTTTTAAAAGTGATCACAGACAGTAATTCTGTTCACAAACATGATACGTGAAGCTGATTTGCAGAAAAGCTGAGGTCACCTTCTTCTCCATGACTCCAGGCAAAATTATGGGAGTTTGATATCTCCAAAGAACTGAAAAAACCAGTGGTCACCCTTTAAAATATTGGTTGAACATTTAGAGTTGCTTAGGACACTTCAATTAAAATAAAATTTTAGAAAATCATTTGTCAACACCAAAGCTCTGTGGAGGATCAGATGAACATAGACTGTACCTTCCACTGTCTCTACTTCTTAGTCTGTGATTTACCCAAATCACAAGAAAGTTGCTGCTTTAAATAGCCCAATTGTCAGGATAGCTCACGTGTGCGAGAACTGGGATTACAACCCTCAACTGAATGCATCTGAGCAGAGATTTGGTCTTGAATTTCCCACACCCAAAGCCCTAAATTCCAGGATATTAACAAGATAGAAACAGTTGTCAGGCATCTATCTTGTTCTGTTGGAGAAAAGGAAAAAAAAAAAAAAAAAAGAGGAGAGAGAAAGGGAGAGAAAAAACCTTGGCTTCATCTCAACATGGAAACCTTTTCCCATCTCAATTTAGCTGAAATAAGAGCCAAGACTAGCAGCCAATGCCTCAGTAACATAGGGACCCTATTCAGCAAACTGTTTAATCCCATACTTAAGTGTACCTATGGATATGTTTTATGTTCAAACTTGCATGTTTTGCTGGATTAGGATGGATTTAGATGGAAACTTGAAGATCTGGAGAAGCAAGTCTGTATTTCTGATGCTTCGGTCTTTACTCAAGTAGGTTGCTTACTGGTCAATAAAAATTCAGGTAAGTATTGTAAGTGGGGACTAATTTCCCCCCCAGCAATGATAACTAGTAGAGGTTTAGGCTCAGTTCTCTGAGTACCCATTTTTTTCTTAAGTCTGTAAGATGTGATACAGTTTGGATCACAAGTACTTCAGTCTCTGAACATCTCATGTCAACCCCAAACAGAGGCACCATGATCTGAAGGTGGCTCTGAAAAAGCCCCTGATGTCACACCTACTGTCAGCAGCAAACACGAATGCTTAATGGGAGGGCACACATGTCACCTCATATTGAACCTGTTCCACTTCAGCAGAAATGTGTGGAACAAAGTAAATTAGGAAGCCCAGAAAAGGGACCATGGGAGTTTGCTTGTTGGTTAGATTGGTAGCCTGGAGAAGAGGGACATAAAAGAGGGATACCCTGAATCTGCATCAATGCAACAGAGAATTCCCATGCTCCTGTGCTTCCAGACATGCTAGATGTGTTTTCATGAGCTCAGAGAAATGCAGGGTTGGCTGGGACCTTCGGAGGTCACATAGTCAAGCTGCTGCACTGATGCCAAGACCATCTCTGACATGTGTTTGCCTGTGCAGTTATTGAAAACCTCTTCTTAAGGGACTCACTAACTTCATTCTTTTCATTAAGTGCTTCACGACCTTTGCAGTTGAGAAGCTTTGCCTAACATCCAAACACACCACCTCCGCTGTAAACGCAGGCAATTTCTTTCCCCATGGGATATGAAGTTGTTCACTGCCCATTTCATAAACACACTATTTGCATTGGGAGATATCTAGCACGTCTCCCATTTGAAAACAAGCACTTTTTCAATTCTCCTCAAGCTTACATATATGTATGTATGGATATATAACGGTAGCTCAGCCCTATTGCTCTCATGAGTGCAGCTGTTTCTGAGGCTGCAGCACACTCGTTTCTCCCCAGTGATGCCCTCCCTGGAGCTATGTCCCTTTTCCAAATGTCTGTGCCATCCACTGCTCAGCTCCTGTTGATCACCCCCATGGCTCTGCATCACACGGCCCTGAGCTCCTTCCCTCAGGTCACTTTTCTAGGCTTTGTCAGACCGGGAGCTCTCAAAGTCCTCCCCAGATCCCCCCGGGTCCAACGCTGGGAGGTGCTGGAGGACCTGCAAATAGTGGTGGCCACCTGGGGTGATCCACTATCTGGTGGCTTCCGCACAGATATAATGACATCGTTGTTTGCAAAAGAAATATGTTGGCATTCAAGCATGACTCTGCCCCCCAGGATCATAGAAGTGATTTAACATTTTAAGCTATGAAACATGGCTTTTAACAGTTTCTGCAGGATGCAAGGGCACTTACAAGATAACACTGTATTAGTCACTACCATGGGCCACCTTCCGAATATTATAAACCTTAATTTACTTTTTTTATAATCTGAATGGACTTTTTAAGTATGTCTAAGGGAATTGGAGTGAGAAGAAACATTGCTTAATTCAGCCATTGCATCCTTAAAGCCAGATTGGAAACATGGAAACCATATGTGAGCTTTTAGCTAATAAAATAAAATGCCAAAATGTGGCGGCTGAAGCTATTGCACCCAAAATATAATTGCACATATGCTCATTTACTCACTTATAATCAAAACATTAAAAATAAAAAAAATCTTTGATACTCAGACTAGGTGTAACTGTTGGACTAAGTTATTTTACAAAATTATTTTACATGGAAAGAATGTGCACCGGTTTTTCTAATGGCAATATGAAAAGCAAACTCTATAAATACAGCCACACACAGCACCAATTGATAATGTTTCACCTGAACACAAAAAAGTTCTCAAAATCCTATAGCAGGCCAAATTTATATTAATTTTACTGTAAAGTAATCTTAATTTTAGATGTCTCTAGACTACATATTAATGGTAAATATGGTTTTTTTTATGCTGAGTGTTGGTTTTCTTAGCGGTAGATGCATTTTTTTCATTATTATAAGTCCTAAAGAGATATTTAGCTCTGCCAAAGGTGCCAGAACTGAAATCATCTCTTTACTTAAACACTTCATCCCTCATGTCCTGACTGTCTCTAAAACATTATTTTTAGCTGATTTTAGTCTCTCTTCATTTCAAGCCTTACCGTCCCAGAATAGATTGGAAGTTTCACAGAGATGTTGAAAATGAGCTGCTTAAAAATCAGTCAGAGCAGACCCCAGCTCCGCATTCAGAGGTTAAGGACCAAACAGTCCTTTTTCTCCTCCTATTTTTCTCTGTGATAGCAGTTGCATGAATTCAAGGAATCTCATCTCGGCTTGGGCAGCTGAAAAGAGTTTTGCAGCACATGGTCCCTTGGGAGATGTTTGCTGAAGCCACACAGGGATGGGCAAAGAATATTTACCACATCAATCTTGAATGCCAAGGTCTAGTGCAAGGCTGAACCACTGATAGGGCCACAATAAATTCAATTTTTCTGTGGATTAGCTGTCAAGAGTGGGAAACGAGAGGAGCAGCATTGCTCTCTCTGACCGATAGGCTACACTAAAACTTGTCTGAGCGTAGACCTCAAGTTAATGTGCAACGAGATGCCGTTGCCCAGCTGGAAATAACAGGAACAGCTCTTTTACTTTGGAGGCACTGACCTTCCTGATACTGTCCCAGGGTGCCCTCGTCATGGGCAGCTCCCGTGTCTGTTCCAAAGCATCACTCTCAAAGCCAGTACAAAGTTCCTTGAAATTAGCCAAAGTTACTGAAAAATGTGTGACGTGCATGAAGAATTAGATTTTTCAATTGCCAGAACTTTATTTTTTTAGAAACCTGAGAGAAGGGGGTAAAAATTATAATGTGTCTTCTAAAAGGATGAGAGAGGAAAATTAATTAATAGGAAAGCAATTGGATGGGAACGTGGGTTAAGTGCCTGGCTCTGCCACTGGCTTCTTTCGCAACCATGGCCAACATCCATATTTCTTCCTCTCTCCAACCTTTGCAGCTCTCCTGCCCCTGTACACCATCTGTAAAACAGTTCCCATCTGTAAAGTATTTCCATTGTTTGTCTCGAGATCTTGCTGGCTTTTGCCTATGTGCAGCGCATTGCACAATGGACTCTGAATGTTATTTTATAAACAGCAAATATAAATAGAAGACTTTTAGGGAGACTAATAAAAAAACTTTAGGAATAATCTGTTTAAAGTGAATTGAAAGTGAAAAGCTGATGTGCAGATGCAGTGCTGGGATATCTTTAAGGCAGGCTAGCCAAGAAATTGGTCCTTGTTTATTTTCTTATGTGATAAGTTAGATAGGGAAAATGTTTTTATAATTTTTTTTTCCCAAAAATTAAAAAATCAGATGGAGCAGCCAAAGGAATGAGTGAAGTCAGATCAAAGATGATAAATAGAGTCTGATGAGATGAAGAGTTTACCTATTTCAAATACTCAACTGAAAAAGTCCAATTTTATAGAAAATTCTTTCTTAAAAAAAGAAAAAAAAAGAGGAATTAAAAAAAAAACACACAAGAGAAATGAAAAGAAAAACATGCCATAGCCAATAAGTTGTGAAAAACTGTGGAGACTGGCACTTTCAAATGCTTGGCAGGTTATTAAGCCAATTTTTATTTAGTCCACTATAACTGTTGGAGGGTCTGTGATTCCCAACTGTTTCACATCAGAGAATGAAAACAACTATAGCCCAGCCAAGACCACATTGGTGACTGCCAGCCCCTTTATGTGCCAAACATGAAAGCAACAAGTCCAGATGCTTTGATCCCAGCATTTTTGGATTTAGCCCAGAATGTTTTTAACTCATGTTAGGACAACATACATTATAACTGGAAATCAATCAATAGCACTGTGACCTTCAAACGCAGTAAATGTTTGGAGTTAGTTTCTGAGCATGTAATCTAAATTGGGGATTGGAAGTTGGAAGCGATCCTAACCTAACAGAAAAAAAATGTATAGTTTTAAAATCTGGAGTTGCAAGGAAGCAACAAATGAAGCTTTAATTATCTAGGGAAAGAGTATCAGGCATCAGAGATGCATCTGATGTGGAGGGCTGCAAAAGCCCAAGGAGCAAAGCAACACCATCGACCCATCCACCCCAGCATAACGGGGAAACAATAAATGGGATGATACGGGAGAAATACATATGGACCAGCCTTTTCCCACTCTGAGGTGGTTATTGTGAGCCCTTTTCAGAGGTGAAACTATCCCTGGGTTGGTGCCAGGTTGAATGGCCGTAAATGCCTCCTCTCAATCACCGGTGGGAGCCCTTTGGCATCTGCCTTCAGCAAAGACATTGTTGGCCTTCACTCCACATTGGGGATCTGCAGATCAGGGTGGCACGTGAGGATGGGGAGATGCCCGTGGGGAGAAGGCAGGGAAAATGTATCCATGCATCCCAGGAAGGTTTATGCCCAGCATCTGCCTCCCAGGCATTTCACATGAAGTCCTGAGTCACCACCCTGTGCTGTGGGACTCCTTTGGCAAAGTGTGTAGCAAGAAAAAGAATTAAAATTAACTAATTTATTGCAAATATAGCTGCACTGTAGACCCAGGTTTAGCTAGTATTATGGACCAACACTGTGATCCCTTTAACCTTTACACTGCTACTACGTCAATGGTGTAACACCTGATGTGCACCGATTTAAACCAGCTCAAGGTCTGACCTCTACAGGGGAGAAGTGGCTTCAAAAGCTAATTAAAATAATCTCTTTTCTTTTTTTTTTTCATTTTCAGTATGATTTAATTGTATTGCCACTAAATACCAGTCTAGACAAGGTCTTGTTAAAGGCTTTAAAATCCCAGAGTAGTTTTACCTATTAGTGATTGTGAATGGCTGTTGGCATGCTGTGGACTGAGCTCACACAAAAGCTCTCTTAGAGTAACGTGCCTAAAGTTACAAACCCCTATCACAGAGAATAAAAAAACAAACTAAAAATTTTTAAAAAGCTCTTCTCCATCTAGAAAAGCAAGTCCTTTTTGGCAAATATGAGATCCATACTGACGCAAATCATACATTGGCAAATTGCTGTGGCAATACAATACCAACCCCACGCCCAACCTGGTCATCACCTGCAGCTGCAGGGACGCAGGGACAGTGGCAATGCCAAAAGGTAGTGGTGACCCACAGCTATGCTCGCCCTGCAGGGATTTGCAGCTGGACCTGAAGACAAGGCTCAGCAGTTATGGTGATTCATACCGCAAATAAGATCCCTTGATGCGGTGTAATGCAGGGAAGGGACACAGCCATTTCACACTGGGAGGGAGGGGGTATCGGGCACATGGAAACCGTTGGGAGAGGAAACACAACCCTCAGCTTGGTTTACCACTCGCCAGTGGGAAAACCTCTCTCTCAGTGAACACGATGTTCAGAAACAGGACCAGGGAGTAGAGGAGCCCCTGAGAAGTCCTGCTTGGGTGCAGGCTGAGGCAGCATCACCTCTAGGTTGAGCCTGGCTGTGTGTGCGTGAGCGCCAAACCCCTGTAAGCTGGGGCTGACTGCAGAGGGACTGTGCTCCTCACATTTATGCCTGTACTTCTCACGCCTGTTCTTCTCATGGCTGTACATCTCACGCCTGTACAACTGCACCCTGTACAGATAGGAGCAGCTTGTCATCTGTTTCCATTGCACCAAATTCTTTGCAGCCATTTTTAAGAAAAGGGAAGATGCATCAAATGTCACAAGGAACCCAAAACTGTGTGAGCCTCCAGCCCTTCACTGTCAGAAAAAGTGCATTTTGTCAATACTTAGAGAAAATAACACAGTGCTAGATAATTGCCATCGTTTGTCTGTCTGAGCTGATGACTTTCCCGTTTCATTTCCTTCTGTGTAATGTTATAGGGGACATATATGAGATATTCAGCAAGGACTGAAGCAGGGAAGTCTGCAGGAGTGTTTAGTGGGAGGTCAGGAATTTTTAAGAGGTATTATTACAAGGTGGTGTGGTTTGGGTCATGTTTCTTGTAGACATCTTGTCAGGAAACTTTTTAAATAATAAATTATAATCTTTTTATATATCGTACAAGCTTATTAAACTCAATCTTTAAACATAAACCTGAATTTTGAAAATATCATCAGACAAGCTCAGAAGCTAAAAACAAAAAATGAAGAGAAATAAAACATATGCTGGCCAGAGTTTTAAAGACAGTAGCCACAGCACACCCGATTTTAATTAGCAGCTACCTGCAGTGGCAGTGGCCTGGGATGAAATGTTTTGATGTGCGTAAATGTTTCTATAAAACAGTTGAAGCTTTCTTAGATCCCGTATCATTTTTTTTTCTGAGCATTGTGGTTTTCCAGCATGGAAATTTCACAGACTGGGATCTCAGGAAGATCTGAAGTCTTTGCTCTCTGTCTCTGTTTCTCCAATAGTAACATGAGGATACTTCTATTTATTTACTATGAAAGGCTCTTCGCTTTTCCAAAAAAACAGTATTTGATGACTGGGTAGAACTAGCAGTTGTGGTAGCAATGGCTGAAGCATAATCTGACCATAAATCCTGCTAACGCTTGGACAAGGGGAATAACGTTGTATATAATAATCCAGATTTCCTCTTTGGACTATTTCTGCTGTGCCGTCTTTTGTCAAAAATATCATTGAGTCTAACTTGCACAGGTCTTTTTCAGAAATGTAGAGCACACAGTTCATGTTCTTCCTCCCAAATGCCTCCTGCAAATGGCTGTGCACTGCAGAGCCTCCACTGACTTAACCAAGGCACTTCACAAACAAAATCCTTGGTGATGGCTTGATGACCCCAGCACTGTTTCTTCTGGGAATCCCCCATGGCAGCAGCTCTGGTATGATTTGAATGTGGGGCTCTTTGCTTTGGCATCGCACTTTCCCTGTTGGATGGATCAGGACCGCATGAAATCACAGCAAAAAAACAGTGATGCAGTCATCACCACCTTAGAATCATAGAATCATTTAGGTTGGAAAAAAAACCTTTTAAGATCATCGAGTCCAACCACCTTGTGCCCCAGAAAGATGTGGGGTGATGAGGTGGGTCCTGAAGAGATTTTGAAGCAGGAACAGGATGCCCAGCACCATGCTCATCTCTCGTTCACCCATTGGGACTGACCTCGAAGCACAGAAAGAAATGGAAAAGCAGGACCGACCGAGTCTGTGAGTCATTTTCAGCACTTCATGGTAAGGTCTGATAATGTCTGATAAAGTCTGGAGAAAACCCATCTTCCTGAGCACAGACTGATTTGTATGGATTTGGAGGAAAGGGTAAGGTGTCCTCTAAATAAATCCTGCCCAAGTCAGGCAGGTGGCTGCTGCTCCTGTTTAAAAGAGTGCTTACAAATTACTGGGATATCCCTTAACTATTGTTGAGCTGAATGGGAGACCTAGTAAATATAAGTGTGTATACATATGTGTCCCATCTTCTGTGCCCATGATGCTTACTTCTGTGCTCCTATTTCTGCCTCAAATTTCCTGGAGCCTGAAATGAAGGATCTTGTGTCACAGCCTACACCTCCACTCACATCACCAGGTCACCCCATCACACCATGCTGTCCCATAAGGACCTGCCCTTCAAGTAGTCTCACCAGCCTCAGATGCAGAAGACACATCATGTCCTATCCTGATTTACACCCTACACAGTCCAGTCTGGCCCAGCACTGGCAGCTGGCACCTAGTGAGGAGATAATATTTATAAAGATATAAATCAGGGAGCCCCTTTCCAATGTAAATAGTACCAAAACGATTTGACCCTAGGTACTAATTTCCTTTCTTAATCCATAGCCTAATACAGCGTTCTTGTAAAGTGCAGGTTTTCCTCAAAGGTGCTTTTTATCAAATGCTTGATGGAGGTTGGTGGAATGATTGGTCATGAATTGCCAGCCTCACAGTAAGGGTAAATGTGATTAAGGTAATTAAGTTGTAGGCACTGTTACGTATTAGAGATGGCTATAGATTTTTATTATCTGTTGTGTCAGGTTTAATTGGTGGTTATTAGTGTCTCACCAGATCTGAAGGTACACAAAGCTTTTTAATGGGAAATCTGATTGCACCTTCGGGCATTTTCTCTCCATAATCAAAATTGCTTTTCTTCTCTATCATGGAGAATACTTGTATTCATCAGTATCACAGAAGCTCTTAATCAAAAAACAACCTTTAGTGGTAATTTGGTGTTAGAAGGCCTAGGATGAACTGGCAGCATGGACATAACAGTATGGGGGGGGGTATCAAGGAACTGGGGGTTTATTTTCTGCATTGCTTATTACCTGTGTTTGAACTTCTGATCATTTCTGCCTATTTTGACTGTAAATTCTTCATGGCAAGAAGAATTACGTTGTATTTGTACAGAACTGAACATATTTGCTTTGATCTCATTTTTGGACCTGTTGGTCTTCCTATAATCCAAATAATAACTATGGAATACTACCATACTTCGGGGATTTTTTTTTAAATTTTATTTAAAGTGGGGTCCAGATCCAGGTTTAGAACAAGAATTTCTGGCCCAGTCACAATTTAGGGAAAGATAATTGCCAGTTAACTAACCATAGACTAGGCAAGATACATTGATGAATTATTTGAAAGCACATTGAGAAGCTGTTGTTTCTAGTGACGTGCTACATGGGTACCTTGTATTAACCTAGAGGGAGTGTCCCTACTGCTGAACCACACAGCTCATCAGCTTCAAATAACATGCTAGATTTATCCTCTGCAAATTCTCATCCACATGTATAGATTCAGCCCAATGTTGTTAAGCTTGTGAAATTTGATGGGCTCACAGCACGAGGTAGTTTAGCTGCTGCTATGTGAGATTCCCATCTATGTTCGGGTTTATTGAAAACGTTATGTCCCATCTGTTTCTAGATGCTCCTTTCATGTTCCTCATCTCTTTAGGCTCTCTTTCCCAAAGAGTTCACTTGATCCATGTGGAGTTAATAAGCAATTTTGGTGTGTGAGTATATGTGTAAGGACCAAGATGTCTTGTTTCATAAAAGTCTGTCATTGATTTATTCCTCCTTCAGCTGCCTTGCTTCCTGTTCATTTCTCCTCACACTTTCAGAGCGAGGGATGCTGTTTACATTAAGGATGTTTCTTGTGTTTACAGATGGGGCAGCATTTGTAAATGATTCTGAAGAGTTGTTGTTTCCAAAGAGTCTCTCCAGGCCTTCAAGAAGGGGTCTCACCACATAAGTGCTTCGTGCTCACTGTTTTAAACTTATTTTATATGTCCTAAAAATGTGCCAGTGGGACTTGTCAGCTCCTGATAGCATTAACTTCCCCGCTGTTTTCTGATGGCCAGGCAACCAGGACGCATGTGGACATCAGCTCTAGTGGCATTTGTCTGCATGTGAGGTTTCACTTGCTTCTCCTTGTGTGTAATTTCAGAAAATGTTTTTATTTAATTGTGTTTTATTTCAGAAAGTCATCGTTCTACCTCCTCTCTCTCCTCCATGTGGGATAAGTCCCTATATCATAACTAGAACACTGCAGTTTTATAACACTGTTTTTTCTTTCAGAAAAAAAGCAAACTACGGAAGTTTTGTGTTTTATCAGTATACGTGCTTTGTCTTTCAAGTCCTACTTTAAGATACATTTGTTGTTTTAGACATTCCTAGGTTACTTACAGAGACAGTCAAGAAATAGATCGGTCAGAAGCATGGTTCCTCATGGAGGTCCTTCTGCCACTCATGGTGGGTTTTGTGTTTCTCCTGATGTCTGAACTGTAGAGAAACATTGGAAATAAATATATTTATCAGCTAGATGTGCATGCGCTTATCATGGAAGAGTGGACACCAATTTGAATTGACTAACATCCTTTTTATCCTGGGATGCAGGGGGATATATTTTCCCTAGTGACATGACACAGTTTTTACACAGCCTAAAATAAAAAGCACATGTTGCATAAAGGCAAAGTGCACCAATATCTAAGCTATCAAAGAGGAAGAGTGACCAGGCCAAATATCTTTGGCTAAATGAGGCAGGAATTCAAAGCTGAGTACCGCGTAGAAATAAAATGCCAAATTTGTTGTTGTTGCTTGTAATTTGTTAAAAAAGAGGAGTGTTGTAGGCCAATCTCAGTGGGCAAATCTAACTTGGAGGTTTGCTGAGCCAGTGACTTGCAAACACACATGGCAGCCAGCAGAAAGGAGCTGATGGCTTTTGGAAAATCATGCCTAAGCGGGAGCGTTTCAGTATCTTCTGAGACAGGTTTAAAGGGTGACTACAAGTGAAGTGTTCAGCTCCTAGTTGTTGAATGTCTTTATTTAAATTGCACTGGATGCAATTCCTTGGATGAGATGGAAGACTGAGGTCCTAACCTCCTGTTTTAAGGATTTTGGGGTTTTTTTTAATCCAATTTTGCATTTCATGATGTCCCAATCTTCTTACTAAATTGCTGTCAGTTATACTCAGTCAAATCCTGGGGGACTTTTTTTTAACCTCTTTTGATCCAAAGTAAATGCCCCATGGGAGAAATTAAACTCAACAAAAATATTTTTCTAAACAGGCATGTTGGGAGAAGGTTTAAAACATACACTGCACTTGCTGGAGCTTCTCAGGATTGTGAGAGCTGTGAAAAGTAGCTAAAATCACTAAATAGGTATTTGCAACCTAATTTTTGTCAAAAACCACCCAATCCTGTAAGTGGAGGTATGTACAGAGAAACTGTTTCACCCTGAAGAACAGAGAAATTAAAGGCTTTCTGTTTAGAAAAGAATTTTGAATTATACACAGAAACCTTCATACGGTATGGGTTTAATTCATGCAATTCCAATTTTAAACATAATCCATGAACCAAGTTATAGATAGAGCTGCTGGTGCTGAAATGTTATACAGAGAAAGGTCTGAAAGAAGCTGATACTTCTGTGATAATGCAGCTTTGGATACTTGAGTATTCTTTCCATTTCTGTTTTTACTATGCTCCATTACCAGTAAAATATGCAAGTGTCATTCCAGCTTTACCGTTTTTGAAGTGCTACTTGAGCATTGTAGGAATCTTTTGGCAGGAAAAATGTATCTTTCACAGGAAATTCTATAACTATCAAGATAAGTTTTTTAAAATATTTTCTTTTTCAAAGAAATGTGAATCAAGCACTGCTCTGCAAACTGACACTCTAGAGGAAGCAATGAGCCTGAGCTGCCTGAAAACAAAGGGAAGGGGCCACAACTCTTTGCTGTTATCTGACTGCCTTTCTAAAAGGTACTTTAATTAATTTGTATTCTTGGAAATACCATTTTCTGAGTCAACACTGTAGGATGATGTTGCAAAAAAACCCCCTCATCCTTCTGGGGTAAGTGGCAGTCCTGATGTGGAGATGTGCCTGACCAAAATGAGCTGTTAGCCCCTCTTCTGTCTGACAGCAGCTCCCTAGAAGTTGCCAGCCTTTGGTATTCAGTTACTGCCACAATGTATTTGACCAGGTGATCCTTAGAGACTTGGTGTTTAAACCCCTTGACCATCCATGCCTTGAGTTTTATGTTATTCCTACAAGCACCTCTGATGTAAAGCACCTCTGATATAAAGAGAAAGTTGGGTTCTCTCTCGTCCATTATAGGAAATATTATCTTTCAAAGGAAGGGCAGTATTTACATCCTTAAAAAATCAATTCAAGATCAGAAGCAATGACTTCCAACACTATTTTTCTTTCAAGATTTCAGTATCCTGAACCATCAGATCTCACCTAATAATGCTACAGCACGTCAACTGACCAGTCTTCTCTTCTTTGTTCCTAGGTAGCCTCCACCGAGATGTTAAGCTGTATTTGCTTTGGGTAAGGTACCATGCTATGCCAATATTGTTTTGCCGGGGACAATTTTCTGATGTTTGATTGCCTTGGGTAAGACATTTTTTGGTGAATCATTATACCAAAATGCAAAGAAGGTAACTTGAGAAAGATGCTTATGTTTCTGTAGCACTTTGCAGCAGATGTCTCCTATTTACTGCTTTATTTTATTGCTTAATGACTGGATCTCAAGTAATTGAACAATTTGACAGATATTTATTTGTAAAACGTGATTCATTTAGTCAGACATTGTGAAACAGTTTCATGCCAGTTCTAGAGATTTTGGTAGAACTTTCTAAAGATGCAAACATTCAAGTAAATTGCTCATGTCAATAGCACATCCACTTTTTACTGTTCTATACTGCACACAAATATTTGAGTTGACAAAAAAGCGCTGGTGAACAGACTACAGGGACTTCTGAACTTTAATCAACCACAAGCACTGGCAGGGTTCAGAAGTAATTTCCTAACTATGAATCACCTGCAGACAATGAATCACATACTGGAGAAGATTGCCAAATAAAACAAGCCATCATGTATAGCTTGCATTGACTGGACTATGGAAAGGCCTTTGATTCACCTAGCTGAAAGAGAAGCTGTGATGAAAGCACTGAAATAAAGGCATAAAAGAATGTAGGAATCCCAAACCACATCTGCTAGCAGTGAATGGCGACATTTAAGTTCGACAAGGAAGATAAAAGAAAGCAAGACTAAGCAAAATAGCAGGCAAGGAGACACTATCTTACTGGAAAAGACTTGCCTGGAGAAGAACTTCACAAAGCATTTCTGGGAAGAAGACCTTAACTTAACTTCAACCATATGTGCGAGCTCAGATTTCGACTGCAATGAAGCAGTTGTCTTTTCTGAAATGGCCAATGATCTCCGGGTGATTTTTAGGGGAACTGAAACGTGGGGATAGCAGGGAAGACAAATGGTAGGGGAAGGCTGAGGAGGGAAGGCGCTCTCCCAGCGGCTGCTCTCGTGCTTGCTGAGGCGAACAGAAAGCTTCTCCAGGGATTTCACAGGCCAAACTCCTCCTGTTGAAGAGGGGTTAGGTTTCCATCTCTCACAGAAAGGGGCCAAGAGTTTGGGTGCTAACACAAAAAAGGACAGGATCTTTTATAACATTTTTCAGAGACAGTGCTGAATAAAGGGATAGTGAAATAGGAGAAGAAACCAAAAACTTCCTGGAGACTGTAAAGAATCATGAATAAGAGTAAGTCCTACCACAAGGAAAAGAAATAGAAGAAGGAATAAAATTTACTTTTTTAATATTTTATTCCTTATGAGAGGTATTTGGCTGTGTTTTCCCAAGCAGTGAGACAATAGCTGGTAAAGCAATGACAGCGGAAGCAAAAAAAGCCCTGCAATTATCTAGACTTTGATGATTCCCCTCTGTTTGTGCCAGTATTCAATAAACCCTCAAATTGCATGCTATAGCAGGAGAGTGAATTTACTGCAGCCAAAATCATATGAGTGCAATGAATCAAGACAGCCTTTCCACACTGCTCAGGTCTGGCTCATGTATTATGCTCCACATACTAACGTATAATAAAAAAAAAGGTAAAGCAGAATTTCAAAATCACTATAGTACCTACTAGCTAATGGAGAGAAACTTGATGCCAGCACAAGAAGGTCATCACCGGTACCTCTGCCCAGCAAGACCCGGTTTAGTCCCTGCTTGTTTCTTGGCTACACAAACAGGCAATAATTAGGTAAAAATCTGAATTTGCTCCCCAACACTAGCCCAGCAAGGAGCTGCAGTAGCTCAGTGCTTGGGTACTGGGCTGTAAAGAGTGCTCTTACTGGGGACTTTAAAGTCATCCAAAGTTACCTCCAGTCGGCGATGGGGTCTTTTCTTTAATTTGTTTTGAAGAAAGTCTGATCTGAGCTGGAGGAGGGACTGTGAGCACTTCCCCAAACAGCCACGAGAGAGCACCCGGCAATTAGGGCTGGGAGGGCTTTGCACTGCTCTGTGAAGGGAAATAAATCACCAATAACGTTAAGAGAAACCTTTTGCAGGATTCCCTCCTTGCCTTACACTCGTTAAACAAAATTGGAGTCAGGAATACAAACCAGGGTTAACTAAACCCTCGCTACTTACTTGTTTTGAGTTGTAAGTTGCTGCGAGGTTTAGCCATGGATTGGTGCGTCAGGGTGGTAGCTGTGAAATATTGCCCCAGTGCAGGGGAAGGAGGAGTTTGTCCCCTGGCTTATGATATTCTTGTTCAAAACCAAAGGCTGTCTAATGACTGCTGGCAACGTCGACAGCCATTTAGCGGCGGCTAGCTCTTTACCTAAGTTGTCCATTTTCCTGTGTGCTGAATAATACTCAGGCATCGGCTGATCAAAGAGCCTGCCCATGAAATGCAGCTGAAATAAGTTTTCCACACTTTATTTCTCACATGTTAGATACATTGATACAGACAAGAAATGTTGTGCGTACAAGCAGGCACAGGGAGGGGGTCTGCAGAGAGGCAGGAACCGCCTGTTCATCGCCCACCACCGTCCCCGCTGGGGCACATTTCTGATGCTCCCAAAGAGAACTGCAGCAGTCCCAGCAGGCATTAAAGCCTCAGTTAAGGTTATACCTTTGTTTTCAAAGAGTTTATGCCAGTTTTTAGTTTAAGGTTTGGGGTAAGCTAGAAAAAGAAGACAAAAATATAATAAATAATGGAAGGTCATTTACGTAGAGGCTTCACGTTCCTGAACAGTGCTTTCGAACCTGCCGAATTGTATTAAAGAAATGCAGAAAGCTCTGCTCCTAAAAGCTCAGATCACATATGAATCATGTAGTTCACGAGGCACATGTTTACTTGTGTGGTCACTGGGGTACATATTTTTGCAGACATGTAAGAGCGGCTCTCAGGCTGCAGCACGGGCGCGGGTCCGAGGCAGAGTGCCCAGTCGAGAGCTGTGATCTCCGAGGCTTGATCTTGTCCCACTGCCGCTGCCAGCGCTGCTGGTGACTTGCACACCTCTAGACACATGCCTTGACTGTGCTGCAGCGGGGCTGGGATCTGTGCCCCCCCTGGCTGGCAGGGGCACGGGCAATGCCCTGCATGGTGCAATAAATACCCTCAGTAAAAGTGCTTTGGCTCTTTGGTTTCAGCTGTGGGATGTCCCTGAGTCAGGGCTCCAGCCCTTGATGGGAGAGATTTTTTGCTCCCAGGACTGGGTTTGGGAAAGCTTTCTGTTGGGAGGAGGAGGCGGGAGAAGGTGCCTAAGGCCAAAGGGTCTGTAAAGACAATTTAGTACTTTGCCCCACATCCTCAGAGGCACCTAGCTCCCAGTAAGAAGCCTCTGGAAACACCAGCCCTGCTCCCTGGTACTGTCGAGTTGGAGCCTTTCAACAGGGATAAAAAAACATTTTTAAAAACAACAAAGTAATTAAACGCCAATACAGCCCTGTGTGCTTTTTTGTATTTGGCTGCCCCTTGCAGAGACGCTCTGGCTCCAGCCATTCAAGCAGTTTCCTATGACTGGACTTCAAAACCAGCAACAACAACCACCAGTTCCACCACACGTTGGTCTGCGCTGACCCCAATGCAGGGGACACACACCCCACCCGGGCGCAGGCACATGGACCCCAACTCCTTTCAGCTAGGGGTAATTTGAAGTCATTTCCTTATTCCCAAGGTTAATCACAGCCACTGGGGTTGCCACCGTCCCTTTGGTGAGCAATAAATGCTATCTCCAAATTGCATAAGTGTATGTGCAATACTTATATATAAGTACTTATTATTATATGCAGTACTGATATATAAATATTGTAGGTATATAAAATCAGAGAGGAGTGAAAAGTGGCAAAATGTGCAAAGTCACGTTTGAAACTATGTCAAGTCCATGAATATTCCCAGTCTTACCTTTGGAAGAGTCAGCCCCTAATTTAGCTGGTGCTTCGTTCCTGTTATTGTGTGGAGTAATACCGCTACTTAAGTCTATACTTAGAGAAAGAATCAGAAAAAAAAATCTGTCTTAATACTTAATAAATACTTAATACTTAATAAAAATGTTTATGTAAATATATTCAACTGGCAGTGAATATATTTACATAAAAATATGTAAATATATTCAACTGACTGTTGGTTCAATACCAGGTGCCACAAAGTGTACCAGAAGGTGCTTTGAAGGACTCCCATAGTGTTTAGTGGGGCAGGGAAAAAAAGTCTCCACATGAAGTACATAATATGTCTATTTCTCTAAATAAATTTGGGTTTATTGATGGACAATAACAAACACCATGTGGTGGTGCCACGGGGAAAACAGTGCCAAGCGGCCAGTGCTCAAGTCAGATTTTCACAATGTTTTCTCGCTCCATTCATTTGATCATCCTAAAATGTTTTCAGAAGTTAAAATTCTTCCTTCTGGTATATCTTGTATCCAGTAAATGCTGTTTATATCAATGGCAAACAAATCTTAACTGAATCTATACAACTAATGTCTAAGTTCAGAGAACAAAAATAATCATTCCAAAAAGTGTTTAAGGTAAAATCAAGCTAGGATTGCAAAAGGCTGGTGGAAAACCTATTTTGATGGTGTGGGCTGACAGTCAAGCTGCTAAACCCACCTTCTGGATCTGTTTTAGGAATTGCTTATTAATCACTTCAATAATAAACAGAGAGATTAAGAGCATGCAATAAAAGAGAATCCAGTGGATATTTCACTTGATATCCTCAAGCACGACACATTTATTTCATTCAAAAATTCTCTGCTGTTGACTCTGTAATGTGATTCAATGTTTACTTCTGTTAATGATTTTTAGGGATCTTTCATTGGCCTTTTAATGATATAAATGCATTGAGGATCTGTGTGACATATAAGGGTTCAGTTTGTTTTTGAAATGTAAACAATATCAAAGGAATTTAAGTTATTATTATATCTTTACCAAAGACTTTCTGTATGTCCTTACACACCAAAAGCATTGTACAATAACAGTAATGAAACATAGCTATGGGCCTGATGCTGCAAAGTAAGTGAAGGATTTTACTTCCATATGTGGCTTCATTTACGTGCTTCAGTGTTATCACGAATGGCCCCAAAGGTGGGTGCTGCTCTTGGAGGGTGCTGAGCAATTAATTACTTTCAGGGCTCTTCTGTAGTAGACACTGACTACTAAGTGGTTGCTAGCTCAACCCCTGAAGTGTGGGCTTAGCAGTAAATATGCCTATTTCAACTTTCCTTCTGAGGGAAATGTCATGGTGTATTTAATGTTTGCTTTAATTGCATTTTAACCCTTTCTTAAAGTCATGTTAAACTGGGAACTCCGGCTGCTGGGGAGAGATTAACCAGAAAAGTGCTCACGTGTCATTTGGAGAACTCACCCAACCCTGCAGAGACCAGAGGCTTAACAAGAAACAGTTGGTCCTTAAAAAGGGTCTCATTTCTGCTCTGAGCTAAAAATTACTTCTCACGGCTGAATTTTGAAGCGAGCGAATTATTTCTTCAGCCTTAAGAAAATAAGTTAGAGTGGGTCCTTGCAGTTTGTAGATACTTAATGCTTCCAGGATTGTTTTAAGATACAATTGTTAGGCATGTTTAAAAAAGAAAAAAAAGATCTTTCAAGAGCTCATTTCCCAGAACATTACCAGCCAACAGCCCTAATGGGCTCACACCACACAACAATTGTTGACTAATACTATGTGCTTTGCAAAAAAAAAAAAAAAAAAAAAAAAGAAACAAACTGTTATATGTTTTTTGTTGAGATATATTTAGAGAGCTTTCTTATTGTTAAGAGCTTTAGGAACAATAATCAGTGGTATGTCATTCTGGTATTGTTAGCAAAGTCCTTTCTATTGAATTTTCAAGATGTTGTAAAGTGAGATTATGTGAGTAGCACCTCTGGACACTTTTTCCCATCATTGTGTTGGTATCAATCGCTGACTTCCACTGTTTCTCCTGGTATTAAATGAAAATGTTGTTTCCCACTACGCTGATTGGAGGCTGTATAATGCATGACATAACTGATAACCCTACTGAGATTACACATTGTAGGATTCGAACTGCACGAGAAATTTGGACAACAAAGTAGGTGGCCACTTGGACTGGGAGACAAAGTTTAAAAGAAAATGTACCGGGATCATTGTTTTAGCTGAAATGAAGAAACATAATAAATGGATAATTTATGAGGCTGGTTCCTCAGGTTTTGGAAAAAATGCTTTTTTTTTTTTTTTTTTTCTGTGGGGAGAGGAGCTAGAATATATTTTCCAAGGGCAAAGTGCTGCCCTAAGACACCCCAGCCTTGCTCACCCCCGGCAGAGCTGTATTAGAGCAGAAGCCCACACCCTGCTGAGACTCCTGACATTTTCCAAAGAGGAAATATTAAAAATTCAGTGGCAGAGTGGAGGAGGAGGAAGTTATGCTTTGGAACTAGCGGTGAGCTGAGAAAGCCAGATTTTTCAACTCTATAATAAAAAAAAAAAAAAAAAGTGAAAATAATGAGAGGCTTTGAGCTAGCTTCTGTATTACACACACCACCAGTATCTGAGCAACATAAAGAGCGACATAGGGAGTTCCCTTAAAGAAGTTTTTGGCTGGTGTCATTTCCATTACACCATGGCAGGTTGGTTTGGTTTTGCACTCGTGCTTCAGAGGGGGGTTTTTGGAGGGGTGACTGAACCGGTCCCCACACTTCTGTGCCATCCTGCTTATTACCCATGCATGCTTCTTCTCCCCCAGCGCCATGGCAAATTTAGGCTGGTTCAAGATTTTTGTTGGGGTTTTTGGGGAGGATTTACCCTGGTCCCTGTTCCTGCTTTCCTTAGTTCTTCACACAGTGACTTTCCTTCCAACTTTGCTCCTTCCTAAGCTAACAGAAGGTGACATGTGCAGAGTTTGGCTTATGACTGACACAAGGGGGAAGGTGAGGTCACTGTGGCTTCCCACTCTCTGGTCTTCCTTACAAGCAGTGAAGAAAAGCATAGGGAAAAATCCAGTTACATGCTCCTGCCCTTCAGCATCTCTCAGCCTGGTCTGTATGCTCAGCCGGGACAGGGACAAATTCAGACCCGATTCTGGTGTTCCTCAGCTGGTGGGGTGTTAGGTCCAAAAAGTAGTTCTTGATCTCCCATTCAAAGTTTTTATGGATGAGTGTAAAGCTGGAGTGAGTTGCTCCATGCAGTGGTTAAGGTTTTAATAGCTCTTAAGTAATAAAAACAGCAGAACTGCTTCCAAAAAGAGTACCAGGGAATCAAGTCTAAATGTAATAAAGGTCTTTACTTCGTTACAGTGGATTGAAAAGTGTTTTGTGGCTTGTGGTTACACAGAGCAGAGGGTCTGTGGATCCTTCAGAACTAAATTTTTATTATACAGTTGTGATTGCAGCCAACTGGACTTCACATCTCTGGGCACCCCAGCCTGAGAAAGGATAGGTGCATGTCAGTGTGCAAGGTATGTAAGGCCTTCACACTGGTCCAAGGGTTGCAACGATTATTCTCCTTTAAGATATGATCCAGGAGAGGATGGGTGCTAGAAAAGATCCCTGGCCATGCTCAGACTACGGATGAATTCAGGAGATACACCAGACACGTGCCCAACAGGTCTAGCATCAACAGAGCAAAGGGGACAGACTTTTTAGTAGGGCCTATTGTGATAGGACAAGGGATAGTGGGTTTAAACTTAAAGAGGGTAGATTCAGACTAGATATAAAGAAGACATTTTTTTACGATGAGAGTGGTGAAGCACTGGAGCAGGTTGCCCAGAGAGGTGGTAGATGCCCCATCCCTGGAAACATTCAAGATCAGGTTGGACGGGGCTCTGAGCAAGCTGATCTAGTTGAAGATGTCCCTGCTCATTGCAGGGGAGGGGGGTTGAACTAGATGACCTTTAAAGATCCCTTTCAACCCAAACTATTATATGATTCTATGAAAGAGTTGGGTACAATAAAACACCTAGTTCCATAATCAGGAAGATCTAAATCATGAAAATATTTGTAAGAATCAGTTTTGAATGAAGACTGTTAGTCTTTGACCTCCAATGTTTTGCTTTTGTTTGGATCATAGATGGCCTGAAACTGAGTCTGTTGTTGGGTTTTTCACACAAATCCCACTGAAATTCAGGAGGGGTTGAAGGCTTAAATTTATCGCCATATGTCAGCTCAAGCCTTCATTTTTTTTTTCTCTATTCTAGTGCATTAGCACTTCAGATGTAAGAAAAAACTTTATTTTGGGAGTGGAAAAAGACCTGCGGACAAGACAAGAGAGCATCCTTTGAGGATGCTCATGCCATGGCTTGCATTATGTGGATAGAGGATGCAGCTCACCACCTTTGTCTCCTGTGATGATAATTTTAATGCAGGAGGCCACGTGGTGAGCTGCTGGCTGGGCACCCTGAGCTGTCTTATTCACCGCTACTGAAAACTCCCAGTCCATTTGTTAACTTTTTCCAGGTGATTTTCTAGCAGGAGTTTCTTTGCCAGCCACCCTTGTGAAGAGAGACTGGCCAGTGTGAGGGTGGGCGCAGGCCTGGACAAAGGGGCTGCTTTGCTAAATGACCATGTCATGCCGCTGCATACCTCAACCCAATTAGCACAAGACTGCCTGGACCTTAATTGGGCCTGACACGCGCCTGTTGAAAGAGATTCCCCAGGAATTAAAGCGCTACTTCTCTAGTTTGAGTTGGCTGGTGATGCGAAACATGACACGATTTTTGAGAATTTTCTGCGCTTACCATGAAACAAATATGCCACAGGTATCAAGCAGGCTTTGTTTTGGGGCTATAATCATATTACAAATTGAACACTTCCACATGTGCATGCTGGCACATCTACCCTCAGCTATCTCACATGTATCTGCCCCAAGGTACAGATGCTGAGGTCTTGACATAGCATAATATAGATCTAAATATATTTTCCAGATTGTCTTAGCACATACTAATGAAAATGAGGAGTAAAGGCCTGAAAGAAGCAGCTGTTTAAAATTTTCCTCAATCCCAGAAAATCAACTTCTTAATTACTGATAATTTAAGCATCAAAATGACCACTAACCCTCTTCTCCCACTAGACTCTCCCAAGCTGGGAGGCCTGCTTTAAGACTCTCAGGCAAAACTTTTTCTTAGAAGTGTAGCATTTCATCACATTTCTTTAGCCTTTCTGGAATTAATTAGTATTAAAATAAAGCAGGAAGAAGGAGGGTGCTTTCTGGAGGTGCCTTTCTTCAGACCCTCCATTCAGACAGATGGAGCAGATACTGCTAAAGCTCCTACCCAACATGTTATACAAGAATACTTTTATATTTCCACACCTTTCATAATAAAAGGTTCCCCAAATTTCCCCAAATGGATTTATAGATATAAATAGCTTCAGTTGGCATTAAAATACAGTCACTCCTGGATCAAAAAAAAAAAAAAAGGAGGCTCTGCTTCCAGCATGCGGTGGCAAAGGGATCTGTGTTCAGTCTGGTTTATGGCTGTACCCAGGGGAAACTGGTCCCGAACAAAATTTAAGCTGTAGTTTTGGGAAAAGGTTTCAGTCTTGCAAGGCGTACCACAAGTTCCTGAAACACTGCATGCCAGTGAGGCCTCTCTTTGGGGATTATTTCAGTGTTAGTCTGATTAAAATCTCAATTCTGGGAAAACAGTAGATTTTTCTGAAAATTGTTTTTCTCTAGCAACAAATGAATCTGATTTGGGGGAGGAAAAAGAAAAAAGGAATACAGTATTTTAATTTTTTTTTTAGTTTTTGTTATTTGATGTTCTCCCCTTCTCCCTCTCCCCAGACTTCATTAAGTGACTCTGAATTGTAAAGCTGAGCCTTTCCTAAAGCTGGCACCATTTTCTGTATCGAACAAAAAGGTGAATTAATTGGGCTATTGGAAGCTACACACTAGGTATACTCACAAACCTACACAGCCATTCAGTGGGATGGTAAAGAGGATGGGTTTGGCCGGGCTGCAGAATGCATTTTTCTTATAACTGGAGTCCTGGCAAGGTATGCAGGCTTTGACATGGATGAAGGGTCATTTGTTTGGTGCTGGATGCCTTTGTTTTGTTTAAATCGTTACCGGAGACATCTTTAAAACAAACTAGCTTTTCCACTCCACTATATGACTGACCAGCAAAACCAGAAATGAGACTTAATATAGCTGGAAGGCAGCAGCGTACGGCAAAACAATCCAGGAGTTTGCAGCAATTCTCTGTACATCTGAGCAAGAGGGACCTGACAGAAAGTTTTAAAGGTCAAGACATGCATGGAGCAATGGGCCAAACTGAATCGCTGAGCAAAAGCAGCCTTGCAAATGTTTTTATAATAACTTCCCCTCCCATTACTCCGCAAATGTGGCTATTAACGCAGAAAAACAGCAGGGCTGACACGGGAACAGTGACTCGGACCTGCAGTGGTATTGAGGATCTGGGCCAGGGTGAAATATTGATTAATCATCTTGTCATGCTGGTGCTTTGTTAGATTCTGTAAATAGGAATTGAGGTGGTAATACGCAGCTCCTTTGTCTAGTAAGGCTGCTGCATCACATGGGAATGATTTGTTGACTTATGGAAAACTACTACAGTGGGGTGAACAGTAGGATGACGCTGAAATAAGCTGAAGGGTTTTTTTTAAAAAAGTATTGACTTTTTTTTTTTTTTTCCTAAAAAAATATTCACTGTAGCAGAAAGCCAGAAACATTGGTCCTCACTTAGCAATCTGTTTGCCTCTGGACAAGTGCATCTGTGTGGTCTATCACAGAGGGTATGACACAAAGAAAAATTATCCGGTTTTCTGTTCATTTGGGGGATGAGATGGCTAATCAAATCTGGGTTTCCTTTTCAGCTGTTCCTCTGGGTGAATAACTCTGCCACCGTGAAAGGCAGTGAAAATCAAGGTCATGGTAAAGTATCTACATGGAGTTGAAGGAACCCTTGTGATATGTTTCACCCCATCTGCTCATCACACCCCAAAGGCAGTGCTGCTGGATGGGATACTTTGACAAGAAAATACAAAGCTCAAGGCTCTCAATGGGAACATCAGCCCCGGGATTCGAGGAGGTGGTGGCAGCCGCTCCCTGATGGGCAACAGACCTGGTTATGCACAGGTTAAATTAACCCTAGGGCTCAGCTCAAGGAGTACTTTCCCTGACAGTTATATGATGAGAGTGTGCTACCGTAACCCAGAACATTAAATCCAGGAGAAACTGTCCCACCCTTTCTCCACCTCCCCAAATCCCTTTCATCTAGGGTAGGTGAGGGCAGAGCTGATAAGAACTGTCATTGTATCAAATTAAAGGGGAAAACGATCTGGAAAGTTGTTTGCAGATAAAACTTGACTTGATTAATCTATTTGTTCTCTTTATTTGGCAGAAACCTAAAACCAAGTTTCACGGTGACTTTAACGGCACTAAAAATAATAGCCTATTTATGCAATTATCTGCATGTACCTGACCATTCTCAGGCCAGTGAAGTGAGTACAAGAACATGCACACAGGTTTTACTTTATCTTTTTTTCCAGGTGTGGTTTAGGCTTCCTGGATGAAAACTATTGGCCTGTAGGTCTCAGCTTGCCATCAACCTGAGCATGAGGCTCAGGAAGCACAAGCCAAAGGCCTGTCCTCACTGGGTTTGGATTTTGCCCAGTGAGGTGCTACATGATGGTTATAAAACAAGCCAAACTGTAGCTGGGCTGAAGACAAGAATGACACATAAAGGTTATTCTGAAATATGATTTAAGGATCTGGTGAGCTACAAGATGTCTTCATCTACTGAAAAAGTCTGAGAGAGGAGCACCCCTTGCCTTTGGCCTGGAGACAACAAGGCCTACATCTTTGGAGGTACTTTTGGCTTCAGTCGACCCAGATTTAACCAAACCTCCTGCAAATCATATTCCCTAAATGTGCCTTTTCCACTGGATTTGATATGCAGTTTGTTACTAACTGCCCTGGGTTACCAATACCCAGCACTGTGCTCCTTCATTGCTTACTCATGCCAACTTGCTTGCATCTGGTGACAGCAATCCTTGGTCCTACTGCAAAAAAAAGACCCCACTGTGTGCCACATTCACTCTATCAAGTCACTTAAACTTGAAGGACAGCCCTGTGCAGTAGCTGCAAAGATCAAGCTTGGCCGGGGGTGGCAGGCAGAGACATCCCCATGGACTTTTTTCAGACCTTCTATCTCTGCTGATAGAAGAGCAGTAAACTGTGCATTGCTTGGACATCCCACCTCCCACCATTCTGCTGGTTGTCCAGAAGAAGCAGGGCTTTGGACCTGATTTTAAAGGGAACACTCAAACTAAAATATTCTGGTTTTTATCTTTTAGACCCTAAAGGCTTATTTCATGCAGTTGGAGGCCATTTAGCTTCTCAGTTATGGATTTTTATCATTCTGGTGAGTCAATGTTTGGCTATTAGCCAGCCAAGCTGGTGCTTCCCAACACTGTCCCCACAAGACGCATGCGGGTGCATCACCAGTCCGAGCTCAAGGCTGCACAACAGTGTTTGTAGGTGACCCTGCACCAATCGCTCCTGTAAAATGAATGAAATATTTCTCTTTTCCAAGGTAGTGCTTTGAAGCTTAAAGGACTGATCTAAAAGCCTCCAATGGTCTATTTGAGAGACTCTGGACCAAGTGCAAGATGCTCTGCAGTGCCCCATCCTATGGTCACCTTTATCCTCATGACCCCACAGACACAGTCTTTGCTCCCCAGACTGTAGATGAAATATGCCATTCTTGCCCTGACCCAAACACAAGAAAATAAGAAAAAAGATCCCTTCAGTTTTGTAGTCCTTTATTTTTTTTTTAAGTTGATCCTCCCATAGTAATGTACTGAAATGCGTAACAGTTACATTGTACAAAGCATTTAAAGAAAGTACCTCAACTTGCCGATTATTTCAAAATGAGATTATAAACAAAAGGAAAAATAAATCTGGTCCCTCACTAAAGGCCAAAAAAAACCCCCAAAAAATAACTGAATACCTTCCGTTATTTATTTAATTTTTTTAAACATAAATTTGGAACACTTCATCTTACAAATAGGATTAACATGAACATAACATCACACAAGCTCGCAGACAACCAGCATAAAATATTGGGTACAGTTTTTTAATCAGAAGAATCATGCTTTCATGAAGAAATTATAACTGTTTATACAATCGAATCAATTTACTGTATTACAAAAAAAACCTAAGTCGCATCTATAGTTATTTAGTTCATTAAAAGGCAAAAATAAAATAAAAGAGGAATGTAAGAAAATTTCAAACACTGTTTTGCACTCCCATATACACAGATCAGTTCACCTCACTTTTTTTGAAGTACATGGGTGCCTGACATCGTAACGCAGTGGGGGACTGGAGCAGTGCTGTTTGTTATAGGAACAGTGCTATTTTAATCAACAAACAATCGTTTGCCAACAAATAAATACATGGTACACACAACACAAAGAAGAAATTAGAGGGTAGGGGGGAAAGGAAACAATACAACAAAATAGTGACATGATTGTCGAAAATTAAAATCTCCTTACAATGATTTGAACTAGTGGTGCTGTCGATGAATGCGGTGCTTTCACGGAATTATCTGGATGATTTAGCTTCTTGGAGTAGTGAACATTCATAGTTTACAATATACACAAGCCTCTTATGTATTGTTTCTCAGAGTTCTTTTTTTTCTTTCTTTTTTTTTTTCCTTGTTTTTCCTTTTTTTTAACAATGCAGTTGAGAAGGCAAAAGAATTACGGAGAGAACAAAATATTCCCTGTTACTTCTTTCTACATTTACGATGGATAGTGTGCATTTGATAGAACTAGTTTCTTTCTTTGAAGGGCTAAAATGCATAAAGCTTTAATGAAGAGATTTGTACATAAAAGCAACTGTTCCCAATCCTGTGTCAAACTATCTTATACAAAAAGAAAATCAATTCAGTTCCTACTTTAAAGGAGTGCCCGTGTGTGTATCAATGCAGTCTTAACCCTTTTGCCTCTGCCCCTCAAAGCCGGGTGAACTGGAAGACACTTTTTCCCGGCCCCGGTTTACATAATCCACTGAAACTTTTTTTTTTTTTTAAGTCGCATTGATCCTCCAGAAGTCAGCAGCTGCCTTTGCTGTGCAAAACAAAATATTGAGAATAAATAGTTTCTTTCTTTTTAAAATTATTCAGTTTAAGGTCACCAGACTTTAAATGAGTGACCCTGCAGATTTATAAGGCATTCTGCTCAGCAGTCTTTTAAATAGTCATATATGAAAGAGCCATGCTACTGGTTTGGACTTGGTCCCATTCTCGGTAAGACTTCACAATGTCATACGTGACTGATGGATTGAATGGCGCTGGATTCTGCAGCGGCTCTCGCCATACTGTGCCACATATTGGGAGAACTGTGGGATGCAGAATGAAGGGAGTCCTTGTCGGAGAGAGAGAGCATCATCGCATAGGCCTGGACAAGGAAAGAAGAAGGACAAAGAGGTCACAATCCTGCAGTGCAGATCTCAGCTTGGACCTGTGCCACCCCTACGCGGTTGGGGGATCATTTAGGCTACAACCGCTGTTCTCAACTTATTTTAAAAAAATCAAAATGCATTAGGTAAAACCACTGTCAACCTTTTCACTGACACTTGACTCTCTAAAGTAATAATAATTTCTGCTTTCATCTGGCTTCACGAAGCTCTGAGAAACCTTTGATAGTAGACAAGGTCCCAGAGTCTCCTTTGCCTTTAGATTCTTGGCACAGGAGGCTCTTTTCAAGAGCCTGGGGAATCACATTATCCCTTGGCTGGTCCTGTATTTCAACAACTACCACAGTCTCCTTTGCTAACCTTTTCTACAGGCATATTCTGCAGTTTTTAAAACAGGAATCTTTTAAATGGACTAAGAAGACCCATTTTAATTAATGTTTTAAAAAAATTTCAAGAAATAGCACTAGGATATCAGTCTAGTTATTGTTGTTTTAAAAACATGCTGAGGACCTAGAGGCAGTAACATCCAACAGACTATAGAAAAAAATACCAAAAAGCCAAGACAGCCAGAAGATCGAGTCACATCCCTGCAAGGCTGCAGCTAAACTCCACAGCACCAGTGTGACCACGCCGGCTGTCTGAAAGCAGAGTGGGACTATTTCTTATCATGGCATTTCTGTGAGTGGCAGACAGGAACAAAAATAGCAAAAAAAGTAAGAAAATCCTCCATTATCTGGGACCAGAGCAACCCACCATGTCTCCCGGGTGTGGTGGGAGCACAGGGGGAGGTTGGGGCAGGCTGAGGTCTGCGGACGTGGAGCACAGCCCTGTCTGACGAAGCTGAAACAACCCTGTCTGCCACACACTAACAGTTTAATCCTTCGGGTATTTGGCGACAATAACTTTTTAACTGAGTTAAGCTTTTACCTGGGATTTGGATTTCCTGTACAACGGTTGTTTTAGGTCCTCTGGCAGCTGGGAAGTATTGAAAGCTGCCAATTCAGCTTCACTATATTGATTTTCTTCCATTTTCCTCATTTTGAGGCTATCTGTGAAGTGCCTTATATGGTCCAAAGCCGAAAGTCCAGTCTTATTATACTCCTCCTCTTTATACCTACAAAAACACCATGGAGGTTTTAATGTCAATTAAACGAGCCTCTCTGCATTCCCTCATCCTCTCAGATTTATACATCTGAGCAATTTCCCCCTTTTTTATGTTCATAAATCACCTTGCCCTGCGGAACAGTGATCCTGAAATAAATTCACCTTTCTTTTCTGAAATGGAGAGGGTGGGCAGTGGGAGCCAGGGAGGGAGAGGTCGTTTCTCTCCTGGTGTCTCCACAGCCTTTCACAAGACCATTACGGGAGATCCAGGTCAGTTTATGGAGCAGATAACGTCTCTGCCACGAATGTTTCCTGTCTCACCCAGAACCTCACAATAGCTCCCCGAGCACAGTTATTTTTCCTCTAAAGGGCTGAGGAGGCTGAAAACAGGGCTGGTATTGACCCAAACACAGACGCACGTTGCTATCGTAACTGGGAAGCTGGCTACTTCGGACCAGTTCCCACGGCACACAGTTTGGTGCTGGCACTCTTGTATGGTTTATTGTTTTTATTCTGCATATCGGGCACACCAATAGTCGGAAGGAACCAACCTGCCAGGGGAAGCTTTGCAGTTCATGTCCAAAGTACTCGTTTCCTCGTAATCCTCCTCCGGAGTCCCCTCGTGCATGTCACTTGTAACAGGCTCTTTGACGGCTTTCCCTGCAATTTCACTGTCTTCATCTTCTTCATCCATCATTACTTCATCTTCTGCCTCTTCATCATCCAGCAAATCTGAGTTCTGGCTGGCTACCATGGCTTTTTCATCCTTAAAGTGGCTGCCATTCATTCTGAAAGTACCAAAACAAACCCAAGCAATAATCACAAATCAGTTAGGAAAGCTCCTCACCAGCGGATTGTTGGAGGCAGATCTAAAAAGAATCTGTCCCAGTAGAACAAAGTGATTTCTGTATTTATATCTTGTTTAACTTCAGACATTTAGGCAGCATTGGAGAAATTCCACTCAAAAATCAGTGGGACATTACAGTACCATCAGCATGGGATTTTCCTATTATCCTGCTAAAACTACTGTTCTAGCTAAACTAATGCTCAGATATCCATTCCAAATTTTCTCACGCATTATTTCATCTCATGTTTCCAATCATATATGTAGTCTGGGCGAAACAACTCATTGCCTTTTAACAGAAGCTGTAGGGGCCAAGAAACTCTGAAAATCAGATCCAGCATTTTCAAAAATGACATCCAATACCACATTCAGAGTTTTAAAATCAAAATTACATGCATAATTAATTTTGCACACTACCACCCATTTGGAAGCCATACTACCTCACTGAACGTATGGATTACATACATGGGAACCTAAGGGACTTCAGCTGAAGACCTGAAGACTGGTCTGCAATATTGCCTCCATGCTGAACTACTTTATTGACTGATTTGAAGGGTAAGAAGTAATGAAAAGAAAGGTCATATAGCATTTTAAGTGCATTTATTCTTATTAAATGAATAATTATAGCAATACGCACATGGAAAACCATTTGGTCTACCCACTGTTATTGCGTAGTCCTTTGCTTTCAGACAATGACTGCTCTTAACTACTTCCTATGGGATTTTATCAAGGACATAGTACCCACACTGAAGCAAGGGCTCATTTGCTAACGGCCTTAACCCTGTAGGGTTCTGAGCATCTGCAGCTACATCATGTCCACTGCATTAAATGAGAACTAAAGAAATTTGGCACTGCCGCATTGACAACTGCATGGCCAGAGGTACTAGTGGCGTAAACGGGCTGAACTTGGTGGAGCCACATGAATTCACGCTACCAGTGTATCTGCTCCACTGCGTTACGTAGCACGGAGGCCTTGATTCATCTATTGTTCTCATTGTGCAAAAGGTCCTTACTCTTCCAGGAATACAGTTATAAAAATGGAAACTTTATTGTCCGTCTGCAGTTTGCTTTAGACTCCGTGAGGTTCAAACTGTGCAGGACAATATGGAATATACGAAAAGTATGAGCAAGATAAGGATGAGCCCTAGCAGCATATTTGGTATTTAGCATTTGACTTGCTGTTGTAACAGATGTACTCTCTTATGGAACATACACAAGTGAAAGCTAGTTTCTTATACATAATAGAGTTCCATCTATTTTCCAAGCAAATTCCAGCTGTTCGTCACAAGGTTAGTATTGCATTAATAAAAAAAGCCAGGGAATGGTCTGTTTAGATCACAGTATCAAAAAATCTGAGGCTGTGCAGAGATCGAGAGAGCTGAAGCAGCCACCCCCCTCTAAGATAATCAGAGCAATATCTCTTTATCATCTTTTATTTAAATAGGCAGAAATAAGAAATTGTTGAGCACAGTTTGGGCTGCCAACTTGCTTGTTATGCTCAATTGAGGCTGCTAGAAATGAAAGGGAGATGGACTACAACCAAAGTAACAAAAGCCATGTGATTAAGAAAACAGATTCTCTAATTATGCTTTCAAATGCAGCAATTTGCCAGGGATAAAATATCCATCAAGAGCAGTCTGAAGTGCCAAATTTAGAAAGGAAACACTGCACAACCCAGCAACCTTTCCACTTTGCTGACTTCCTGTCAGAGGACATGTTGAGACCAGATGTGCAAAGAAAAAATCCCAAGTCCTCATTGCCAATCAAGATGGAATGAAATTTGAATATGCATGTAATCACTTAATCCAATACTTTCGTGGAAATTATGTTATGTCCACCATTTTCATCCCTTCACAAAGGCATCTGGAAATTGAGCAGACAATGAAGGTTGTCACCAACAGTAAGACATGTTTGATGCCAATTTAAAAGTGCAAATAATGCATAATGCAAAACCAGTTTCAAAGAAATATGTATAGCTGATGTATGTATCCATGCTACAGACTTTTATGCTTAGCTGTATTTTTATTAGCTGAAAATATTTAGAAGTGGTCTCTCTTCTGTTAGTTCAGAACTGAAATACTCATATACTTAATAAATCTTAATAGGAAAAAATTTCTCACTGTGGACTACCAACGCCTACCCATGGCCTCATGGGCTTTTTGCTAGTCAGCATCTTTCTTGGGATTGAGTTACTTATGGGAAAGGACTTCCCGTTAGAAACTTTCACTTGATCCAAGAATTCAGCTTAGTCTACTTTATTAGTTACACATTTATATTGCATTTAAATCATAAGGCGCTCTACATTTAGCCACAGGATGTAGAATTCACCTGTTCTGTTGTGAATGTAAAATGAGGGAGTTTTTCAATAGACTTAAATCAATGATGGGAACTTGAAACTGAGAGCTCCTGATACAAGGAGAAATGTGTTCATAGATGAACCTTCTGTCCAGCATCTGCCACTGGGAATATGCTCGTGCACAATGGGGAGGGAATCAACACGTTTCTTTTCATAAGACACCGAGGTGAACACTGAAGCAATCAGATTGCTAAAATAACTCTGGCTCCAGACTTCATCAAAAGTGAAAAATCAGGCTTAATCTGGAAAAGGAAGAATGTCACCTTTTGAAGGCAGATCAGTTGCAACTCACCTCTCCTCTGAGTTTCGGGGGGACTGATTGTTGTGGTTGCTGTTTCCAATAAAATTCCTAATTTCTGTGAAGTAAGAGTCTTCCTTGTCGTCTAGGATTGCCCCTGTGCTTTCCAGTTCTGAGTGAGGTGAAGATGTTGCAGTACCTTAAAGCAAAACAGAGGACTTCTGTTGTTGTTCCATTACATTTTTTATAGTTAACCATTTATATAAAATTGAAACAATGGTTAAAATGGGTGAGAGCCAGAAAAAGTTGGTCATAGTGATCCATTGGCTTTTGGCCATAAAACCAGGAATTAGAAGGGAAGTATTATTATCCATGGGCTAAGGTGGTCTCCAGCCAGAACAACTGCTTGCATGCTGGGTGCCATTTCCATGGTTTATGATCACTTTTGCCAAGTATCTTTTTCAACATCTCCCTCCTGTTCCCTTCAGAATTCAAGCCTGTCAGTCAATAACTGTGTTAGACCAATGGCTAAACTGAGCAAACAGAACTTCATTTTGGCTACTAATTATGTAGTTTTGCTTAAAATATGGGGCAGCCATTGATGTAATCACCCAGGTTCATTAGCACTGAGAGACCAGTGACAGACGTCTCTCTCTGAGAACTGAGGAAAAGACAGCTCTTCACTCTCTTCATGTACCTGGTTACTTTCAGTGGAGCAAAACGTAGACTGAAAGGACTGCGGACAGGGTTTTCATTAAATCCTGAAGATACCTAAACCAGACCAATGACATCCACTACCTGCCGCTGCCTTTGCTGCTGCTGTGCAGTGACTGATTTGCTTTGGGGCTTGGGAGGCACCATTACCTCCATAATAGCTAGTGCTTTTCAGCTCCTGACAGTGGGAATATTTTAGAAGGTGCCAAGAAAATCTTTTAGAGTGCCCCCTGAGACTCTAAATCTAGGACTCCTATTGAGAGCCAAGTGATTGCGGAGATGGGATTAAACCAATTTTCCCAGTCTGTTCTCAAAATGCTATGGTTGGCTTAATTAAAACCAAAAGAAAAGACATCATCCAGTAGTATTAAGTTGTACAAGGGTAGAGTTTACGCTGGGATTTTCAAAGCACTTTAAATGTCAGCAGAGCTTAGGCACTTACATATTTTCCAAAAACCCACCCATCGGAGCAGACGGTGCAGAGCCTGTTGACACTCAGTAGCATTGAAAGTGAACGTGCAGTCCCTGTATATGAACGCTGGTGGTACGTAGGGCACGCTGGGCAGGGAAAAGGCATACATACCAGACATGTTCCCATTCTCATGTTTTTTTAGATGTCTGTCAAGATTGGTTTGTTGGCCAAAACACCTGTCACACAAGTGACACTTGAATGGCTTCTCTTTATTGTGGATGTTACGGACATGTCTCTGCAGGTTAGAAGATATGCTAAAGGATCTGTCACAGTATTTGCATCTAAAAAAAAAAACAAACCACAAAACAAGTGGGTAGCAAAGGGTTTGTTAGTAGTTGGAAAAGTAAGATTTGCCCTAAGAGTCACGAAGTACCTTCTGGGCCCAGCCTCGGTACCCAGCTGCAGTTCCTTGGTCCCTACTGAGGCAAAACCCTCCCTGAAATAAAGACAAGTTTTGGCTGAGTAACTGGAGAGCTGTGCTCTTGGAATGGAGACGTCACTTCTACGGTGGGTTTTTTAGCTTTAATTCACATTAGGCTTTATATTTTAAATACTGCCACTAGGAATAAGCATAGTATTTCAGAGTTAATGGCATCAAATTAGCTAAGGTAATTGATTCCCATGTTTTCAAAACTGTTGCACGCAAAGTTAGGAAGTTTGAAAACAGTAGAGCAATAACTCTATTGTTTCATGTGCTGCCAATACAATACAATTAAACACTTTTGGAAAAAACATGAAACAGATCTCTTCTAATGCTCAAATAAGGTAAAAATGGCTATTTCTTTTCCTATTCTAAATTATACTCTGTGATTAAATCTTTTCTTGAGGAATTAGCTTGCTCGATTGCTAATCCCAGAGGAAATTTGGTTATCTTGCAAAAACCAGCAATAAACAATCCCAACCTTTAATACTGTGCCAATGTGAGTAGTTTAGTCTATCACTCTGGTACCAGAGGCATCAATTTTCATACTCTGTAGTGATTTGGAGTCCCTAAAGCCTTTACTGTATTGCTCTTTAAGCCATTACTAAGTCATACTATAACTATTCCAAATTCTCTGCCTGGCAACTAGCCAACAGTCTTCATCACTTTAGTTTTTCAATCTTTTACTTATCCCATGCTTCTCTTACGCTTGTCAATGGTGTCAAATTTTTTTTAGTGCTGAAATCATCCATTATGCTACTAATTGCTCATGGCTTTTATGTAGTGGACGGGTATAACATGCATCAAGACCTTCCTTCAATAAAATTAGATGTGAATCTCATTTTCTAAAGAGACTAAAGGCAAAAACTATATTGTTTCCTCACAAACAACAAGCTTACTCTGCTCTTTACAGCTCATAAAATGCAGAAATCAGTGCATTTGTTTTACTGGAACATAAACTGGCTTCTTTCCAGTTGATTTAAATTAGTCTTTCATTTTCAATAGGGTGAAACTTCTATACACTTTTCTGCATGCAACTGTCCTGGATACAAAATCACATACATATTCTTATCAACAAGAGAGTACACCCACATGGGTTTTGGTTAAGCAGACCTCAGAAAGGATCCAGATTAGGCAGGAAACAAATAAAAACAGTAATGCCTTTGCAACTGGGACCTTTTAGAAATCAGACGATTGATGAGACACTCAAATTTAGGCTGCAAATAACACTGCAGAGCTCTTACAAAAAAACCATTTTTGCAAGGGAAAATACCAATGCTGAATATCACTATTAAATGCAAAAAGCCCTATTTGAGACCAAAACACAATGGTGCATCATCAATGCCAAGGAGCGAGCGCTGGAGCTGGCCAAGCAAGGTTGTTGAACACTCATTCCCTTGCTTTATTCACTTGATCACACCACAGACAAGTGTAAGGGGTTGAGGTACCTATAGGGTTGCTCTCCAGTGTGCGTCCTCAGGTGACGTGTTAGGTTTGCAGATCTCGGGAAAATCTTGCCACAGTATCTGGGATAAGAAAAGGTTTGATAAGACAATGCAACCTTCAATGGCTTCATCCCCGTTTGAGCTGCACTGGATGCACAGCCCAAATTGAATCATTAATATATGGTACTATTGGCATCGCTTTGGTGTAACAACTTTTCAATAAAAGCATTCAACAAATGTAAGTGATTGAGACACACACACAGAGATAAGAACGGGAGTGGAACTGCTGGCACTGACCAGATTTTCTTGTGCATAAGAAAGAGATAGATGAAAACACACCAGTTTTAAAGATCACCCCAAATTCCTAAACTCACTAGGTGATTATCGGTCACATTCAGATTTGGAATCAGGAGAATCTGTTATTAAAGCCTTGGATTTCTGCCTCCATGTAAGCAAATTTCAAACCTTTCAACCAATTCTACGTGTCAGCAAATGTGGCATCATTCTGCGCATTGAATAGGATCAGAGCAGACAAGACTCAAAGACCTAATCCATCAAGGTATGTTTCTATAACAACATGTCTTGAAAGAAGGTGACATGTTTTCAAAAAGATCAGATAAACCGATATGCCAGTGTCAAATGCATGCGCATTCTGGAGATGATATAGAGACCTAAATAATGCAATTTAAAAACCATTCTGCAAACTCGATAATATGTCACATTAAAAAAAATTATTGTGAGCCCTCCCCCTTTGTTCAAGTAACATATTAATATTCAGTTTGTAATTGGCCCAGTTCTATTAATGACATTCAGCCCATTTTTGCATGGGGACAGAGCACGCACAGCACTCTCTTAAGTGAATGAGGATGGTGGTTCTCCACGTGACAACTTTAAAGATTGCATCCCTTCACTTTTAACATCCCATTTATTTTTTCACAACATGATGTATAAGCCTTCAAAACACCCACACAGCTAATTCTGTTCTCCTCGACAAAGCTCCCATTCATTTTGGTTGCATGTACAATGACTATCTTCATTGTATTCATTGTATTTTTTTTAAGTCTGTACACATAAGTCCTAATAAGTCATGTATTTTATCACTGATCCTTTTGGATATTAAAACCAGAAGCCTGAGAAAAAAATACATCTGTAGTTTATGATCAAAAAAATCAATAATGAAAGCACACTTGTGCATATGAAAGTGATGAGAAAATTTGGAAAAAAGAACTGTTTATATAATAGTTTCCACCTCATTTATCAAACTGGTACAGGGCAAACTCTTTGTTTCATAACACCAGTAATTTAATAAATAAAGCCCAAACCAAAACACTTTCCATGTTTCACTGGGCACAGAGAGCCCTGAAAGACCCACCATGGTCCCCATCAACCGTCCGAGCAGGGGGGATTTTGGAAGCCCAGGAGGGCAACGTGGGGTGACCTTGGGGCTACCTGCAGGTGTAGCGCTCTTTGCCCTTCCGCAGCAGGGTCTCGGGCAGGGCGCTCGGCGGCGCGCGGAAGTTGAACATGGATGGCACTGACTGGATCAGCTCGTTGGCCTCCGGTTTCAGGGTGCTAAAGCTCTCCAGCTTTTCGGCCATGTTTTCTATAGCTGACATCTGCAACAGAAGATAGCAGAGAACCCATCACGGTGAATACTGCTTCAGCTTTCTGCCCTCACTGGAAACCCGAAATACAAAGAACATACACTGCCAAGAGAAAAAAAAAAAAAAAAAAAAGGAAAAAAAAGAAGAAAAGCAAATGTAGAGTTGCAGTCTCAAGAATTATGTGGCACATTAGGCAAGGTGGTGGCCACGATGTTGTCCCACTTGGAATAATGCCCATAGCTGTTTCTCTGCAAGGTCAGCATAAGCAGAACTCCTGTCCTGATTGCTATAAGGGAAAGCTGCTTCCACACAACCCAAATTAGCTCATGTGCATTTCTTCTTATTTTTAAGACTCAGCTTCTATAAAATTCCAGTTTATGGAGTCATGCTCTCTGAGAGTATGCATTGCATGTACTGAAACGACTGGCAGTTTTTGACCAAATCAACAGAAAAAATAGAGATCCCAACAATAACTGAATTCCTACAGTTTGGGGTTTTTAATGACTTGCAGAGGACAAATATTGCAGAGGAAACCTTATGAACACTCTAGCTCAATCAAGGGCTTCAACAGGCCAGATCCAGAGAGGTTCCATCAATACCCCAGCCACATCCAACCATCCAGTCCAGTCTTCTTGCCCAACACAGTCAAAGATTATGAGATAAATCCATGAGAAGTGAAGCTTTGGTGTTATGCATTTACACTACCTGTTAGATGCCTATCCTATTTTTCTACAACCTCTTGATATTCCTGCTCTACCTTTAGTTGCTTGTAAACCCTGTGTACTTTGGGATGCCTTTACTCTTGGTTAGCTGTCTGTAATTTTCAGGGAGTGGGGATTAAACAGTTTCTGGAGATTGGTTTCCTTTAAGGCGTCTGGAACTGACCATAAAAAACTGCTCCCTCCAAAACCTCAAACATTGTCACTTGGAGAGTTCAAGACTGCTGCTGAGCCTACTGACAGGTGAGAGTAACCATCTGCCTCTTCATAACACCACAGACAAATGGAAAAAAAGAAACTCAAGATCTCACCTACAGAGCATAAAAAACACAGCTTGAGCTCTGTTCAGTATCTTATTTGTAACAAAGGAGGAAATTATACAAAAGACAAGTTGTTGAATGCTCCTCAGCTAAGAATACCTTTACAGTCCATTCTTCAAAATCCGTAGAAGACTGCTCTGATTTTTGGGACTTTAAAATTGTATTTTAAAGGGAAGAATTGCACATTTGTTGGGATTTTTAAATTTTTATTTTAACAGGCAGAATTGCACGTTTGTCTCCTGGAATGACTATTCACATGCTGGTTAGCTCTGGCTTTGGGTTGGGTTTTTTATCCCTTTAGCCTGTAGCCTGCCCTCTCATTTCATGCTCAGATTCCTAATGCCGAGTACAAATTGCAATGTACAGGGTACCACTGCCAATTTGCCAAATGTCTTTCATCAAACACAGTGGAAAAAAAAAAAAAATCTCAGAGGGAAGTCAAGATACATTTACTTGTCAGACAACAAATGTGAAAGCATTGCGAGGCAGTAGGGGCTGTAAGCACTGGGGTTTGATTCATAATCACTCAGCTGCTAAAACATTCTCCACAGATGCAAGTGGACAGCACATTTGTCAATATGAAGGATTTTGACATGTACTGATCACAGGCATGAGATATGTAATGATGATGCTGCTGGGAGAGGAGGTAATTCTATCTCAGCACCGAGATGTCATTATCAACCCATACAACTCAACATTACCATATATTTCTTTTTATATGACTTCATCTTTTTCTTTAGTCAGAATTGATTCTTAAAGCTTTTACAATAGTCTTTCCACTGCCTTTAATTCCTTCTAATTGTTCCCTGAAAGAATTCATTCATCTGTTTTGCAATTGCGGAAAATAAATTGTTTGAATGAAAAATGACCTTTGGCCTTCGGGCTGATTAGCAGCGACAAGACAGTGCATGGGTTATGATAGCACATATTTATGGTGAAGAATAATAAGGGCATTGAGAAGTATAATAAATGTTTTATTTATGTATATTTAATATTCAAGTCAGTTTCATTATCTAGTGGTTTTAAATCATTTTTGGATCACCATTTCTCATGTACATGGTCCCTTACAGTAATATATTAAAGCAACTATTTTCCCCTTTACATTTAAAATGGCTTAGTCATGCTTATTTTTTTAGTTCTTATTTCCAGGATTTTGCAGAAGAGAAATTGAGACTGATTCTTCTCTACTGTACAGCGCTGCAGATTGGCGCTACCTCCAACACTGCCTCCAGGATTACAGCAGTCCCAAAATAGGTATGAAATCAGCATCTAATCTTAAATCCCTCATTCAGAGGAAACACAAGCACTTCCAATTATTTTAAAGTATTACTTGTTTTCCAAAAATATGTTTCTCGCCATAGGAATGACTATTGTGGATTTTGTTGGTTTGTTGGTTTTTTTTTTTTTAAAGACTGATCTATGTAGTTACCTGGTATGATTTATATTTTCCAAGAAATGTACCAGCAACAATGGGAAGTGTTTGGCCCCAAGCCTTTGCTGATATGAGGTGGTGTCATCCACCGCTGTTAGGATAATTATAGTTGTTACTATCTGCTGGACATAGGGCTCACAAGAACCAAAATTGGGTATTTTCTTAAGAAGTCCTGGAGCTTGCTGGTGCTCGGGGCCTTCAGGAAGCAACTCCCTATCATGAGATGGACACCTGGGCTGCACGGGCTTGTTCCAGCCCATAAAATCCTGTCAGCTCAGACCCACAACAAGCTCTCAACTACTTTATATGCAGGCAGACAGCCCCTGCTCATCAGTCTACTTGCAAAATATAAACTGAGTAATATGAAACCTGGGGTTTGTCACACTGAGGACTAACTCAGGCACCAAAACCAAGCAGGAATTATAAACCTGGGACACACTTTTGGGAAGCCAGTACCCTGGTCTCAAGCAGTGGCCCCAGGGATGTGCAGGAGGGTGGGCAAAGGACAGACCTTCTCCCCAGTGTCTTCTCTCACACACCAGCAATGAGAGGTGCAAAAGCCTTAATTGGAGGTTGCATCTTGATTATGGTGTTGAACGGCCATTGGTGGCTGCTGCTCCCATTCATTCAGCTAAACCCTTTTCGAATCCATTTATATTTTTGTCAAGGAGAGTTCACCAATTTAATTAGGTGCATATGAAAAGATACTGTCTTTTGTTCCTTCTAAGCCTTTTGCCTGATAATTCAGCTGGGTGCCTCTCATTTTTTTTGGTATTGTTAAAACTAATGAATAACCATTTCTCATTCAGGTTCTGCTCACCATTCATGGTCTCACAGAGCTGGGGCACAGCTCCCTCGGGCATTTCTTTTCCAAGCTGAAAAAATCTAAATCTACTTAGTCTCTTTGTATGGAAGCTGTTCCCTACCTCTGATCATTATTGTTGCACTTTTCTGTGTCTTTTCTAATTCTACTATGTCCTTTTTGAGAGGGACTTCAGCTGTATTCAAGACCTGAAGGCAGTATAACATAATGATGTTTTTAATTCCTTTCTACTAAGCACTCGGATGATATTTTCATAAAACTATCAACTTCAAGATCTTTTTCCCGAATGACACGAGTTAAGAGTCACACTTTCCGCTCAGTATTACCTGGTACTTACTGACATTGAGTTTTATTGCTATTTTAATCCCTGGTGACTCAGTTTTCTGTGAATCTTCTGCAAAATCTTCAGAGTCAGCTTTGGATTTAGCTATTCCAAATAAACAGTTGCAAACTTTGCTCTTTGCCTGGTCACGCTTCCTCGTATGTCATTTACAGACATAGGTCACAGTTCAGATCCCAGCGACACCCCAAGGTGGACTCACTGATAATCTTCTATGATTGTAAAAATCACTAATTTATTCTTACCCTTTTTTCCCAAGGTTTCTTTTTTGGACTACTTATTAACCCAGGGGATGACTTTCCCTCTTCCACAATGAAACTCCCTCTTTCAGTTGAAATAGAACTGAAGTAGCTCTTACTCCTTCAAAACACCATTACAGCTGATTGCAAAGCAAGACTTGCCTCTGTAGGAGCTGTGTTGACCATGGAGATGCTACTGGTCAGAAATCCACCAAATTCCTCGAGCAAGCTGTTGGGAGCAAGCTCTTGGGAGGTGAGGTGGGTGCTCGCGGTCACCTCCTTGTCTCTCCAGGAATGGTCCCTGGGGAGCACCAGTGAGGCAGGCATGCGGCTCGAGCTGCTGGGCAGCGCTTTTGGGAGGGGTCTGCACCCCGGCTGAGCACCCAAGGGCTGTGGCAATCCCTGAATGGGGCATAGGGAGGAAGGCACAGCTTGACCCCAAGGATGGGATTAGTATAATTGCCATGTCCATAGAGAAAGCTCTCCGTGGAGGTAGGAGAATGAGAAGATCCTATTACATATTTTACATACAGCGATTGCCTTATGGACAAATCATGTCTGCTCCTAATCTGAGGTCAGTGAATGACAGTATTTTATATAGAACAGTAACTTTTGATTTACATATATAAGAGTTGTTGATTCTATCTGCGTCCAGATGTCTGGAAAAGGAAGCAGCTTTCCCCCACCTCCCTCCCGCTCCCTGAGAGGCTATTAACCTCCTACTGACGCAAACTAATATGCAGTCGCAATTCCCCAGCTCCGACTCAAAAATGCAGACATTACCATAATCGGCTAAAACGAGTATTTATAAACATTTCAACGGGCAAGATATCATCAGCAGGGGCCTTGAACATTTGTCTTAAAATTTATTAACCAACAGGAGAAAAAGTGGCATAAATAAAGCAAAGGTTTGTTGTTGCTGCCTTTTAAGAATAACCTGATGATATGAAATAATCTAGCAGACAATGTCATGAATTACATGACCTCATGTTTTACAAACGCAACTCCTTCATTGCTATTATCGCAAAAACAACTGACTTTATGGCCGTAACTCATGGGAAAAAAAATTGTTCAAATGTTTGCTTTCTATTTTTACTAGTGTTATTTAGAGAAATCTTGAAAACCCAACTACTAAAGCTCAGGATTTCTTCCTCCCCACAGTTCAAGTAATAATGCTTTCTCTAGAAATCTACAACTTGTGAATTTGTTGTCTTGAAACCGTCTGTATTTGGACATCCAGCCATGGAACTTGGCTGAGCTATATTCACGTTCAAGAGACCTATCACACGTGGCTGAACTTTATGAAGCAGTAGCGAGAAACTCCTGCTGATCTGCAGTATAGTTCCAGAATAACTCTATTTGTATTAATGCAGTTGGTGGGGATTTAGCCAATCTAACAGAATAGATCATGTTCTAAAATAAGCCCCATTTAAAAAAAAAAAAAAAAAAGTTCTGTTAATGCACTCACCAAATTTCATTTATTTGTAAAATAATTTTAATTATTTACAATGTTTTTCCATAAAGCTAATGCAAATAGTGTCTGACTATAATTACAGAACCTCTTTACAGCAACCCTCTCTTGATGGGACCAGAAGTGGGTGAAAGAGTCTACAGACTAAATCGTGATCCATTCATGAGAGAGTGTTGCCCACTGATTCACCCTATAGGGTTCCTGCCAAACAATGAAAAACAATCTGAAATAATATTGAAATATATGGCACATGCAACTGTGAATTGAGATAGAAAGGCTCGTGTGACATATTCAGACCCCTCAAGATGAAGATTCATCCACGAATCAGCATCCTGCTCTAGGCACTTTATGTTTTAAATACCTATTTCTGCTGCAGCCGCTCAAAGCACTAGCACGGCCAGGAGACATACGCTCACAAAAAAAAGCAGGATGATGGAAATTTGAGGACCAAGCCAATGTCAAGGAAAGCAGACAGAAGAAACAGGCTGCACTAGGTTTTTCAACTTCCCAAATATGCCCAAGAAGAACCACTTTTCCGAGAGCAGAGGATTCAGGGTGCCTGGGCCAAATGACAAATCCTACCATGGCCTCTTCATGTGCTACACTGAACTCCTTCTACTGCAAAGAAAATGTTTGGGAACCACCTTTTGTGCTCTCCAAGTCTGGCATCTAACCCTACCTCCTATCTGCTGAGCTCATTCAGCACCTATGGGTGCTCACAGGAGTCCTTCGGTGCCTGCTTAGCTCCTTTCATCTCAGGATGCTAGTGCACCTTTTGCAGCTGCATAAACCATCGCTTTACAGGAATAAAATGGGATTAAAAGCCACATGTACACAAAGCAAATGTCCATTGCTGCTTTTGAAGCGTGCCATGGAGGCACACAGAGAAGAGCAGGGCTAAGCCCCTGTCTGCAGGGGCAGCACCTTTGAGGGCTCCTGCACTAGCCCCGTGCAGAGACGCACGTGGGAAAGAGCACATGAAGATCTCAGATCTCATTTTGCGAAATTCTGGCTTCGTCTTGTGAAATTAGTCCACGTCGCACTGCGAGGGATAAGCGAGAGTGAGTCAGGACCCGAGCCACAGCCGGCTGGCTCCAGCTCTCTCCTCTGAAGCCTGAAGGTTGGGAAAAATCTGGGACAAGTATTTATGGGTTCAGCGCTGCAGCTGAGGAGCCAGCAATGTAAGAGCAAAACACGGTGTTAAAGTTGCATCTGCAAAAGCAGTTGCTGTGGTTCTTTTATTTTCATGAACAATTTAGATGTATTAAAAATAACATTTTATAAAAATAGAAGAGCAAGATCAAATTTATCCCATAGTATGAAAAGCACAATTCCCATTCGCATAAGGGGGAGGATGTAAGTACACACACAGGACAAATTTGACCCAAACAGAGCAAATAAATGGGTATTTTATTTCTGCTTTAAGTACAGCAATGAGCAATTAAGCTCAAAACTTCAAAGCTATTAAAGTGACTAACTCCCACTGAAGTCAATGCGAGATAGAAACGTGAAGTCCTCTGAGGCTCTGTATTTTAATGTCTTGAATGATGATTAAATATTTATAACCATTGCAATCTAACAAGATTTCAGCCTGAAAATTTCACTGTAATCTCTGAAGGAAACAGCTTGGAACAATTTCAGTTAAATATAAACAAAGACTGCATTCTGAAACCCTCACTCAGGTAAAGCTCCCATTGCCTTCACCAAATAAAACCAGCAGGATTAGGTAGGTAAAAATAAAGCCAATTTGACATAAGAAGATATTTATCTGCTACAGCTACAACACTCTGTAGGAAAGCATGGCATGCTCCATAATTGAGTGGTAAGTTATATTTCATATTATATTTTTCTTATGCAATTTATTTCACAATGATTAAATCAAAAATATAAGCAATGAACTTACCCAAATTCTTTGATCAGGCAATTGGAACTGGGAGCAAAATTGAAACAAAAACAACACATTATTCCTGCACTGGAACCCTCATTGCAATCAATCTACTAATTAAGATTTTACTTAAAGATACTAACTAAAACGTTATTCTGAATGATTTGTTGCATCGGGATAGTCTCTCCCTAAAAATGCAATCCTTGTAATGGCAAATGATTGTGAAATACCATTAAATGATCTAATTTTCATAGCTTTTGGGCCACTAGCACTGGGAGGAATTTTGGCCAGGCAGAGACAGGGTAAGGACTGCAGGGTTTATGTCTTTAATCTCTACTTCAGAAACCTATTTTAAAGATCCATCTGTTAGTTGTCGTATTAGCCAGTTGAAAAAAATTAATTCTTGCTTCATCAGATGGCAAGTTTCAGAAATAAATTCATCTACAGAAACTTGTTGGACACAAACAATAATTTTGTTCATATTTTATATATAAATCCTGCCAGCAGAAAATGAAGACTTGCGGTGCACTCCACACTTGTACTTTTACAGGGGTGAACAGGACTATAAAGGAAAAACAGCTTTTCTGCAAGCCATTCCCCAGTCCTCTATAAACACTGAGCCAAATTCTGCCTTTGCAAACAGAAGACTCCTTTCTATTAAAGTCAGTAAGAAAGCAGATTTTGGCATCTACTCTTTTGACAGGACATGTGATGGTGGTTTAGGGTTTTTTTTACAATGTATTAAGAGTGCATGTTACACCCATGACCTTTGTATCCATTCATCTCACACCAAGCTAAAGACGTTATCCCTAGCACCTAGGTAAGAGATAAAATGAAAGCCAGTCTTTACCATGGATTTTTCTTTTCTATTGCACAATGAGAAATGTGGAGGAAAGGGTTCAGCAATGGGGGTACACAACTAGCCTTCCCTCCTGACAGAGAGTGCTGGCTCTGCCCCACCTTGGCTGGCACTGCAGTAGGGAGGTGGCATCCGACACCTCCTGCTCATGCTGAAGGACTTGGTGACTGCACTGAGACCTTCCTTGGGCACCAACAATAGATTTAACCAACTCTCCGTGAAAAAAGATGAAGGGCGAAATCCCAACATCCTTCCCTCTAATGGCAAAATGTCCAATGTCTCCATTCCACCTGCACACCTACATCATCCTCGCCTAACTCCCATTAACCCTTCTCCAGTTCCCCACATAACTCAAAGCCATACAACACTACGGAGTATTCAACTCCTTCCCCGCCCACTACAGCCAAACTCCTAACAGTGCATTTTGCCCAAATAGCCTCCTTTCCCACCCACCAACCATGCCACCTACCAGACCAACCTGTGGCAACACCTTCAGAGCATCTTGAATCCAACTTCACTAAAGGACATCAATTGACACCTTCTGAAAAAGCTAGCTAGCACTAAGCAAAATAATAATTTCTACCATCGATAGAGTACCTAAAATGCCCTCATTTAAATAATTTACTATTACTTTACAGCACCTTAGCTGCTCTAATAGAATCGCTCCCTCGATGGAGAGGAACCAGCCTGGTTTTACACCAGGGGGACACAAAGAGGATTGAGCCCATTTGTGTGTTTGTGCATTAGTACCATCTGCTGTGAAATGGGAATTTTTACTTGTTGCTTTCTAACTTGGGCAAATAAGGTAACTCAGCAAGAGATGCTGAGCTGCTATGAAATCTTGTACATAAATCCTCAGTAATTTTAATACTTAACGGTTCCATCACCTCCTTCAGGCACTGGAACTGGAACAGGGTGCTTTTCTGCACTCTCCATCCATGCAACAGCATTATGTTTCTGTGTCTGCAACTACATATGCCACCAGCTGCTCTTCCTAGTTTTCCAGAAGTCCCATATTTCAGAATATATTCCATACAATTTAGGATATAACAACTGTTGACTTCACTGAGGGAAAAAAAAAAAAAAGCAAGTGTGGCAGATTATTGGCACGATTTGCCCAGGAATTCAGTGGAAGCTGAACCAGAGACAGCAGCTCCTGGCTGTGCACTTAAAATACATGTATGGGGTGTCATTATTTGGATGAGCCCATAGTCAACAAGGGTTTCAAATTTACAAATACCATAGAGCATTTTATTTCAGGCATAAGATTTAACCCAAACTTTGAGCAAAATCTTCTTGAGCAAAGAGGATGAAGGTAAAATGAGGCTGCACTGCTGTTGAAGAAAAGTAACATATAGTTTGCATACAAGTCCTCTTTCTGTACTACATACACATTGCAGTTGTTACACCGTTTTAGGGACGCCCTCCTAAATTTTTGTTATTCAGCAAATAAGTAGCAGGATTATGGCCTATGAACAAGACAGCAGCCCTCACATATAGCACATCTTCAGGTATGGAGGAGCAGGGATCCTACAAAGTCATTGCACACTCTATAGCCCACACCGGCTACCTAAAAAGATGGAGCATTTGCATTATGAGACTTGAAAGCATTGGGTGGAAGGTTTTATCTCTTTTCTAGGACTCCTTAAATATTGACAGCTGGGATGCCCAGCTTTGCTGGCCCAACTCTGAATCTATGTCATCTCTTTGTAGTCAAAATATTGATTCCACTGCAATGGCCCAAAGCATGGGAGAGTGCTGAAGAAGACATGGGTAGCTGCAAGTGTTGGTAGCTACGCTACGGTTTTGGAGGAACACGGTTCTAAAACATACATGTAGTTTGAATCTGGCTTCCTCTATAATCAAAACATGTTGTTTCATCTGCAAAACATCAAGAAGCTCAGAACAATGCTTATGCTTTTCCACCACAATGGTACAGCAAAAGCTGTGTGGTTTAGGAAATCCAAAAATGACTAAGACTGCATTCATTTCTCTGCACCTGCTTTGAAGCATCAACAGGCTTGTTTACAACATTAAAATTCCCAAAATACTTACTTGTGGATGAAACAAGAATCCCGGGGAAGGTCTCAAGTATTTCTCTTTTAAAGCTTCCAGTGGGTCAGTTAACTTTCTTTTTTCTACTCTGTAAATGTTAAAATTAGATTTGCTTGTGATGAACCAGTCTCAAATATTAATAATTATATAGCTATTCATGTTTAAAATAGTCAATTATACATCAAGTAATTTGTTTCTCAGAGATGATGGTAAAAGATAAGGAAGTAGAGTCAACTCTTGATTCCCGTATACAACTGTGGGAAGAAATAAGGCAACTGAGTGTGCTCTCCACTCAGAGGAGAGGAATTCAAAGCAACAGGACCCTTGAGCAATGGGTCCCTTCTCATCTGCTCATGTGAGACACTGCACCCACCATCCTGGAAACCTCCCCACGTGCACAGCCGTGCACAAGCAGGGCGAGAAAGGCGGGCTTGTAGGAATGCACTGAATCTGATATGCCAGCAACAAAGACTGCGATCAACTTGTGGGCATTTAGGCAGTGAAACACAGAGCAAATAATTTAGAAGCAGTGTGGAAATTTGAGGTTTTTGCTTCTTCTGTTAGAGATGTGAACAGTTTAAGGGATAGATCCTGTAATCCATATGTAGATGTAACTCATGGCAGAGGAAGGCTCAGTAACAACTGGCCTTGTGCTACGCTGATAGAATTTGTATTAGTTTGTAATGCCAAACTAATTGCTAGATTTCATTAGTTTGTCATTCAGGACCATAAAACACAGATCATTATTTCCACTGCTTCAGGCATTTAAAATGAATATGACGCAAAGAAAACCTCTGGTCTAATACAGATATCAATCTGGTATGAATAAAACCATCTCAGTAAATAGCATCACATCCTGTTTCTTCATAATGCATACTTCTTGTCTTATGCGAGAGCATTCTACAAAAACTTTGCCCATAGCATTTCTTTTTCAGATAAAGTAAGAAATTAACATCATTCACATGGCTGTAACTTTTTTTTTTTTTAACAATAGGCTGTAAAATCAGTCATTTATATTACAGACAAATATTTTTATGGCTAATATTTCTCTAAACTAATTTAGATGCATGACTTTGGCTGGTCACAGATATATGAGCAGAAAGGCAAAGGGCAAAGAGGGGTTGACATACACAGGACACAGGTGAAATCCAGATCCCAGTGAGATCCATCTTGGCACTACTGGGAAACACAGAGGGATCAGGATTTTACCACAGGTTTTTTTAAACCTCAGCTCACTGACAGTGTCTGCTTGTGCACCCATCAAAGTCAACGACAAGGCTCCCATTGATTTTATAAGGTAGATCAGATTAACTAGCCCCCTGGTTTGGCTTTGTACATGCAAGGACATTGCGCCTTCAATTATATTAATGAAATGCCCAGCTAAATCAACCCATTGATCAAATCAGTGCAAAAAAAAAAGGCAGAAATCACTCTCAATTTCCATACTTTTTATACACCTTAGGACAAATTTGCTTCTTTGTTGTACTTATGAGATACTCCTATTTAATTCAGGACTACTAGAAAGGTGGTGTCCAACTGGCACCCTGGTGAGACGCTCACTAATTTCCAGGGTGAGGCAGAGGGCAGTAAAGGCAAGTGGGCAGCATTCTGGAAGAAAAGGAATTTGGGGCAAACCAGTGATGTCAAATACACAGTAAATATACATATATTCAATACTGATGACAGTTGTTTCTGGGTAAGAGAGTATATTCAACTTCTGCATGTCAAGCTACACAGGTTAAACTAATGACTCACTGCAATGAGGGTAGCCATGAAGACTTGCTAATTGCAGCATTACCAGACCCAGGGTTTGCTCTGAGCAGCTTCAATTTGAGGTGGGGTGCACAGGTCAGCATGTAGCCTGGGCCACCCCACGCCCCAGTGGTGGGATGACACCTCCAGAGACAGTGGGAAGGGGACGGGGTTGTCCTGCATCTGCAGGCAGGTAGCCCTGTCAGACCTAGATGCCTGTACCAAAGGATGCCCAAAGGAAGCAGACAGCCCGTTACCTGTAAATGGGATCCATAAAGAACGGGGTGGGCCTCGCATGCTGCAAGGAGGACTCCGAAGCTTTCCTTTGCTCGAGGTCGCCTCCTTTCTTTTCTCCAAAGACGTGGTTTTTCCGAGGCTCAGCCTGTTTTGTGCCACTGGCTCGACTTCTGCTGCCCATGCTGAGATCTAGAGGCTGGTCCTGGCTTGCCGCAGAAGGGGCTGCTGGCTTTGAGGGTATGGGAGTAAGTGGCTTCTCCTCCTTACGCTTTATGGTGAGGTCAAAGGGAGACTCAGAGCTTCCCTTTGGGATCTTCTTTATTTCACTGGGTGATTGGGGCTCCACTTTCAAGGGTAACGGTCTCAAGTCTCTATCAGGAAATGGATACATTGATTGAGAGAATGCTGGAAAAAATGGGAGGGGAAACATGGAAGGGTAAGGTAAGGCTCCGACTTTTTTGTCTTGCAGCCCCACAAGTCCTGTTGAACCAAAGTACTTTTCAGCAATAGAAGCAATAGCCTTTATAGAATCATTCACCGCTCCTGACACCGCAGTCTGCTCCTCTAAGGATGGTGAGAAAATGGAATGATTGCTGTGGTCTTTCTTATTATTTATTGAAGCCAGGCTCTGCAGAGAGCTTACTTTGTCTTTGAACATTTTACCATTTTCTTTAAATTTCTCTTTCTCACTTTCAATGTCACTTTCCAGATCAGAGCCCGAGGTGGTTTCCAGGTCACTGCCACTGGGGGTACTGACATCGTCAAGGTCAAGGTCACTACTCTCTGACTGGTCACTGAGTTTCTCATGCGGCCTCTCTTCAGAGGACCTCTCTGGTTGAAGCTCCACTGGCTTATTCTCCCCTACTGATGGTTGCTTATTTAGTGCCTTCAAAATATCCTGGGTGGCTGGCAGTATCTGAGGATTTGTCATGAGGGGACTTTGACTTTTGTTTGTCTGATCTGCGCTTGGTAGTCCTTTAACAGGAGAACTAGTAGGTAGCAAAGGTGGCCTGTGGTACAAGCCTGAAGGAAACAGACCAGGGAAGCTAAAAGAAAATCCAGGAGCTGTTGGAAAGGTAAGACCAGCAGGATGCCTATTGGCTCCAAAATAGTCAGCAAGGCCCGGATTTGCATGATTCATATTAACCATGGACGTTTTATCCATAGCTGGGGTTCCAGGAAGTGAAATGCCTTGGCCAAAAAATCCTCCTGCTGCAAAATGGTTCTTGCCCTCACAAAATCTCCTGTGTTTATTTAAGGAAGACGTAGTGCTGAACATTTGTCCACAGTCTTTGCACTTGATTTGGGTTCTGCAATCAGCATGCATGCGCTTATGACGACAAAGGTTTGAAAATTGAGTATAGGATTTATGGCAGACCTCACCTGTATGTAAACAACAACAACAACACATCTCAGGCTTTATGATAATTGCCCCCACCCTCAAAATTTTGCAAATAACACCATTTTTTTACCCGCCAAATGTCAATTAGGAAGCTGTAAGGAGAAGTCTGGGTGCACAAATGTACAAAAAGCTATTGTACTCTTCCAAAGCAAGGCATCCAAGCAGACAAATGTCTAAAGACAGCACCAAAACCCACTCCAACAAACCAGAAAAGGTCTGAAATCACTAAAAGACAAAGTTTCCTTGTTTGCTCTTTGTATTGCAGTGTTGCATATACGGTACCATTATTCTGTATTGCATTACCACCCAGAACCCCGCCAAGAGCTGCGGCTCGGTGCTGTAACACCGCATGAACCCACGGTGCTCCTGCACAAGCGAGCACTCATGTCTTCAAATGACATCCATTTATGTCACTATTCACACATGGAAAGTTAGTCATTAAAATAAATATTTGCAGGACCAGACAGGAGATAGACAGAGCTGTCTCACAGAGCTTTCAGTCTGCAAGACCACAAGGATATGAAAGAGGTGAAGGAGGAGACAATCAGGTATTTCCAAGTGCATAACCTTATTAACAAACAACTTTTTTTTCCCACTTACAATGAAGAATTTAATCTCATGAAAGTCCAGGCTAGAGCCTGAGTAGCGTCAATCCAGTACTCTCATATGTCCAAAGCATTTCTATTTGTGTAATGCATACAGTCCCTACAGGTGCCTGGGATGCTGTAACTCTAAATTCCACATCTTAATAACTTTATTAGTCTTCATATTTCTTATTTGTCTCTTGCACATGGAAAAATACACTATATTTCAACAACAATTTCCTTTAAGAATGCAGCTGTATTTATTTGCCTGTCTGATGCTCAAAACAGCTCGATGGATTTCCTTTCAAACTCCTGTGGGATGAGAATAGCTTCAGCCTCACAAAAGCAGCACTTGGAGAAAGTCTGAAACCACAGAGGGGAGGAGATCTACCTTGAGCTCATGGGCCTGATCTAGCCTGCGACACCTGGCAGGTCGGAGCACAGCTTCCAGCAACCATTTGCAGGAGGAGGCGGCTGAAAGCGATCCCGGTGGTGCAGAACGAGACACTATGAAGAGTGAATCACATCACTTAAGCAAACGTGATTTTGCAGGTCCCTGATTTTTTGGCTGCTACAAACCTTAGGGAGCAAATTGGGGCAGCAACCAAATCACAGGTCTGTAAGTTAAAACGTGGTTTGGAAGAGAATAACACTCAGCTCCCCAGCACCCTCCTATGTCCCCTTTTGGCATCCTTTAGATGAGCAGGGGCATCGGGCAAGTCCCAAGGCTGTACTATGTCTTGTGCTCTTCATTACGCTAAAATTTGTCCATTCCTCTGCACTACCTTGCTTCCAACAGTATCAGCTCCAGTCTTGTTTAGAAACAAGGCAGCAGCATTATCAGTAAGCAGTGTTATCCCGCTGTAATAAATCCTTTTTTTTTTTTTCCCCAGCCAGGAAAAAGCATGTGGCCACTTTATTTTTATTTAATTTGTGTTATATCATAAGCTCTCATCTTTCACACATCAAAGCCACACAACAATACACATTGTGTATTCTGAGGCCTTTTTAACAATCATTTTCATGATTTGAGACAGACTGACATAATTTACAATGGCTCTATTTTAAGACTGCAAAGGAAACTGAATTGAATGTATCCCATCCTGCACTCTTGGTTCCCATGAACTGCAATCACGTCCTCTAACTTCCACTCGCACCGGGGCCCGCGCTAACCTTCCTGCTCCTCTAAATCTCTGCCCTTGAGAAACTTGACCACTTGTTGTCATCTCTTAACTGTTTACCTCTTCAGCAGGCTGCTTCATATCTGAGCAACAATGCTCCTATTGTTTGAGGTCCTGATCCTGCCTGATCCACCCGTTTTCCCTGTTCACGTCCCGTTGACATCCCCGGGACAATTCGTGGGGTAAAGAGTGCAGAATTGGGCCCAAACACAGGAAATTTGCGATGTGGTAATTCAGGAAGAATGTTTGTTGCTGTGTATCAGTTACTGTTCCTGCTGGAAATCTTCATTCACAAGGAAAAATAAGAAAGAAAAGAAAAAAATAAAATTAAAAATAAAGAAGAAAAAAGATGGAAGAGAAAGTAAAAAGAGAGACAAGAAGAGACAAGAGAAGAGAAGAGAAGAGAAGAGAAGAGAAGAGAAGAGAAGAGAAGAGAAGAGAAGAGAAGAGAAGAGAAGAGAAGAGAAGAGAAGAGAAGAGAAGAGAAGAGAAGAGAAGAGAAGAGAAGAGAAGAGAAGAGAAGAGAAGAGAAGGATTCTAGTTCTTTGAAAATATTTGATTTTCTCTGGATAAGTATTTTCTGTTTCTTTAAAAATATTTTATTTGCCTATTTAACAGAGAACTATTTTTAACTTAATATAGAACTATTTGTCATTTATTTGTTCCAGTACGAAGCTCTGATTCTTCTATTTTCTCCTATTTTCAGCCTAATTGTAGGTATAAGGTCTCTTCTCCCACAAACAAAAGTCACATTCATACTTCACAGTACAGAATCAGGCCCCTTACCTTCACTGTTGAGGTCTTAAACAAAAAGTTCCCCCTGCTCCCATTAGGTTGATCACAGAAACCAAAATTAAACTGACCAAAATGGTTACTTGAGTAACATATCCATAGGTTTGCACAAGCTTCATCTTGGATATTATGGGCCAAGTCCTCTCCTTGTGTAAAGCAGAATAACTCTACCAGCACCGACAGAGTTATGCCTAACACATAGCAGCAGAGCATCAGACCATATATATTTTTTTCCAGGAAAAAACTCTCCAATGCATACAAGGTTAGTCTAATGTATAATTAAAAACAAATAATGTTTTCTGAATTCTTGATCTTCTACCAGGTTTTGGTGAGGGCCTGCTTCTTATTCACATGACTATTAAATATAATGCTTCACTCAGGTAGGCTAGAGTGGCAAGCGGGTGAAAAGGGGTGGATCAGCACAGATTTGGTCTTCCTAAAGTTTTGGAAATTCTCCCTTAAAAACATCAATACATTATTAAATTATTATTCTCCATTAATATATTCAAAAATCAACAGAACCAAGAAATATTCTACTCTGGAGAAAAGCAAAAATACGCATTTACAATTGAGAGATATCCTTACAAACTATGAAGGGAGATGCAAATTAATCATTTGACTAAATATATTTTATCTCAGTTTTAAACTAAACTAAACCGATAATGGCAATGCCATTAAAAAATGTAAATATTTATTATAACCTCAATCAAACAATTAACAGTTCTACTGAGGACTTTACCTTTTTGAGCATAAAAGTTACTGAAAACTATTTAATGAGGTGCTGATTGCTTAAGGTGTCTCTTGCATTTAATAGGTAGCCTACTCAATTTACAGGCTCTCAAGGCTGTCAAAGAAATTTTGGGCCCAGGTCCCAAGTCCTTACTCCCCAGAGTAGTCTTACTCTTGGGGACCATCACCCAAAGCCTGCATGTCACACAGCATCAGTGAGAAGACTCTGTGTGAATCGATTGTGCCACCTCAACCTCTGTAGATATTCCTAGTAGACAGGACTCCTCAGATAAGTTCTTGTTATAAGATCTACCTCTTTTTCATCACATGACACTTATTTCCAAGCAAAGTTTTGCTTAAACTTTAGTAGATGGGGGATGGTTATCAACTCTAATTGCTTCCACATACCAAAGCAACAGAAGCTGGGTTTGATTTCTCCTATTACACCTTATTACAACCTTTAAATCTCAGTGCCATACTTTTAGGCAACTAACTTGTAAGAGAAGCTTTCCTCCTTGCAGCTTTTATTGCTCTACAGACCCCAGGTTTAACACAGACTCCCAATCTGGCTCCCAAATTGCAAAAATTCATCTCATGCCTCTGCACACTCTGTACCGCGATTATCTCTGGACCCCAAATTAGTCAGCAGTTAAGCTTGCATATTTTCTGCTTATTAAAAAAATTACTGTAAGTACTATTTTGAATATGTTCAGTCTATTATGGCATGTGGTTTCTATTTGGAGAGGCTGGAGATTTTGTGAAGGCAGTGAGTAATTACCTTAGTGTTGGTGAGTTTTCACTCAAGCTTGGGCGGTGTACTGTAATAAGAGACAGTTGCCATAAACAGACTGGTACGAGTAAATCATGGTGTGTGGCCTTCTGGTGGAAAACAGATATCTCCTTTAGGTGACCCTACCTCCCTCCCATCGCTCAGCAAAGCCTACCAAACATGTGGTCTCCAAACTCTTTTGTTCTGCAATTACATGGCTGTTATTTGTAGGTTGCTCAACGGGTTTTCATCCCTCGCACTGTACATATGAAGAATACTGGTTGCTGTTTTGATTTATCAGAATAAATAGTAACAAGGAGCATTTGAGAGATTATTTCATTTATGAGAGGTGCCACTTACCGACTTTTAGATAGGGCATTGCAACAGGACCATCTGAAGACTCCCTACCTAGCCAGAAGTTACAGTTTTCTGATAATTATAATCTTTAAGTGTAATTACTTAACCTGTAATCAGGTTTAAAAATTATTAGTGATATTTACTATTGGATCTAGTTATACATTTTCTCATTGAAGAAGCCCAAACCAAAAGTATTATCTAACCCAACGGCAGGTATACAGATTTTGCACAAATTAGTCTTTCAAGCCAATACTCCTCCTCTGGAGGAATTATCTTAGCATGTGGCCGTCACTTTGTCCAGCTGTGGTGTTGATATTTTGGTAAATTATTGTCCAGACCAGCAAAAGATTAAGAAGTTTAGCAGACAAGTAGGGGAGATGGTCACAAGGTGCCTTTCAAGCCACAGCAGGTGCCTGGAAAGAGTGTGGTGGAGATGAGCACTACCAAGAACAATATTGTTAAATATTTTCTGCCTCTGCTTCCCTGGTGAAAGGGAGAGAAAGCAACCTGTAACGTTACCGTGCACCCAGCTCCCCCATCTCCTAGCAGGCTCTGGCTCAGCAGTAAACACAACCCGTGAGACTTTGAGGATCCGATTTATAGCCCAGTACAGAGTCAGGCCCACATACGAGACAAGTTTTATTGCTGGAGCAGCTGTTGGCAAAGATCTAATAACTCAACTCAATACTTAAATTTGGGGCATGCAAAGGAGCCTCAAGGAGGGTGGCAAGCTCCTCTGACTGAAATTCACTGCCTCTAAGGTTTATTTTCCAACTCCTGTGCTGTGGAGACCCTGTGGCTCAAAATTAACTCCTAAAGCAAAGCAGCCTTACAGGTACTGCTGGGTCTCCCTGATTCCCAGACTGTGGTGTCAGCCACTGCCATCCTCCCCTGCCCACCTTGGCACTGCCACCTCCTCCCCTGTGCCAGCACTAACAGCCGGATCCAGCACAGAGGGCTGCTGCTCGTGCAGGGGAGCAGGAAAGAGAGCAGCCACCTTGGCACAGCGCAAAGCAATGAGGCTGCAGCCGCTGAGCGTGGCATGGCTCCTTCATGCTAAATCTTTCTCCCCTCTTGCTCTTTGCAACTGTGCATGGAAAAATATCCCTGGGACAACAGGTACATTTATACAGCATACAGTGTCTGTCTGAAAAGGAAAATCGTATGAAAACAACACTTTGCATTAGACTACAAATTACCCAGAACTCATTTAATAACTCACAGTCCCTGCAAAACCAGTGGGAAATTCAAAGGGAGCACAACACAACCTCCTGCTTCCAGATTATGCTGCATTACAACAAAAGAAATAACACTTAACCAAAGACGTTTAGTTGAAGACTTACATATAAAAGGTTTGACACTGCTGTGGATGTGTTTATGCTGTTTGAGGCCTGAAGAAGTGGCAAAGGTTTTGCCACACTCTGGACAAGCGTGAGCGCGAGCCCCAACATGCTGGGAACGAATATGCCTCTGAAGGTTGCTGGGGTCCGTGAAAACCTGCTAGGAAATGAGTACTGATTAACCAAGAAACTTGACTGCAGAAGAAGCCAGTTATTACAAGAGTCTTTTAAAATTCAAACCTTGGAGCTATTTGAGAGTATTTAAGATTAAAACCCTCACTAATGGGTGTCAATGGGAGCTGTGCCTGTGAGATGGGGCCTCATTTTCCCAGGATCAGCCAAGTATTTGGTGGATCTGGTAACCCCTTTGCAGCCACTGCAGCAGATGCTTTTGACCCTGCCATTACAAATTGTGCTTTTGAGGTCAGGGACTTCACAGAAAACAAGTCAAAATGTGGCTGCTTGAAACCTCTGAGCATTACTGCAATAGAAATACTTTATAGTGTCAACTGTGTGTGTGACAGCAAGAAATCCTGTACACGACATAGTCCTAGAACCCAGGGCTTGGTCTTACGAGTGTCAGCTCAATATAAAATTCCCATTATTGCAGCAAAACTACTTAAAAACAAGGTAGTCCTCATGCAAAAGGCCCAAGCTTTGGGAATCTGATAAAAAGCGATGCAGAGCACCACATCCTATACAAATAATCTACACACAAAGCCCTGGACTGGGAAGTGAAAGAGATGCTCTAGAGATGAGATAGTTGCGTTCACTTAGTACAGGATAGAAAAATAACATAAAGTAGAAGTGCAAATCCTTGAGAAACCATCTGGAGCATGGGAGAAGCCCTGTGCCCTCCTGCATCCTGGCCCCAGGCATCCCCACTTCCATGCTCCCATGTACCCAGCAGCACAAGAACCGCCAGGCAGCCTACAAATTCACTGTACCTTGGCACAGTTTTCGCACTCGTAGTGCTTCCCACTGTCGTGTGACATTTGGTGACGTATCAAGTTGGACTTCCAGTTAAAAGCTTTGGGGCACTGGTCACACTTGTACTCCCTCTCCTCGCTGTGCGACAGCATGTGCTTCTCCAGGCTGCAGAAACAGGAACAGGGCTCAGTGAGGTGTCCCACACACATAGGTTTATCAGTGGTTTACAGGAAAATGAGACAGCAGAGCACATAATTACAGGAAAAAAAAAAAAAAACAACAAAAAAAGCCCCAAAAGCCCAATCCTGACAGACCCAAGTCCTTTCAGTACCAGGCTCACCCCACCCAGGAGACAGAACATCCTCCTCCCTACCAGAATAACACATCCTCTTGTGTTTTGTCAGGCCACCTGCAAATGCTCCACGAGATGCTGCTGCCATTGCTCCCTAAGGAGATTATTTCATACGCCTCTCAGTATTTCACTCTAGTAATTCTTTCCTGCAGTCTGAATTATTTCTACCTTATGAATTCCCATCTAAACACACCTTGGATCCCACCACCTGACATAACTCTACTCCTTAGATTGGAGTCAATTTTTCTTACAGCTGGAATAGATGAGGAATAACTCCACTGGAGTAGGCCAGGATGAGCATAAGAAGCCTCTAAATACAGTACACTGCGACTGAAGTTATACTTGATTATTATTAACTGTATTCAATTGTGTAACTGTTTATTCATTCATTTCTTAGTAGTTTATTCAGTCTATTAGTAGGGTATTCAATCTTCACCTATTTTTTGTTGCACATCTTTGAATTCATTTTCGTCTCTGAATTTTCTGAATTCCTGTTTTATTCTTCATTTGTAGCAAATATATATTTTTAATCACCTGTATTGCTCGGTCACATACAGAGTTGTAACTCACACTATTGCTTGAGAAAAGATCACTACATAATGTAAGAGTGCGTTCACAGAAAAGCCACTGGAAACTGGGATTTTTAGTCTGTGATGTCAAACCAGATCAATCTTTCCTCATGTGAAGCTCCCACCGATCTCTGCTGAATCAGTGGACAAAACCCACTGGGTTTACAGCCCCATTTGGGTCATGCAGCTGAAAGAGCAACCTCTATTCTCAGCCACAGGTAATGGAAATGCTTTCACCCTGCGATGCTCTTCTATGCCTCTCAGTCTCCTTCCTTCAGGGGACAAAATTAATTCTTGCTTCCTCTCCTAATACTTCTATAACAATTGACTCTCCATCATACACTGGTAAACAAACTTTTTGTAAGACCTAGACAGACTCCTGTCCCCGGCTCTGGCACCAGCTCCCCGGACACCTGCCATGGCTACGTGATCTGCCATCAGCACTGGGCAGTCTTGGCCCCCCAGATCTCCATCTTTCTGCTCAGCTCTTTCTCCACTTAATTACACACACCCTCAAGCATGGCTCATTCTGGCCTTTTGTTTTATATAATCTGGATATAGCACACTCCAGTACTTTTTCGCTGTGAACTGTCTTTGTGGTGTATTAGCCTTTCAATAATTCAAGAGTTCAGAGAATGACTGCATTTTCTCTCATTTTTCACTCTTTCTCACAGTACTGCCCATCTATTTATGATGACTTGTTCTTTGTTTTCTGCCCTTTCTCTTCAATATTTAATATTTTAAGCTAAATTTACATTTCCTCAATGATTCCCATATGTTAGATATTGTCCTCTGGTTCGTAGGCAGAAAAGAACTTTAACACCAAATAACTCACAACGTGGAAAAATGTTACAGTCCAGACTCCTGCCTCACCCACAGTGATGCAACCCTTTCGACTCGATCTACCTACATCAGCCCTTTCAAATCAATCAGATTGAAAATTAGACACGTGGAGCCACATACTGCTCTACATCATCCGGTGAATAAAACCTTGTGCCTGCACAAATTCCCACTCAGCAGGGTTGACCTAGTATGCAGGGAGCAACGTTTGGCACATCATGTTTTAATTTTGGCATCATTAATTTTGCGGAAGCGTAAGGATCGGGTCATACGACACACTGATCTGAAACCCCCTGCATGATGCCAAGCCACCTCTGCTCCATCAAGAGGAGTCTGTATTTTGGGAGAGAGGGTTCCATCTTGCAGAGCCAGCACCTGAAGCATCCAGGAGCAGTTGTTCAAAGGGGCGTTTGTGCACAAGCGGGTGTGCACAAATCCATGCTAACCTCTGACAGACACCACAACATCCTGAATCACGGACTAGCAAAGATTTCTGTGAAATATATGAACCCACCAAATACTCTATATTGACAATTTTTAAGAGGCATATGATTTTTAAGCAATGCAAATAAATACACTGCTGTCCCTAAAAGGGCTCTTAATAGTCACGTAGGTTGTGCCCACACAACTTGGAGAGGAAATAAGACACTGTGGGAGTGTGGGAGCTGTGCTACAGACTCTGGCTGAAAGCAAGAGATACCAGCCCAGGTCTGCTGCTGCTACAAACCAGCTTCCTAAGAAATGCACTGTCTCATCACAGTGGAGGATCTGGCCCAGGATTTTGCTGTTGAGATATCTCAACATTACTATCAAGTGTTGGCTGAAGTCAACCTTGCCCCAGCCCTCAAAGCATTAAGATGTGAATCTGTGAGGGATGTGCTGTAGAAGTTCCAGTGTACTCTCAAAATCTTTCAGTAATTTGCAATATTTGCCATAATCTGCACCACAATATGGTATTTTAAATAACAACAAAAACTATAGTGACAGGAAATATGCGAATCAGCATATAAAAGTCATACTTTCCGTTCACATTCTATGCGTATTTCAGGTACATATGCACATGAGTCTATCTGTTTCAGCAGGCAGATATACATAAGAAAAAGATGAACCCCAGTGTTTCAAGACAGTACAGCTATAAATATGTATTAACATACAGACATATACATATTAACATCTAGAACCTGCCTCTAACTAGCATGGCTTGTTTGCAAAGACAAAATTGGTAGCATCAGTGAACAGCCCTTGGAAATGTTCTAAAGTGATTTCTACCTAAAAATAAGGATCCTAGACCTTAGTTGATCTGAACTGTAATCACTCCTCTGATTTCACTGCAACCAGCTCAATTCATGCCAGCTAAAGATCTGATTATCAGAAGATCCAGTTCTTAATTTAAGGTCCCCACTAAGGACTTCATTATAAGGACCAAATTTCTGACTGAGACTCCATTGCTTTCTATGCCATAAAACACCAACTGGGACAGAAGTCTTATTCATCTTCATCTTTGGTTTGTATAGAAGATGAAGGTATCAGATTCTGCCCTGGGTGATGCCCTGCATGATCTGACTGAAGCCATTACAGAATTTGCCTCATTCAATCACGTTTTAAGCATCTACTCCTACCTTTGTAAGTCTGGGAAGACTTGGTCACACTCTTTACACTCCTGGATTTCATGCACGTCCTGAAGGTCATTCTCATTCTCAAGCTTTTTCTGGAAGTCCTCCTCCACCATGGAGAAGGCGGAGTGAGGTGTGCTGCAGGGGAACTTCTGGTGGTCTACAAGCTCAGCCTTGGACTCAAAGAGCTGGTCGCAGTCCTCGCAGCGATACTGGCGCTCCTCTAGAAGACAAAGGGGTTGGGTACAGGGAGACCATGTCAGTTTTCAGTCATTTTTAACTACCATCCCATCAGGAGTTCTACGACAGGGTGGTTAAATAAATGGCTATTCAGTGAAAAAGAGAAGAAGCTCAAAAGAAACAAGGATGCCTTAGAACACTTTGTAATAATGCTCTAATTCTACAATATATGACTGCAATACTACCTGTTAATTGCCTGGGTGACATTCAATAGGGTTCCCTAACCCTCGCTTAGGAAAAAAGTCAGTGTGTTTATATACTATCCTAAATGGGGATATACAGGGTCTAAATGGGTATCTAGAGGAGGCTGTCAGTCTCTGCATTTCTGAATGAGGGAGACTGACTTAGATGAAAGCATCAGCACCTAGAATAGCCAAAAGGGTGTTTATAGAGTTTTTAAAAGCCTCTTCATTTCCATTAGAGTCCTTTTGTAGCACCCAACCCTGTTCAAAGTAAGCCAGAGGCACATGAAGTTGGGGTAACGAACACAGGGAGCCTTGCTTTAAATTCCATAAAATCGGTCACATTTCTTACTGAAAACGAGTGTAGAAGATGGCTAGAGTGTCATTTTGGAATGAATATTGCATTCCATTACTTAGTAATTCCCACAAAACAATAGATTATCTGAAGAAAATCCCAAAAAGCAAACTTAGAGAAGAGCATCCCAATGTATTTTTTTCTGCTGGATTTTCTACTGATGGTCCATATGAGGAACCAGATGCCCTGGTTTGGTTCCAGTGCTACCTGCCCTGCAGATATAAATGCCCAGGGGCTCTGAGTCAGAAAGGCACTGACGAGTCTGACTGAAATCTCAGATGTAGCTGATTGCTACTTGACAGTTGAGCTGATCCAGCAAAAGCATCTTAGGACTCTGTTGTCCACTGTCCATGAGCAATACTTGGGCTCGGTCTGTTGCTAAATTAGCCCTGTGGGACATATTCCTGCATGTGACTGCAGAGATTTCCTTTGGTTTCATTTATACAATAGATACTTGACCATAGGGACTAGGCATGGAAAACACTATGCCTGAAAAGGGGGACTTCTTTAGCAGTAACTAAACAAACTTACCACTGTGGGAAAAAAAACCAAACACAAAAACAAATGAGAATGAATGAATAATCCCCACCTTTTTTTTAAGAGAACAAAAGACACTGGTCTAAATTTACAGGCAGTTATAAGAAAGTGCAGCCCTTGATACCTCCTGCACTGGGAAAACTTCTGTGTACTGTCCCTGAATCACTGAGAATTTGTAAAACGTCCACATTGGCATAAATTGCAACCTAATGGGCATCAAGCAGATATCCTACAGCCAGTCCCCGCTGTGGCTGTATAACCCACTGCCCAACAGGAAGCAAAGCAAAAGGAGCTTTTGGAGGTGGGTGACAATTCTGAACAGCTCAGGAGTTTCAGACCCAGAATCTGCACATCGGATGAGTAACAAATGAGCGCGAGGAGGAAGAATGGCTCAAATATTCTCACAAGTGACAGCAACATTAACAACCTGAGATTTTCTCTTTTCAAGATGACAGAAAACCTGTTGTTTGGCTAAGTGACAAAAAATACCTATAATCAGGGTCCATACAAACCCTGCAGGAGCAGGACAGCCTAGAGATAAGGACATGGACTCTTGTTCTCCTTTTGCAATGATCACATTTCAATCTTGAAGCCTTACTACTGCCCTGTTACATCTGCAGAACTCTGTTTCTGCTAGGGGGGTTCAAGTAAGTGAGGGTAAAACCTGAACAGCATTAGGAGTTGAAGGGATGCAATGCCGAGAAATATCAACTGTGCAAACTAGAGTTCATCAGATTAGCAGGTAGAAAATGCAACATTGAATGAAGCAACATTCAGCTGCATTGAAATGCACTGAATGAAGCTCTACTCCTGATTGGATCAGGTTGGAATGATGGACTGATGAAGAAAATAAACAGAGAACCCCCAATGCCAGGGTTGGCATTACTTTTGAGAGCAGACTCACCCTTCAGTGTGACTGAAGGAGCTGTGATAATATTAGTTTATTCACTGAACAGCTTTCAGAGAAATAGGAGGGCAGAAGACAAATACAAACGTGGTCCAGCTCTCTTCCCTGGCTGCAGTGAAGCCATCCTCGGTTTCAAAAGGATTCCAACAGAGGAGAAATTTCCCTAGTTTTTTGCTTAATATCAATGAAATTTTCTATTAGATTAGACAGTAAGAAGTGGCTAACCATGAATGTCCGGAGCCATTGTTTCATGTGAATAATCTTCACTCTTCATGAACAGTAAGAGCTCCTCTCCTGGTTCAATATCTGCTACCACCCTGTAGAATATCTGGAAAAAAAAAAAAAAAAGATAAAGCAATGTGACTACCACAACAGATAAAGAGGCACAAGCCACTACCAGTGAGTGTTACAGGATCAAAATCGTGTGGTCAGACCCTGCTGTGGCATGGGTGCTGGCTGCTGTTTGCTGGAGAGGTGCCAGCTTCGACTACGGCAGGTCTGCTCCTTCCAGCCGCAAAGCTGTTGGTGCTTTGGGCTCTGTGAGGATAAAAAGGACGATTGCTTTCAACAGCCTCTACTGCAAAATGAGCTGCGTGATGACTGCAAATATCACCAGCAATTTGCATGCTTAGTTATACCAAACCCATGTACAAAGTAGCCATAAAATGCATCCCTGAGTGATCCACGTAAGGGAGATAACTCCTGCTGCGCTGGGAAAAGGTACTAAAGCAGATGTGAGATGTTGCTGATTAAACCATAGCCATCCAAACCCCCTATTTCAATCACCTACGCAGCCCTGAAAGCTGTGAGGTGAGAGGCTTATACAAACCAGCACGCCTGGTTATTCCTTAGCTTCAAACGGGAATCAAAGGAAAAATCAGTCCTGAATGAAGAAACACCGTGAGCAGCCAAAGCTGCAGGTGGTGACCCAGGCCGGTGGCACCTGGACCCCTGTAAAAGTGACATCAGGCACTGGGAAGGAGCCCATCAGGGGTGCAGGATACTGCGTGGGGGCGAAGGGGCCACGCTTCCTTCGGTCCGCGCACCCAGAGCAAGCGCATGCCGGCACCGTGAGGCTCTGCCGAAAGGAAATTCCCAAAATCCATCTGGCTGATTTCTGTCTCAGCAGGAAATGTGAAGAGCACTAAAAAGCTCCACAAAGCAGCTCAAATAAATATTAGTAACTTCCTCAGGCCTTGTTAAACAAAAACACATGACAGCTATGTTTCCTATGCTAAAAAATAATGCCTTTGCCTTTTCTCAGACGAGTATTTTTAAAGGTTTTGCTCTCAAACTCTTAACTCTCAATACTCATTTCAGTGCACTGGGGGAAAAGCAGACAATCACCCCTGCTGTTTAAAATCAAACCGATGCATTGGTCACAAGGTAGGCAGGGGTATCCAGAGACGCGTGGGTATTTTCCTTGCCCAGTCGCACATGAACCATCACCCATCGGGTGGCTCCCACAGCCGAGCCCATACCGATGTCCTCCAGGAGGTGGCCGTATAGCCTAATGGTTTCTTTCTACATAAGCAGCCTTTGCCCACGGTTACAAGCTAAATACTTAAAAATAACGAAATAAGATGCATTTCCTCGGATTTGTTTTCTTGTCTTTGCTTTGTCCCAAAAACCGCTCTAGAGAAGGCGTGTAGGGAAGTGGCCAGTGAAGGCTGGAGGGGCCAGCTCGTTCCACCACCCTTGTGCTCACCCCTCTCCAGGTGCCAGAAGCGCTGGCAAAACATACCGGGCACAAGGTACTGGTAACACAACCCTCTGCTTATGACCAATTCTCCTCATGAAACCCAGGAGAAGGAGTTTATAGGCAGCCTGATCTGCCCAGGTGACACCTTCCTACTCTTCCACGCCACCCTGGCTGAACCATCGGCTGGGTCTGGTTGGGCTTGCCATTTTTACCCCTTGTTGAGGGGATTTCAAACTCCACTGAGTATTTTGGAAGGCGCAAGGGGGAAAGAGAGTCGTGACAGGGTCTCGTGCATGTCTCCTCACGCAGCCGGGTGAATGCCTGGTACCACAATCCCCTCTGGAGCTGATGCTGCTATTGGCGCTGAAGGACGTGGGGCTGCTGCGTGGGCTTTGGCATGCTGGGGATGCGGCTGGGGCAACACAACTCATTTGATCAAAGACTGAAACACTTTAAGTGAAGCCAGCTTTTAACTCCCACAAATAAATCTAATGTCAGCACCGCATCCAGTGAATACTTGCTTTAAGCGATGCTTGTTTTTCCATTTATTAAGATAAATGTATTGAAAACTGGCTTTTTTCTTCCAGAAGTATAATGGCCTCCACACATCTGAAAGGGAAGCTGCAGTTCAATCTGTGGAAGATCAGCCTGGTTGCTGCCTGGCTTTGGGTGGAAATAATATGAGCATGGCATTGCACCCTGACTGGAGAGACTTCTGCAGACCTCCCTGGTGCAACAGCACCCACCTCCCACTTGGGGTGGGAGCAGGATCAGGCCCAACCTGTGGCCAGGTGGGATCTCCACCATGCCAAAGCTCCTGCTCTGCCCAGGACTTGCCTTGGTGTTCCCAGGTTTTGTCACAGTAGGGTAAATTCAGCTGTTCTTCTGAGGTCAGCGGTGCATCCACACCAAGGACAGAACAAAAACCACAGTGAAGCCTTCTCCAGTATTTTTCCTGTCTCATCAAAGGTATTTTGATAGACCTTTTCACCTCTCGTTGCAAAGTGAGGACACATGTACCATACACAGGCATAAAGAGGGTCTTGTTCACCAAGCGCTGTGCTGGGGTGCATCACATCTCTTCGGGAAGCCCGGTACGATGCAGCTGTGGGACAAATCCCTAACCAGGGTGTGAACTCCGTAGCCAACTGTCCTGTCTATGTATTTGAAAACACCAAAGTATCAGAGAGAATTAAGCTACCCATCAGAAACTACCTTGCCAACCTCTCTGTACCTCAGCAGGGAGACAAAACAGAGTATCCTGAAAAACCCCATGTTTTAGGTCGAGTGATTTTTCTGTATTTTGCATCTCAGAACTAATATCCTCTAAAACAAAGTCCAAGTAAGAGATTTCCAGCTCTAGCATTTTGACATTATTATTATTATTAAAATATGAACTAATTATTATTAAAAATAGTTTTTTAAAATTTCTGTATATACAAAAAAAACCCGACCTGCACTAACAGTTTATATACCAGATTGCATTCCAGTGAGGAACTAAAATAAAACATATTGAACTTCAAACCAAAATGACTGTGCAGGTAAATTTAATCTGATTTTAATAGCTGTCCTTATCACTTCATGTGAAAAGGTTTTTTCTCACTCTTCCCACCTAAATCCTCCTGGAATTATCCTGTCTGAGAAAAACCAAGAAGCTAACTGTGTCCCATGGAAATGAACCACATTGTCCAAGTTTTTAGGCAGCAGCAGCTTACTGGGGCAGACGGCGTGGGGGTCCTGCAAGCCCCCAGATGGGAAAGCTCATAAATTACCCCCCAGCCCTGCAGGTCTCCTCCAGGCTGCCCTTGCTTTGGCAACAGCAACCTCTAGTGCAAGGCAGCGTTTTTTGTATTTGGAAACACTAATGTAGAATAAATGGACTTTTCAATTGTAAAGCCTGAAGATTTCTTAGACGCATTCCTGACTCTACTGCTAATGAAAGCTTTAATTTTCTGACTATCTTTCTTCAGCCTACCAAGCCCGTTGTGTCACCTGATTCTCTCGGGTTAACCTGGCTCATGACACATGAGTGTGCACCAGACCACTATGCCTCAAGAAGTATAGGAAGAGCTGTTGCACGGTAGAGGAACAACCGGGAGGGGGAAAAAAAAATAAAAGCAAAGTCCAGATGCGCATTTCACATGCCCTGGGATCAGTGGTGTGTGACTGCAGTTTATATAGGAAGAGCAAAATCGGATCCAGATCTGGAAACACTTTCAAAGTTCAGGGGGTCTGAGGTGGGGAGAAGTTGGGGGAGGCCTAACTCATCAGTCCTCTGTGCCTGCCTACACCGCAGGTCATATATTTATGCTACCGAGCAGAAATAAAAGCTCCCAAACTGCAAAGCCGTAAAGGGAAAGGGGAGGGAGGAAAAAAAGGAACACACACAATTTACTTTTAAATGGATGAATAAGGCCTCATTGTTATGAATCCCAGTTTACTTTTCCTGGTCAGGCACTTGAAATTTTATTTATGCTTAATAGACTGCGTTTGGCATGTGTAAAGATGACAGAAGTGTGAATTATGAACGACCTTCAACCTATTCAGGAAGTTGTAATAATTGAAATAATAGCAAAAACGCACTCCCCGCGAGCTCGGCCCGGGGCCGCGCGTTTGGCCGCTGCCGCCCACGTGCTTTGAAGTACCCCGGCCATCCCGCCTGCCCTGGCGAGACCCTCACTGCTCTGCCCGAACCACCCTCCGCTTCCATCCAGCATGCCCTCCGGCCCCCAGAAGGATGCCGGTTTGGGGAAAAAAAGTGACGCTTCAGCTGATGAGTGTGAGCAAAGGCACCAGCTGCTACGTGTGCATCTATCGTGCTCAGCCCCGAAGAGGAGCTGTATTCCGCTGCATCCAACTGAACTAAATTCCTGCATATACAAGAGCTTTGGAAAACATGGCATGTACCACAGTACTGCCTGGGAAATTCAGATTTTAAGGGCAGGCGAGAGATGCTGCTCAAGAGTCAGTGCTCTTTGTACTTTAACCCTCCAGGCGACGTACTGAACTTACAGCCAGCACCACAGGTGACTCTGTCCTGAACCATACTGGTGCAAGAGGGAGGACCAAGCAGAGGACCCGCTCTGCATGGGATGGTGGGAAGGAACAGAAGACCCCAAAGATGGAGAGCACCCTGCTGAAAGCCTGATGAAGTCCACCAGCACCCGCAGAACCCTGCGCTGCTGCTCCTGCGCCAACATCCAGCGCCTGACACGCTCCAGGCCTCTGCCATGTGCCATGGCTATGTCTACCCTAAGCAAAGCACCAGCCCCATCTCCCGGCAACTTTTGGGGGCTCCAGTGGACCAGAGGGGAGCATGCCCTGAACTGGGGCAGGAAAACAAGCGTCTGGAGAGGTGGCATGCACGTTGCCAACAGGCATTTGCCTCAGCGCTGCTTTGGAGCAAGAGTGGAACTTGCCTGAAAGGCAAAACAAATTAAATGTCCAAAACTAATAATAAGCATTATGTTCAAAGGAGCTCAATCAAAATCAGGATTTATGCCCACCAGAAAAATAAGAAGGCCGAACAGATACATAACCTCACAATGAGCCGTAATTAAACATTTGATGGGAAAAAATGAAAGAAAAAAGTCGAAAGAGCAAAGCTTCTAGTTTAGCTCCTATGATGAACAACTTCTGCAGCTGGAGAACTGTGTGATGAAACCTGATCCAGGTTCTTCTTGCCATACTCAGGCAAATGATAAATTGAAACGAACTAGAGTTTTTTCAAGGGCTAACGTAGAAGAGTCCTTCCCAAGCATGGGGCCCAAAGAAAACTTGAGCAAAAATCACAGGCGAAATTCAGCAAGTGTCTGTGTGTGAGTGGCTGCGGGGGCAAGGGTGGGAGCCCAGAAGGGAGGAGAGGACCCTCCCCTTCACCCTGCCAAGATGGTGGGGGAGCACCTCAGCATCAGGACTGCGAACCCTTTCCTTCCTCATTTCCAAAATGCCCCGAAACTGCCAAAGCGGATCAAGCAGGAGGTGCTGGAGAGAGTATGCTCTCCTGAAATGGCACCAGGAATCCCCATTTTTCCACCTTCTGGGATAAAAGGTGCCTCCTGCTCCCCTAGAGTGAGGAGGGAGCTGCAGGATGTCCCTCTGCAGGGCACCCTCTTCAGCATCTCAGGGGCTGCAGGCCACCTCCCCGGTGATACTCAAGTCTTCTTCCATTGTTGGTGAATTTTAGCCTCTGTGAAAGCCCTGGGTCTGGGTGAGGGGCTGTCCCATCCAGCTGAGCTGCTCTGGCCCTGCAAAACTTGCTGAGGGGTCGCTGATCACAGACACCAGACCACAACTTCTGTGCAACCACCCATTCTCCTGAGATCACCTCACCACGCAGTTATCTTCTAACTTCCATGAGCCATGAACCACGCAAAGTATCAAGTGAGTTGCAGCCTTGTCCTGGCTCTGTGGACATCTATAATCCTCTGTACTCTTTCCAGCAAGCATATGAGTATGATTTGACAGGTCTCATCACAAAAAAGGCATTTTTGCTTAGAGACAACGTGCCTTACCGCTTCTGTTAAACACAAATTGTCAATAAAAAGCTTATCACTTTGCAGAAATGGTAACAACTAGTTGCCAGTTTTGGTTGTAAACAATTTCCTTTAGGTCACGTCAGGACAGGCCGACACCGAGAGCGGTAACACCACCAGTGCATTAAGCTCCAGATAACACCGGCCGATGTAGAGACAGGGCAGGAGCTTCATGCACAGCCTCAGCTCTAACTGCAGTAAGTGGAGAATCACCACCGATGAGCTCCCCATTCCACCAGCCCTAAGCTAACACGACGCCACTCCACTGGAGACAGATTTTCAGTGGGAGCTGGATTAAGCTTTATTTGCTTAATAAACTAATAACTCATAGGAAGAATCATGGTAGAATAGGGCCCCGTATGAGCTCAGCGTGTGTGTGCCCTCCTGACCCGCAACAGCCAAAACCTTAATTTCACTCTCTGACAACAAAGCCTCAAAACTATTCCTTAAACACACAACTTTTGCAGGTGGCTGTGTGTCTAGGGCTGCCGGAGTCGTCTCTGCCGTTTTCTGCCTGCAAGCTGCCTGACACAGAGGGGGGGCAGCGGCAGTAAAATCTGAAACATGAAGCTGTGTCTGCAGATTAAAAAAGTTTGTAAAACGTGTAAGATGTGATCAGATCTGGTGAAACCTACAGCAGTAGGTTCACTAGTGTAAGTTTATATCACTGACATCGGACACATTGTTAAGAGCGCAACGCTACTGGTTTTTCTCCCATTGCAGTGGCATATACTTGAGTATAAGGAAACAACACAAAATGCACAAAAAAAAGAGCCTCAAAAACCTATTTCAGCACACACAGCAAACCCCAAAAACCTATTTCAGCACACACAGCAAACTGAAACCTCAGTAAACTGATCTTGAGCCACTGTGAGTTTTTCATGGATAAGCCAAGGGGAATCTTCAGGAGCTGCTGAGGGGGAAGAGACCTGGAAGCTCAGAGCAGTTTTACAGCATTATGTGGCTGTACCACTGTCAGAGTTCTGCAAGCAATAAGCAAGGCAAAAACAATATTCGGGAGTTTTAACTTCAACTGCTACCAACTGCATTTCTTAAAAGAAAAAAATTTAAAAATACCTATTTCTTATAGCTTGAAGGTGACCGTGATCCCAGCCTGAAAATGTGCCTGGAACCTGTGACAGCCCCTGACGTGCCATTGCTATAGTCACTGCTATATTTGCAACTGCACTTTCATTAACATATATATTTAAAAATAATGCTTTTGCTGGGATGACAGTGCTGCCAGAAAGCCTGACAAGGCTAATCATTCTGAAGTCATTAAAAAGTTGAACTAATAGATGTTTAATGATAACAGAAAGGAGTCGTCCCAGTTAGCAGAAACTGGTGTTGAATCCTAACTAACTCTGAGCTGAAAAAACGCATTCCAGGGCAATAACAGTGACAAGACGCTGCAGCTCTGCACACACTGCAGTCTCTTTGGAGGAAGAAAAAAAAAATGAGAGCGCCCTGTTTATGGAATTTTATTATTCATATACATCTTGAATTACATACGTTCAGGTTAGATTGGGTATGACAGGAGATAATAGGAAGACAGCAAAGAGAAATCCTAGATCAACCTCATTTGAAATAAAAAAAAAATTAAAAAATGCAGCTTTTAAACCCTACTCCACCTCCAATCAAATGAAACACGAGTTGCATCCAGCGTGCATGTTTTGACTGCATCCCACCATTATCGAGCTGTTCATCTTAGCAAAGCTCATTTATACAGTCATAAGAAAGAGACCAGGCCTTTTGTAAAGTTGATCCTAAGTGATGAAACCTAACCTCAACCATGAGTCAGGGGGTGGGGTGGTATGTCTCTGAAAAAACTCTAATAGAGAAAACAACAAAAAAAGTTTTTCTTTCACTCTTTTTGTCAAAGACAGAAGGTAGAGCTTAGCAGAGCGACTAGATTACACATCGCCCTGAGATTCATCTAAATCCTGCCTCAAGCAGTCTAGGAATCATACCTGTCTGTCAGTCAAGCTTGAATTTAGTAGCATAAACTTGTGGGCAGCATGAGGCTGGGAGCGCTGGCAGGATCTTTTACCTTTTCAGGTACAGCCCAGTGTTTGCTTGTGAATTTTACAGATGAGTTGAAGCAATTAGAGGTGAACAATTACTGCTGATGGAGTGTCTGTGCCTCGAGAGGTAGAGCTTGAGAGGTAGAGCGTCTCCCGAAGCAGGGATGCTCCCCACACGACCAGGGCTGCTGAGGCGCTTATTTCTGGGGGAACCAGGAGGAACCGGGGTGCTCTCCCCACCCCTGCACCCAGCACTGGCTGTGGCTCCAGCAGAGCTGGGGTCTCCTGTCCCAGCTGGGCTGCATCGCCTCTGCCCTCCAGCTCTAGCTTCCGCCACTGATACATGTCCTCAGGCTTCACTTTTTTTTTTTTCCCTTTTTTTTTTTCTTCCTTTTTTTTCCCCTTTTTTTCCAGGAGCTACAGAGGCAGAGTGACCCAAAGGCAGCCCCACGCAGTCTATACGCAGGCACATATGCACGCTCAGTCTTGACTTGCATTTGTCACTCCTTGTACACGCACACGTTTGGCCATGTAATGTCCATTTCCCAGTTTGCCTTCCTATTATATTTTATATTACCTCTGGTGAGCTTGTGCCAGAAGAAAGCAGAAGGAGGAGCTGTTAGAAAGGCTTTTTCGCTTTAAGATTCAAGAGCACATTTTTAGCATTAACTTTTTAGGCTCTGGTCATAAAACGTTGGAGTACGCAGACAATTTTGTGGGTAAATGTACAGCGTTTCCAGAGGGCCAAATGAACAACAATCTCTTGCTGACAGCGCCCAGCTCACAACATGCTACTTGAAAGACAACCAGTTCTTAATTTGCAAATCTCAGCAACAATAAGCTATAAAAATATGGAATTATGAACAGCACGATACTGTGCAAAATAAATAACAAGTCTCCAGTGAATGAAAGAAATTATTGGCAGCAGTACAGCCACCATTACCAAATGTCAGAAATGTAAACACTAAAAAAAGAGAAAGTTAAAAGCGCCATAACTTTCCTTCCAAAAACGTCAAAACGCGGGTGCGTGTCTGCGTCGCAGAGGTAGATGCTGAGGTTTCAGCTTAACGTGTATTTTCAGTTGCAGATCGCCAATACCAACGCAAAGACAGTAAGTTGCTTTGACCAATGCACGTGATTCCATTTCTAATCTTTCCTAGCTATGCCAGCTCTTATTAAACATAAAATATTTTAATTTGCTGTTTCCCTTAATGTATATAGTTTCCTTTTCATATCATTGTTCCATAAATGCTCAGCATTAAGAGAATTTCTCATTTTTCAGTGTAAAGCATATTTCAACTTGGAAAATGTATTTTGCATTTACTAATAATCTTTATGGTTTCTCTAGCTAAACCAGCTGCTATATAAAAAAGAAATTATATCTCAGTTGGCTGGTTCATTCTGCATTACGTGTGCTCAGGGCTGAATTGTAAAAGTTGAAAATTAAAAAAATCCTCTGTCATAGTTTCTGAAAAAGTTATTTAAACCAGTTTTAATCAACCATCTCACATGAGCGAAATACATAACGCTGTGCTGGAAATAGCAGGCTGTCTCACGTTCATTTCCTATACGTAAGGAATTTGATTAGAACGAATGATTTCTAATTGAAGTTTTGTGTCTGGTTGTGATTCTTCTTTCAATACTGTCAAGGCAATTAATTCAGCTAAAGATAATCTTTAATGTTCGCCTGATGCAGTTAATTAAGTGGTGAAAAATGAAACACCGATTAAATGAATCGAATCTTATGTTGCAGGTAGCAAAGTTTAAATTAGAAATTTAAAGGATTTACAATCAGTTGTTGCTTTGCTATTTTAGATATTTTACTTTAAAGCAGTATAGCTTTCTTAACCTAACTTCACCCATTAAAATATTTCATAACGGCATGTATTATCTGCAGACTGAAGCAAACCTTGATTTAAGAAACACCTAATAACTCATCAGTATAATTGAAAACAAAAAATGCTTCACTGCGTCCTTCCCCTGCCTGTCCCAGCCTTTCCTCCAACTTACAAGGACAAGTAACATTTCAGCCCAACAAAGAGTGGATTTAAGTGCGAGAAATGAAAAGAAAAAGAAAACCACTGCAGATCCTGGTTCAGCATACAAGTATTACGAGTTCCAGCAAAGTGTAGGGGAAGGCATAATAATATTCATGAACGTGTGCATTCAAATTCAAAGCCCCATACGTGCAACTACATTGGTAGTGTTATCAGTTTTGTGTCTTCCCCTCCACTCTTTCCATTAATTTTACATTACAGCTTCTGATCAACTCAACGGTTTTACTTAGCGATCCAAGTGCACTGGAACAGGAGCCAGAAAACGCTGCTAATTCAAAACCAGCAAATATTGCCTTTGTATTCCTGAGAAAACACTCCCAATTTTTATCAGGTATAAGATTAAAAAAAAAAAAATTATGAATTGAACAACAATGTGGAAAAATAGAAAATTCATATTACATATAGCCCATAATCAAAATTATTCTACTCTGCGTTTCACATCTGTGCCTTATCTTTTGCCATAACAGCAAACAGGCCAAAATCTGTTGTGAATTGCTGTTATTTTTTTTTCCATTGACACCTTAAAGTTCCTTAAAAAAATAAGTCCAGAAAGTGAACACTACATACCTGATCACTTATCTGACATGCAACAAGGTTGTGCTGATTGTAGCATCCAGCAAACTTGATATATTTGAGCCAGTTTCCTACATCTGGTTGACTGGCATCTATGCAGAACTTCACATTGCAAAACTCATCCAAGATCTAAAAGGAAGAATATGAAAGAGTAAATCTTTCTGTCGCTGTCTGGGCATACTAATCAAAAGATAAATCACAGGTTTCCAGATAAACAAATGGATAATAATAATAATATAGACATCTTCATTCAGAAATACGCTCCTCTGGTGAGATTTTTTTTCAGGAATGGTCAGATTACATACGTAATAATAATAGGACAATAAGCGTACTGAAAAATGTCTTGACAAATGTTTACATGTAATCGAGATGTTGTCTAATTATTGCTAAGACACACTATGCTAATTTAAGAGGGATCTGATTTTCTATGCATTCATCAGTGACTATGTTTGAAGCTATGTTTTTAATTAAATATGATTTTGTCAGGGAATAGAATAAAAACTATTAAAATAGGTGGCATTGGCATCATTTGAGGTTTCTGTTTTGTTTCAGGATTTACATTGCTTGCAGCACCCACTGAAGCCTTTCTGTATTTGTTGCTCTGAACCAAACTTTATTTGGTAGGCAGAGTTATTTATCTTGTTTTAATATTACACTTCCTAAACAGCCCTTCTGTGCAACACTTAAATCATTCCCCTTAATTGAAGCAAATAATAGAACTCCCTATGCCAAACTAAAGAAAATAAACGAAAAACAATGTAAACACTCATGCAAAACATGGCAGTATTCAATACATACCAATAAATGGTTCCAATTATGCAGACAATAAACAAATATAATGAGATTGCTTGTGGACAAGCTAAAGAGGATGTTCTATTCTAATATTATGACAAATGACTAATCATTACATATGACTGAGTATCAGTATTTATTTGCAAGCTTCACCACCGGCCTATCCTAAACTTTCCACAGCATCCCAGGGAGCTCCCTGCTACATTTGTAACTTCTCCGCCTGGGCAGCGACAGCAAAACCACCCGATTTTATTCGCAAAAAAACCCTTAAAACACACACCCCAAACGACAAGCAAAGGCAGGGGGAGGCAGTTTCCCCGATGGGAAACGTTTGTATTCACGTCCAGCCCCACAGTACTTTTGGCCTCCGCGCTGAATGGCCGGGAACCCCGGCATTGTCTATCAGTTAGTTAATGAAAACCCACGGAAGTTTCCTATCAAGGGCTCACAATGCAGCCTAAGCCCGTTCCCGTTCATTAATTAAACGAGCCCCGCGAAAGCCGCTCTCCCCGCGGGGGCGGCCGGGCCGGGGGCAACCCCAGGTACGGCGGTCGCTGCCCGGGTCGCCGCCCCCCTGGGCCCAGGATCAGGCCCCTTTTTTTTTTTTTTGGGGGGGGGGGGGGGGGTGCTGTCCGCATGGGCCCGCCGAGCACTGCCCCGCCACAGCCGGGTTTCTCCTCTCCTCCCGCGCAGCATTCCCCCCCCCCCCCCCCGCAAAAAAAAGAGGGAAAAACCCACCCCCAAACCCACCGCCACCCCAAATCCCGCGGGCGCGCAAGGCGAGTTCCATCCCCCGCGGGCGCGCACACTGCCCCGCCGCCCGCACCTCTGATCATTTTTTTGGAAGGGGGGGAAGTGGATTTTCCCTTTCAAAGCAAACCCCGCTCTGCCTCGGTGTGTGGGGGGGGGGTGTCTCACCCCCGCCCCCCCCCGGGGCAGCGGAGGAGGGTCTGCCCGGGGGCCGGCGGCGCGGCGGGCACCGACGGGGCAGGGCAGCCCCGTCCCGCGGGGCCGTGGGCAGCGCCGCCGCCGCTCTTACCTTGTGTCGCCGGGAGCCTGCGTGGGCAGGGAGGGGGGCGGGGGGGAGAGGGAAAAATATCCTTCAGGCGGCTGGAAGCAACATCTTGGCGTCAAACGCGGGCGGAGGCCGCGGCCGTCGGGGTCCGGGGCTGCGGCGGGCGCTGCGCGGGCGCGGTGCGCTCCAGCATTTGTCGGGGGGCCCGGAGCGCCCGGCGGGGAGGCCGGGAGGGGGTTGCCGACCCCGGAGGGCTCAGCGGCGGCGGGGATCGGCGGGTTTCTGCCGGTTCGCCATCACCTTCCCCTGTCGGCCCCTCCTGGTCTTATCGGCTGGTTTGGGGTGTGTGTGTGTATGTGTGCAAAGAAAGTTACCGGGAGAAGCGGGGAGGGAAAAAAAAAAAACCAAAAACAAAAGGAAAAAACAACCAACCTAAAACCCACACAACCCTCTTTGAGGGGAAAAAAAAAAAAAAAAACAAAAAACAAACCAAAAAAACAAAACAACAACAAAAAAAAAAAACCACCGCACACCGCTCAACAAAACAAACTTCTTTCACTTCTCCGCCGGGGATGGGAGAAAAGTGCGCGTGGGCGGGCGGCTCTCCCCCTCCCCACCCCGCAGCCTGCCCGCGGCGCTTCTTCCCCGCCGCACCCCCGGGCAGCGCCCGGCCCGGCCCGGCCCTGCCCGCCCCCCCCCCCCACCCCCCTCCCCGCCCACCCCGTCGGGTCCTGCCAGCCCGCCGCTCCCCTTTCGGGCACTGTCTCTTTAAAGCGGGGCAGCCCCGGCCGCGCCGGCGGCCGCCGCCCCCCCCCCCCCCCCCCCCCCCCGTTCCCCCCCTCCCCGTCCCGGGCGGCGGCGGCGGCGCTCCCGGCGCGCTTAAAGCGACAGCGGCCCCGCGGCCGGGGGTCACCGCCAGGTCGCGGAGGAGCGGCCCCGCCGCGGGGGCTCACCGGCAGCCCGGGGAGGGAGGGGGGGGCGGCCCGTCCCTCCGGCCGCATCCCCCGCCCGGGGCCGGCGGGGGACTGCGGCGGCGGTGCCTCGGGCCCTCGCCGCTCAGCCTCTATTTATACGCCCGTCGTCCCCCCCCGCCGCCGGGCCGCTCGCCCCCCGCTCCCCGCAGCCGGGAGCGCCGTCGGGGCGGCCCCGCAGCGGGACTGCGGCGGGCAGGGAGCCACGCCGCGATCGCCCCGACGGCTTCTCCCGGCGCTCCGGGACCAGCGCGCCCGGCTCGTTACCCAACTTATTCTCGTCATCGCCGTCTCTGTGGTTATTAATAATAATTTTTAATGAAACGCAACTTTTTTTTTTTTTTTTTCGCCCAGCCAATTTCCCAACGACCCTGTTTGGTGCCGCGGAACCACCGCCCCGTTTGCCGGCGCTTCCTAAACGATTTGGTTTTTTTCCGCCCCCCCCCCCCCCCCCGTATTTATTTGGTAACGAATCCCATGAATGGAGCCGGCGGGAGGCTGGGCTCTCCCCGCCGGCGGGGGCAGCGGTGGCAGCCGGGCCCGCTCCCCCCCGCGGGGCAGCCGCGGCCCCCGCCGGCTCCGGGGCTCCCCCGCCTTCGCCAAACGGCCCCGAAATCCCACCGCCACGCAAAGCCGCAAACCGGCCCGCAAAGTTGAGCACCGGCTAGGCTAACTACGGCAAGATACACGTACATATGTGTGTTTTGGGAAAGAGAGAAGGGAGAAAGAAAAAAATTTAAAAAAAAAGAGGGCTGAACTGTATCTTTTATTGCACGATCCAGAAGTGCCACCCACTTTTTTCTTTTCTTTTAACTGCAGATATATTTTTCAGACTAAAAGTCGATTTTTCTTTCCCGGGGGGCCGGGGAAGGAGGGCAGGGGGAGGGCGAGAAGTCGGGTGACAAGAGATGATGATTAATTCGTCTCAGTGGCCTGTTATCTGTGACATTGAACTGTTATTTCAGATAATAGCTATTGTTCGAGGCCGGGAGGGGAGAAAAGAAGGGGGGAAAAAAGAAAAAAAACAAAACCAACCCGCACGCAGTGGTGGTAGGTAGGACGGGAAGAAAAAAATTTTAAAAAAAAATTCCTTTGTCAATAACCTCAAAAAACCTGGTGGGAGATTCCCATAGCACCCGGGCCTGAGAACCGCGCCGCCCGCCCGGTTTGCCGGACCATTGATTTCCTGCCCTCCCTCCGCTCGCCCATTGTTGGAGATTTTTTTTTCTTATTATTTTTTTTTCTCTCTCTCTTCTTCTTTTCTTTTTTTTTTTTTTTTTTAATTTAGCCATAAATTGGACCGGCTCGAGCTATGAGCTGTTCTATTTTCTTCCTGTCAGGATGAGGGATTTGTTTTATGATGCATTGTGTATTAAATACAAGTAATCTGGGAAACTGATTGCTCGAGCCCATAGGTCTGATCACAGGCCCCGATAGGAGCCGGAGCCCCCCCTTCCCCCCTCCCCGCTTCGCCACAAAAGGCGGAAACGCCGGTGGATAAACAAAAGGGGCCTCCCGGTACCGGCAGAGCGGGGCCGGCCGGCACCGGGGCTCCGCCGCCGCCACGGCGCCCACCGCGGCCGCTAGGTGGCGCTCGCCGCCGGGCCACGGGCCGGGGCCACCGCGGGACGCGCCGGGAGCGGGAATGGGAAGGGAATGGGAGAGGGAATGGGAGTGGGAATGGAATGGGAAGGAAATAGGAAGGGAATGGGAATGGAATGGGAATAGAACGGGAATGGGAAGGGGAATGGAATGGGAGCAGGAGAGGGAATGGGAGCGGAATGGGAACAGGGAAGGGAATGGAAATGAGAATGGGAATGGAATGGGAGTGGGAGTCGGAATGCGAATGGGAGCGGGAATGGGAGCAGGGATGTGAGTGGAAATGGGAGCGGGAACAGGGGTGGGAGTGGGAATGGGAGCGGGAGGTTTGCAGCTGCAGACCTGCTGCAGCCTCTTTTGAGAGGGGAACACCCCGGTTTTGTTCATTCCCCTTCAGGCACCGCTCCCGGCAGCTCGGCTGTACCCCAGCCTCTGAGGAGGAGGAGGATGGGGAGGAAGGCACATGCCCCTGAGGTGGAGAGGTTGGTGGCGGGGAACGGCGAGAGGCGTGGGGGGTCGAGTCTCGCCTGGCCGCTGGTCACGTGAGGGGACGTTGGAGCTGCACACACATATATATTTTTTCTTCTTTCAAGCAAGAATCTTTTAAACATATCTGCAGCTTTTTCTCTCTCCCCTTGGATGGTTTGGTAGGCGCTTCAAGAGGCCCAAATATTTCCACAGGGTCCCTTTTGCAATTGTTTATTTAAAATAAGTCGCTATATTAGTAGAGGCAGCAAGGAGTTAGTACTCGAGTCTGCTAGTAATTCCCACCAGGCTGTAAACTGATGCCTCTTTTAAGCCTTTAACTTCATGGTCGTCCCAGAAGTAAAAGTTCTCATAATGGAGACCCTATGGGCATCGTGCATTCCAGCACATCATTAAAGCAAAGCAAAGCAGCTCAGCCAAAGCCAGATGAAATAACTACACTGTCCACTTTTAATGGGCTTCCTGTGGACAAACACTGCAGAGGACAATGGTGAAAAATCAAAGTTGCTGGTGATTTTTAAAAATACTGTAAATGTTCATATTAGGCTTAATATTATCCTTACGTTTATAGAGCAAGCCACTTCATAACCGCATTTTTAAGTGGGGTTTAATGTTATATTTCTCAAGGTGACTAAACACAACATTGAGCATCCTGACTAACACTGTGGTGAGTGTTTAAAATACTGTGCGAGTGTATCAAGCAGGGAGGGAGAAAGGAAAAGCAAAGCAAAATAAACACACAGAAAACAACTGCCCTCCAACATATCCAAACACTCCGGGACAGACCCAGGAAAACAGCAACAAGCAGGAAAGGCGACACAATTTCTGCGTATTAATCCCTCCTGCCCTGCGTTGTGGATATAGACTTAAAAAAAAAGATCAAGAAAAAACACAAGTGTTGCTGCTTATTTCAGGGTGAAGAGCCGGAACTCTTCCAGCCCTCGTGTGAAGGAGTGGTGGTGGTGGTGGACATCACAGTGCTGCCGCAGCCCCTCGCACCGATGCCCCATCCCGGCCACCCCTCCTGCCCTCACACGCTGCCGGGCTCGTCCCTCCTGGCCAAAAGGCAGTTTTCGAGTGAGGGAGAGGAGGAGGAAATTAAAGGTAAAAAAATGTAAATAAAAAATTTCCCTTGGTCTGGAAATGCGCCCAACTGAAAGCATGTTAATCTCCACCTCAGTAATTTGGTTCTTCTGGAGAAGACAGAAGCCCTGCTGCTGTGCCCTGCACTTCATAAATCACGTCTTTATGTGGACAAGGTCAGGGCACCTAACAGCTCAGACATGGGCCTTTGCAGTGGCTCGGAGGGCTCCGGCATGTTTATTCTCTCACACAGATCTCCGAGGAGCAGTCCAGCACGCTTCTAATTACTTTTGATTATTTTCATTTGCTCGGGTCAGGCTGGCTTTGCCGGCACTGCTGGAGGGTAGATTTCCCCGCCCCCCCCGGCCTGGCTGTGGGACCCGGGGGGATCAGGGCTGTGCTGCTCCCAGTACCCCCTTCCCCAGGGCAGTGCAGGGCTCTGGGGTCCCCCAGGGCTCACCCCACCAGTGGAGGGGGGTCCCCTTCCAGCAGCTGCAGGGTGCAAAGCCCAAAACACCTTCAGCTGTGGCGGGGACACCCAGCTGGGCTGTCCCACCATAACCAGACAGTGAGGGGCATTTACCTGTCTGAAATGAGGAGCATGCAGAAAAGACACACACCCTGCACTGAAAATACCAACTGCCTTCGGGGAAAAAAAATAAATGACCCCGTATCCTTGCAAAAATTTAGAGCGGTGCATGTGCAGGCGATAAAAAAGTTGAAGGACCTCTGCGACTCCTGGGGGGACAGGGCTGTGCTGGGGGAACTGCAGAGCACATGCAGCCTCCAGCAGCACATGTTTAGGTCCCTTCTCTTTCTACTGCTGTGTGACACCCCACCCCCCCCCATGCCCCCGGCACAGTGCTTTATTGCTGGGGTAAATACATCTGTACAGTGAATGCACAGCACCCACGCAGAGCAGATGCATGTCAGGGGCACACGAGTGGTCCCCCAGTGCTGGTAGGACCCAGGTGTGGGTGAAGCTGTCCCCGTGCTCCCACGGGTGCTGCTGCCTGCTTGCACCCCCTCTTATGGTCCGGAGCAACCATGAGACTGCTACTGCCAGAAGTCAAACAACTACCCAAGTAACTCAGCAGAAAGGCTCCACTTTTTCTCTCCTAAAATAGCATGTTCCTTCTTACCCTGATCTGAACTTGACAGCCCAACCCTGCTTTCTCACCTCCAATTGTCCTGGTGTGAGCGGGGTCCCAGCAGACCCGCTGCCCTCGCATCCCACCCAGCTCTCACACATGCAAACCCGCTGGTGTGCCGAGCGCTGGGGCAGGCACCGCCCCGTCCGGGCACCCACACGTGTCCATCGCATCCCGCCGGTGAGGGTCTCCCTGCAGGTGTGGGTACCGTCACGGCTGATTGTTGAGGGGAAACTTCCTGAGCAGGGGCTGCCAGGTGGGAAGGAGTTTTCTAGCCGGCATTGAGCCATGCTGCCAGGGTTTGAGCCTGAATGGTTTTGGATCTTGGGTGTTATTGCGTACCAGAAGTGAAATCGCAGCAGATTTACCTTCTCCATCAGTAAGGAAGATGTAAAAATGGGTCAGTGACTAGTATCCAGCTGCCTGGGTGAATTTCCTGCTATGGGGACTAGGCTTGAAAACCCTGTAGAAACTGCCTTTCCTCATAGCAGGAAGAGGTGTTTTAACACCTTACTGCAAACAAACCATGGCCCTCACAGCCAAACCCAAAATGTGATGCCGGGGGATGCCATGCTGCTTGTCCACCCCCTGCTCCTTGCACAGGCAGCAGAAAGGGAGTTCCACTGGGAGAAATTGCCTTGTTTTCCTCCTCCAAATCTTCCCCCAGGTTTCCCTGCCAAGGCGCATGCTCTGGCGCTGGATGTTGAGGACTGTTGCTGTTTTCCTTCGTAGTGTTCATTACTTCCATTACAGAAGAGTCTGGAAGCCTCCAAATCCAGCCAGGGCCTTTCTCGTGCTCAGGGTTAGACAGTCCCCACCAGGCGAGTTTGGCACCAGTGTTTGCTAAGATAAAAGTTGGGGGGGAGGGTTCGGAAACCTGCACTAGCTACCTCATTTTAACACCTACTAGAGACAGGGCAATTTAAGGCAGCAGCTGATTGATGTGGGTGCGGGCCTCCCGTCCACCCAGAAGCTGTGTGTTTTTCTGTGCTTCACCTTTCTCATGTTTTGAAAGCAAGCCAAAATTCTGGAGAATCTGGGAAACTCCACTGGTGAAGCCCTTATTCTGCATCACCCCCCATATGTTGGGCAGCATGGAAGGGCTCTTTTCTCTCTTAATCATCCAAAGAGTAAAAGATCTTCAGCACAGGCCTCTAAAACCTACCAAAATGACCAAAAAAAGTCCAATTTAGTTTCTTTCTAGCACACTCTTCTTCATCCTTGCTGAAATACAACTGAATAAATCTATATCAGGTTTGTGCCCACTCCTGCTTCCCACAATTTGTCAGAGATCGAGCAGTGGGACACTACAGATGGAGGCTGTATGTGGGGTGGCCAGAGGCTCCCACCTGATGTAACCGCTAATTGTCTGTCTGGAAACACAACTTTTTGCAAAAGTTGTTCTAAAAATGAAAGAAATCTAAAAAACACTCCCTGAGAAGGCACCGTACCCAGGAGGTAGAAAGCACCATAAAAGGATTTTGCAGCCTTCCTTTGTATGTACATGCATAAGAATTTAACAGGGATCCATTAACTCTTCACTTCTTCCAAACTTTTAATTTTCAAGCCTTCTCATTTGCCAACTAGTCTGAGGGCCTGCTTTGGAAGACCTCTTCCAGCCCCAGAGTCCCTCACTGCATCGGGAAGAGCTGGGCCTGAAGGGTGTGTGGCAGCAAGCCCTGTTGTCTATCCAGACTCTGACAACAGAATTTGCAGACCAAAAGAATGGAAAAGAAAATGCCAAAGCAGGGAAAATGCCAGGCCAAAAGGGATTGGAAGGGTTAAGCAACAGAACTTTACACTACAAGAATTAATGTAATGCATAACAGGTAATTCTATTTTAATAATCAATTTTAGGAGCGACTGGCTATTTTCAAAGCATTCCTATTGTAGCCAAAGTTTTAACTAGGCATACAAGAGTGGACATAAACACCTGCGGACTTTATAAGAGTAAGAAGCAATTTATCACCCAATAAAAAGTCAAACACTCATTTTAAAATTTTCAGGTTTGCATTTGCTATTTTAAATGTACATGTGTGGATGGTTCTAGCGGCGGTTCAGAGGAGGCGGATACACATCCTACACACAGAAACACACGTGCAGACAGCCAACATAGCCAGCTCCTGCAGCAGGGAAGAAAAACCTGCCTGCAAGCATCGCTGTTACAATTTCATCCCACCTACGTTTTGTGTTAAATCCGTTGTGATCATCGACCGGAGTTGTCTAAAACCTGAACTAAACAGGCATTAAGTCAGCTGGCATATGAAATTACTGCAATTCGATTTTCAGATAAACCACAAAACTTGATGAACTAACATTGTTCCAGCTGAATTAACTCATCATCCCTGGAAAGAGAAGGTTGCGGAGGAAAGCAAGGGCTCTAATAGCGACGATTAATCCTCCTCCTATTGCAAGGCACTTGCTTATGAGTGGAGAGATACCCTGTTAAAGGCAGCCTAAGGATCCACACTGCTGCCCTGCCAAGCTCTGACAGTAACGTTAGATATTATTTACATGTGGGTAGGAGAGGGAGAATTCTTTGTTACGGGCTTGTTATGAAACTATAAATAGGTTAAAATCCCTGTCAACAGTTTGAGTCATGCTTGGTAGATAAATCCGCGGACTGAAATTCAGGAATGCTAATTTATTCAGCTGGTGGAGGAAGTTGCAGAGTTGATCCTTATCCTGTACTCAGGCAATCTCCCCGGGATTAAGTCGTAAAGTATTTGGACTATAGGTGCCACATGAGTGGGTCAGGTTCCCCACCATCATGGGCAGAGCTATTAGTGTGCACCCACCCTGGGTGCTCAAACCAGGGTCCTGACCAGTAAATGCTTAACTAGTACTGTGCGTGCACAGCAGCCCGCCTGGCCGTGCATTTGAAGTGCTGCTCCACATAAATTAGTCACACATGGGTAAAGGTGCCTGATTAATTTTGAAAAATCTTACTGCGAGAGCTACCTGGTTTGCACTAAAGAGATTTTGCACACCGAGATTTTGCTCACTGAGAAAATCTTGGGGGCAGGGGGAGAGTATATTTGATACAGATGTCAAAATAAACCTGTCCTATAACCCATTGATCGCAACGGGTTATTAATGAAATAGGTGTGAACATCAGCATATCCTTGTGGCAGATTTCTTTCATAAAGGAGTTGAACATTTTCCAATTTCAAGAAAGTACTGCTAGCTATAAACTTGGAAATTAAGGGCTTTTTCCCCTAAGACTCAGATCCCTCAGGGCACTTATGTTCTGGCATGCATCCCTTATTTGCTGAAGAAATTTCAAACTTGGTAATTTAGCACCATACTGATAAAACAAAGGGGAAAAAAAAAAAGCAGTTGGGTATGTGTATATGTGAAGAAGGAGGGAGGCAAGTGGTACAGCTTCAGGTATTTTTTTCCTGTGGTTTTTTCATCCACAAGTCATGCTGCAGATTTTGTGTGAGATTCATAGAGAAAACATTCCCAAGATGCAAGGTATAAGATGCATACCAACCCATGAACCGAGTTTTGCAGATGCAAAATGACCTGCAGAATTTGAAGGAGGATGGAGACTGTTTTATAACCATTTTTCCATATAACTTATTTAAGACCAAGATATTGGGCTAAATTTGCCACTAGCAGAATTATGAGTATTAGTATTATTAGTATTACAGCAGCACCTAGAGGCCCCAGTTGAAACTGGGACCCTTTCTGTGTAGAAAAATAATAAACATGAGTCTCTGCCCTGAAAAGCTTACAGTTGGCATGGACGGGATAAAAAGTGTGCTGGATGGGAAGATTATAATTTTGTTTTGACAGATGGAATATGGAGATCTGCTCATGGAGAAAATCGGTGGCGGTCTGGGAAGGAATCTCGTGCAATATTTTCCCATAACTTTCATTCACCGAGAAGTTGCTTTTTTACTTCTTTCCTTTGACTGCAAGGAACAGAAACTCCTATCTGCCTGCTGGTGTTCACGGCTTCTCATGGATGAATAGGGGGAGTCTGCTTGGTCTCTGCCAGTTAAAACAGCTCTGCATGCTTTAACATGGCTCATCTGTAGCAGAAATTGTACTTTATTGCCCTTTTTTAGCTAGGAAAATATTTTAGCTTTGGAAATGAAGAGTTGATGCTTTGGAACAGATCTTTAAACATAAGCATGTTGTGCTGATTGGTACCATGAATGAAAGCTGCTCCTATAGAAAAAGTTTTGGGGAGGACACATAAAACTCTGCCTTCGACTTTTGTGGGAGAAATGTGAAACGGAGTTCATGATGTCAAGTCTTGTTGCTAGGAGTCACCTAGCAATCGTTCAAGCGCAGAAAATAGGATGGATCACGATCCCCACCAGGCAGAGCCAGGGAGAGGCTGCCCCAACCACAACACCAGCCACTGCTAAACCTCACTAAGTGACCTCAAAATGCAGCAAGGCATGGACATGTGCTCAAGATAGGTTGCAATTTTTGGGGTCCGTAGAAGCAAAGGGAGGCAATGTGTTAAGAACAGATATCTTTCCATGAGGAAGGATTTCAGAGACTGAATGATCCGTATTGCTGAGAATCCAGTATAGTAAATATGGCACTTAAGATTATATTTTTTCCCTTTATAAAACTCTTCCATGTGCATCCTCCGGGCCAGATCCTCACATGGGGCAAAGCAGAAGATTCGCTGAGGTTAAGGGAGCTATCGTAGGATGTATCAGCTAAGGAAGGTGGTAATTTCTGTTGACTTTTCAAGGAGTTATAATGTGATCGGGAAGGTGGTTGTGTGTTCATCAGGAAAGCACCAGCAGCTCAAAATGCTGAAGACAGCACTGACATAACACAGCTGACTACCTTGGAGCTGAACTGGTGGTCAAAAGTAATGATTGAGTTCAGACAGAGTGCAATTTCCACCTAAAATTACTGTGTAATCCCAGGATCGGACAGGATGCTCAGACCAGACCCAGGATGCCCCAAGGGCTGTGGATGGAGGAGCTGGTCCATCTCCAGACAAAAGCCAGTCCTAGATCCCCCTGCTGCCTTCAACTTCAGGACCAGGGGACTGGGGCACAGTACTGGCACTTGGGGTGCTGGAGTACATCACGGCTGCAGTCCTGGACAAGGTCTGGATCAAACCCAAGCATGGTGCCTCTGGGAACCTGCAGGAATCACAGGATATGCCAGATACTTGTGCATCCTGTCATTTTAATGTAATATTTGTTACACCTCCCAAAATAAACTGAAGATAGTTCTCCTGCCAGGCACTGTGAACAGAAGCTCAAACCAGTCATGTGTTGCACGAAGGAAATCTGTCAGTTTAGGCAATGAAGTACAAATATATGTCACAATATGAGTGACCACAATTTTCCCTAGTGTTTGTGGTATATTTAACAATGTTATAAAAGATGAAAGTGGGAGTTGTGAGTGCTCATTAGCACTTCAGCATTACTTAATTCTTATTTAATTCTCTAAATTAATTCATGAAATTTGTCTCAAACAGAAAACAGTAGGTTTAGATCAAGGTTGTTGTGGACCAGGAGATACTTCTAAGAAAGAAGAAACTGAATTAGCTTGAATGATTTATAAAATGTGAGGGTTTCATTCCAAAATATCATTTATATGCCCAGAAATCTGCTCAGCAAATCTAATCCAGCAAAGGAAAATGAATATTATCAATCCATGAATAAAGACGGGAAGTAATTCTGCAGCTGTTTCAGACTATGCTTGCCCATGTATGACAAGTAACTGTTCTGATGCCTTTTTACACATCTATTAGGTTTGTATTTGCCCTGAGTTTAGCAGGAAAAACATGGGAACAAAGAACACCATGATAATCTTGAAGAAAACAATAATGATGGCAGCTACTGGCCACACTGAGCCAAGCACATTCTTCCTTCATTAACACATCTACTGATGGGAAAGAGGGAGGAAGGTCAACACCAAATGCAAAGACTGACCAGAACCCCCAAAACTCCAGTAAATCCTTGTTCCTTTTGATACAGTACAGCTTCACCAGTTTAAGGGGCATGAAAAGAATAAGACATAAATGGGTTATATATGAATGGGATATAACAAAATCTTTGGCTGCCTGATTTCCAACCAGCCACATGAAGGCTTTGGTGACCACAGATGATGTTGTTCCAGGTGATTCATTTCAACTCCTGTCAGTAGCCAAGTGTCCAGCAGACACATCTAAACTGCAGTGACCTTGGCTTGTGTGAACGAGGCCAGTAGTAAAAGCAAATGGAAGTTAAAATGAAAGGTGTATATTTTCGGAAGAATTTGTAGTGTTTGGACTCCAGCTTTGGATGGCTCAAGAGTATTTTGTAAGCCAAAAATCTGTTCTTTGGTTTTGGTTTGTTGATTAAATATACTTGTTACTAAGAACTTCAGGCAGGAAAAAATTTAAAAGAGACTTCAACTAAGATATTATCAGGTTCAGCTGCAGCATGAACAACTAAACTGTAATAGCTCTTCAGATCTCAAGTTATTTCTACTGACTGCCGTATAATCAGCATGTTAAATCTGGTCATCTCTTCAGGCACAGTTATTTGTGTGATATATACAGATCAATACCTATTGATTTTCTAATTTTGATTCATCTCCATACAGTGATTCAGTTTCACATCATCTTATTTATCAAGCTCTTCTCTGTACCTCTGCTTCCAAGCTTCCCGGCCACTCAAGCAGGGTCCCACTGCAACCACCCCCTTTGGCCCCTGCACACAATTTCAATGGACACACGCTTGGTCATGTCCTGAGGAGTTTTGTGTGCAAAGAGCTGCCACAGGATACCTAGAGTCGTTAATACATGAGGATGAAGTTCATAAACCTCCTTTGTTAATGCCACAACCCCACTATACCTGCTGGCTCTGGAGCCATCCCCGGACAACACAGACAAGTATTTCTCACCCAGTGTCCATACCTTCAGACTTCCCTCTGTGCTGGCTTGTGAAGGTATGGGGTGGCCAAAATTTCCCACTGAATATTAAAAATTTGTTCTTTTTACCCCTGGAGCTTTTTGGGACCCGTGCTGGCACCTGCAGACCTTCCCCACTGTGGTTGCTCGCACACACAGCAGCAGAATGAGCAGAGTAGCTGGCACGAAAAGCCCGACGGTGACTGATTAGCAGCGACCTGCTTGACATACTAGAGGAAACCAGTGCCATTGCTACTGCTGGCAAGCACGTCAGGGAAATCCTGTTAACTTCTCTGGATTGCATATATGCAAATGATAGCAGATTAGAAAGCACTAGTGAAGCCGCCGTTCCCACTGAGCTCACACCAGTTTGCATCAGAATAAATTGTGTCTGGATGCACTAGAGATGCCCCAAATAGACTAAATCATGATTTAGCAATTCAGTTCTGCCTAAAACTCCAGCTAGATGGGGCAAACCTGGTCTCTACTGATGTGCCTGCCACCAGCATGCTGCATTCCCGCTGACAGCCCTTACGCAGCACTGCTGGGGCCCACTGTAACAGGATGTGGAGCAAAAGTGGTTTAAAAACCATCAGCTGAAATTCATGTGATGAGTGAATTTAAGGCAAACAGGAAAATTTCTTTATGCTGAAAATGCCCAACAAAGAGAACGGAACTCTGTTCCAATGCAACAATTTCAATATGTTTTTTCAGAAGGTGCCAAAGGGAGCTACGATGTACTGCATCCGTGAAATGGAAGTTATTAGGGTGAATGCCTTCTGGAAGGAAAACAAAAAGGGTTGATGAAGACTAAACAACATTTCAGGGGGGCTCACACACTACAGCAAGATAGAAAGCACGGGCTAATTACAAAATAAGACCTATCACCATGCAGAAATAAATGACTTCATAAATAGCTTTAGATATCATGTTAAAAGCACCTTTAGGAACAAAAAGATGCGATGCTAAAAACATGAGATCTAAAGAGCTGTTATTACACATCCATTACGTTTTCTGAGCTGTCTCATTTACTTTTTGAAGTTCTGTATACATGATACAGCAAGGCAAAACATTTTATGTACCGTAAGAAATTTGAAACAATGTTTAACATTCAGAAGATAAAGTTAACAAAACTACACTTCAGTGGCTTTTTTATTTCTCTATTTTATGACCTTTCAAGAACCTAGAGTAAAAGGAAACAAGAAGGAAGGATAAGCAACCATATGCTCCTGCTTGCTTCTTTCTACATTGCTGATCAGAGCCCAAGGCAGAAATCATAATAAAAAATGTCTTCTTTTGAATGTCTAAATAGGAGTTGTTGAAACACTGATGGTACAACGTGTTTTGGGATGGAAAGCATTTGTTCCTCTTGCAGTTATCAACAGACATATGTTACATGATTTTCCGATTTTTCTCCCTGAAATTACAGAAGCCCATCACGTCTTCACAACTGTTAGGGACGGTTTTTCTGCTTTTTCTAAAACCAAACCCAGCTACAACTATGACTCCCAAGAACTATTTCTACAAGCATCAGGCAATTCAGATTTTCTCTCTGTTCCTTCTAAATACCCTTAGTCATATCATTACAGACCTCTCAATGACAGCGATAGCAATAATTACGGAATGTATTGGGCAGTGACCCCCCCCTCCTCAAGCTTCCGCCCTGCAGGATGCCAAAATGCTTGTGATGCAGCTGCTGCGAGGCATTGACGCTATAGTGCACGCACACACACGTACAGACAAAATCCACTTTCCAATCTGAATACCCACTTCAAATTCAGACACGAACTATGTATTGATTCATGTTGGGAAGAGAAAAAAGCGATGTATGAAAAGTTGCTCGTTTCCCTTGGAAGGAGAAGGCAACTACAAAAAAAAAGAGTAAACATGGGAGATTGATGTGAATTTTAGAGCATGGTGTAGTTCGCTAATATATTGGCCTAATGAAGAAAAAATTGACATCTGAGTGGCATAAGCTACATCGAAGCTAGCATCTTGCCAAATCTACATTAGTTGGAAACAGGTGCTTAGTTTAAACTGTCACATTGCTAGTGTAAAGATCGTTCACAGTTGTACATCTATGCTACTGGTGAATAGAGGGTCCGGTAGAAAGTAAGCAATTATTTCTGCTGATTTCAGCAGGAAGAAGCAACAGCAATGGCAAGAATATAAGCAATGTTTTATAAAATGTACTTCACAAAATGTCTTAAATGAATAATCATTGAACTTTTAAAAATCCTAGTATTTTCTGTAGCCTTAGAGACTATATTCAGATATGTTTTGAACATTTCTTAACGTGTTTTTATGATGTCTGTTGTTACTCTCAAATGACAGATTTTTTTTTTTTTATTTAAAATGGAAGCTTCAATGGGATGTCTTCTATTACAATCCTGCAGATTTAATATCTGTATTTCAGAGGTAAGTCTAACTGAATCTGAAGGGGTTTTAGGTGATAGAATATGTACCTGCAATCCAAGTTCACTTAGTCAAATTCATTCCTGGTATAGCTTCATTGAACATTTCACAGTCCTTTTTTACTTGGGAAGAATTTGCACTTGGATGGATTTATTCCTGGCCAGAATTCCAATGCCAGAATAAAAATCAGGTACAGCTATTTAGAGTGACACCCCTTGACTAAAATAAAATGTATGGAGAAAAAAGTTCGGTGGGTGGCTGGGGGGTAGCCTGGTGGTGTTTTAGATGGTGATATCCATGGAGGATAGGTATATGGTATCTCCTCAGCTAATATTGTGGCTTGCTGCATCATGGTAAAGCGTACAGTAAGTTGGGAGTTGCCTATAGCAGGTCAGCAAGACACAGGTCCCTTCTCCTATGTTTAAAGCAAAGCATGTGATGACGAAAGCAGCGATGAACAGAGAAAAAAGCCTGCTTCTTCAGGAGCTAATTCACTGACCCTCAGTCATCTTCCCACTCATTTTATTGAAAAAATATTCCTATCACTTTCAACATCAAACTCTATAGGGAACTCGCATCCTTCATGACTGAACAGGCAAAGAGCCTGGGGATGGAGCAGAAAGGCAGTGAAATGAGGAGTACCACCTCCAGCTGGGAGCTCGTTGGCTGTGTGAAATAGTTGGTTACCACATTAGCATTTCAGGTGAACACAGAGTTAACATCTAAGCCATTCAGAAATGATCTTTAATGACCTCCCAGCCCTCTGAAACTTCCCAAATCTGAAAGAACACCTCCATACACCTAACAGTCACGCAGGTTCAACAGTGACCCAGGGAAAGTGTCACTTCCTGAATCACAAGGGATGCTTCCAGTAACATCAATATTTTCCTGAGAGGTCCCCCAGCCAAAGCCTGCCTTGGCCCAGCCCTGCTTGAAAGATCTTCCAGGGCTGTAGCACAAGGTGGTATGGCTGGAGACCAAGTCAAGGCATTATTTTATTTTGTTTTGGTTAGCAGAGTTGATATTTGGTCAAAGGCTCCTAGCTGTGAAATGATGAGGAGCTGCCAATTTCTAAGCTAAACGTTGTACATTCATATCCTGCTACCACTAACTCCATTATGATTAGTCAGGAGTGAACTTAGAAGGTTCAGAAATAAGGTTTGGATAAACATCCCCAAATTTTGGATGCTTATCTGAGCCTGACCCAAACCCCCTGAGTATGCAGAATTGAGCTGGAAATCTGGCAAGAATGTTAATTTCCACACTTTTCATTTCTCTCTTGAAGGCTATATTTGCAGTTTAAGAAATTTCCTTTAATTGGAATTAGCATAATACATTATTTCCCTGTGGTGAGAACAGCTTTTCTGTAGTTACTCTGCCTGTTTGGATTTTGTCCAAGGAAGTACAAAAGGGGATGAAAGTGAACACAAAAATCCAAAGTAAATAAGTGAACCAGACTCTTTAAAAACCCCACAAATGAGTAGATTCTGCTTAAGACTTCCCCCAAAATAAATTATTTGGTTCAATCCTAAAACAATGTCCTTTGGTTTTAATAGTGCCTCTGTATGAATGCCAGCTGTACCCCCTTCACATACATTTGGCAACAATTAATGCTTTGGGGCATTTTATGCCCCTTCTTTTTTGGGGTGTATCACTGCTTCAGATAGCATCTTATTTGTTTAATTTCATTAATTTAAGATTATCAAGACCTACAAAAATACTGTGCTAAGATATGTCAAATCTTGGGGGAGTTTGGGGTTACAATCAGCGGATATCTGACCCTGCAAAATTTAAGGGCTATGAGATGATGACTCCATTCATATATTAAATTCTGTGATATTTGGTGTGAAAATTAAGTATTTAAGCAACTAATGGAGCCTTCAGATGAGGGGAGATTTATGCCCAGGTTGCACATGGGAGGCCCAACCTGCCACCTGAAAGACCCTGGGGTGAAGACTGTAAAGTGAAAACCTTGCAATTACCCAAAGTGGTATTCTTTGAAAATTAGCCTCTTTGCAAATCAGCTGGTGACACAAGATGCATTCGGAAGGACGTAAGTGACCTTCTCACACCCCTTCCAGACGCGGGGCTGGGGAGGTTGCGGCAGCACCCAGCTGCTCGCCCTTCCTCCTGCCTCACTTCTCAGGCATTCCTGGCTCCCAAGGAGCAAACTAAATATAGCAGCAGTCTGGCGGGGGTGGGGTGTAAGGTATAAGTACAGCACGGGTATATATCCATGTACATCCATGAACCCGAATGTTTGCTTGCATTTAATAATGAACCAAATAAATAAAATTGAGTATTGACAGAAATGCATGTTACTCAAAGCTCCCAGGGAAGAAAAGCCAAGTGCTATTCCATAAACAGTACACTTGGTACTCAAAAATAATCCCTTCTAGCTTAAATCCAGAACATCGCACCTACACCACCAGCTTGGGCACCAAGACAGAAAACCAGTCTGGTGTTTCCCAGCTCCTTGCTCCTTATCAGGGGGACATCTGGGCAAGGTGCCGGGCAGAAGGCTATGCTGCTCCTCCCTGCCAGCCGGGACGGGGCCGTGCTGCCTGCCGCTTGGGAAAGAAGAAAATGTCATCCAGCCCGAACACAAAGGGCAAGATGGTATCTCACTGCTGGTGTGGTGAAGTCATGTACAAGGAAAAATATATTTAGCTGTTTCTGGGCAGAGTCCCCAGGAGGCTGCAGAGCTGGTCCGATACCAACATCGCACTGTTCGCCTGCCCCAAAGCACCATGCGAGACCCTCATGGCCACACCCTGAAAAGGCTCAGAGTAAGACTTGGCCCCCATACAAGGGTGAGCCCCTGGGAACACTGCAGGAAGGGGGGCTGACACTGTTTGCACAGCTGAAGACGTGCCAAATGCTGCCAGCCAGTCCCTCCCTTCAAAACACAACAGATTTAGAGGGGGATGGCCACAACCAGACCCTCTGCTCCCCCTGAGGCCCCCTCCAGCCAAGTAGGCACCAATTCAGGGCAGCTACCCATGGCCAATGTTTGGTTTGGGACAGGGGGGTGTTTGGGGGGCTGCAGGGGACAGCACGGCCCCCTGAGCCCCTGCAGCAGCAGACCACCATGCTGGTATATATTGTACGTAGTTAATCTACAGAGCTACTTAAACCTAATTGTACCCAATTAATTTTTTTGTCTAAAAGGAAAGGCTGTGTTCAGGGAAGAGGGCAGACACTACCACGACGGGCTGGGGATCACCCCTGGGATGGGAGTGCTGCATGGTCCTACGCTCACGACGTTGTCCTGAGTCTGCTTCTCTCTCTCTCCCTCATTTTTTAATTATACATTGTCATATACTGAAGAGTGGGGTTTTACCATCTTGTCATATAGAAAATAATTTCTAAAAACAAGTACTCTAACAATAGTTTAAATGTTAGAATCGAATCTGCTTCTCTGAAGCCTCCCAGATTCAGGGGTAGGATGGGGTCTGCTGATGGCTGATGCCATTCCATTGCAGTCAGTGGAGCAACGCTGATGTAAACTCAGAGTGGCCATGGTCATCTACTCCATGTGGAGTTGGCATCCTATTCTCTAGGAGTCCAGCCTCAGAAACATAAACTGCTGTAATAATATTTTTGTCTGAAAGATTTGGGTTATAACATCTTTTCAGAGCACCACTCAAGAAAAAAACCAGGCAATTAATTGAAAATTGTACTTTTCTGGATACTTCATGTTTGGATGTGTAGTTGGAAGAACAGGACATGAAGCATAAGTCCATATTCAGGGCTCAGCGGAGTGGACTCTTTTACTGGGGGACTTGTTGGCTATACATCAGAGGACGTGGTTCCTTGAGGTCAGTAGGACTTCTTTCATTGCTTCAGAAAAGGGAATTGTGACATATTTTTTTTTCTCCATGAAGCTGTGGTACAGGGACTAATAGAAGTGAACTAGAGAGAGAGGCACCTGGAAGAGGGTTTGTGGCACAGAGACAACACAGAGGCAGAGGTAAAGGCTGTGTTTTGATGCTAAATTCCCAAGGGGAAACTGAGATCTTATATGTGTGGAATACAGCACTTTTAAGAGAGGGAAAGTGAAGGGCATTTCAGAAGAATGCAATGTAAAAAGTGAGGTTTTGAACTTTGATAAATTTCCATTCTGAAACATCTTTACCCAAAACTGAAAACAGCCAGCAATGATAAGAATAAATTACTAAGGGATATGTCTGATAAATCTCTGGAAGTAGAGGAGGTAGCTCTAAGGATACTGGAGATGTCAGAGTTTGACTGAAGAAGACAACCAGGATCATACAGACAGAGAGATCCACTGTAAAGTCACCAGAAACAAATGCTCAAAGTACAGAGCAGAGGCATAAAAATATTCCCATCATGAAATCCTGTCCCGATTGAGAGCAATAGAAAAACCCTGATTGCCTTTAGACAGAGAGAGCAACAATTCAAGTGTTTGTTTAGCAGTCAGAGAAGGAACATTATCCGGTGTACAGCCCACACTGCTTTGTGATAAACATGTTATAAAACAGATATTTGCCTGGAGCTCCTATTGCTTACAATGGGAAAATCATGGGGTGAGGTGGGGTTTTTTATTTGCTGCAGAAGAGCACAGGCTGGAGGGTGGTGGCAGTTCTGCTCTCCTGGCTCAGTATCCTGAATTTTGTTGTCTCTTCTGCTGTTTCTTCTGTCACGTTACCATAATTTCACAGTTGAACTCATCAGTTGGCATTAGCCAGCATCGCCCTCTTTAATAGCACCATAAAACAAACAACCCAGAAGAGTTTGTCACTGCAGTCATGTACTTTATAAGGCACAAGTCTGAATAAATATGTAACTGTTCACACCCTTTCAAAAGTGCTGGAACAGGAACACACTGAACCAAAAGCACTGATTTATATCTAAAGCAACACTGACCCCAAAGTAAGAGTGAAAAGGTAGGTTAGATGGATAGTGGGTGCTAGAAAGAGTTATTGCTCTGTCATTTTACACCTTAGAGGGCTGTGTGGGGTGGGCGAGAGCAGAGAGCAAGACAAGATGGAAAACAGCCACCCTGAATGCATGGACTGGAAACAAGGGACAGCCACAGCTCATCCTACCTGACTGAAAATACTGTTTAAAATCATAATTTGCAGTATAAATCAAGATGAAGGGTGGGAGGGTTATCTCTCAGAAACATCTCTCTACTTTCCTGGGAAGACATAGAGCCTTTCCAAAAATACACAACGGAGCCTGAACAGCTACATGGGACTGCTCAGTTACTTTCAATGCATGGATGAAATCAGCTGAAAGGACCCATCGAATTTAGTTGTGTTAATAAACAGAAAGTTATGTGTCCACACTGACCACAGGGAAATGTTGTCAAATGCTTTGAGATCCTATCTTCTGGATTTCTCCTGCGTAGGCTGGGAGAGCAGAGAGGATTACTTCTGGACAACCCTTTTGGGCCTAGCAAGTTGAGTTTTAACAAATGAGCAAATGAGCAGACTGTCCATGTAAATTTTGTTCATATACAGAAGTCACAGTATCAGTACACATACTGTGATTTACTTTGTGGCGTTCATGTGAAAAATAATAATTAGGCATTGCACTATAAACCCTCATTTCCCAATGCTAAGCACCAAACCAAAGCACCCACATGTTTAAAGGACTTTGATTCCATTCTTAATGTCAAAATGCTAAAAAAAGAGGTAATTTCAGTAGGGAATTAGTATGGTCAGGTTGCGTGAGATTCACTCTGATGTACTCTAAATGATGTGTTAAATGATGATTTCCAACACAGCCTGTAGCAGAGAGTTTGTTTGGAATGACATTTGTTGTGGCACCAGTGGCCACTACGAAGATGAATTTATATATACACTTAGAGCACCTGCCTATAGAGGTGTTGCAGATAAGTTCTGCATGAGCAGATGACAACAGAAATCTTGCAAGCAGTCACAAACTGAATTTATGCTCCAAAATAGCAATGAAAAGGTTGTCTGCAGCACTTTCTCCACTGCTTTCATGAAATGTATGCAGCCAAACTGCCGGCTGTTGTTATTAAACATTACATGATGATTTCTTCAGCAAATAGCAAACCATCCCACATTGCTGTGATAGGTTGCAACTTGTTTAACTTTTAGTTGTGCAGGTTTTGCAGAACTGCTTCTCTTTGCTACGTGATTGTGAAGTGACATTTATAAATGAATATAGTGTTTGAAATTGTATTCAGACATATTTAAACACCAACATCTACACAAACAAAGCTCTGATACTCAGAGATTAGCAGAATACTGATAGAAAGATAACCTATGCGAAGGCTGAGTAAGGAGCAGTGATGAATTTGCCCACTATTCTTTCAGCTTTGTTAAGGAACCCTTCCCAGTGAAGTCACTTCTTTACCCTGCAAACATTTAGCTCCGGTTTTACAGCTGTGTGTTTTTATATAAATATGACAACAATGCCCTTGTCAGTCCTGGAGACCGATGCCATTTGCCCTGAGGACAGTGATCACAGTTGGAGCTCCTCTCCTGGGGATCCCTCTGTTGCTTTGCCACCTCTTTTGAGAGGGTTTGTTCTTCTCTGGGCTACTGAATGGAGCATATAAAACTCTTATCCTCCCAGGTGAGAGAGGGTTTCCCTATTTGCAGTGCATTTCTTCCTTACCTGCAGACTCACCTCCCTCTGAGGATGACCTGGGACCCGTTTGGGCTCTTTGAGAGGTCAGGGCAGGAGGAGCAGGGTGAACTCTCCTGGCCTCTCCATGGGCCCAGCTTGCTGCTCATCTCAAGCCCTGGGAAGCCAGCTCAGGAAACTAATTTGGCAGGAAAGTATTGACTTTTTTAAGGTTTGTTTTTGGGGAGTTCCTCTGCCTTAGTCGGCTTCTCTCCTGGTGAGGCAAGTGCCTGCACAAGGGTGAGCTGCACCCAGGGAGCAGGAGGGGAACATGGCAGTACCTTCCCTTATGGACCCATCCACACGCCCGTCTTGCTTGGTCATATCGTACAGCTGCCTGGCCCGTGCCTCCTTGCCCAGCTCCGAATGCCTTTCTAAGCCTGCTCACATGAGTTTGGGCCCTTGTGGTTCCAAATCTTACTTGGCCTGGTGCAAACTACCTTTGCAGGTGAGGGAGAGGAGAGACCAAGTCTCCCACTGGACATGGTCCTGGCATTGCCCCTGAATTGGATCAAACCTCTGCTGAAAGAGTAGCTCATCTTCTGCCATGCTTTCCCTTCCCTCTCACACATCCCAGCTGCACCTGCCAGCTTCCTGCCTAAATAATTTGGGAAGTTTTCCAGCCTGTCATAATGACAAGGACACCAGCAGGACGCTTTCCACCAAACTCTTAGCCAGTTTCTAAAGCCTGAGAATATGCACTAAGTGGGAAGAGAACATTTCACTTTTATGCTTAGACAGCCCTCCTAAAATGCCAACAGTGACTGCCAGTCCCTGGTATTCCAGCAGGTTTTGTACGGTGAGAGCAGCTTCCACCAGTGCACATCATCAAGTGGTTTCACAAACACCCAGCAGTGGCCTTTATGCTAAAACCAGTTGTGTCTGAAGAGCCTGCTGAGTTTAGCTAATATACAAGCCAAAAAGCAAGCAAGCCTAACTTCCCAAGTGCTTTCTTTGCTTTCAGATGCTTTTTTCGTTACTGGTTTTCCATTGTCTGGCATTTACAATATACCCACAGAGGTAGAAAGGCATATATTTACCTCTCTTTCCTATCAAAGCTACTTTAAACTTATGGCACAGTGCTGTTTCCATTTGGAAAAATTTTTGTACAAGCCATTTACAAGGCCTTTACAAGCCATGGTACGCCAAGACCTCTCCAATTTCCAATTTACTGCAACCAAGTCTAGCTGGCACAGAGAAGGGAGGAGCTCGACTATCCCACCCAAACACCAGCTGGAGGATACAGCTACTGCTACGTAAGGACAGCAAAGCTGCAGATAGAGCGGGGGGAAGCCTGGAAGGCAGAGGAGGCAGTGAATCAGTCTGCAAAGAGGATCAAAATTGAAAATGTTTGCTACACTCCGGAAGTTCTCTTGCTGGGACACAGAGACAGCCTGGTTTCCGCTGAGGCAGGTTGTGAGCTACTCACAATTTCTTCAAACCACTTGGGTGGAATTGATGGCAGAATAAACAAGCATACTCATTAATCCCTAAATACATCCAAAAAGATATATAAAAAAATATATATCTCTATAAATAATGATGTAAATCTCTTCAAACTTTGGCACAATTTATTTCTTAGCTTGCTACTGCTCTCACAGCTACTGGTCCCATCATCTGACACATAAATGACCTTCTACAGTAGTGCTGGTCCAGGGAGGTTCAGTGCCAGCTTTGCAGCAAGAAATCATCATCTAATAGCCTCAGCAGGGGCTGAAAGCCAGAATTTGCTGCCATTTACTGTTGGCCCGATGTGGTTTCTTGTCCCGTGAGCATCCCACACTGCCAAGCAGAGGTAGCACCAAGCACACAGGCACTTTTTGGGAGAGTGGAGAGGATGTGGGTACTCAGTCCAGCTGATTCTTTGCAAATGAAAGAATTAACATGACTTAGAATGAACTTAATCTAAAATAATGCCACACTGGGGTGAATGAAAGACAAGTAGAAGGTTGGAAGGCATTAGGAGCAGCAGGAGAAAGGCCAAGAAAGGCACATGGAGAGAGCAAACAGGGCTTCCCCGGGGCTAGGACAGGCTCAGGGCCACTCCTGGCTGCACTCGATGGCTTCACAAACACCCCGGCGCAATACATGAGTGTAATATAAACCTCAACTCCTCAAGATTAGCGATGGCTGGGAAATAATGTTATCGCTCCCCATTACACTTCAGGAGCCCCTTCAGGAAAAGTCCCCAAAATTCCCACGGGCTTTAAAGGAGGGTGAGATTTTCCCCTGGTGTCTGTCCTCCTTGCCTAGGGGATCTTACGTCCTGCACACATCACGTCTTCTTAGTCATTGCCCAACCATGCAAGAGCTTAACCCTTTTGCCCAGTAATTTCACTCTATGGAGACGCTGCTTCTTTTTCTCTGTCTCTCACTCTCTCCTCTGCTGAAAGCAGGGGATCTGGGACTTTTATGCTGGGTCAAAACCCAATCTCCTTCCTCACAGGGGGTCAGTTTCATTACATGTCACTGTGCCAGACGGTGACTGTTAGTACCACCCAGTTTCATTAGTTATCAAGGGCTAAAGTTGCACTTCGAACATTCATCAATCAGTAGGAAAAAATACACATCAAATTAAAACTCCCAGAAAACTCCAACACCTTAGGGCTTTTTCCTTTTACAAGTGACATTTTCTTCCACTGAAAACAGAACTACTTGTGCAGGTGGTTTTTAAACACAAACAGCTGCTCCATGGAAATGCAGTCAGGGAAAATAATTCAGAAAAGCCAAAGACAAAGTCATGGGTGTGGAGCAAGAATCTATACTGCCTTGATTCCCAGGGAAATCTAGGAAGGGAAGAGAAACCTCAGATATAAACAGTAAGTGGAATTTCCATTGCACTGGTCCCAGTAAACACACTGGTTTTAGGGGAAGAAAAATGGGATCAAGGGACCAGAGTGAGCCAGTTGGTATTTCAAGGGAAAGCGTGGCTGAGGGGTATGGCTCGTAAAAAGCCACTTCATCTTTCAGTGTCAGGACAATGCCCGGCTGTATGTTAAACTGTGTTATCAGTGAGGGAAGCAGAGCAAGGCTGGGATAAACAGCACTAGATAGCCAGGGTTTTGTGGTCACGATTTACTCCCGTCTTTCCAGATAGCTCCTCCTTTCTTATTTCTTCATTTCAATTTGTCTACCTTTTAAAAGGTCCTATAGGAAGTTACAGTTTTTAGCACTGCCATCATCACATTTTAATTACCAACACAACATTCTTCAGATATACAGTATTAAAAAAAAAGCCTGGGTAGTTGTACTGTGGCCAGACTGTGAGGGAAACTACCCAAGATGACAGACGAATATTGCTGCTCTTTCGTTATTCCACTGCTTTGGCCTGTGATGTCTCTGAATCCCTCCATTGCCTCTCTCTTCTGTGCATCTCCTTAAGTGAAAACTACTGTCTTCTCTTCCAGGGCACTTTGTCCTTTGGCACATGGTGTGTGCCATCACAGTGTAGAAACACGGTGTCAACTTCCCTTCCAATAACAGACAGCAAAGACAACTCTTGAAATGCTGCATTTTCTCCAGCCCTGTCTTCCAGATGGAGGAGGCTCTCTCTGCAAACACCCTCAAAGCTATTTCACTGGGCTCCTCCTAACTCTCCTTCAAATTCCTCTTTGAATTCATAAGGATTAATCTTAAGGTATGCTACAGCTGCTGTCAAGATGACAAGTCTTGGTTTCCTCCACTCTTATATGCATCCATTAAAGCTCTTTTTATCTGTAAGGTCCTAAAGCAAGAACCATCTCTGTGCCCTTTATTCCCCATCCATCACCTAGGTCTCCTGGATTCTGCTGTCCTAGTGGTGAAGCCCCCAAATAATTTTGAGTAAAGACTGAAAAAAAAGTAATTCATTAACAATTTGCACACATAGGAGGGTTATAATCTCAACTAATATGAGCAGGCATGGTGCCACCTTCCTATCTGAGCAAGTGTAATGCTATTGTAATAAGAACCCCAGAGTGTAACCCAGTACTTTTCCTGGTGCAAACAGTGTATAAATTACTTCATGTACAGACATGAAGATGGAGTCTCCACCTTGGGAACTGCATTCCAAGAAAATGACATGAGCAGAGAAGAGGTGCAATGAAAGCCACTCTGATGCTGGTGAAGGCACACATGTAACTTGTTAGTTCCACTGTTATTTTCCCTTTCTCTATACTACTATTGTGTTAATGTTCTTTGAGACAAGGACTTTGCAATAGGATAAGCTCTTTTATCAAACCAAATCAGACCAGTAGTGTCCCAACCTGGGAAGGACCGAGTGCCAGATAGCACTGGAAGGTGTGCAATCCTTGTAGCAGACAAATCAGTAGCAAAACCTTAAACATTCAGGAACACAGAATAATCAATTGCAATATTAACATGCTGGTAAAATGATTAAAGTTGGGTGATACACATATTTTCAAATGTACTGACACTTCATTCTCATAAAGGCCAGCTCAGTTATGTTTGATTTGTATTCATATCCTATAATGTGAATATATTTGCTCAAAATTGCTTAGTAGTAAATCACCATCACAGAAATAAGCTTATATTTATTTTTAGTATTCATGAATTGCGTGGTATTGGACCACCATATATTTAACACCTCTGAAGAAATCCAACAGTAACTTTTGAAAGCAACACCTTTATATATCATTATGGACGTTGTTTCCTTAACAGTTAATCACACACTCTCTAATCATGTGACTTTTACCTTAAGAGAGAAAAATTAATGACTCTTTAGCTTGAAATGTAAAGCCCTCTACTTGACCTTTCAATGTGAAAAACCACATCGGGACAGGTCCTGAGGGTGCTGAGCACTCTTGGCCGCACACTGAGGACCCTTGGCTTCCACTGAAGCTGACAGAAGTTGAAGGCATTCAACAGCTTGCCAGATCAAGCCTGTAATCACTAAAAGCTCTCTCTAGAGTGATATAAATATGGACAGTCACTTCACAGATTTAGTCCAGCATTAGGGTTACTTTAAAACCAAAGCTGTCGGAGAAAATGTTGGATCTATGATATGACTTTGAACCTAGGTCACTAAAATCTTTCCCAACGCAGCATCTTCTTTGGGATTCTTAAGAAAGCTAAACCTGCAAAGACAAATATTATGGCAACAAAAATAAATGCGTGAGTTTTTAACCTTTTCAGGGAAAGTAATTCCTTTATTGGCTGCAGCTAAAACTTCCTACCTTTCTTTCCCTTTTTGTTGTATCTGTGAGTAATTTCTTCAGTCAGATTGTTTATAAGAAGTGAAGTTATTCGTAATCATGCCTTAAGAGTATGTACACAAACTGGACATCCTAATAGAGCACTATGTATTAAATTCCTGATTGTTTGACATAAATTCTCTCTCTTTCTTTTACTCAGACAGGAAGCTTCCCATTTATTTACGAATAGGTTAAGACCCTAGTCATGTTCCTAACCATGTTCCTAAGTGCTAACATATATTAAGTAAATTTAGAGCCTCTTCTGCATAGGAAACAAATTAAACTGGTTAAACATGGAGAAAGACTAAATGTAATCTATCTTTTGTCATGTTTATGATATCGGAACGCATCTTATATGAATGTTCCAATTTGGCTGTTACAGCAGATGGGTTGCTTATGATAAACCACAACTACAGACAGAGAATGTGATAATATAAATCATAAAGAAGATAAATAATGAAATTCTTTGAAATAACATTGGCTAAATATTTAGACATTTGGTTTCTAAGCTTGCTTGCACATATGAAATAGTATTCTCTGCTGATGGAAAGAAACGTTCTCAACAATAATCATATTGGGCCAACAAAGTCTATGGGACTTATTTGCATTTACAGGACTCTCTGGATTTATATAAAATTTGCGTACACAGGGAAGACATTTGCTCCCAGGGGAGCAGTCTGGTATGGAAACCTGCATAAAAAAGTAAGGACAACCCGTGATTGAGCTATTCTTCCTTAGATCAAGGCACACTGAAACGCTGCTGTTTTCTCCTCTGTGCTTCTTTGTGTAAAGTGCACAAGTCTAGGGAAAAAATGAATTCTTGACTTTATCCTCACTATTTTATAGCTGGCCTAGCTGAGGTAGGTACCAAACCTCAAAATTATTACCAGGCAGAACTTCAATTTTCCAATTCACAAAAGTCCTAGAAACCCGATTTCTACCAGTAACTTAAGAAGGAAGATTAGCGTGCAAATCCAATGAGGGAGGCGTGCAACTGAGCTTATGACTGCACCAAAGAAAGTAATCCACTTCTCACAGATTTTATTTTTACTGGAAGCTTTACACATTTCTAAGGTAGGTGTTGGGTCCAAGCTCCCCTTAGAGATTAGACTTCATGAATGCAACCCTCATCATCCTCACCTAGGTGTTTATAGGAAAATAGGTGAATTGCCCCCAAGAGGTGCCTCTCTTTTTAAACTGATGATCAATTGCTGAACAATAGATGGCTAATGTAGGCTAGATGTCTAAGGACGGCATTTTATGTGGCTAAAGATGGAGATGTTTAATGATTGTCTTGGTGTTTCAATTTCAAATACCATTTGTGTATTTTGCTCGATGAGGGCCCAAAAGAACAAAGCCTGAGCAATCAGGAGGTAAATTAAAAATCATTTATATACTGGGTTAGAAAATGGAGCTAAACCCGTGCCTCCTGAAATACAAAGAATACCTGCCCCAACTTTATTCAGAGTAGGACTAAGATTTGTCCTTTCTGAGTTTTCCATGAGATACACATCATTTCACACGATTCTTGGTTAGTTCCATTTAATCCCTACAGCAGTGAAAGCAACTGAGGTATTCATTAAAGACATTGGTATATCCACAACAGCATCATTCCTCTGCCCAAATCCTGGCACAGTTTACGTTCCAGGGATCAAAGAGCTACAAGGGCAGCCCACAGCCAAGTGCATGCAGCCAATATTCCCCTCCCAGGAACTGACGTATGATTAAACGCACAGAAACTGAAACACACGTGGTGCCTCTTTCTTTTAAATTAAGGCTCTTACCTTTTTAAATGAAGTGATTATAATGAGGGCGGTGGGATTAAGAGAGGACCAGTGCTTTTTGTGCAGGTGGTTTCCCTAATAGGAGACTTTCTAGCAAGAGAGTACTATATATTCTTCAGACTCAAAGCTAAACTTCTATTAAAACCAATTAATTCATTGAACAGGCTTGTATCGCTTTACAGTGCCTGGGCCTCTGCTTAAAAGAAATCAATTGTATGAGTACAGCTGAGAAATAACCACTATAATAGATGTTTTAGCTCTTGCTTTTACTTTTCTCTGATAGCCCTTAAGGTGGTCAGAGGTAAAAGCTAAAGATGCATTGTAGCCTAAGGGATGATTGAATGAAAAAATGGGGGATGGGAGTAGAGCTATGCTGATAGACCAATTTCCCACCACTGCAAGCCAGCGCAATTGATTGATGAATCCTTGCTCTGTCAAGAGGCAGCCCTTCAGATTTGATCACATAAATACTCATTCAACTCAAATTCTGCTTGACAAGCCTCAGACAGCTTTGTTCTGTCACAGATATCATTGGAAGGAAAATGCTCCATTAATCATCCTTAATTAACTTTACCATAGTCTGCTGGAACCAATATGTTCCCTGGCTAAATCCCTAAGACTTAGCTAGATTTCTGTAGTTATCAAATAGAGAGTTGTTTTTAAAGTTCCTCTCCCTTATTGCTGTTAACTACAAGAAATCTTTACCTGCCTGTTTTCTAGGAAGTCACATCCATTGATCAGGATTTGGCTTAATATTTGACAGTTAAGTTCCTTTGCCAGAGACACACAGTTATACCTATTTCTGATTATAAAAGATTACTGTTACATCCGCAATAAGTGCTAAGGTGTTTTGTTTCCAAAACACCCAGTGCCTTTGGGCTGCAAGAAAGCTTTGCAAACATAGCTAAAAAAAAAAAAAAAAAAAATAAAACTTATAAAAAGGGAATAGAAAGAAACACAATGGATTAGTTGGATTTTGGGGACAACTAGAAGTAATAGATAATGTTTCAGGTGCAAAACAATTGAAAAATGTGAAGACATGTTCATTAGCCTGGGATGCCACTATCTTCTCTCACTCAGCAGTTTTGTTCTGCCAATGAGCTGGACGAAGCTCTGGGACCATCGTGTTAACATTTTACCACCAAGAGAAAGAATCTCAGACAGCTCCTGCTTTTGATGGACGTCCTCCATACATGGGGATGCTCCTGAAGCACAGAGAAGTACATTCACCCATGGAGTTCCCCCATCCTTGTGCATTGTTACACTGACAATATTTCTTTCTTTCCGACACCTTTCTGATGCTCTCTTTTAATATTGCGAAAACTCTATATTCCTCAGGAATTTTAAATGGGACTTGAGGGGTCTAACACCTTGCTGGATTGGGAACTTGCTGCTCTAGGTGCTGCACAGAGGAATGGGATCAACAGACCATGCAAATAAATTCCTTATTCATTCACTCCCACTGACTGGGATATGTCCCTGTGAAAGTATTCACTGAAGATGAGGAAAGAAAATATCACAGAAGACATTTGATTAAATAGAAACAAGTGTGGGAACCATTTCTTTAGTGAAACAAAGACTTACATTTGTTAATCTTACAAAACCTTACATGTATGAGCGGCCTTTATTCCTGAAAACTGTATTACTGAAAGCTTAGGAGAACATGGGCTATCTATACTGCTAAACATTTATGTGTGAAGCTGGGTACAAGTGATGAAATATAACCTAAATTGTTGAGCAAATTTAATGCTAAAAGCTAATGCTTCTTTTATTAAGGAAACATAGTATTTTAAAGTAAACACTGCAGCACAGGGGGGAAAAAAAAAGATCATACTCTATCCCTGTGTACGTCGGAAATCTTCTGCTCGCTCTGAGGAGAAGTCGCTTTGTGTTATGCTCTCTACCAACCTTGGACTGTAGTCAATTTAATCAACGTTCCTCCTGACGGCAGCACTGCTTATTCAAAAATGGAAGTGACCATTTCAAGCTGTGCACTCTGAGAAGCCAGCTGGCCTATTTTAAAGTCTCTGGAAACTTGACATACTAACATTTTCTTTACAGGACCAAATATACTAGTTATAAAGGCATCTTCTCAGGTTATACGACAGAAAAAGGACAAATGCATAAATAGGGGCTACCAAGCTTTTGCACACCAAAGGACCAAAACAGAGAAACATCGGCTGGCAGCAAGATGACAATGAATTGGGTCTAGAAATGAGAGATATCTACATAAAAAATAGAAAATATTTCTGTTTTCTTGTCTTGTCCTTGGGAAGAGCTGGAGCCTGAAGAAATAGCCAAAGCTGGGACATTTTCAACTAGCATAAAACTTTCCACAGGGTTAGGCTCGCTTTGCCATCAATGCTCCTTTCCCCTTCCTTTCCCTCTCACTTCCTTCTTGTTTTCCCGCATGCTTGTCTCCACCACTCACTCTCTTTCTGCTTTATTTTCTCCCTCTTTAATGAATATTTTGCAGAAATTTCTTTCCCCACTGAACAGGGAACTAATCTGCCCTCCTCTGCAGATCACAGAGTTGTGGGTTAGGTTTCCCCCCTCACCTCAACACAGAGGTGCTCGGGGAGAGGAGAAGGGCAAGATAATGAAGGTCTCAGGAGGAAGGAGTCTTCCAGCCATAATGCCTGCCTAATTCTGCTGGAAAGCAATGATAAAGCAGGTTTATCAGTGCTAACCTGTGTTTTGCTCTTAAAGCAGGGAGGTGGGAGCCCCAGTGATCCTGCTCCTTCCAGCATTGGGATCCATGGTTGTCTTTCTTACTCAATCTTGCCTCCAAATACAGCCATGATATAAACTGATGGACAAAATGCATAACTAAAAGAATTCTTAGATTCAGGAAACTTAAAAAAAAAAAAAATATTATCCAGTCTTCTATGAGAACATCCACTTCATCTTTAAATCACAAAATTAAATAAACAGGATCAGATGTATAGTGAAAAACCTGTAAATGTCCTTTCTCATTACAGAGGTCAAAGAATACATTAGTTATTTTTAACTAATGTCTTATTCGACCCCATGCAAACTTAAATCAGTTTGGGTCTGACTGATTCAAAGCTGTTCTCTGGTTCCCTGCTCTGCTGTAATAATTGACTAGGCTAGACTTTAGAAAGGTCAAAAAAGCAGCCCCGCTTCATATTATTTCAGCTAATAACTCAGTTCTTAAATCAAAATTTAAGAACTAATCTCTCAAAGCACTATTTCCTCCCCTTCCATTAAATCCATATGTAATTTCAAATTAAATGATAGATGTCGAAAATCGTTACTTTTTGCTTAATTACTTTTAAGTTACTGGGGGACACAGCATGAGGGTTTGTTAGAAGATATAGGATTCTCCAAAAAAATTGGAATTAAGAAAATCTAACGAAATCTCAGAAAATACAGCAGCGACTAAAGAACCTCAGGAAAAACCAGCATGCTATGGACGATCTAAAGGAAAAAAACAGGCAGACACATTGCAGCATCTAACACAGGCTCAGAAATGGCTGGGAAGCAGATCTGTAGGGTAGGTACGGTAGGGCTGATAGGAAACTTGTCAGCACAGATGAGACGTGTTAGTCACAACAAACATACTGGGGGCTTCCTTTGAGTGGCAGACAGTAAAGGCTTCAAATTAAGCTATCATCACTCTCTTCTTTAAATATATACATTCCAGGAGGACACCAGCATAAGGCTTATTAAGTGCAAATCTAGAGTCATGTCAACTGTTTAACATAAAAGTTAACTTGTAAGTAACTCATTTTTACAAAAGAGTCTGATATTAATTCATAAAAATCCAAGTGTTTTAATTTCATTACATTAGTTTGCAATGTTATATTCACTCACAAAAAAATAACTCTGTGTTCAGCATATTTTCATTTCATTCTGCTGTCCTTATCTGACTCCCTTCGACAGAAAATTAGCCTTAATCCCAATGTAGGAATGCAAGATGAAGATCATTAGGATGTACAGCAGTGTTAACAGGGGCTGTCATTCCTCCAAGGTCATTATGGTTATTTTTAAATAAAAAGAGTGATAAAAGTAACCTCACTTGCACATGTAAGAAGGAGACCATTTTGCCCCATTGGAAGTCACCAGTAAACTTCTCCGGATTCCCAGGGATGAGGATGGGAGGAAATCTGGTCAAGCACATGTGCATGAACATCTGGGGGACCCTTTTTGTACGCACGTAGTTGCCCCACACATCTCGTTTTGCCTCAGTATCATGAAAACAGAAATTTCAAATTGGTCACGGCACAGTTAGGCATCTGTTGTAGTCAACCAGATGACACAGCAGTGTTTTCTCTCCCTCCAGCTCTCCCCTTACCTCCCCCAAAATGTCTTTTCTTTTTCCACTTTCAAAGAGGTATTTTTTTAAAGACACCAAATGCTGGGCTTTCACTGCTGTTTATGGGATACTTATTTGGGTCTGCAATAAACTGCGAGTGGTTTGAGGTTGGCTCTTCAAGCTGCAACCGCTGTTGGGTTTTGTGTTGTTTTTTCTGCCGAGGGAGCTTTTTCTTTCCCACTTCCCCTCAGTTGCTCCGCACTGGACTTTTGTTTGGCCTCTCAGCACAGCGTTGTTTATTTGCACTAACAGCACCAGCCGTGCTCCCCGTGGACTGTTTGTCCAGTGGCCTGTGGAGCCTCCATGACTTTATTGTTGACAAGTGGTAGGTGGGATCCAAGTTTTTGTGGTTAAATTGTTTATTGATAATTACCTGTTAATTACTATTGCTGCCAGCTTCCTATAGTTTATCATAATCACAGGGTTTTTTCTTGCTCTTAGAAATACATGTGAAAGATGAGGGATAACAAAGAGGGCAAAAGAAGCAAGAGGGCCCAATTGTGATCTCTCCTTCCTGAGTTTTAAAATTGCATGATTTGATTAATTTAACATCTGGCCAGCTCTTGTCAGTGCAAGCCATCGTATGATGAGAGTGTCCCCTCCCCAGGAGCTGCCAGTCAGGGACAGGTCTTCTGTGTTTGTACGGGGAATGGATTCAGTGTAAGAGCTCAACCTGGTCACGCTTTCCCTGAACTGTGGAAAAATGTAAACACTTCAGAAAGTCTTTTTTTTTGCTTATAAAGGGCAAAAAACATCTGAAGAAGGAACATGTTTTAGAGATTTCATTTTTTGGTACATTGTTTGGAAGCTGACTTGCTCTGAGCACCAAGACGTCACCATAGGACATCTGCAGAAAGACCAAGTGGTACCCTCAGTTGTACCAGTCTAAATGTATTGCTCCAGGACAAGCCAGTGAGTCATGTCCTCCAGCTGTGGGACAGCTGTCCAGTGAATTGGGGAGGGAAAAAGCCTGCCTGGGGAGAAACTTGCTCCTTGAGTGTGGGCCACTTTGGCCACTGGCTCTGCCTCCCACGGCTGGTGAGGCTGCAGCCAGTTGGCTCTTCAGAGGGTTTCTGGTAGCCACAGGATTTCTCTCTAAATACTGAAACTAAAACTAAGTCCATATATTTATCTCCTTAAGTATATTTCCGTGCCTATGAACCCCATGTCTTAACCCCATGTTTAAAGTCACAATGTTTGCAAATGCATTTTCAAGGGGTAAGAATGATAACGCAATACCCCTTTTGAGATGCTGCCCAACTATCAAATTAAACCTGTTTAATAATACGAAGCATGAAATCAGCACTATCAGCAGCCCTAGAAGGCATATGGAAAACCAAGAGCAGCCCAACGCCAAGGGGTACCTAGAGATACATTTTCATGAACACGTTACTGCAAACCATTAAAATTGCTGTAGATACAAAACAAACGATCACGTTTCCATGTTTTGACGAGTTTACACAGTTCCCCCTTTTGGAAGTGTTACAGCTGGGAAGGAACTCTATCTTCGTTTTGATACATTTATAGAAATTTTATTCTAGGTGCATATTTACACATTTCCTGGCCTAAACAATAACCCCCTGCCCCCCCCCCGTGCCACGTGCACATCGGTCACTGCCCGGCACCATCCCTCCATGTGACTCAGGCTGTATACAATTGTCCAAGCAACTCACAACAGTTTATCATCATTGTTTGGTATAATTGGAAGCAGAAGTATTTACACACACCCGTGTACCTACAAGTAAATTTATAAAGGCAACTGTCTTTTTTAATCTATAGCATGGCCAGTGTAAACAGTAATTTGAAGGAATATTCAGATTTATTACATTACTCACTTAAAGATCAATGTTTAAAATGGATATATATTGCGTTAATCCAAACACACAACAAATCATAAAGCTATTTACACAATAAATTTACAATTCCCGCAGACACTTTAATCCTGTTTCTGCTTCCAAGGAGCACTCTTGCCTGCACACGCACATATCTACCCACAAACACACTCGCACAGTCTCAAAGTACTACTGTAACGTTAATTAACCTAATTTATAAACTCCCAGCTAGACCCGTAACCACAGCACAATATGCATTTAACCATAAAGATGTAAATTAAAGTCACATTAAGGGGAATGGACAAAAGCAAAGAAATTTTGTGTTGAGGCTGACACGTGATTCCAACCTCAGCCCCGTGGCACCTCCGGTGTCACCCCTCTGCGAGTCAACAGCATCGCTTCGGGCTTCAATCCTGCTCGTCTCACCTTCCTACAGCTAAGTCATACCCCAAGTTATTTAAACTTCATTTCTGTGGTTTAAAATAATATCCCATTGACGTGGGATCCAAAACTCCTTCAGAGCTAATAAAATGTCACCCTGCCAAACTGAGACGATACGTGCCAACCTTTAGCCTAGTGTGAAATTTTATAACTGAGTTATAAACCCCTCAAAAAACAGGGCTTATAATGGAAAGGCTGACAGATTCTTAACTATACAGTTTCCAGTGGGCTTCTGCTTAATATACTGTATTTCTTCTTCTTGAAGATATTAATTTACTTTTTGAAATGTTCATTGCTAAGATTAAGCGTAGGGTTTTGAAATGTGTTCACAGGCAATTTATGCAGGCACACAAATGTACTCTTCTCCAGATGTACAGAATACTAATTTGAAAATGATTTATATGCCGTGCCGTACTGTACATCCATCCCCTGCTCAAAAGGTTTTCCTCTGACACAACACTGGGATCATCTCATATATTAACCCTCCAATAGCATTAGAAATTCGTTGAAAAATTGATGAGGATTTCGGTCGATGGCATGGGCTGGAATGAATTTTGTGGACTTCAGCAAAATTGCCAAGAAGGGCAGAACAGACACAGAATAGACTTGTCAACAAGTGAATACACTGGAAAATAATGTCTATATGTATAAAATATATACTTCTATGAGAGGACAAGCAACAGGGAGGTTCAGGAAGACTGTGAAAATACAACAAGTTACTAAATCCTTAGAACACCAGTCCTTAATCCAATGACTTAGTATTTGGCTGTGTACATGCACCATGCTGACCATCGTATTTCCACAGCAGCCCCCGGCTGCTGATTGCACAGAAGGATGGAAGGATCCAGCCAAAATGTAGTAACAGGCCTCAGCTGACACTAAAATGAGCTTCTTGCAGATTTATACATTACTTGACATGTGAATATTAACCACAAATACCCTCTCAGCAATTAAAAATATTTTAAAACTACATTTCCACTGTTGCGTCTCCATCAGGAGCTCACTTTTCCTTTCCTCACTTGGTCCCCAGCTCCTCCACATGTAGATGTTTTGATGTATGCTATGTACACATCAATGGTTTGCCTCCCCTACATGACAACAAGAAAAGGCATATGCTTGAAAACAATCTCAACTTTTTCAAAGGAAAAATCTTTTCTTTGAAGCAACATGAATTTCTATATTCACTATAAATACAGGAGTATAAAATGCTTCAGCGATGAGAAAACACACTTGCCTTTGAAGGGTGTAGGCATGGGAAAGGCAAGCGGATTTTCTTTATTTTTGACCGTAGTAAAATTTTCTGGGCTTTGCACCCCCGCTCAATCTCATGTGGCCTCTTGGAGCACCATAAGAGAAATAGCACCGGACACCCGAAGGCTCATTCAACACTCACAGGAGATGGGAGAGAGAATTTATAGATACAGTGGGTGAAATTTCTCATATAGTCTGCTTCATCTCTACCTCAATTTTATCAAAAATATACTGACAGTCAAGGTGAGTGGTTCCCACATGAGATAGAGAAAGACAAATATACCTACCATAACCACACAACCCTAAAGTAAAAGACACAGCCTTAAAGTAAAAGGTATAGAGGAAAGCTCTGAACTCCTCAGGAATCATTCTGTTGTTTGAATTGCATGTTAGGCCATGGATCTTAATAAAATTTGTCCCCTGCTATGGACATGAAGGCTAAATAAACCAATTCATTTGGGAAGTTTGCTCATCAGTGTTCCCTCCAGAGGACTGCTGGAAGTGATGCTTTTGTTAAGGATGCAAAGGGAGCAGCTCCCCTTATTCCTCAGGGCACAGACCAAAATATCCCTTTGAAATCAGTGTCTCAGGGAGCCCGGGGAGGTGGTACTAACCATGCCAGACTCACATGGCCAGCAGCTCCCACAGGGCCATGAGCATCCTGCAGACCTTGCCCTGCCACGGGTCCCACGGTCCCTGTGCTGGTGCCGTGCAGACCTGGACCCTCCTGGGGCTGGAAACTGCTCTGCCAGTCGTGAGTGACCAAACTCAAAGCTTTTTGGCTGTGCACAAGATCCCTAAAAGTTTATATTTAGTATACTTAATTTTAGGGAATACCTTCAATTTTTTGCAAAAGTATTTTAATACCTTTTTGCTTTTTTATATATCACCTTCATTATTATTTAATCCCAGCTTGGCTGCTACCTGTAGAGTTGGTGGAGCACAGATATAGGAGCTTTTTTCCCTGAAATTATTTAAACCAGATTGGAATGATCCTGGAATAGATTCTACACAGGACTTTTAAAATTACTTCTTATTCAATAAAGCTGGTCTAGGTTTCAGTGGACGGTAGTAAAGAACAAACAGTGGGCCTGGCTTTGCTCCCACTGAGCTCAAAGGGGTTTTGCTACTGATGAAGCCTCATCCTATATCAGTGACTATAGCTCCACTGAGGCCACGAAGATCATTATTAAATCAATGTGGTATCCGGTAAAGATCTGATTCACAGTGTTTAATAGTACCTGGGTCACAAGCTACCTTTATCTTTCAATGTGAAGATTTTTAGGCATCACTAAAGAGCTAACCTCAAATTCAGAATTAGGTATCTTTGCAAAACAGTTGAATATAATTATGATTTTAGAAAAGACACTTAATATATCCAGTGGAGGAAATTCAGTAATTTGTTCTGTCAACTGGGAGAAGAACTTCAGTAGAAAACTATTTCATCTGCCCCTGCTTGAGATGATATATTTTATTTGAAATAATTTCCTCGGCCTGTGTCTGGAGGGTGAAAACTGACTTGTTCTTATTTATCTTTCTTTTGGGGCTGCATGTATTTCAGACTCATGAAAGTGAGCGACTGATAGCAGTTAAACTAGGCAGAGCATTGGCAGGTGAGTTCAGAGCTTCCACACCGCTGCCAATGTGTCTCCACTGCAGCACCAAATACCTCTATATTCTAGGGAATAGCCAGTCTTTAACAGGCACTGCCACTTTTAAAATACCAATAACTGTGATCTATGACTTGGATTTCCTATGGAATAGCAACTAGATGGGTTTCAAAACTACTTCTCCCCTATCTGCATTAAGGGTTTGTTGAACACCCTTTGCTGCAATATCCAAATGCTAATTCAGACCATTAATCCCCAAGCACGGGCACTGAAACACTGGGCGCCCACGTGGTGGTAGGGCTCTGAGCGGGGGAGTCAGAGATGTGCCTTGATTTAAACAACAGCAGGGAGCAATGCAGCACCCCCAAACAGCAGCAACAACCAGCAACAGAAAGTATAACTTATTTCATGCTGATAAATTGCACCTCTCATAGCTTAATGAGAAACTAAAATATGTCTAAAATGGAGATGGAAACATGGATTTCCAAAACTACATCTTGTGGTGGGTACATCTGTAGGTAGGTACTTCAAAACATTTTGGTTTAATTCTGCTCTGTAGTTTCTCTAGCAAGACGTAGAGAAAAGATTGAGCTTGTTTTTGTGCTGGGACAGCTGAGCCCAGCCTCACAGGTGCTACTGAGATGTATCTTGGGAACCATTTTCCAGTAACCACTGGATTTAGCCTTACATGGTGTGCTATAGCTTAAAGAAAACACTATGGTACTTAGAAATCTACAAAAGTTTCAATTGTACTGGAAACACCAACATGACTTTATAGTAGCATCCTGAAGACACCGCTACAGCTCGCGGCCAGGAAACACAGCCACGCGTTACAGAGACTTGAACATCATTTGTTTACATTTAGCTCTGGGTTTGGAGGTTTAGGTTCTCACTGCGTTGAAAATTCATGCCATGCTGTTCCTCACAGCCCAAGTTCTCAAAGAATAAAGAACAAATAAGATAATGTATATTCCCTATGAATCATAAACTATCAGTTTTCAAGTACAACCAACAGCCCAGGTTCTCAGAGAATAAGGAAGAAATAGGATAATATTTATCCCCTATGAATCATAAGATATCACTTTTCAGTGCAACCAATTGCCTTTCATCCACGGTCTCCTAAGAACAGATTTTATACAGTACATGAAACCAAAGGTTGTTGGGAATCATAAGGCAGAGATGAATCAGTTAGGAAGAACCCATTAAACATGAATCCATGGAAATCCTCCTTTTTTGTTGTTAAATATGCCTACAATAAACGCTACAGTGTGACTTGCAATTTCCTCAAGTTCCTTTTCTCAGAACAATGATGGTTGGCAGCTGCTCAAACTGCTTCAGTAAACTTTGTAAGATAGAAAGCAATTTAGTTTCCCTTTAAGACTTCATTGCTAAAGTTATGCTCATTGATTTCTAGCCTCATAATTAAAATTCCTCATTAAACATGCCTGACAGCTGAATGTGATTCCTTTTACCTGCAACTGCTACCTTTTTTTTCCTTGTGATACCATTTCATTACAAAAGAACAATAGATTTCCTTTCAGGGTAATATAAGGGCACAGTGAGTAATGTACTTTGTATCCTACAGAAGGCCTAATATTGTTAATTTGCTAAATCAATTAAAAGAAACCACTTTGGAGAACACTGCAAGTCTTGCATATGGATCACATCAGCCGTAATGTGCAGGAGTTCAAAGGCTGGCATTTCGCCCCAGTTGGCACCTAACAGTTTACTCCGATCCAGGGAATTTGGCTCTTGATTTCAAACAAATGCATCCTGAAGGCTTAAGGCCAGGAGTAGCTCCATGTGATTTATGTTTCATACTTTCTCATAACAGAAAACCTAAAGAGCTAAAAAAAAAGGTTGTTATTGTGGGGCATTTGCTGCAATGTACATGTAAATACAGAATTACTCAGTTGCCCTGTGCACCTTGTGTTGTTTAATATGAGCTTTTCCTCTGTATGGTTGTTTGATTCCCTAAAATTACTCCTCCTCCTCCTGCCAGTTCTGGCAATGCAAGATAACAATGACCTGTTTGTAAACGGTTTTGCTTTCCAGGCTAGGCCTGCACCTGAACACAACACTCACCTTTCCCAGCAGGAGATACTTGCCCCAAAATATGCAAAAAAATATGCAGGAGAAAGTACTGGCTGCACTGAAAACGTCCTGCAGAACCCCAGCTGTGGGAACAGCCACAGGACTGGGGGAACCTCATGCTGTCAGCTCACAGCTCAGCATCAACCCCGTCATCTGCTGGCCATCACGGGAGAGGGGAAGGCTGTTGGTGAATGGGTGGATTTCCCCAAGAGCTGAGGGGTATTTATGGGGTTAGTGGACCTAACCTTGGCAGAGGCTGACTTCAAGCACCTTCAGAGCACCCCAGGATTTCTTAGCCTCAATCATTTAGCAGAGAAGAAACTCCCTAATCATAAAATTAGCAATGGGAGAAGTTTAAAATGACAGATTTAAATTTACAGGCATTGTTAAAACATTAAGTACTGCCTAATATGCCAGGTTCCCGGTGCAAAACTCATCGCCAAAGCTGATTTAGAAAAGAAAATAAGGGAATAGATCACTGCTTACAGAGCAACTAATTGTTCTGCAGTTTAAGAGAGCAATTAAATTACGTCCATGGCTTTCCAAATTCCAATTTACCAATCTAACCATACAGCGAGCCAGTTACCGTATCAGCAGAGCACTACATAATTAGCAACATATTGTGATGCAGTACTGCAATCCGGTGTCTTTTCATGAAAAACAAATAAGTTGTATAAGTGTGTGCTGCTGTTCCCCAAAGTTGGTAAAGCCCAGCACTGCACAGATTTGCTCTCATGCACATAAACGTAACGCTTGTTTATAGCGGTGCCCAATGACAGTTAAGGTGCTGTCAGCATTTTCATTACAAACCCTATTTCTCTATAGTTTATAACCTGAAATTTTTTCCCCAAAAATGTGGATGTAATACTTATGGACCTGATAGTGTGAATATTTTAAGTCACGCTAAGATGAAATTTGGTACCACAGGCTGTGAATGTGAAAGTGAAGGATATTCATTCTCAAGTGGCTGCAGAAATAAAAGCTTAAGAAGAAAACTACAAATGAGTGTTCAGATATGCTAGTTTTATGACAGATATTGCTAATTTTTTCAGGTCACAGATATGGTCTGTCGGGAGGTAGCAATTACTGCTGCCGCTTGTCCTTTCTTTGAAAATTGTCCACTAAAAGGATTTCAGGAATGCCCAAGTGAAGAGATACCATTGCTCTTACTATTGTAAAAGTACAGATATCATGTATCAGAAAAAACATTTCAAGGATTTTGAGCATAGGTACTATCAAAATTCTGATTGACATCAGTGAGGCTGGGACTAAGCTCACGAACTGAGATTTAAGCATTACGCACCATGAAAGACAGACTGGAGTGTTGGCAGCATTTGCACTGCAGACCCGCCACATCAATGCAGTATGTGTTTCTTCACGACCAGTTGTGGGCAGGATCAAGGTAGGTAGGGGGTAAGTTCAATGTAAAGAGCACAATGACCTGGACCTCTCCCTGGGATGTTTATTTCCAGTGCACGCACTGGAACTCTTGGATGTTCTGGAGGTAGAGGCAGCAGCCTCCAGGCACATGATGAGTGAACACAAAAAGCAGATGCTAAGAGCTGCTCAGGAGATGTTGGAACAGCAGACAGAAGAGACGAAGGGATAGGATTGCTACAGTGATGATGAGCCAGAGCAACCCCAGAGGCTGCTGGAGAAGGGAACGTTGTCCCTTCTTCCACAACAACTGAGAGACCATCAGGTCTCTTATTTTGGAGTGTGTCTTGCTGAGGAGCTATTTGGCTGTGTCGAACGTGGGTGATCCTGCAGTATATCAGGGAAGACACAGGACATATCCCACGTCTCCGCTCTTTGTTTTTTTCTGGAAAGGAAATCTGAGTGGTCCCCTGGGAGCCACAGGATGCTCCGCCGGAGACCTGATAAAGCCAGCATTACAGGAGGCACCTTAAGCTGCATGAGCACCAAATCATTCATTCTGACTTCCTTGATGGATAAACTCACCAGCGGCCCCAGCACATGCTGGTGGAACAAGCTTAGGCTTGTCTCCCTTTGGGGACACAGAAGGTTGTAAGAAACCACGAGTTGACATGTTTGAAGGAAATTGACTCTTCCAAGCAGTATGTATGCTAAATAACCATCCAAATTGGCACATCTTTTAAGGAAATGTGGTGCAGAAGCCCCTGGGTCAGGAGTGGTTTTGCTCTAGAGTCAGCCTTCCTTTGGACCTGCAGTACATCAGCTGTACACCCACCCACAGACATAGGAAACAACAGAGGGCAAAGTAAAAGTGTGAATGCTCAAAAAGCCTCAGAAACCCTCCCAATCCCCAACTCCTCAGATATTTTTTTCCCCATAGAAAAACATATTTCAGAAGAACAAATGCAAAGTAGAAGGAGAGGAGGAGAAGCAAAGGAGGTGGGTGAATCTTTACAGGCTCATCTCTGACTGTTCCTGAGAATTATTCATTTCCTGGAGCTGTGTCCATGGGAAATGATACAGTCACTGTTCTTCGAAATATCCAAATGTACGATGCATGAGGGAGTTCTCTGTGTTACGACATCATTCGCATTTTTGAACTCTATATCATCCTTATGCTTTAGGAGACTCTCCTCCCAAAGTAAACAAATTTTGGTGGGGCTCAGTGGAAATCTTTTGTGGCAGGCAAAGTGATTTTAAAAAAATGGACATTTGGGAAGAAAAACCTACACTTTGGAACAGGCCCGCGTCAATCAAATGAACATTATACATTTAAAATGTCCATGGTCTCAATATCTTGTCATTAGCAGGAGGGAAACACAATTTTTGAAGGTGAGCCTTGGCACCCAAATCCTTCATTAAACTCTGTCAGTTCTTGAAAACATCTGGATGTATTTTATGCAACTGAACCATGCACACGAGAGCGAACCTGGGTCTGCGTTTATCTGCACCAAATCAGGACTCACAGCAGTTCTCAACAGGATCTTCAGACCTCCTCTCTCCATGGGATACTCTCCGCTCTCAGTACCCTCCAGCTGCCATTTTCCTATTTATTATCCACCCATCTGTTTCATTTCCTTCTTGCCTTCAGTACATCTCAGAAGACCTTAAATGCCTCTCCCAGTGCAACTGACAAACATCGAGGCTTTTAAGGGCTGTTACCATAGAAGTACACGGGATGTATGCTGGTCTAGGGGCAGAAAACAGAGCACAAGGAGCATGGAAAACTTCTGTGCTGGGACAGACAGGGGAATACACTGACTTTGGAAAAATTCTCGAGCACAAAGACATGTTTGTTCATAGTCCTGAGGCATAAATAAATTAAACATCACAGATTAGACAGAATCAAAGGTGAATTTGATACACAAGAATTTACTAAGGAAAATCTGAGAGAGGTGGCAAACGCAACTATAGGCAAAGATTTTAAATTAATTTTAAAGCAGATCTGTCTTAGAAAGTAATTGAAAACATACCCAGCCATATAGGAACTTTGCCATTCCTACATGAGACAATCCCAAAACACTCCATATGGGATCCTGACCAGTCATGTGACTTTTAATACCCACATGATGGCTCTAAAATGGCCTATTAGATTTACAGTGTCATTAACCTTCCAAAATAAAATGAGAGTCTGCTCTGGTGAAAGAAGCAAAAGAAAAAAAAGAAAAAGTAAAGGAAAAAGTAAAGAAATAAGAAAAAAAAGAAAAAAAGAAAAAAAGAAAAAAAGAAAAAAGAAAAAAGAAAAAAGGAAAAAGGAAAAAGGAAAAAGGAAAAAGGAAAAAGGAAAAAGGAAAAAGGAAAAAGGAAAAAGGAAAAAGGAAAAAAGAAAAAAGAAAAAAGAAAAAAGAAAAAAGAAAAAAGAAAAAAAGAAAAAAGAAAAAAGAAAAAAAGAAAGCCTAACTGCTGCTGGGTTTCGGGTAACCAGTCCATGAGGAAATGCTGACAGGGGTCACTGTGGCATAATCTTTCATTCAGCCCCAAAGCTGTCACATCCTCCCCAGATGTCTGAAACATAGATATAAATTTTCATTATCCGGCAGAATAGGGGCAGAGGTACACAAAATGATTTTTTTACCAATCAAATTATAGCTCATTGCCAGATTATGTGTAAACACTAATTTTGTGAAGTTTTCATGTGGTCATTTATCTACACCCACATTTAGTAGCATTGCTGAAGCTGGAAAAAAAGGAAGGTTTTCCAAATTAAATTATTGTCTTCATAATCAAGTTAAGGACACATAAAAAACTGAATAAAAAGTTAATACTATTATAGAGAAATTTTGTCTTATCCAACTAAACAGTGAGATCACAACATTTTTTTAAGGAAAGCACAAAGGATGCACCCCTTTAAAAGGACCAGAGAAACATTTGGTTTTGTATAAAACTAAACTGAGGTCTTTCGTAGAATCATAGAATGGTTTGGGTTGGAAGGAACCTTAAAGATCATCTAGTCCCAACCCCCCTGCCATGGGCAGGGACACCTTCCACTAGCCCAGGTTGCCCAAAGCCCTGTCCAACCTGGCCTTGAACCCTTCCAGGGAGGGGGCAGCCACAGCTTCTCTGGGCAACCTGTGCCAGGGCCTCACCATCCTCACAGGAAAGAATTTCTTTCTTATATCTAATCCAAATCTCCCCTCTGTCAGTTTAAAACCATTACCCCTCATCCTATCACTACATGCCCTTGTAAAAAGTTCCTCCCCACCTTTCCTGTAGCCCCCTTTAAGTACTCTAAGGTCTCCCCAGAGCCTTCTCTTCTCCAGCTGAACCCCCAACTCTCTCAAGCCTGTCCTCACAGGGGAGGTGCTCCAGTCCCCTGATCAACTTTGTGGCCTCCTCTGGACCCGCTCAAGCAGGTCCGCGTCCTTCTGATATTGGCGGCCCCAGAACTGGACACAGCACTGCAGGGGGGATCTCACAAGAGCGCAGTAGAGGGGGTGACTCACCTCCCTCGACCTACTGGTCACGCTTTTTTCGACACAACCCAAGATACATTTGGCTTTCTGGGCTGCAAACGTACATTGCGAGGTCACGTTGAGCTTCTCATGAATCAGCACCCCCAAGTCTTTCTCCTCAGGGCTGCTCTCAGTCCACTCATTGCCCAGCCTGTATTTGTGAATGGGATTGCTCTAACCCACATGCAAGACCTTGTTGAACTTCATGAGGTTCGCACAGGCCCACCTCTCAAGCCTGTCCAGGTCCCTCTGGATGGCATCCCTTCCTTCCAGCTCATTAACCATACCACACAGCCTGCTGTCATTGGAAAACTTGCTGAGAGTGCACTCTATCCCACTGCCCACGTCACCGACAAAGATGTAGAATTCTTTAAAATCTCAGTATTTTTCCCAGGTTGACCGTTACTTAATTTCCAGCATAGACTCACGCCAGGGTGCAGCTGAGCAACTTCTCAGGAGTTCTGCAGCGGATGCATAATGGGAGCAGAGCTTGGGCACCACTAGTCAGGGGCTCCAGTGGACAGTCTAACCCTCGCTGAGAGCAAAATGAGATTTCTGCTACATGAACCAAGGCAAGCAAACAGTTTACAAGTGAAAATGGAAATGTATATGTTATGGAAAAAGAAAATGGTTTGTGTCATAATATTTTATGATACTTCAAGGCAAATTCAACTAAGTATTAGAAACATCCAGGTCTCCTAGGTCATAGATGGTTAAGACCTACATCTTATTTCATTGACCACCCCTGGTGACAACAAACACTGGCTAACTTGATAAACAGGTAAAATATTCCTTACAGGTAATTGCTTTGTGGCAGTGTAGAAACATACACTTTGCTCTTTGGTCATGCTCTCTCTTCAAAAAAGCTGAACAAATAGTTTTTCTGGTGGTTTAGTGCACAAACCAAGGGAAAGTCACAAAAATGCCATGTTTCCTTTTTCCTTGTATGCAAGACAATGGTATTCATATTTCTTCATGTAAGACAATGACACTAATACTTCTTTATGTCACATGGAAATTGCAAGGCAGGATCCCTGAAACGTCTTTGTGAAAGGCTGGTATGCTCAGAAATGCAAAGCCTACAGTGTTATCTTGTTTATTATCTTGTTTTGGGACTGTACCAAATGCTCTGCAAGTCTGGATCACTGTCACCCTGTTACGATGAAAGAAGTGCCTTCGGTTATGCACTACTCCGGAGACACCAGATTAGAGTTCAAAGGCTATTTCTTGCATTAACAGTAAATGCAGGAATTCTGAAGCAAAGTGATATACTTAGTGTGAGCTTTTTCATATCACTTCGCTATTTAGCTGCATAACTGCTTTGCAGTAGTCAGAGCTACTGTTTGAACCTAAGCTCCCTATGAGTTGAAAGTTTGGGGCACGTTTATTGGATAACCCAGATTCTTTTCTATTAACCATCAGCAAACACTTTGTATATGTCACAAGCCTCCTGTTCCCTTCCAAGAGACTTGGATTTGATGGAAGGAGAAAGAAAAACATGACTATTATAGATTTAATACATCCCCCGGAAGAAGTGAAGCCTGTACAACTCCAGTTTCAAACAAGGGATACTGAGAAAACTCAATATTCTCATTTAATCTGGGAAATTCCACTTGGAGAGGGAGTTTTATGGATGTCGAGAGCCAGATTTCCCGCTATAACACTCTGGCAGTGGATTTCTCCTATCTTGGACTCAGGCAAAGCTGACGGAGCCAGCTTGGCCACCTCCCTAAAATGGTGCTCCCCACTCTCCCACAAGAAAGTACCACATCAAAAGCTGCCCCAGCCAGAGAACATCAGGAAATGTGTTTGGGCAAGAGGCATCTAAGCAACCCCACCCCCAGATCACACTCCCTGTGTCCAGGGACCTCTGTTTTGAGCCTACGATTTTATTTAAAAATCCCACAACAAATTCTTGCCTTTGGTACTATGCAACCAGCGTGCAAAATTATGTTGAGTCTGCTTTAAGTTAAAACAAAAGTTGTAGCAGATAGGATCTCTGATACATATTAAGTTGCTTTTCTCATCTGAGATTCTTCCTCAAACAGCTAAAAACAATTAGGATAAATGAGTAGATATAAAGGTCAGCAGTACAAACAATTCTGGGAAAACCAGATAGCTCACTGGATAGTTCCTTTACTTCCGTCACCGCAGAATGAATAGATACAAGTCCAAACGCACTCCCAGCAATCTGATTAGAAAGATATTCAGAGGTCCTAAATAGCTTTTGTGGTTTCATCTTTTTTATTTTTTTCCTAGCTGAATTGCCTCTGTGCTGCTGATCCGCCACAGATTTGGCGAGGCTGAGGATTTGCTGTAGCAGAAATGCTTAGGGTGTTTTTGCTGTCTTATGGCAGACAGTGCCGGAGCCTGTACGGGAACACCGACATGTGGCATTCTGGCACGTGAATGTCATTCCTTAGGACTATTAGTCATCCGCGTAATGTCTAATGACATCACTCTGGAAGGAAATAGAACAAGAGAAAAATCAATGGACAGCAGATACCTACCTATTATGAACTATAATTCTGCATTTACCAGTCTGCCAAGCCATAAATCTAGTAGTTTAAAACCCATTTTAGCATACATTCATATATGTTAGGAGGCTATTAACACAGGGGTGAATTATAGCAAACAGGCTTCTAAGCAGAGTCAGGATATGTATTTTTTTAAATAATTATAGCGTTTCAGCACTGTAGTTAAGACTCAGAAAGGCTTTGTATTCCACCAGCTTTTATCCCTAACCAATCACAATGGCAATGAATAAATCGTCTCAGATTGCAACTTTCCATCCCCGAACTTGTTCTTCGTAGCAAGTATTGATCATGGGGGCAATCTGCAAGGCCTCACTAGGAACAACTAGGAAATAATTGTTGTATTGAGTTAGGGCCAGACTCAGTTCTTACTGAAATGAGTGCAAGCCCTTTCACTACTTTTACTTTGTGTTGGATTAAACCACTTAAAATTCTCAACCCCAAAATGGAGAGGTTAGAAAAGCCTGGATTAGGCCTCCAGAGATGTTTGGAAGAGTGTTTGCCTTGGCCAACAGGCAGTGTTAATAATTCAGGCTGATAGAAGAAAGAGCCACTGCAAATGGCAGATCACACACCAACAGATTATTAACAATTGTGCAAATACTTCTGCTGTGGTAGCTCAGAATAAACCCGTCTTCTCATAGCAGTGGTCTGTCATGTAAGAAATCCTTAATAGGTTTTGTATGAGAAAATAATAATGATTTTTGGTTAAAAAACCCCAGTTTTTAAAATACTCATTATGATGAGGAATTCATGGGAAATGGGTTTTAAAACACCAGAAAGACTTACTAATGATAGAGAACAGATACCCATGGAAATTAGTACATGGTCACAATACCAACCAGAAAAGAAAAAGTAGTAGTAGTGCAGGAAAACTCAACTTTAAATTCAATATTGTATCCCTCATTCACCCAGTTGAGTCTACCATAAATACCAAAGATCTTTGGACAGCATATAGAGTGTGCTGCTTATGTGCACATGATTCTTATTGCAGCGGTTGACTTGGGTTCAGCCCTAACACTTCTATAAAACATAAGTTGCAATCCCTAAATATGTTAGTATTCATACATATGGGGAAATACAAAACTGTCCTCTTCCATTTTCCTCAGACTGCAGCCCATAGTTACCATCTTAAAAAACCCTTAAACAATAAATGCATACTCCAGATAGTCTTCTGCCAAATGGCATAGGCTTTTTTCTGGATAATGTATTAAATTGCTTTAACTCAGAACAAAGATAATTTAACGCTTCAGGGATACATTTTTGGCTTCTGCAAAACTGTAACCTCTGATTTAATCAATTTTCAGTCAAATTCCTAAAAATTACAAAGAAACTCCAAAAGTTCAAGGTGATTTTAGTACAATTCTTTCACTTCTTTTTTTTTTAATTCTGCACTCGTTGATTTTGCCAGTGGTATCAGTTCTTCCAGCTGTTCATGAAAAGGTGGTAGTCAACAGTCTCACAGTCAGATGAAATGACTTCAAAAAGTCTACTACACTTTTAAAGACAATTACAATAATACATATGGGAAGCTTATCAATTAATCACAGAACTAAAAGAGTATCTCATAAGTATGTGAATAACAAGAAAAAAGGTGGTGAGGAAATAACTGAAGGTTTAGGAGATGTTTCTCTGGTCCTTCAGGAGAGGATGTACTAATTAAAGTGTTATGGTGGGTGCCATAAAAACAGATATTTGTACAAAACATAATATTTATCTTTATTGCAGCATTCCTTTCACATAGGGTAGAAAAAGAAGAGAAACTTTACTATAAATTTTACTGCTGCTGGAGGTACGTGGGTTGTTTTTCGTGACACCCACTCTATTTTTTCTGTTATTACATGATCTTCCCCTTCACACCACAGGACCGAGCGCACAGCCTCCCCGCACACCCAGCCTCTTCCTCCCAAATACTTATTGCAGATTAATGATGTGGTACAGGGCCTATGGCTGACAACATGTGCATGAACTCAGTTTCCACATGGTTAGCCAGAATATGAATGCTTGCTTTTGGGGCCAACCATTTAACAGCAATAAATATTTACTTGCAGTATACGAATTCCTAAGGTCATTTTGCAGCTCTAGCAGTTGCATTGCTGAGTAAGTCCTTCTCTTATGGATGTTTCTTTGTGAAAGACTTCATCTAGTTTTTAAATGTTACTTTTTCATTAAAATGTAGTTGGGGAGAGTTCTTAATTAGGCATGTTGATCCCCAGTGCCAGCAATTTTTTAAATCAGACCAAACTTATTCAGAATCCTAAATATATATGTAGGAGTCTAAATTTAGGCATCCATTTTTAAAATGTTTGGTGCATTTCCTAACAGTTCTCATTACCTTTTTCCCAAAAGCGAATCCTACCCCGAACCTTTTCATAGGTTTTCAGTTCCTGACTCACGCATGAAAATCTCCAGGATTACTCCAGCATCTGCTCATACCAGCAACCATATCTGCAACCTAACGAGGCAGCACCTCTTCTATCATGCCATGTCAAGACTGTTTCACAGCTGTGAGATATTTGGAAAGTATAATTGATATTTTTGTAATACACCAGCTCCAGTCTTCAAGTATGTTATTTGCTCTCTTTCCAAAGCATGCTATGAATGAACGACAACAAGCATTTTCTTGGGAGCCAGTTTTAGCAGCTGGGAGACTGATTCTACAGGACCTGGATACATCAGACAACCCAAACATTGTAGGATGGAGCAAAATGCCAAAAGCGGAGCTGGGACTGGAGAGAGAAATATCTTCTGTAAATAGGCAGTAGAAAGGATTTCTGAAAACTTTGGCTTGTACTCTCCCATTATTGAACTGCTCCCGACATAACAGTTTTATAATTATGTAAACATAGAACTCAAGAGTTTGATCCAAATTCCTCTGAAAGACTCCTGTTAACTCCAGTGGCCCTTACATTAGCCCCAAAAACTCAGAGACAGCAAATTCTTGGGATATGAGCAGCATCACCTCCAGCATGCAGGCATTCCCAGCTTGTGGGATACTACTGCCATTCTTCTGTTACTGAAATTAGAAAATAAACATACCAGTGTGATATCTAATATTTCCAGTCGATAAAAAAATACAAATTCCATTTTACTCCAGTCTTTTCCAATTGCCAAGATGGGAAACGGTTTTATGTTTTCCTCTAACTCCCCCAAACTTATTCCAATCCTTTCTAGATTTTCTACAAAGCCCTTAAGTGCAGGTCAATTTTTAACAAGCTCTCAACCTTTTGGCACCTTCTGTTCCTTTTCAGATCATTTTGATATTTTAGCTATTTCCTGGCCTGCTTTCAGTAGTGGTGTGCAGGTTTTCATATTCTGAGTTGTAAATAATTATGCTCCGCGGTCCCAGATTTGTCTTCGACATTCCAGCCAGGATGAGATGGGCCAAATCATTTCCTGTTTTCTAAATACACATGATAAATGCCCATATTTGACATAGCTTTCAGTAGTTTTCATGCTGGAATCTTTCCTGATGCTTCTCTCAGTGCATGATATATAAGGTGTTTTGTTTTATTGTGTGAATATCTCAGTGTTCTGCTTCAATGGACAGCATCTTTTTTCAATGTGTTGTTTGGTTTTTTTTTTCTAGAGAGTCAAAATGGTTTGCCAGTTGGAGGATTTAATATTCTAATAGAGGGTAGGAAGCAAGTAAAGCTATGTGACAGAGCAGACACTGCTTGCAGTCTAAGCGTGGTGAAGGACAATAATTATCACTCCACAGGGAGTGATTAGGCCCACTGAAGCTTGAGTGATTACCCTTTCCTTTGCTGACCCTATAATCAGACCTGAATCTCTAAAGTTATGTGCAATTTTTAGAAGACAAAATCTTAAGGAAAGCACAAGTAGTTTTCACATACTGTATGCACAATCAGAAAATTTCAGAGGCAAAAGTGACAAGAGCAAACATCTGCTGTAGAGGCTTCTTTATATTATACATATACCATTCAATTGCTACTATCTGTGCAATAACCTCTAAATAATAAGAAGAAAAGAAAGAGAGTAATGCAACAGGACAGAGCAGCAGTCTATACTAATAAAAAGTCATTATTTACCAGCAGTGACACAGATTGAATAGGCTCTTCTCACAAGGCAAAAGAAGAGAATAGCACTATCTTAGGCAGTGGTCTTGCCAAAATATTTAACAAATGCTAGAGGTTTTCACTAGCAGTCAGTGAACAGGCCAAAGCATACTAGTAAGAATAAGTAATCAAAATAGCATTTCAGCTTACAAGAAACCATAAGACAAGCCAGTTTGTTTTCAGAGTCTTTTGTTCCTGTAATATCAATTATTTATTCAGCAACATAAGATAAGAATTGAGAATACAATTGTTCAGGGGAAGTCAAAATGTTCCCATTCACCAATTGCTTTAGTCAATGCACTGAGGGAAAAGCGTAGCCCGCATCACAGATAAACTGCATTGCATTTACCACTCTGCCCTTACCTCACTTCCTTCTGACAACAAATCTAGGGCGAGCAGATAAGATTATAACCCATCTGCTCCATTTTAGAGTGACAGGTGTATACCTTTCCAAAGCCAAAATGCAAAAGCTCTCACCCAGCTCAAAGGTTGGCAGGGCTATGTTTATGATAACTTCCCCCACCCCAAGGATACAGAGCATTTTAGCTGCCCTGTAAACTCTTCATTGTTAACCCTAAAAGAGCATAATGAGATAAAGATGAAAGCATACAAGGCATTGAACACACTTGGGAGATAAGTCAGTCAAGTATCTCTAACATCAGAACAGACTCTATGCAGCCTGTAAGCAGCATCCTCCAGTCTTTTGGTACCTGCTTGAAACACGCTGAAATCATGATCTTAGAGCCTGTTAGTCTGCAAGTCTAACTTGGGCTCAAATACTGCTCTGCCAAGATTAGAAGAGTTGGTAGGGAACATAATATTTGGCCAATTCAAAACACTTGACAAGTTAGACCTGGGCGGGGGAGATGTTTCAGATTGGGATGCCGTTGCCAGTATTTCTACTGACTCTGGAGATGCTCAGATCATGGCTTTCAACCCCAATTTCTGAGATCCTCCAACAAATAATCACATTCTCTAGTCTCAGTTAAATACATGTAGGAAAGTAGACAAGAAGCATTTGTCTGATGTCTTGACTCAGGACCTTAGCAATAACCAGAGAGAATGAGAAAGAAAATCTCTTTGGATGAAAAAATCTTAGCTCTGTTTAGGTGAGGAACAAATTGTGCTACTGTTTCATTCTTCTTTTGCCATTAACTCTGTTATCATATTGCTGGCAGTATTTCTCATTTCAACCTGCTCACCATATGTGCATATGCTACTAATTGCTTCTTTTTGACAATATCATCTATACGTGCACACCACATTGCCATTTTTATCACTCTAAGCCTATTAATGGCCAGACTTATAGCTCCCAAAGGAATTAATATTAACCAGCTCTCTAAATATTGTTCATGTCTTTCAAAAACTTCTGTCTTTTAGACTCTGACTCTGGTTGTGTGTAATTGGGCTGCTGTATTTCATCCTCTGGGGCCTGGAGTCTTAACTTTTGAAAGTGTAGCTCAACGAAATTTATGAGAGTAATATTAATACCCAGGAAAGGCAAAACTTAGGAAAAGTAAACAACTCTTTGGTCGTAGCTGTTTGCTTACCTAGGGTCAAAATCTGCCCTCAGATATACATGTGCAAGTTCAGCGGGTCCCATACATACAGATTTCTGTGGAAAGAATTTGGCCTTAGATGACTTCAGAGGTTTCTTTGTCAGCCCCATTTCCCAGAGAACACTGAACACTCCTACGTGTATACACCAAGTTATACTTTTCTGCTAGAAAGAAAACAGTTGTAAGGAGATACTCATTTACCAGTGCTCAGAGAACGTGACAGAATTTTGACTAGGAATTTTATACCCCTAGTTAGGCTTAAAAAAATAAATGGCATTAACATGCCACTCAGCAAACAGTCTCCACACTGCTGGGAACCATGCAAGGCAGATAACAAATGTGTAGCAAATGAGAACAGTGATGTGATTCACTGTAATTCCTAACAAGACAACCACTCTTAAGAATAAATAAAACTCCATGTAATTTGGAGCAGGAGAAATCCGGCAAGCAGATGACTGTGTTCCCCATGGAAGAAACATGGAATTAATATAATCAAGGTGTTTTAAACCAATTTCATCGTATACCTCTGTATTGTGAGGCAGAGGAGAAGGACTTAAAATGTCATACATGTCATCGTGGCCCCTGATGGTGAATGTAGACGGCTATAGCATGTTATCTTTGCAAACCCCAACCTGGAGCACCTAGGAGGGTCTGGAGGAGGTGGGCCACTTTGCTCAAAGGAATAGATTACTCCTACATAACTACAGGAGAGCTATTGTTGGAGTCAGATGTTTAGTGATTAGATGTTGAAAACCTCAGCACTGCAGCACTTGAATCGTTCTGTGGAGCTGGGTTGGTCTCAAAGACCAACAGGTGGCCTTCTACAATTTTTAACCTCTTTTGCATAGAATCATACAATGGTTCAGGTTGGGAAGGATCTTAAAAGTCATCTAGTCCAACCCCTTTACAATTGCTCTTAATCGGCATAAATGTCAATTTTCTAGGAAGCCTGTGAGTAGACATGGGTCAGCATCAAGAATCTGATCTCTCTCATCAAGCACACAATGTTTCACTCCACGTCCCACCTTTTCTGAGGTGGGTTGGAAAGCTGGACAAACACTGGGAGGTTGAGATTTAATTTAGAAAGTATGCAAGTGGTATAGGCAAGGTAAAGCATTTGAGGACTATCAATTCTAGGAACTAAACCACTGATTTGTGTTCCCCTACTGTCCCATTTAACAGTTGTTTTTTCCTCTTTTTTCTGACCAGGAGATGAGTCCCCTTCTCAGGGGCCCAACTCAACAGAAGGCAACTGGAAGACGAATTCCATGAGTCTTGTCACTGAGGACTATGGCTCATCATGAGAGAAAGAAAGCAGTTTAGGAAGGGAAAGAAGGCCTCTCATTTTTTTTTAATATGGAGCTTAATTATTGTAATGGTTCTTTTTACACCATTACAAGGTGTGTCAATACTAACTTCGTTCCACTAGTTAGTTCATGTCCTGCATTAAAAAATATTGACTTGTTTTGTTTGAAGTCTTTCTGAAGAAACGGATGACTGAGGAAAGGAAGGGTGACATAATTTTTCCTTGTATTTTTTCTTTCTCTCAGGTCATGAGGATACTACAGATTTCTGGCTCTTTGAAACTCAAACAGGACAAAAGTCACCTCAAAAGAGCGGCAAGGCTAAAAGTAGCTATTTTAGATGAACTGATGTCTTGACCAGCATTGAATTCTGTTCTGTTTCTTATTTAAAAAAAAAAAAAAAACAAAAAACAAAAAACCACCACATAAGAAAGCTTTGCACATACAATTACAGATCCCTAAGGGACAAATCAGGATCCTGAAGCGAGCGTGTGCCCTGCTGGCTCAAGCTGCTGTTAGAAAAGCACTCTGAAACGAGAATCAAATGAAAATTATTGTTTTCTGATGCAACAGCGTTCAAATGCAGAACAGTCATCTTGATTGATCACTAGATCAATGTGTACATGTGTACAGGACTGATTTTACATGTAAATAAAGCAGAGAGGTGGGGAGGATGAACTGACACTGACTCATACTACAGAAATAAAACTAGAACTATTAGCAAGGGGAGAGGATCTGACTCCAACTTGTCCTATCCTGATGGAAATTTTGTGAGGAAAGCTCAAAATTCACCTCTGTCAATACCTGAGTCCAAGATTGAGTCAACCTCAATTAACTTTGAACTGCACCACCACAGCCAGCGCTGCAGCTTAATCTGAGTGGTGCCTGCTTAGCCCATCTCCTGTCTCGAGTCTATGCCAGGGAATGAAATTTCAGCCACATTTTGATGCTGAGGATGTTGGTATGGGTCCACATGGGTGTGTGGTCCGGCCAGCACGCAGGCTGCTCACTTTCATCCACACTGAACCTTTCACTTGACTTTTGACCTTTCACTTGGCACTGTCCTGTCATTTCCTTGGTTTCACAAATTTTAGCCTCTCACTTGACCTGTGAACTGTGACCTTTCACTTGACCTCTGATCTCATAAATTCTGGAAGCTCATACACGTAATCGCGGAACAAATAAACAAAGTGGCCGTGAGACACTGCTGCTGAATGAAGCCCAAGGGGCTGGGGAGCAGGAGCTCAGCCCCGGCATCCCACTTCACCCCACGGACATGTCCCTTTGTTCCAGCCAGGACTGGCATCTAATCAGTGTGAAACGCATTGTACCCTGCCGCAACAATACATCAACGCTGGTATGTTGTGCTGTGGCAGTGGAAAGGTATGTAGGATCACACAGCCTCCAACTTTGCTATGGATGAAAAATACAGTTCAGCAGATCCTCATCCACAAATGTGTGCAAATTAATCATGACCTCTGAAGTCCTGGGAGGATCTTATCAAATAAAATTACCAAAATGAGTAGAAGCCTATTGCCATAGGCATTGGATTCTCACCACGAGAGGAATCAAACAAACCTCCCTTGAGCCTTTTTCCCCCTTCTTGTCAATGCTAATCCTAAAGGCTTCAAATGCAAAGCAATGTTCAGCCTTCAATGCAGCGTGACAGCATATGATAAGGAAACTCATGGTAAATCAGCTGCGTGAGATAGTGTTCTCAGCTGTGAACAGGTCTGTCTTTACCAACTTCATAGCAGGGTTTGTACATAGGATGGCAGAAACAGTGACAAAAATTACAGATGAATGAATTTAATGACTTTTTGCAAAATAAATTAATTTCATGTACAAAGCCATAGCAAAGGTGAAATCTCGTAGTCAGTGGTAGTTTTACGTAAGAGTAAGGTCTTCAGAGAAACTTCAAGCACATACTTTATACATAAGTAACCTAAAAGCATGCAGATATTTTAATGGTCTAGTCATTTGTTTTGTCTCACACTTCCAATTCTTTTCAGCAATCCTCAGACGAAAAATGCAGATGTTGTATGCACAACTTGTGACACTACTAACCCAGAGAAAACCCCAGACTACGTGTTTTCCGCTCCTCCTCTTCTTGGCAGAAGGAAAGATAAAGATCAGAAGAAAGCTGTAAAAGAGATTCAAGGACACATTCATGTCTGGTGCCTTGAAAGCAAAGCAGCTTCTTTTTGGTATTGCAGAGACCTAAACCAGAGCAAGTGGCAAAAGCACCTCATATGTAAAGTGTAATTGTACATGAGTAGGAAGCAAGGTGACATGGGAGATAGACAGAAGCAGTGCCAATCTGCCAAGCCATTGCAGAGGAGATCTCTAACAAAAAGGAGCTGGAGGACAACTGATTTATTCTGACACACAATGTAATGAACCAGTGCATGCTGTCACTTTACTTGAATTCACTGTGATTTTACATTTTGGAAGCAAACTATTTTAAATTCATGGGAAGAACAACCGTGCAGAGAAAGCCACTGGGTAGAGAGGATGGTCAAATCTTTGTGTTTCTTCAGTTATAGTAAAAGATTTCAAAGTTTAAGGTGAAATTTTGCATGTCACATGGAACAAAGGTCTTGTACAAAAAGAGAAGTGCTCCTCACTTGCAGGGGAACAGTTTTTGTGTTACTAATAAAATCACTTTGTAAAGTAATAAAGTATATATGTTGCATTTCCAGCAATGCAGTCTCTTCCTCATTAGACTCTTTAGGGAAACCTCAAGGCTTTTTTGTTTGTTCAGGAAGATTGTCAGATCTAGTGGGGCTTTTCTCACTTGTAAAAGCTTGCAGTATAAGCTTACTGCACAGCTGGCTCTGCAAATCGGTGCTGAAGACTATACAACACTTGCATTTATTCCAGGTCTTCTGTTACATGATTTTCAGTTATCTTCCAGCTTGTCTGGAAATGTCAAGAAGTTGTTATTGGAAGGAAAAGATGAGTGCTATGGGTGGAAGGAAGATTATTAATGGACTTTTCTATAGGGCAATCTTCCCACTGTGCTTGTTAAATGCTTTCATTAGTGATTGTATCACAGAAAGTAGGGGTGTGTAAACAAAAAGGGTAGAAATTGTTTGACATTTAATAATACAAACAGCAAGTTATCTGTTACAAACATGAAACTCGTCCTTCACCCTTTAGGACTGAGAAAGGCTTGTTGAGTGTGATTAGGGATGACTACATGGTATCAATGAGGCACACCTTGATAAGGGCCAAAGTGTAACTCAGATGAATGAAGCCAAAAGATTATTCACTCTATTACACAACACATTGCTGGGATCTCAGGGACACTACGCACAATTGAGTCACCCATGTCGAATAAAATTCAGACTGGAACAGGTTCACAATAAGTTACTTGGACAGACCATCTATGAGAGGGAACCAAAGGAGTTTGGATTGTTCAGTTTAGGAAAACAGAAGAACCTGGTAATTCTTACCCAGCACTGCTTCCCACCAGTCTCGGTGGGAGTAAAGGCTGTTGGTTTCCTGACATTACTGGAGGTTTTGTCCTTCAATACAATGGGAGCAGAATCAGATCTTGAAGAAGAAAAACAGAATTGGACCCAGAGGAGCCAGAGCTGGGAAAGCCCCAGCACGTTCTGGTTTGAATTGAGTAGGGCTATAAAAAGCCAATAAAACTCATATTGAAATATGAGCTAAAAGAAGCGCATATCGCTGAATTATGTTGGTCAATACAATTAATTGAGTTTAAGTGCTGGATATATATAATTTCTAAACATGTTTTAATTTAGCGCAAGTAAGTCTATATTGTTTTGTTGTGATTAAACCTGTTTGTTAAAAATCATCTTGCCTACAGAAACAGAGCAATAAAGAGCCGAAGCAACTTTTTCCCACGCTTTGGATTCAGAAGCTCTTTCACTGCAGTGTCAAAAGACTGGAATCCTGCTTCCTGCCCCTAATTTCAATGAACAGCTTAGCAGTGTTTTACTGTCTATATATTTATCAAGCAGAAAGCAAATTATTTTGTTAGACATGTCGTTCTATTTCCAAGATAAATCTCAGGAGCTAACTTTTATGGAAACCAAGAGGAGAGTCCAAGGAGGCCCATTTAAAGCCTGTAAGCACCTGAGTCCTGTTTGCCTTTTTAAAACTTCCTGAATATGCTCAAAATCCACTTTCATCCAAAAACAAATAAAGCACCATTGCCTGGTTCTTCTATGCTCAGAGCAATTAGAATCTAACAGCTATGATACACATCTGAATTCCTCTTGCTCCTAGTATTTAAAAGAAAGAATTAGTTCTTGCTGCATAAACATTCCCATACACCTCTCATAGACCAACTATGAAGATGTTACATTCAGATCCTCTGCAGCAGTATTTCATGTAGAATGGACAGTTGCAGCTTTTAGACACAGTACACAAAGCCACAGTCTGGATGAATATTGGGAAGTCAGTGACTAAAACCTAATGGGAATGTTGCTTGGTGGAAAGTAACCATAAGATTTAGCAAATACATCCATTTGCTTACACCCATTCGAGTTAACGTGGCTGTCCTTAGGAGGGAGGTGGACACTAATTGCACTATCAGCAAAGGAAGGTAGATGACTTCCTGAGGCATGAATGGTGGCAGGAGTGGGCCGGCAGTCTAGGCATGAAGGGAGCAGCCAAAACTCAGACAACATATTCTCGATTCAATTTAAGCAGCAATATCTGACTTTGAAAACACTGAGCATCTCTTTTATAGCAAGCAGGAACACAACCTGATTCAACTGGGCAAGTTTAATCATTCAAGGATTTTTCCTGGGACAATCTGAGCACACAGATACCTAACAGTTTTCTATCATCTGCTGTGCTTTCAACTCCACTTTCCCCTCCGATTATAGCTCCAGCTATAAGCAGAGCAATGCCAGGAGGCAGCAAGGTCCTGGGTGTGATTGTGCAGATGCAGTGAAGCATCCACAGTGTGGGGACCAGCGCTGATGCTCGGGGTGGGCATGCACACAGACCCCCACTCATGGCTGGTAGGTCACACGAGCAATCACTCGCTCATAGCACGTGGGATTTGGGCTCATCCATGCATCCTCTAAGCAGTCCCACTCAGGATCCCTGTTTGCCAGGTCCCATCCAATGCATGCTGGCTCTGCTCCTGGACCCCCGTCTCAACAAGCCTAGTCCCTGCAAGCCCAGTCCTCACTACAGCACTGACATAAAGTACAAATAAGTTAATGAAACTGTAGTATTTTTTTTTTCTATGTAGACCTGGACTATTTCAGCCACAAGCAATGTGAGCAGCCACAGGTGTTGCACTAAATAAAGTAATAGAAAATGTCTCCATTGTAACAGTGGAAGCCCTGTTGCAAAACCCCTCTCTGCTTTTTATTAATAGTTGGATTCCTTTCTATCAGCAGTCACAACTGCATTTACCTTATTTTTCAGCAAAAATGTTTTGCTAAGAAAAGATCTACTAAAAATTACTACTGCTTTTTGGTCAGTTTGTACTTGAGCAAGCTTTCAATCTTTTCACAGAAGGGGAGAACATAAACTTGTGATTCAGAAAAGAGAGGAAACCAGGGGTTACAAAGGTTGGGAGGCCAAGTAGTATGAAACAGACCCCCTCCGTCAAGTAAAAAACTTGGCAGGATAACTAGAAACAGACCAACCCTAAATCCAAGGGTTCATGAGCAGTAACATAATTAGCTGGAATAAAACTAATATTCTAGTGTTAAATTTCACCTCAACACAGAGCAGCAGTTATTAGGGAGAGACCGGTGAGAATGAGGAAAGATGTGTTTCATTTAAGAAATTTACACTGAGTGGGAAAGCACAAATGGAGTTATTTCCTAAAAAGCCCATTTGGATGCTCTGAGTGACTGTGGTCGCATCGGCTGCCCTGCTCCGAGGTGGATGAGTTTATCAGCTCTGCCTGAAGTGTCTGGTAAAGCCCAGTCCACCGAAATCCCGAAACATTTGTTCCTGGGAAAAGAACCACAAATACATTGGAAAAAATGTTGAACAGGAAATGTTTGACCACTGCTACATCACGAGATATCAAAAGAATTTCACATTGGCTACTTCCTTCACTGGGGGAGGCAGGGGGTGCTCGGCTCAAAAATAAAATGGCCCCAGAGGCCCTACCAAAACCCCCTAAAAAGCTGAGGTTTCAGCAACAGTAAACACACTTTCTCTTTTCCTTAATTAGCGAAATAGAAGCAAAACTTTCAACAATAATGTGCACAGCAAATACCAGTGCTGAGAGAGGAGATAAACAACATTAGCGATTTTCGGATAGCATGCAGGAAATTCCATCCATCTGATGAGCTGTTGGCCTAATAAGCAGCCCTTCACATGTCAGTGGGCAGCAAAAGGCTATTTTCTCTTTTACAGATTTCATGGAAAGTCAGGAGGAAAGGCAAGGCAGAGGCAAAGGAAAAGTAGGGCAAGGCATTGGGAAAGGCAAGGTTGCCCTTGGGCATGGCAGAAGACGGTTCCGTACAGAAGCAAGTGGCAAACCTGTTGCTGTCTCGAGACAGACGGGTGCATGTCTGCCTCTCAAGACATAAAGCATTACAAATTCCTAGCTGCTTGCAGCCTTGTCGCGGCCTCGCCTTGGGCAAGCCACGTATGGTTTCTTTTTGAACAAGCTATCTTTTAACACTCGCAACCGGGATGATTTAACAGAAAGAGAGCGTCTCAATTTTTGCGAGCGACATCCCCCCTAGACTCTACCCAAACAAAGCTACTAATGTGTGGTCATTTTCTTGGCAGCGCGGCTGCGTGCTGATAACAGTGCTGCCTGCTATTCTCCCAGGAGCTGGGCTGCTGGAAGACTGCTCCCTACCTCATCCCCTGATGCTTCTGATGCGGGTGATCCTCCGACTGCACGGCGCCAACCACAACATGCTACCCACCGTGAGAGAGCAGGACACAGGCTGCTCTAGTCAGGAGTTATCGTCTATCATACTGATTGACGAAACCAAGAGTGAGCAGAAAAAATAAACACGAACAGAGGCTGCAGTGTATGGGGCAGTCAGCTGGGAGTTTTAGTATTTGGCCTTGGTGATCCTACTCTCATGGTAGGTTATCTTTTCCTTGTGCTATCATTTATCATAACTTTGAGGGCCAGAGGGAGAAACAAACCTACAATTTTTCTATTGGTTACATTCATTAAACTCTTCTTTTTTTAGCACTACTTCCTTTGCCCCTAATAACAATCCCACCCCCTCGATCTGTATTCCCTAAAGAACAGTGAAATCAAATCTAAGTACAGTCCTCCCCTTTTACTCCTATTACAGCAATAGACCATTGCAAGCAATTAACCTCTGTTATTCCATCAGACCCAGGACTCAGCCGCACACTCGCCTGGCAGTGCCTTGCTGCAGCCCGCATTAACTCCTGCCCAGCTCAGCTCCCTCCCATCCTGGCCCCTTAACGTTATTTGGGCATAGATGTTGGTTTTGCACTACCGTCTCCTTTTTTAAATAACGCCAGTTGACTTTTGCAGTTCTGTATTGGGCTTGACAGCCACCGTAAAGCACTCCCTGAAGTGTCAGTAACAAAGATGATTTGTATGGGGCTTGCAGTCGTCCCCTCTTCTAATAGCTTTCTCATTCCAGCCCAGAAACACTGAGCAGAGAGCAGCTGCTTAAAGCTGATACAAGCATTTCTTCTCTCAGCAGGCCATTCTTGCATAACCATTTATTTTGCAGAATTTTAAAGTGCCTGAAGGATTTAATTATGTACATAGACAACCCCTATAAACTCTATTCTAGGCTTTTTATTGACTTTTGTGCTGGGCAGCTCTTAGGCATTTCAATTAAGTGTTTTTATAAGAAAAGCAACAATATAGTAAAAGAAATATATTCTTTATAGATAGTTCCAAACAGTTTGTGCTGATCGAATAAAGTTTATTTAATTGACGAGGATTTAGAATATCTTACACTACAGCTTGGAATACACGTCCGTTTGGACTGTGGATCTGTTTAAAGGGGCCTGCCAGGACCACTTAGGTACCAGGGGAAAACAGCTTGGATCTGATTACTTAATCCTAATAACGTGTTGTGAAACTTTAGGAGACTACCTGTCATTTAGTGGTGTGGTCAAAATTGAAGTGGTAAATAGCTGAGAGTCAAAGTTTGGCTTTGTCTCGGTTGGGGCTTTAGCGAGCCAGGAGCGGGATAGAAGAAATGTTCCCAAATTTTCCGGAAAGGCCAATGTCGCCTCTATCTGCCTTCTAAACTATTTACAAGGCTTCTGCAAACCTGCCTTCATTACAGTGTAGGATATTTCAGTCCCAGCAGGTGGTCAACAGGAGAGCAGGCCTGTTTGCAAAATATGTAATACTCTTTTCATATACTTTAACCAGAAATGTGCACCTCAACAGCCCTCCTAACCCTTCTAATTTCCCTTTCTCCTCTTAATCTGCTCTGCAAGCCATGAGCATGCATTAAAATCTCCCTAAAACATTTCACCCAGAGGCAATGTAATTCCGCAACAAGCAACCAACATTTCACAGCTCTGGAGTAATAGATTAATTTGAACCTAATGTTGCCCGTCGTTTACTGCTCCAAATGTTCTGGTGTAGACATAGCCCCGAGGCGCAGCGCTGTGGCATGCGCGGCTCCTGGAACCAAAGCTACAGTTGGCTTCACATCTGTGCATCACATTTGCCATGTGCCTCATTATCCCGCGCCCCACTGTGCCTACCTGTCCCAATCAGCTTCTCAGCCACAGGCTATCCAATTTTTTTTCACCAACTAAGGATCTTTGTTCTCCTTCTCACTTACTAAATTTTTGCGAGACCTCTGCACCCAAGCAGTAGGGATTCTGCGCATGTGAACCTCTGAGCTTCTCTAGGTTCTTAATTCTCCATTAGAAACAGGAAAATTACAACGTTAAGTCTCTGACATGTCACTGCATAAATTGTACTATTTGCAGAATCTAATATAAAGTCAGTGACTAAGCACATAAGCATGTAATAAAGAACTGAGTTGTTTGTTTTGACTTTAACAAGTTCGGTCTGCATCAATTATCTGTAAGTAAAGAAAGAGTAATTTCCAATTCCAGATAAAAACCCTTGTCACAGAAAGAAAAGATTATTACATCCAAAATCAAAACCAACTGTTCCCAAAAGTTTAAAGAGCCAGACTTTTAAAATTCATTGATACAAGAACAAAAATACATATATTTGTGTGTTCATATGAAAATAAAATCAACTTTTAACAGAAAAATGTGCCTGTTTTAGCATTTAAAGCTCTGCATTTAATTTTCTATTTATAGCAACATGTGTAAAAAAGGCACAGGGCCTTTATCTGAAGCCACTACAGAGTAAAGAAGAGAAAGTAAAATGTACTCTCAAGCAGGAGCAGGGAATTATCTCAAACCAAACATATCAGTCTCTGAAACCCAACAGCTCATCACTGCATTAAAAGGTTACATTGTTTTTGCTTCAGCGTACGAAGCACTTGAGTTTGCTTTAAGTTTATATCCTTTGGACTTATTCCAGTGAGAAGAAATTAAAAATGCTTTTGGTCTAACAGCACAATGTTCATCCTTTTCAGAAGATGCAGAGGGAACTGGAGCCTAATGGACATTACGGTCCGTTTCCTTCCAGCAGCATGAAGAGGCCTTGATATGGGTAAAAAATACATTTCTACCTACTTACAGCCCCTTCATGCTGGAAGGGGACCTGACACGACTGAAAGCCCTACATCCAAGGGCTATTAAATAGAACAAACACTTGTGGCATAACTGAATTTCTCTTTCTATGAAATCCCAAGGTTCTTTCTGCAAACTTCTCCTAGCATCTTTTTTAATAGCAATTTTTAGCTGCCCTTCCCTGAGTAGCTGTCAATTCTGCCACTAGTCTTACCTGCTGCAGTTCACGAACTATATTAGATTTCTACACATAATTCCAACACACGCACACACTCCTAGCACTTTTCATTACATGCTTGAATTAATTTATTCTATATGGAATTTGTTACCTTTACAATAAAAAAAAAGTAACTATTCATTATTGAGAGCAGACAGATGGAACATGTTCAATTTAAGACATCAATAAGAAGGGAGGAGGGGGGGAAATCTTATAATCCGTGTGGCACAACCTATTCCATCTGGTACTTCCAACTTGTCTGCCAAGACTTTTTTCCTATATAAAAGTGAACGTTTCTCTTTAGAGTTAACGGAACATTCTTGGGCATTAAGACTCTGCATCTGATTTATAGATAACAAGCAACAACACACACTTAACATACAATATTTTGAAAGCGTAATCTGTTTCATAAGGTAAAGGTTCTGGGCTTGACCTAGAAGAAAACAAAACAAAAAAACACAAAAAAGGCACAAACTCCAGGAAATTGTGTTTATCTGAAAATGTTATCTAGGCAGTCAGAACAGAAGCGGCAGCTTTTGCTTTAATGAACCGTGAAAGTGATTCAGCAAACTGTTTTGGTCTCTTAAAAACAAATATTAAGCAACATCGATACTAAATTTTACAACAAAAAAGAGTTAGTGATCTCTACAGGAAGAAAGACCTTTTTAGCACATTCCCACCAACATCCAGCATCTAGATGATAATGCCAAAACTGTGAGGTTTTGGCACGTGTCAAAATCAATTTTAACTGTTGGCTTAAAGGCTACTCAATTAATTGCAATTTATTTCCAATGAACGTTAAAATAATGGAGCTAAAGTAATCATTTTTCATAATACAACTACATTCCAAGAGTGTTTAATCAAATAGGAAGGTTTTTTCTAGTGTCTTTTTGACAGAGCACTAAACGCACATTTTCCATATGCTTTATTTCCATTCTTGAAACGTGTCCCCTAATTCCTGCAGTGCTTTGCATTAAGCTGTCTCATTATACCAAAGACATTATGTCACTTCTCTGTTTATGAGCACACTGGCCCTCAGCCCTAGCAATAACACCCAGCCACAAACACCCACTTCTGGCAACCAGCCTAATGATGAAAAAGATTGTTTCAAACCAAAAACAAAGAGGAATTCAATTATCCACCTAAACCTTACAGGCACGGAGGAACAAGTTAATTTGGTATAATGATGTACCAAGGGTTCCCATTTATCTTTTAAATCTTGGGGAGAGATTACACGGGTTCAGCTCAGAGGCCACGGAAATCACTGGTCACGTTGGAGGGCTGCCGGGTCTCACGTGGGTGCGTTTGGTATGGAAAAGTAAAACAACAAACATCTGTACATATCTGATGACTACCTATCACCTACTGTATCTCTAGTACAGAAAGAAAAGTGGGCTTGTTGCTAATTTTATGGGATTTGGTTGTAAATGTGCAATGTTTACTTTCTTTGAATCCCACCGACTGTTCTTGTGTTTTAAGGAGAAAACTACCTGCAGAGGAATGCATTTCTCTGTGCATGGGCCACGCAGGGACATGGCTGTACCAGCTGTAGGACCTCTGATCCCACCACAGTCAGAGGACTAAAACACTCCTACTTATATAAAACTGGACTAGCTGTGATTATTCAGTGAAGATACTTGGGGTTTATGTAAATATGGAAGAGTTCAGCCTCACAGTGGTTGCATGGCTGGTGACAGAAGTGATCCCACCCAGGGGCTGGATCACAGAGGCCAGGCACTGTGGTCCTCTCCCTGCAGCATCCCGGCCATGCGCTGGCACCCTGGGGAGGTGGGGGGAAGGATGCACAGGTGGAAGTGAAAAAGGCAAAGGAATAATTGCGAGGATGTTTGAAAATGAATAATATATTTCTTTTTCCCTTTGGTGACTCCGACTTTAGTTCAGAGTTTACATTAAGGCCAAAAGCACCACGGGATCTTTTTCCCTCACTAAAGTTATTGCATGCGGGAAGACATTTTGTTCCTCCCGATGTACACAACCTGCACACGATTAAAGCTGAGCTGTGGCAGTATTAACCGTTCCACTAACAAACCCCTGTCTGCAATGGGGGATGCGGGCCCAGGAGCACGTGGAGAGGTGGGAGGGCTACAGCCCCGCAGCCCGCTCCCCTGGGTCAGGGCATGCTGGGAGGGGAAATAAGCTACAGAGCAGACAATTTTCAGCTTGACTGGTTTTACTTTCTCTACCAGGCCTCACGAAAACAAACTGACAAAACAAAGGACACAAAATTAATGACCCATGCCTTCTGTCAATTGACTCTTAGTAACAGTGGCTAGTTCACCTTAATTTTATTTTATTTATTTTTTTTAGTTCACTTTGAGCAAGTCGCCGTAGGCAGCGGTTAAGGTTCATTTAAATATTCTTCAAAGGCATCACTTGGTTTTCATTAATTTGTTAACTGTAGTTTCTGCTGCTGACTAACAATGCAAAAGAGTTTATTCAAATTAAAACAAAACAAACAACTCCTCTTAGTCACTGCACGTGTTTTTCTGGTAATGTTCATAAATAATGGCACAACTCTATTCTGGGGAAAGAGATGTTATTCAGGATTTCACCAACTCCTCAAAACATTTTACCCTCTTGATTTCCTTTTGAAATGCCATTATTTATAAGGCTGAAGTTTCACTTGACAGCTCACCAGAAAGCAAAGTTACAACAAACCTTTTATTATTAAGCATTATAGTATTTCTGATCTGGTTTAACTCACATTTTCAGCAGAGGTGTATTTTAGTCCCTAATGAACACCACTTTAAAAATGCTAATATCTAGATCCCTCTTGCACAGCACTGTGTTTCCCAAACCTTGCTGCAGTCACATGGTTTCCCTTTTATAATTCCTGGCACCTGGGGAAAAGGTGCCTGACGCTCCAGCCAGCAGCATTCATGTCCTTTAGCCCTACATAGCTAAAGCGCTGCACAACTTTTTAAATATTTACCCCATTATATAAATGTCCATTGAAGGGCACTTACATAAACGATAAGCGCTTACAGCAAACACTTTTAGAGAGCAGGATCTGTGGTATGCAGAAGAGATAAGGCCATTTCCTGCAAATCCTTATTCACAGAATTAGTCCTTAATCAGGCAAATAGACTCCCTGATATCAATGGGATTTCTCATGTGAGCAAGTGTGGCAGGATTGGGCTCTTAATGGAGCATTTTAAAAATTCATATCTTTTCCCACTGAAGCCTGTGAGACTTGATAGTGATTTTAGTGGGAGCAAAAACATTCCAGTGCACATGTCCTAACCAGCAGAGTCCATACTGTACAGCCCAGTATCCTCCCCTCTAAATATTTAGTTAATGTGTATAGATTAGCCCCATTACTCACCTATAGACTCTTCTTGGTTTATAAAGCGTTATTCTCAGTGGTAATCCATACACAAAATAATTACCGGGTATCTCACATGCTAAAATATATCCAACGTAAAAGAGGGTATTGAATCAAGGAAAACAAAGAGCATGAAGATGCTTCTTGCAATCAAAGGAAACCTCATGACAGAAAACAATATATTAAACAACATCATCAGAAAGTGTTAGATATCTAGTGTAAAGGGATAGAATACTATGGTAGCCCTGTTCAGCTTTACAGTAACCTAGTGAGAGACATAGAAATATTAGCCTGATTTTATAGGTGAGGGGAGTGAGCCAGAGTGGTGGTGTGTCTCAGAGCTGCTGGTTCCAGCCACCGGCAGAGCCACCCCAACAGCAACTGCACCAGGCTGGGGACAGGGCCAGCCCCACACCAGGGCAGGACCACAGTTCCTGCTCCTACCTTTGAACTTGAAATTATACAGATACACCAAAGAGATATGAGAACTGGGATTATTAAAAGTCTATTTCCAGCCAGACTAACTCACTACCTGCTATCTATAAACTTCCTAGAAAGTTGCAAATATTGTAGCACTGCTTATTTAGTGCCACTTTTTATACTGTTTGTCAGCATTTCCATTAGAAACCTTTTTAAAGGGTTTATAACGCAGCCACAAAAAGCCACTTCAGACCAAAAGCTGTCATACAGCTTCCAAGCCTGGGAGCAAATGACTTTGTCAAACTAAACAAAAAGTGGTTTATGTCTCTTTATGTTCTAGCAGAGGAAAGAGCCCGAGAGGTTTGCAAAATTAACAGGAGCTTCTACTTATACAGAGCTGTATGTTCTTGTCCTGTTTTCTAGAGCCTTAACATATAAGTTATAAATTGCTGGAGAAATATTATTTTAAATTTAAATTACAAATGCACATAAATGTGATCTCCCTCTGGCTGTTTTGGATGAATCAGGGAAATTTTGCCAACCTCCCTCAGTTAGGGACTCAGATGTTGGTGACAATTACAGAGGGGGGAAAAAAGCCAAAAATCCTTTATTTTTATAGTCTAGCTATTTCAGCCAAGTTCAGTGAATCACAGGGTGTTGGTAGCCAAGTATTGATCAATCAGTTCAATAAAAAAACAATAACACTGTAGCTTCCTTTCACCTGCAAGTCCCAAAGCACTTGAGAAAGGGGCTCATCCATAAGTAACTATTTTAGAAGACTAAGGTCCCTTGAGGCTGCTTTACCCTCTATGTGGTAGGATGAGAGGAGGTTTAGAAGAAGGGGATATGTGCCACTGCCCCGGTCGCTGGTGCACTGCTCACTGCTCCAGCACAACGATGGACCTGGCACCGCTTGCAGCAGATATGTTAAGATTAACAATTGCAGCTATGGGGTACAGTAGGGCACAATGTGAAGTTTCAGGAGAAATCATAGAATGGTTTGGGTTGGAAGGAACCTGAAAGATCATCTAGTTCCAACCCCCCTGCCATGGGCAGGGACACCTTCCACTAGCCCAGGTTGCCCAAAGCCCCATCCAACCTGGCCTGTGTCAGTAGAGAAGCACAATTAGACAAGTTAATGGCCGCAAAGTGTACCGAGGGTGGAAATGAAAGATATCCCCTCTGTCTTGCATCACTGGAAACCAAAATAATATCTAAAAAGAAAGGTCACTCCTTCCTCACCTAATCCCTAAGTCATTTTCCTTGGCATCTGTTAGTGGTGTTACTCAAGATATGGAATAAATGGTTTTTTAGCTGGACATGAGTTGAGCCTTTTTCTTATGTCTTTACGCTGGTGTTGAGGAGACCCATGTGCAGGGGCACCACGGCTGCCCAGGGTTGTCCAGGGCTGTCAGAGAGATGCAGAGGCACTTGTCGTGCAGGACCAGTCCCCAGGATGAAGGCTGCTGGCAGGGCTAAGGGTGCATGGCAGCAGGGATGGGGGACACAAAGGCAACCATCAGGGAGGAAAAGCTACATGTATCTGTTAAAAAAATCTACAGGTCACAAAAAATAAGACTCAAGAACTGCCCTGGTAAACTGAAATCCCCACACACGCCTGCTGCAGCCCCCAGGCAGGCAAAGGAGCTTGACTTTGCACAGAGGCAGAGGTGGCCATCAAGGTTTTCTTCTCCTTTTTTTCCAGTCACCTGCTTCAGCTAGAGTTGTCAGTAAACCACACACCATGAGATATCTGCAGGACTAACAAATAGTTTCTTCCACAGTGAGACAGGTTTTTTAATAAAAAGAGCTGAGCAGGAGCTCAGATGCTGCATGTAGGAATGCAGAGGCCACACAGAGTAAGACAGACCAGAAAAACTGAAAAAAAAATACTAAGATATTACCACTATAGAAAAAAAAAAAAAAAGTTGATATGGCCCGTCCATGGAAAAAAGGCTTGAAGAGAATACTTAAAATTAAAAGGGTTTTGCATATGAAGGAGGACTCTATGTCAACAAAACACTGCTACATCTGCTCCTTTTTTTCATCTATCTACAGTACTCACACGATGAGTGAATACACACAGCAGCCACCAAAATAATGTGATATTGGTTTAAATGATCACTGGATTACAACTTATGGTCTCCATTCAGTAAAGCATTTAAGCATATGTTTAAGGTTAAATACATACTTTTCATGCTTAACTCTACAGGGATAAGCTTAAGCATATGCATCAATTTAAGCAGACACTTAAGAGCTCTGCAAAATCAGGATGGACATGCTCAGACATGTGTTAAGTGCACAGTGTTATTTAAGTGTTGCCTCGTGTAAAATCTCTGGTGAATATGTTGAATAATGGAAAGTGCCCGCATCCTGTGTACAAACTGTGACCTGGACAGATTTTGGCTGATACCCGTGGGTGCATGCAGGTGGGTCCCCCTGAGAGCACAGGGAACTGTGTGTAAACACCGCGTGGGCAATAAAATCTGAAGCCGAGAAGTTGCTACCCAAATGCTGGGTGGTCTCTGGTCATGCTGGAGAAGTGGTTATTTAATACCATTTGTAATGGTTACTTGGGGCAGGTGATCGCTTACTAAAGATGGGCTGTAGCACAAATGTTGCTGTACATTATGCTGGCGATGCAGATGCAGAGAGCACACAGTGCGGAATTAGTAATGATTTGGTGTCAGAGAGGAACAGTGCCATCCAAACCACTTGGAAAACAAATTTTGCTCTAAACTTAAGGTCATATTATTTTTAATGATGCACAAGGATGTTAAAAAAAAATGAGCAATTCTGTTACTCAAAGAGCTTTTGGGGATTTTTTTATCTGTTGTGTCTAAGAAGAAAATTCTTGATAGTAGAATTTGGTAAATCCCAAATATTTAGCCTAAGGTATTTCTAGAGTTGTGTGAAATAAAGTTTTTGCAGAATGTTGAGCCTTATCTAGTTTCACCAGATTATTTTAAAGCTCAAATCAAACCAATATAAATAATGGGTAGAATTACTAACCTGCAGGGAATGTCATCACAAATTTCCTGGAGTTTTCCATGTAACTATAAGCATGACTGGTCTATTTACTGAAAGTAGTATATACTGTATAATGTTCACTGAAAACTCATGTAACTAATGCAATATGATAACCACTAGGGTGCTACTGTGACGTAAAGGATATATTACAATTTTATCCAATTCAAACAGGGAAAAAAATGGTTTTAATCGTCCTGCCCTCTAAACAAATACTTTGTCTGTTCTACCAAACTTGAAATTCAAGGTTATGTATAAGTCATCCTGCAATAAAAATAATGTTATGGAATAAACAAGACTGCACTACAATATGATTTGAGTCTTCAATCACTGAATTTTTTGGAAATATTTATATGAAGTGAATGTGTTATGCATGCCAGGATTTTTTATGATTCTTATAACGCAGTTGCAATGCATCGTATTGTTATGTGCAAAAGCTCCGGTGACAAGCACATAGATTCAAAGTGCCTGGGCTGGCTTTGGCAGGAGGAGATGTTTCATCGAGATGATAGGTTTAGCTTTACGGAGAGCAGCCTAGCTTCAGTGCTGTCTCAGCATGTCACGGGGATGCTGGCGGAGGCATCTCCCACCCATCTGCAGACGGTGGGACTGAGCCATCCGTTCTTCTCCCAGAGAGAAGCTGGCTGAGGTGGGGGCGATGGCTACTCTGGAAGAGGCAGAGCAAACCCCCTTTGGCAAGTTGAAGGCATCACAGCTTGTGCACAAATGCCACGACAGAAGCAGAACATGCAGTAAAAGCAAAACCGTTTTCCTCCTGTCACCCTATAAAATTTGTGGAGGTCGCCTGTCCTGCAAATGTAGAATCTTGCATTGCTTTGCACTGGACTTTGACATGATTCAAAGGGCACCAGGTGGAGGGCATGACATTCCCAGCCCTCAAGGAGGCAGGATTACATGCTGCCTTGGGTGCCTTTAATAACAACAATAAAATAAATAAAGATGAGAGCCAGAAGTTTGTATTCAGCTCTTCCCCTCCAACATTTCACCCTCTTTGCAGACAGAGACCACTTCGACATGGTCAACTCCAGCCAAAGCCCCAGCCACCTCCAGTGATGGGGATTAGCCATCCTGCATCTACAAGCTACCACCTCTTCCAGGAGTTTCAGCAATGCTGCCCTCCCGGGACTGTCACTGCAAGGGAAGACTTTCATTCGATTACAAACTACTGCCCAGGACAGTTCCCTGCATTTACAATCATGTTAAGGTTTTTGGACCGTACATAAAGATAAGGAGGAACCTGAGGTTTAGACAGGGAAAGCAGATATCTCTGTTATTTTTCTTTTTTTAATGGGGTCTCCCATTTCAATGGAAATGAGACATATTTCTAGGTCCCCATGCCAAGCTATTTCTGTTCACAACATTTTTTAAGCATGTCATATGATTTAGTTACTCCCCTATTGCTGGTGTGAGGCAGCACCCACCTGGCACCCCCAGCACATCCCTTTGCTGAGGGTTTGTGAGCCACTCTGTACCAAAATGCCAATGAAGCCAAAATGATCTGCAGAAAAAGCTTTTTTTCACTCAAAATTTTGGGAGCCGGGTGGGATCGGACTAGAAGGGAGGATTGCTGCAATCACTCTGCTGAGGAACACATCCAGGATGGGGGAGATGTTGACCATGGCCGCATCATCCCTTTCTTTCCACAAGGATTTGTGAAAAAAAACAGAAAAAGTGACTTAGTAAAGGGGCATCTGTGAGCAGACATAGTAGCCATGTGCTGACAGGCACCAGGTAAAAAAAAAAAATGTATATCATCAGTGAATGGGGGTGTTCTCCTTCAGATACACAAGGGACACTCACCCTTCACTGGATGTCATCTTAAATGCACAGAAGAGTATCAAATATCACCAAAATGTGTTTTCATTCTCTGGAGCATAAAATCATCATCCTTCACTGCTGGTCCACTGTGGTAAGTGATGTGGGGAAGCGATTCAGCCACTGAAATCAATGTGATGGCAATGCTGCCTGGTGCAGCAAGCTCATGCTGCCTGCAGATACGTGCAATGCTCAGCAGCAGATCACAGTGGGTTTACCAGGGCAGGATCGCATTTTCCCTGGGCTTCTAACCACACTACTCCATTGCCGACATGGGTTCATGGATGTAAATCTATGTTAACCTCTCTGGGAGGCGTCAGATTTGGGTTGCAAATGCTGCTAAGGGCCAATCCCTGCTCTGTCCCCCTCCCCTCATTGTCTCCTCATTCCCCATCCCTCCACAAGATCCAGAAGCATGCCTTTCTCCCTGACTCTTATCACTGCACATGAAGAAACAAGCCAAGCCAAAACCTTAAGATTTACTACCAGAAGCCCTCATCAGAATATACTATGTATCTCATAAAATAAACATGGTAATGAAAACCGTTTTTACCGTAGCCCTCAAACCTATGAGCATTAGCAGCTGCTTTCTGTAAAGCCGGTGTTGATAGTAGGGGGAGATAGACATAAGCCTGGGAGTTGCTGTGCTCAGCTTTTGCAGGGTTAACCCACCTTGACTGGAGTTTAGCTGTGCTTTGTAACCCTGGGTCAATAATGACTGTGTACATACAAGTCAAAATCTCTAACTAACTAACTTTGAAACCCAAATCTGAGTTTTAATTAGATGCCCCTTTTTCATAAACAAAATCAGACTGTCTTGTGCTTGCTTTAGAAATTGCACTAATCTTTGACAGGTTGTTCTCATTTTCCAACTACCCACTAGGGAACATGCATTGGCACTCCAGCAAATAATTTTTGGCTGTGCCCCTTGGTTGCAAATAGTGTCACTGTTCTTGGTTAAATCTGTGAAAAGTATACCTCCACTCCTCTCTTTTCTGGCTGCTGGCTAGAGCATCCTGCATGGCCTGGAGACTGATTATCACGCTCCATATGCTTCCTTAGCTAAAGGGTATACGCAGGGCAGAAATCTGCTGGTTTAGGACCTGTTGACTATCCGCGCTGAGCTACAGCAGTGACAGCCCCGACCAGAATCTGATTTCTGAGTTCCCCTGAATCTATGTGAATAGATTTGCCTATAAAACCAGCAATGCCTATCTGCACTGCTGCTACAGGCAGCAGCTGGGTGAACCTGTGGCTGCAGACAGGTCTTGGCATGCATTTTTGGCTATGGTTTCCTCAATTATATCTGGCTGATTTGGAACAGGTGAAACGTTTTAACACTGCAGATGGAGGCTGGTGCATAAGAAGACAAACCCAAAAGGTATATAAGCACATGATTGATTTAACCCAGCACAAGAGACTGGGAGCAGAGCTGGAAACATTTCAGTTCAAAATTTGGCATCAGGGTAAGGTCAAGGCGGTGCTTTTTCACAAAGACTTTTTTTTTTTTTTCCCAACTGTACACCTTTCCTGAGGATGAAGTCAATGATATTCTGCACAGAAATCTTTTAAATTTACTTTAAAAAGAGGTATGGCAGAATTGGTAAACTCTAAGGGTAAGGTCTTGGATTCTGTACAGTAACCAACAAGCTGAGCCTTCATGTCTGCGGATAATTCTACTACACAAGAAGTGATTGGTAGTGGCACAAACCCAGGCTGCTGGTGCTGGCACCTGACTCAGGCTCGGTACGACTAAGCCCTGCTCTCTCCCAGGCAGTATCCTAAAACTCCAGAAACAAAGGAACAATATTAACAAAATTAGTCACAGATGAAATAAAATTATATTTATGGATTGGCATAATCTACTCATTGGTTCTGGATTCCACAACATCAGAGGCTTGTTGTAAGTTCATATGATGTTCCTGAGCACCAGATTTTGTATTTAGGGATATGCTGAGCTGAAAAATGAGGGGGAAGGGCAAAAAAGAAAGGAAGGGGGGAAAAAAGGAAAAATCAGTCCTGAATGCAGAGTAGAAACACAACTTCCTATTGGCCGAATATCCAAAGCGACTACAAGTGTGCATTCAGCCTTCAAATGCCAAAATATGCTGAAAATCCATTTGTTTCAATATAATCTTACACCCAATTAACTACTCAAAGCTGAAGGAAAGAGGCTGCTGGGAGCTGTAGTCGCACTGGGAAATTGATGCTCCCTAATGCATCAGTGGTCCCAGAGACCAATAAGCAGAGAAAGGATGGGAAAAGGCACCAGTGTGAAGGGTTCAGCAGGAAGGGCATATCTGCATCATCCACCCTTTGCTGCTTTTTTTGTTTTCTATGATTATGCAACATCACCTCCTCAGTGCCCAGCAAGGCAAGAGACACATCACTCTCTCCAACTACCTCCTTGGAAACTCCATGGGGAAGCAGGATGCTCCTCTGAGCTGCCCAGCAATGGGCAAGAGGCCACAGATACAGGTTGCCTCACCAGCAAGTAGATATTTGGAGAAATGCTTTCAAAACAAGGGTGGTCAGACCCTGAGGCAATCTCCAGTCCTCGTAGACACACCAATCTCAGCCAGACAAGGCCCTGAGCAACCCAATCTGTGTTGCACCTGCTTTGGGTGAGGGTTGGCCCAAAGGGCTCCAGAGGTCCTTTGGCCTCAGCTACACGGTGATGCCATGACTCTGCCACGTGGTGTTTCTGGTACTGGGAGTAGTGATGTCATTTGCTCTTCATGAGACATAAAAGTCTGAGTGTTTAGATATTTCTTTGTTAAGCATTCTGGATGCTGAATTACAGCCAAAGAAAGAACAGGAATGCTACCAAAGCCTTGCCATAATGCCTGTTTACACCCAAAAAAAAAAAAGAACATGACTCTACCTTGACTTGAAATGGTCTAGATTAGACCATGTACACTTTTATGGAGCCAAAAGTGAGAAATAAAAATTATAAATGGATTTAAAGTAAAAAATAAAACCTTAATGCACTTTATAGTCTTAGACACCCCTAGCCAAACATCTCTCTATAGATAGATGCATATAGGCAGATGCGTTCACACATTTATAACTCTAGGGTCTCTCTAACCTGCCAAACAATCTTACAGGATTTTCTTCAGACAAAATGAATAAGAGGAATTAATTGAACAAATCAAACTAAACTTAGTCACAGCAGTGCTCATTGCCTAAAGAGCCTCATAAATCTGATGAACGATGGGATGATGGCAAATACATCCTCATTACCATGCTAAACTCAGTTTGCTAAATAAATTAGTCATGTCATCAATGTCGTCACTGCATTCCTCTGCCACGGCTGCTGCGTGGCCGTCATTGCGCTCTCTTTTGCTCACCCAATAATACCTGCCAACTTCAAAGGGGCACTCGGGGGAATTAATGACTCCATGTTTGCAAAGCGCCTTGAGATCCCCCAGATGAAAGGTGGTTTATAATCCCCTCTTGGCTTGCCCAGCCTGTGTCAACCAAGAAGTGTGAGAAGCCAGCAGTGCTGGACCTGGAGGAGTTTCTCAAGGCCTGAACTCCTCGGAGACACCTGCGTAACATGTGCTGGCATGCTGGGGGTGTGGGACAACCCTGCACTCACTGATGGGAGCCAGGGTCAACCATTAACCAGGCTGCAGAATGCTGGCCCATCACACTGCAAGTTCGCTTCACCACTGCAAAGATATATGGCGAGGTCTTCCAGAGCCCCATGGCTTGGAGGAGGACTCTGCAAATGAGGTCCTCAGTGGTGTCTGCAGATATGGCCCATCCTGCCTCTGAGCCCAACACTCATTCCTTCCCTCACTATTTCTCTCAAGGGTACACAGTTTTCCTCTAAAACTGCAGAAGCAAGTTCTGTTGGTTCCGATACACAGATTTTTCCCTTTGCTTTCTCTGCTTAGAAATTTTTTTTTTTTTCCATTTCTGGAGAGCAGAGAGACACAAAGCACTAGTGTCCACTGTCACTGAGTGCTTCCACCCTCCAGCCAAGCATCCTGTTCCATTCCCGGTAGGGACAGGTAACCAGAGCTCATGTCGCAGTCCTGCACGTCACCTCATTGCTAGTCATGTCCTCCAGAGACCTTGCCAATGCCTCTGAGCAACGAGTGACAGTGATGCCCTGATATTTCAAAAGCTTTAAAAGAAGACTAATGGGAAAATAATTCAAAGCAGCTATTGGTATTAATCTTCTCCTTCTCAAGTAACTGCCAAATTTCAAGCCAAATAGCTGGAGTTTCCTCTCACAGTTTGGGGGGGGAAAAAAAAAAAAAAAAAAAGCAAAGCTTAATTATTTTTAAGTAACTTTGAATAGAATGAGCTAGGACATCTTTGGTCCTTACTCTGGCAAAAATCCCAGGTAATATTCCAGGAAGCTGCCTTTATAAGAAAAAAAGAAAAATATAAGCAACTGTCTCAGCTTGTCATGTGTATGTGTGTATCTCATTGACTTCGGGGGAAGTTGTACACATGTATTTGCAACTAAACTTCTCTTCTAGGTGTAAATTGAACAAAAATATCCCCGAGGAATCTACCTATAAGCACCAGGATTTACCTTTGTACTTGGCCACATTTGTATTCCTTGGTACAATTTTCAGCTGTATATTGCAGGAGGGAAGGTATTACTCAGTCTGCTTTATTTTCATATGAATGAGGGTTACTGTAAGAGGGAACATTGTTTTTAATATGGGCCCTGAAAAGTACAAGCCAGCAGATGGCAGTTTAAACCACATTCAGTCAAAACAACATAATATTTTAGTCAGGACCATTATTGTTATATCATTTCTACACATATATTTGAAGATTTGACTGTGAGGATGGTAACGAGATGAAAAAGACTGGCTGGGACTGCTGGTAGGGTTGCTGCACCCCTCTAAGATGTTTGCATATACGCTGTTTCTGCTGGTAAACTCTGCAAGACCGTGGGCTTGTCCTCAGATTTGGGTGAGCAGGGAGGGGATGGTAATGCAGAGGTACACAATTTTATTTGTGTGCACACGTGGATGCAGGTGGGTGCTAGCCATGCCTTCTCCATCTCACACTACCATATGCGTTTCTGTGTTTGTGGCTGGACTGTCAGCTTCATGCCTGGACACGTATATGACTGCCTGCATCTAAAGGAGAGTATACTGAGCCATTTCCATGCTCTAGGGTGTTTTGTGAATTTTAATTTTGTATCTTCTTTACAGAAGAGAAGGTGTTATCCTATAAATGAGGTTTGCAGAAGGCCCTAGAAACGACCAGACTTTTGCCTAGCCTCATTTTCCCCGATATATCAGTGAATCACCCTCAGCCAAGAAAGCCACCGTGCTTGCACAGTTTCACTGGGTCCAGACAGTTAGCTGACACCATCTAATTTTCCTAATTCTCACTTTTCAATTATAGATAGAAAACCAGGGAGAATGAGATTTAAAAACATAAGCCAAAGCATGTGTGTTCTTCATTGTGTTTTGGTGAGCAAGCGCCAGCGGGAGCACCTTGCAGCCTCTCTGTGCAGATGGGCGCACAGCTCCACGCACATTCCAGGATGATAAACCTTTGATATGCCTTACACTTCACTGCCCTGAAAATGCAACTTTCCACATTTATGAATACAAACAACGCTATTATCTCTACCTTTCTAATATTTAACTAATCTAAACACTCTGGTAAAATGTTATCTGAAATGGTACTTCTATAAATGCATTAACTTTGTCTTCCTTTGACTTTTAAGATATCTTTCCTTACTAATACATCTGAAAAGATTGTTTGGAAAGCCTTCGTAAAGTGGCAGAGCAAACAGATGAAGGGCGTTCTTTAGTAGTTCTTTATTATTAGCTTTCCAATGATACTATCATCTTGTACTTTTCTTAATGAGAAAATAAATAGAATTTGTCTCACACACAGCTGTGTTTTTCTTTAGCTAAGGAATGCACAAAAGGAAATTTAAAAATCATGCATTATCAGTGAACAAGCTAGTTAAAGTAAACAGATTCCAGCCAACTTGCTTCTAAAAGATTAAAGGTTAATGATGGAACTTACCTTGCCCAACAGATTTATGAATTATCAAAGTCTAGAGAAGGTACATCCAATTTTTCAGCATTACCTACCAAGCAAACGTCGAGAGGAGACACACATCCTCTCTCAACTGAGCAGCTACATTTTCTATCACATTATTTAGTGCTGTTTACTGATTAATTAACATTTCAAGAACATCTATTAAAATACTTAATTGACCCCATCTAATTCTCTTAAGAAACTCAATAGCTGATGTAGGGTGCTAGTTTAAACTAACAGTATGATGTCAAAGATGCTTCTTATTATACCAAAGAATGCACAGTAAAGCACTGAACTGAGGATATGCACAGAATGCTTGTACCTTCTCAGTAGTACTCACTTATCGGCATATTTATGCTAAATAAATATATCTGGATTTGCTAAGTAACCCATAAAACAATTACCTAGCTCTGAATTATGTCCAAGGAACTCTAAGACAGCATATCAGAAATAGCATGAGCTTTCTAAAGGTAGCTTGCAATCCCCCTCTGGGACAAACAGTACTGAGGTAAAGCCATATGCTTTGAAGTATTTGGAAGGTTTGAGACAATCAGCCCCGTAAAACCATGGGCAAACATGCCGGCACAGGCTGCTTCCCACTGCCGGGAGACAAGGCAGTTGGAAATCCACAGTAGCTGGCTCACTGTGGGAAAGATAAAGTGGTTGTGTTTTAGTCTGGCATTTATTTCTTACATTTCTTCTTATACAAAACTTAAAGTTTGAAAAAAGTGTTCAACCCGACTCAGCTTGTGCTGGTGCATCAACCTCTTTTAGGATATGTATTTCTAATGGGGAACAGATTAACTGAGGCTGGACACATCATTGTGGAGACATTACTAAGATTATTTATTTGTTTATTTATGAAAATCTATTTTAATCCCCGTTTCTCTGTTGAAAAGCCTAAAGCCATCAAAGGTTTAATGGCTTTGTGTGCCATTCATGGGCAAATTAATATTTTAACTCTGCTCTTTAATGATCCTTATAGATTTTTAAAGCATGGCACATATATTCTAGCTGTCCCTTTGAATATATGTTTCAATGACATCAGTGAGAGTTGTAAGCAAAATGAAGGTGGAATTGAGAAGTATTTTCACCCTTTGGAAATTCATCTCACTTGAATCTTCAACACCTTTTTCTCTGTTCCCTCCTCTGCTCCCTAACCAGATAAAAACCCTTTCCACCTCTCCGCCCTTCCGCCCTGATGATAAAGTAAATAACATGATATAGGACATTGATTTGTTTTAACGCAGAAGTATATGACTCACTTGTTTACCTCTGCACTAAAACCAGTGCCACAAGATGCCATAAAACCTTTGAAAATGTCTCAGAGGCATAACTCAGGGCCACCAGAGTGTCCAAACTTTCAGCCAAACTCCAAAGAAGCAGAGGAGCTTGGGAAGGGAGGCAGGTGAGAGACTGAGGATTTAGTGTACTCACTGGTAGGCTGCAGCTGTTCAATAGGAGTATCTTAATTAACTGGTAAACTCCAAAGAAATTTCCAACTACTCTTAAAGACATATTTCCCTATCAGGCTAATAGGAAGGGAAAAAAGAAAAATCCATTAGAGCATTCATTTTCTGCTGTACATATGCCATGTGAATAGTACTATTAAAACAACGCTGGCAACTGTAACAGCATTATGGCATACACACTATGTTAGTATTTAATTGCAGTTATATCAGATGTACAGCCCTTTCACAGATTATATCATCCTAGGATATAACACAAGCCCTGGATATCACACCAGCTTTGGGGCTGAGGTCCCACGACATGGGATAACATCAAGTCTGTTGTCACACAACATTGCTCTAGTGAAATTTGCCCTCCAGCCTTTCCGAAACCTTGTCCTTGCATAAACCGTACCGGTGTCAATTTGCAGGAGCCCATGGAAAAAAAAAATTTCAGCATTGTATCACAGAGGGTTTGATTGCTTCAGCTCAAGGAGCAAAACCCTTGAGAGGCCACCGGATCTCACCTGCAATCACATGAAATCCCACCTGGCTTTGATTTAAAATGATAAATCAGGCCAGGTTTTACTGGAAACAGCCTAGATTTGTGCAAATTTTTGCAAACCTCAGCCTAGCCAGCTGACTTCAAGGGGCAACACTTTCCATGTGACTTCAGGTATCCTGGCAAATATTTTGCAGGGCTCTGATTTCTCATTCCTTTTGCTCCCGGCCTTCTCCATTATGGAGTTACATGTCATGATGAGACAAAGTAGAAACCTTGAGATATTCTCTATTCTTTCAAATATTGCTGGAAAAGGCTTATTTTAATGCCAGATTATGCCACACATTCTCGTTGAGTAAAACTTTATGCAAGAAATTGTCCCATAAGCTTCCAAAAAGACGCTAGCAAAACAGCTGACTGTGGAGAGAGGTGGCCAAAGCAACATTTAATTTCTTCTTTGGTAGCAAACAGACAGAATTGAAACACATTAAGCATAAAAATAAGCAATACCAAGCTATTTACTTTTTGCAGGACTTAGATATATTGCAGTGAGGGACAACCCACATCTCCTAGGCACAAACTGGGTATTTCTATTCCCCACATGCAGCTTTATTCACCTATGGATCCTGCACACATGAAGCCCAGACAACTAGATTTTCAAAATTCAACAGGAGAATGGAGAGCCTGAATGCCCTCTTCAAGGCAAGTTACAAACATTGATTTTCTCCTATTTTACTGAATTTGCACTTAACTTTTTTCTATTAACCCTCTGATTCTGCAGTTTTACAACATCAAGTTCTGAGGTAGCTGCACAGGCCCATGCTATTAGATATAGTCTCTGGAAATCCCACAGCTCATTTCAACTTCAGCTTCCTTCCCCAAAATTACAGCTATAACAAAGACTCTTGAAAGCAGAGTTACCAACTTCTGATATGTTATCTTAAATCTCAAAACATTTGGTATTTTGCTTGCTGTTGAGGAGAAGCTCTCCAATAAGTCTAGAGATCTAAACAGACAGAAAAATTAGTAATTTTGAATGCTATGGTTTGAAGGGAGGAGGGGGTCAATGGGGCTCCTTCTTGGGTGACAGTAGTGAAAAAGCAACAGTGAGCTGATTGAGATGAATGCTACCTTTAAAAGAGCCAGAAGCATCTATTCAGTGAGAAAATAGGACTATTCTATAAAAGAGACGGGAATCAATTACAGCCTTTCATGAATACAAGGCATGAGCACTAGTTAAAGCAACAGCTCTTGACCCATGAGTATAACCTATTTCTGAAACACAGATCACTTCATAAGAGTGCATATGTCAAAACACACACACATCTGAGATGCTGAAGCTCCTTTCTTCATCACTATTGAAAAAAATTAAGTCAATGCAAGAAAAAAAACCACTTTGTGCAAAAAATAAGCGATATCAGTACAGATTACAGTTGCTCCAATGGAAAAAGTGTGTAACACATAATATTAACCACCTTTGACCTGTGAAGCAAGGATATAGCTGGAATGTGACTGCTAGGCAATAAGCAAAACAAGTGGGAAAACAAAAATAAACTTAAAAAATCATTGGGTCAGAAGTAAAGGAGATAATTTAAGATCTGATTTGGTAAATTGGGATGACATTATAAAAGAAGTGGTTGTAAGAAAAATCTAGGATTTGAGAACCCATCAATCCAGCCAAATCACACAGCTGTCTCTTCATAAGCAATGGGTTTTCTCCCATTTAATTTCATTTGGATCAATTTATCATTAACCAATTCCAAGCACAAACTTGAGTAAATCAACCTGAGGGAGACAACATTAAAACAAATAGTAAACGAATCATAACACACTGAAGAGGAGGTGGTCAGGCTTACTAACAACATAAACACTGCTTCAAGTCCAATGCACAAATCACTGCTGTGTCCAGTAAGGACAGTGGTGTCACCCTGCAGGAGAATGGGGTAGTAGTCAGTTTGTATTAACTTAGTAAACTAAGAAGTGGGGATTTGGAAATTTCTGAAGTTGTTATTGTAACTTTACTTTGTATAAGCAAATAGCGGGTTAAAGCCTTTACAAGAGTAGCTCCTAGGAATCATCAAACAACTTACAGTCCTGAGAAAAAAATGCATCAATATTGGATTTGAAACCCATCTTGAGAGATTAATCAAATATGAAATCAGTCCTAGAGAGTCCACTTAAGTACAATGCCTGAACTCTTAGCTAATCCCCAACATGTTGAGGTTACCTTTTCCCCCCTCAAGGGGAAGAAGACAAGTAGTAGTGTAGAAGAGAAACCTGAAGAGCTAAATCCTGCACTCTAAACATGCCATTCGATTCAGCAAACCAGATGCCTAATTTCTAAGTATGCAAGTAGATGAGCCACCCTTCAGCATGCTCAATGGCTTGCACTGCAAACCCCATACTGGGACTAAGTTCATTGCTCTTGCTTTTAATACTTTAATTACTAGTAATAATCATAATAAATATTCTAACAATTGCAAAATTCATTAAAATTATTATATACCCCTTATAATATTTTATACACATTTTGGTCACATTCAAATATATTTGACCCCATATGAGTCTGGATCAAATTCTTTTTGAGAGCCATTCTTTGGTCCCCAAAACTCACTGAGAGGCTGGGGAAGACAAGAGTTGCAGCACAATCTTTTTGGCTTTTATTTGAGCTGACTGAACGCATATGGCCTGAAGACAGCTGAGGTGACAAAGTCAGAAGTATATTTGTAGTCCAGAGTAGAAGGAATTACACATGTGAGATCTAAAAGGAATAATTTTCAGAATTTGAAAAGAAATTCACCAGTTTCAGTCTCCTAGAGCTTTTGAAGGGTTCTTCATCCATTATTGATGTCAATGTAAATCACAAGAGCAACTTAATGATTTCTTCCTAAAATACAAAACTGAAATTTCAAAAAACAACACATACACATAATTTGGGGATAGTTTCTGAAGTCTTCATTCATTTACTATTAGTTGTCACTGCTTACAGCTGCAATTAAATAAAATGAGAAGTTATTAAAATTCGGTGTCAGCTGTTAGCAACGTCATCTACCAGTGACAAAAAGAGCACCAGGGAAAATTAAACCAGCCTGTCTCTGATTATAGTAAAAGTCTATCAGACCAGGCATGGCTGCTTCTGTGTGCACCCTGCTAGTGATCACATCCAGCTCCAGCTGAAGGGCAATACATGGGTCTCTTTCTAGTAAATCCACAGGAATGCGTTATAGAAATAATTCTGCCATTTACAGGTGGTATTTTTTGAAAACAAAGAACAAAAACACGTATCAAAATCTTTACACTTCATGTAGTGATTTCTTGTGCTGATAATTAAGTTCATTTTGCATATTACAAAATCACACCGACCGTCACTGTAAATTTTCTCCCGTTATTGACAAACTGCAGATCCATAGAAGAGTGGGTCTTTTTCTAAATCCATTATATATCTATATATATAATCACCTACATCACTGACATCATCCAATAAACTTAATTGACGGCGGTTTGTCTTAACTAACTTACGTTTTCAAGGTGTTGTCACGCAGAATGAAATGTGTGTGCATTTAAAATCTCCACCCCCTGGGACAGCTGGCATATGTACAAATTCCCAGTTATAAAGTTGAGTTATAACGTAACCCTCTCAAGAAATGCTGATGACATTACTGGTGTGATTTCTGTAAGATCCCCAAGCCTGCCTTCTCTTCATCCTGCCTCCAAACCAGCATGTGCAGGTTTCCTGGTCACCTCCAGTGATGGTTAATCACAGAGAAGCCAGTGATGCATTGCTATCCCTGGGTATACAGACCAGTCTGGTGGGCACTGCATGTACAATGATCCATGGAATATCGTACCACTCTGCCCCTGCAGTTTCACGGTATGAACTTTATTTTCCATGGGATTGTCTGATGAAAAATAATGAAGAAATTTTTCATATTCCACAGACAAGGATGCATCACGACAAGTCTCATACCAGACTCATGTTATGATTCAAACAAATCGTACAGCTCTGCCTCACCAGAAACCACTTGGAACAGGCATCATTGCTTTGGATGCACACAAGCCAGCCGTGGAACAAATGAGCTTACCAAAATATAGCAAAGCTTAAGACACTTTTGAGTCTTTAGCATGTTATTAGAGATGAGCAAACATGCACGAGAACAAAATGCACAATAAGCTGATCTTATTCCAGACCCTTTCAAAATCTGTGCAGTGAAGTATCTCTTCCCCTCCTTCCCACTGAACCCCAAAAGACACATTATCTTTGAAAATATACTGCAAAATTCACAGGGTCAGCAGGTCCGGCATCGTCTGCTGGGCTGGCTGCAGACTTCAAATCCCATGCGCGCTGGGGCTTCCTCGGGGGAAGCAGTTCACTGCATTCCACTTTCTTAATGGGGTGTAATCAGGAACACGTTTGCTTCAAACTTATTAGTGAACTTCCCGCTTTGAACCCAAACTCTTTTTTAAAGTACTTTTTATTAAACTTAAATATCAAATACCTTTTGTTTTGCTAACAACTGTACCTGACATTCATTCTGATTAGATTTCAGCCCAGTTATAAGACAGACAGTGCTTGTCTCTGCTGTCTACATGAGAAAGGAAACAAGAGTGCACATTGCATTATTCCCATTCACTACTTTATTTCCTTCTTTTTTTAAAGAAAAATCTGTATAAAATAGTGGAATGTTTTGTTTGTCTGATACTAAATCTGAAACAGAGTGACAACTCAGAGTTGGAAAAACCTGTCTTAATTTTTGGCTAGAAAAGTTATATTTGTTTTTGGATCACTCCATAAATGGGTTAATCTTAATACCTCCTTGGTTGGAAAAACAAGCCATGCAAATTTGCCCAATTCAAATGCTAAACCTGCTAGCTGTCAGTTTAAAACAGTAGTATGCTTCTTTCTCTTTGCCATTATCCAAAAGAAAAACAAATGACAGATCCTCCCTCCCCATTGCATTTAAAAGAATGACAGTGTTTGTAACTGCACCCACACATTTTGCCCAAGTATCAAAATTGCCCAGCTGTAATACTGGGGCATTCCTATCAGGCAGAGATGCTGACAATCAGCTCAGTTTAAAAACTACTATTGGATACACAAATACGTAACTGAAATAACTGCTTACACTAAGTCAGATTTGTTATTACATTCACAAGACAAAAGGGCAGAAGCAGATATCCCATTTTATTGCATAACTCAGGCTATTACATTTTACACAGACACCCTTGAAAGCAGCTGAAAAACCTGGATTTGGCTCAAACATGCCTAAAAAACACACAGATCCAGAGGGATGAGGAACATGCCCATTACCCAGCCAGTTTACTGTAGTGGTTCATCACCTTCATTTACCACAAGCCTCTGCAGACAGCTCCTTGCACCCAGGGCCCCCAAGCACCCACCAAGCAGCGGGGGAACCCTCTCCAAAATCTGCCCTGTGGCGCCTTCACATTTCCCCATTAGCTCAGTTGAGTATTCAAGCTCTCGCCTGCTCTGACTTTAAAAGACCTGGAAGAAGTCCTCCAGTTTTGGCTGTACTCTGTGCGGAGTTCCTCCCTGGACTGCATCCAACGAGCGCGGGTTTCCCATCGCAACCTCCCAGCCTGCAAGCACGAGTGAAGAAACGCTTAATAGAGTCCACCCGCGTCAGCCTGGCAGGGAGCTTGACTCAGAATTTATGTTTTATTAAAGCAACATTAGCAACACTTTTCAGTGTGCATGAGCATCTATTCTTACACTCAGTAAAAGCTTTCATCCAGCTCTTGGCATTATCTTTGATCACAAAGAGAAAAAAGTTGAAATCCCTCTGTTTAAGTCACTGGACCGAGATTAAGATAAATTTAGATTCAGTTCTTAACTATACCACAATATTTCTGTGTGTCTCATCTGCCTATGAAACTCTTTCATACCCTGGAAATTCTGGTTTGTAGAATTGCCAGAGCTGCGTAGAAAAGGGAAATTTCAATTTTCAGGTAACTCTGAAATATCAGCAGGGGAAAAAAAAGAAAACCTAAAATGGAACTGAAAGCTGAAAGGCCAATGCTACCCTTGAAACAAATACTCAGGAAAAAATCCTGGATTCAGTCACTTAAACACATATTTCAATATTTCATTTAATATTTAAACTTGCTTACATTAATTCCATTAATTTTTAATTTGTGTTTTAAAGACCGAAAAATCTTAAGAGAAAATATGTTGTACTACAAAGTTGTATTTAATATAAACAGATGATTCAAAAATATATAGAGATCTCAAAACAAGAAATGTGCTGACGCTGGAGAAACAAAATGGAAAAACTAAAAACAAATGATAAATTTTAAATAAGATGCTTTAACTTCTCCCATAAAAAGTACGGAAATATAGACACTTTCCCCAAAACCACTGATGCTGTAATGGAAGACCTCTCAATTATTTTCAAAACAGCTAAACAATATCATTGTTGGGCACTATGTGGTTGAAGATGCCAGATGTTCCTTAGTATCTGCATATTCACCTTCTTTCAGAAGACAACTGATAAATAGCACGCTGCTATATATTTTGTTTCTTATGAACTGAAAGGTCTGCAAGGCGGCTGAAACCACCATGTCTTTTCATGTCTTTAGTGACTCAGGTGGCTGTGAAGCCACATGTTGCACAGGGAAAGCTGTCATGCTCATTTTTTTGGCTATTTTGAAATTTCCTGTTATTCCTGATTTCTCTTCCAGATGAGACCAAGACCACAAGGAGAGACTCAATGTCTTCAGGCAGCAGTTTTCAGGACAATGTCTTGGGATATGCAAGAGCTGGGTTTAACTTCCTGCTCTGGATCAAACACCTGACCAAGATGAACTTGGCTCATTTCTTTTAATACCAGCTTGGCTGACGCCTGGCCCGCTGCAGACATGCTCACCACTCAGCGTAGACACATTTTCTGTGCCCATATCCACCACACCCAACCTTGAGCTCTGCCCACGCTCCCTGGGCTCTGCACTTCGCCTGCTGCGTGCGACGAGCATCCTGCTTCTGGAAAAAGTCTTTTCCCTTCACCCGTAGTTCTTTACAAGGTCCCGGAGGATTGGTTTTAAACATAGCTGACAGCAGATATGGAGACACTCACCCGAGCCTTCCCCAGAGCTGTGGTAGTTTAAAGAGTTTATGGCCAAACTTCAGCAGAGCTACTCTGGCTCCCAGGGAGAAATGATCACATGGTGCTTCTGTTTCTCCTCACTCATTCAGGCCCCATATGTTAAAAACCAAGGCGTAAAAAAACAGAGCCTGATTTAAATATTGCATGGCCAAGCCCGGCAGCTAAGCCATCATTAGGTGTTGACTTGACAAATTTTCTGGGGTCGATACCTGCGTAAGTCTTTCATATAAAGCAAGCCAGCTTGTTTCTCTCTTCTTGCTGTTGCAGGCCAATTTAAAACCTCCCTGAAGACTTTATTTGTAGGATGTGCCTTTGCTTATGGAAAAGTAACATGTGCAGACCAAATAACTGTTTTTCAGGTTTGATACTGAAGTCCAGCTGAAACTAATCAAAAGTCTGAGATCTTTGGACCCTGGTAGGGCAAAACTAATGAAGACGGATGTAAGACAACAGAGGGAATGAAAGAGTATCTGGTCTCATCTACTCCACAGCATAGATTTCTACCCAAGAGAATAAAAATGATTGAGTTGTGTCCTTTTTAAATATTATCCTTCTACCTCTTCCACTCAAGTCATCTCACCCGTGTGCTTTTTTCCTGCTTCTTTCAAGCCCTACAAAAAGATGCTTTTTCTTGTTTACTTCAAGAGCTATAAGTGGAAAATCAGTGAATTAGTCTCTCTTCTTGCACCAAAACAGTTATTTATCATAAGCTAGCTTTGAGGATTTACTCGACGAATTGGTCAACTCAGCCAAGTCCCACCTATGCACCCATCTACATTTCTGCATAGACAAGCTCAGCTTCCACTCAGGTACCTAAATGAAACACATCATTTCTCTGCAGTGACAAGCACCCACCAGTTTTGTTGTGGAGAATGTGTTAAAATGAGAAAACCAGTTGAGTGCTGAAAATAACACATCATGGGTCTGCCTAAATGGGACCAGAGTCCTCCTGAATATCACATATATCATTAAATCTGGCATCCCATATCTGGCCTAGCTAATAACTAATAATTTAGAAAAAGGTTGTGTGCCATGAGATGTGGGCATGTCAGTGGGATCTTGTTTTCACCCCAACTCTTGAATCCACTCATGCCCTGAAACATGTCATTTCATTACACTTCTCATTATCTCAGCTTTTATTGCTACACATTTTATTGGCCATGAAATTATCCAACCCTTTTAAAAAAAAGTGCAAGCTATGAAATTGTCTCAATCTCTGAAGGACACCTACATATTTTGTGAATTTTAACAACAAAACTTTTTCAAATAAAGGGTCTTCTCCCTGCCCTGTCTTGTCACTTGTAGCTTCCCAGTTTCTTCAATGCTTAATCTTCAGTCACTGTGAAACCAGATGGCTAAACAATTAGATAAATCGTGGGCATTGCTGACTTTGTCTCTTCAGTAAGCACTAAACAATAAATCTCACAACTTTCTTGCCACGAATGTGACGGTGAATGCCAAATCCCAGTTCAGCAGCCGGACTCCTATTTCCTGGGCCTGCAGAAGATAGAAAATATCACATTTCTACCTCATTCGACCCTTTCAATATCCCTGTCACGCTTCATTGCTTTACAAGGCACCATTTCACTGTTGCAACAAAGATTACAGGGAATCTAACAGGTAAGGCCCCAAGCAAACATGGAGCGGAGCAGACCTGAACAGGAGGCACAAGGACTTCATGTCTTATCTGCTCCCCATCTCAGCATTTCTAACCACAAGGACTGCCCCGCTGACAGCCCTGCCTGTCCTCAGGCAATGAATCTGTAATAAGATATATACACACAACAAATAATAGAGGTGGTTTGTTGTGTTTAGGTTTGGGTTTTTTTGCTGAAAAAATATATACCGAGGTAATTAAATTGCTAACATGATGGATGGCCTCATTTTATATTTGAATTCAAAGTGACTTTCCATAGCATATAAAAAAGAGACTTACTGCAAAAAAAGGATAATGCCATAACTTGCACTGAAATAAAAATATGGATATTTGACTTGAATTCTGAAGAATCAAGCTTTGTTGCTCTCTCAGTGGTAATGTATGTGGATGCTTTACCCCAAATCCTAAAATATTTTTTGGAGGCACTGAGTAATTCAAACTCGAATTTAGTTCCTATATATAAGTAGAGCAACTGAGGCACTGTGAGGTTGCAATGTATTTCAGATTATTTAGGGGAAAAAAAAAAATCACAATAACTCTGGGAAAGGAGACTAGTTGTTTAAGTACTAGAGTTTATACAGGCCCTGTACAATAATATATTGTCTATGGCATTGGCAACATCACCTGTAGTTAAGGTTGTACAAACTCCCATTTACAGATCCTGTTTTCAGCTGTATTAACCTAGAGAGACCTTAAGAATATCATATCATGACCACTGTCACATAGCTGCAATACAGGAAAATTACCCGATTTCCTCCTCCTCCTTTTTCCCATTCTACAGGAAAAAAATAAGCAGCACTGACCAACTGCTAAAAATATTTCAGAATAGCTTCAGGACTTCCATGGAGCCATTAAACAAACTAAGGATTTGATGTCATGTTTGAAGGCTTATATTAATGTGAAGTTTGGGTTGTAATGCATTATAATTTAGGAGATCTAATTTTGCGTTTGTTCTCTTTCTATAGGAAATTTGTGATCCATACCACAAGCTGCAGAAGCTATTGGCCAGCAGCCATAAAAGTATTAGATGTAAATGACTTGTTACATTGGCAGTTATTTGCTGCGCAGCAATGCTGGTTTCAAAAATCCACTCAAAAACCTTATAAATCCTAGTATATATTTTCTTGCTTCTGCCTGATACTCATAGAGTTAACAGGCAAAACATTTCAATAAAACTTCCATGCAAAAAAGCTAAGATGTTAAAAACTCGCAGTTAACATCTGTTCATCATTTCATTGTGCGGCCACACATTAGATAAACGTGCTTACTCATAAGAGCACAATACCTAACCGTGACCTCAGCTGTGACATCAAACAAGCACACGGGGGAATTATTCCACACTTTTGGCATCAACATGGTTGACTTTCACAAGGGGGGGGAACAGAAAAATTGTGCCTGATGAGTAGTGAAACTGCAGGATTAACAACAAACTTTTATCAGTCCTTTGCTGTTGGTTTCTTTGCAGTAGGAAAATATGTGCGTATAAATAGGTCCATCCCCCTAAATTAGGCAAACGTCATAACAGGCTGGTTAAATAACCTGTAATTACACTGTCGCTTGTATTAACTCCATCACCCTCTAATAGAGTAAGTTATAGTGGAAGCAGCCAATGTTGTTAGGAGGGTTATTTATTTTATGCCTTAATTAATCAGTACTGACACTGAACCACATCCTTCCTCCTTCCTCATTATTTAAATCACCCATTTATATGGATGAGTCTCTTTACTTTGTGCATTTCATTAATGCCTTAACATGCTCCCACGAGGAGAACGGCGGGTGCTGTTCTGGCGAGGTGGGTAACAGAAATGCCGTGAGGCTGCTCCCACTCTCCTAACCTTTTTTCCCTGGGAAGGGCAGCAGAGAGTTCAATAGGATTGAGTTTTTGGGCTCTCAGGTGTCTGATCCTCCACGGTGCTGGGGAAGAAATGACTTCCCTGGGTCAGCCTAATTTCAAGCATTAGGTACTTGAGGAGACAGAGGAAGACGTCTCTTTTTGGGAGGGCACAAGGAAATCTTTGCTTCAAGTCAGGCACATGCTTAAGTGATTTCCCGAATCTGGGTCCTGATCCTAAAATTGGAAGCGACAAGTAGAAGTTCCCTTACCCCCCAGTCGCCCATCCTGAGGCTGCAAGTGAAATAGAGACGTAAAACTACTTGGTCTGCAGAACAAAGATCAAAGCGTGGTGGATTTAAATTGAATATGAGGCAATTTAGAAAACTGAAATCCAGAATATCTTGTGCAGGGCTTTATGTAGGGGTATACAATCTCTTATAGTTCAGCTGAAGTATTTTTATTTACCCCCATGTTTTGAAGGGGTTACCTCCACAGTATTTCATAACTAAACAGCCAAAACAGTCTAAATCAAAGCATTTTTGATGGAATATTTTAAAGCCAACTTTTTTCCCCAGTCCTTTCTTTTACATTCTCCTTTTTCCAATTTTTTGCTGAACGCACACATCCCAGGTAAGCACTCGCTGTTGCACACACGTAGACTCTGCAGAGCAGTCTGAAGAGGCTAGCAGAATTTTTTAACTACTAACTTGTTTAAACAAAGTGCACAGATGAGCTCACATTAACAACTTTCATTTGATTTAAGAAGCCTCTCTGCGGTTGTCCCGGAGGGTCAGCACAGGGCTGGGGATGCCTGGCTGAGCATAACAGTGGCAGGGCAGAGCCCAGCACGGGCCCCCAGGAGACACCCGCTCACACTTTCCATGCTGCGCTGCCCTCCCTGACATCACAGTTAAAGAAGTTTAACATTAAAAAAACACCCCAAACCTCTTTAAGTTGTTATTCTGCTTCCTGCCTTCAACACAGGCAGCTCCTGACACAGTTCAGTCACCTCTAAAGTGGGGCTGAGCTCTGAAAATTCATATCTCACAGGGGATGGGAAGGAGGATGCACAGTCAGGACTGGGAAAGCTTTAATGGTGTAACACAGGAGCACACGAGCATTGCTCAAAACCAGCTTAGCAGGAAGATGGGGAAGGTACAGTAGATCTTGTACCCCATGCATGCCCACCTTATAGGACCAAAATCTGAGACCAGACCATTCAGGACTCCCTATGTCCCCTTCAGGTTGTCCAAGAGCCTCTGACACCTCTCTACGTCCATGCCATGTTGCCCAGGGCAAGTACACCTGGAAACGCACATTCGCAGGGCAAACTGGTTATAGACAGACTCTTTGGAATCTTCCTTTTCTAAAGAAGACAAATGGCACAAGGCTGTGCAGACTTTACTTGAGTAAAGCTCAAACACAAATTTGGTGAGCTTTCAGAGGACAAAAAACAGTTACATGATTTAATTCAAAGCTGACAAACATGCTCCTATCAGGCAACTCACGATAGCTACAAAGGGATTTTTAAAACTTCAGAAATTTTTAACCTGGAGTAAACAGAGATGTTCTAGTTCAAGAAAATACTTCTAAAGATTTTTAAAAAATTATTAATCTGAATAAGATTCTTATTTTAGATGAAATGTACAATTTTACCAGTACAGCTTTCAGGCAGCAACTCCCATGTCAACATAGATAGCTGCAAACCAACGCAGCTTTCAAAAATGAGGAAACATTATCCAGTGCTACATTTTGAAACCAAAGGCCATGTGCAGCTCCATTAATTTGTGGTTCAAGGCCAATAATTAAACCATCCAGGTTCCATCCAAATATTTTTCTGACTCCCCAAACATTTTGCCAAACCATGAACTAATTTTCACCACGAAGGCCTTCTCGTATTTAGCACATTTTTGGAGACAGTTGCTCACTCGGCAGAGCTCCAGGGGCACTTGAAACCTCGCGGTGCAAACCGGTCAAAAGTTGCCAAGTGCATATTGTCCAATGAAACCTGGTGTGTCAGAAACCATATAAACCAAACCAAAGCTGTACAACTTTTCCATGGACTTCATACCCAAAGCCATGTGAGGGTGCGGTTAGGGCCAGTTTCCCACAACGTGAAACGTTCCTCAGAGAGTCTGCAACTACAGGGGGTCTCTTTACAGACTAGATTTTGACCAACCTTCCATGTTACCTCTTGTGTGTGAAGGGGACCTTGACCAGGATGTTTATCTTTTTTTGGAGAAAGCCCCCCAGCTATTATGTGCTTATTAGTGAAGAGAAAGGTGATGAGCCTTTAGTGGAAATCACGATGTTGATCTTTCTTGGCTAAAGCCCAAGGGTTTGTTTTGAAGTGTGCCATCACAGTGTATGTTTAAATGCCCTTTTTCCCAGTCATATTACTCTGAGCAATTGAGGTGTATTACTATTACAACACACAAAATCTGCATACATGAACATCCACTCAAACCATCTGACAAGAAAAGCTTTTAAGGTCCGACATCTTTGCAGTGGAGCAGAAGTCAAAAACTCTTGGACCAACCAAGTGCCCCATCCTGCCCCCATTTAAGTCAACAGCAAAGCATTGGTCCCCGTGGCTCAGCGCTGACAAGTATGAGAATTGCCAAAGAAATGCACATTAATTATCATTACTATGTCTGTTATTGTATAACAGACTGTGATTCTGTACTTTATCTCCTGGACCATTATCTCCTGCCATGTGATCTAAGTGTTGATACTGCTAATGTAAAGGAACACAGAACAGTAGTCATTTATCCTGCAAAAGACCTCGTGCTTTTCTTGTTCTATCAATCATTAAACAAGTAATGTCTTTTGTGTTATTGCCTTGACATTCATTAACACTCACGTCACAGGAAATCTTTGCAATTAAAAACCTTATTGACGATCTGTGGTTGTTTCTCATTGGTGTGTAACAAGCAAGATAATAAAAAATGAAAACAATAGTGTTATCATAGATAACTGAGGAGGTTTTTCCTTTTTCTTTTTGTACCTCAACTATTTTAGTGTGGCTGGTCTCTATTTTTTTTTTAATTTGAACATGGACTCGAGGGCTCTGAATGCTGGCAAACCACTTTTTATCAGCCCTGAACATCTGAACACCCCTTTGACATTAATCCAGTATGACCAGTATTAGTGGAAACACTCAGTCTTGGAAAAGTCAGGCCGTATGAGGACAAGACAAATGGTTCTCTCTCCATGATATTCTGCCTCTCAGAGATTTATAAGGACCACGTGTGCAAACCAGTGACACAAGAACACCGTGCTTTGTCCACTGTCCAAAACATGCATTGGACTGGTTTCCATGTTGTCAGTGCTGTCCCGGGGCTAACGCCCTTCAGGAGGCAGAGGGAGGTTTGCAGGGAAGCTGAAGCCCTGGGAGGAGTCACGCAGAGGTGGGATGGAGCAGGACCCTGCAGGTGGCAGACCCCTAGTTGACCAGCTGCTCAGGTCTGGTAGGAAGCAAAGCAGTGGGGAACCTCTTGAACACAGCTCGTGGCCAGTTGACCCATGCCTTCTGCTGTGTCCAAAATCACCCTCTCTTTTTACAGTTACGTGGAGTCTCACCAATTTCAGCTGGTTAATACGGATGATACCTTCTGTTGGGTCAAAGGGCCAAAAGCTTCTACCCTAACAGCTGACTGCTGGGATTCATCAGTGCATTCTTCCTTCTTGCAGAAGGGGCTGAATTTTGCATGTGCTATGAGCATTATCTGTGCTGCCTTTCACTGTGAGACACAGCACACTAAAGTGCTGGTCTCTGACCGTGGCTCTGGAATTAAGTCTGTGCTTCTTGCAAACCCAGACTTCTGTCTGACTCGGGCCATGCTGTCTGAAAGGTGCCTTCTGAAAGATAATAAGCACAACCTCAATTCCCAGAGACATTGACATAATTGAAAAATTAGACCATTAGGCTCTTACATTCTTACAGGCTGTTTTAATTGCAGTCCATATATCTTGAGCATATTTACTGAATGCTCCATGCACATGGAGGTAGCTGAGAAGTAAAGGCAACACTGCAATCTTGCTACAGAATTGAGACAGAAAAAAAAATATTAAATCAGACTCATCCTTGCCTTAGTTACTCTTATATTACAATGCTCTAACTCTTAAATACATAAATGTTAAGGCCGGAAGGGACTATTATAATAATTTCACCTGATATTCTACTTAATATCATAGAATTTTTGCATTTCTGCTCGGTGACCATACTTCAAATTTACACCATTGTAAGATAAAGAATCAGACCCGTTCACTTCAGAAGCCCTACACCCATGAAAAAAATTTGGAATCAGCTCCTGTGTACATCCAATCTCTTGATAGTTACCAAAAGTGGAAACAAAACTCTGAAAATGGCCCTATGGTAAATTGTATATTTTCAGTTCTTGGATATGGTGGCCTTTCTTTGAAGCCTAAAACTGCATTTATGATCAGCCAGAGCACTGAAGAGTACACAGTGTATTCGACATAGTAGCAGACTGCCTTTTGTTGTGCAACACAGTAGTTAAATAAATTCCTATTTTCCTTTTTCTGGTAATTTAAGCATTGGTAGTGTTGAAACTCAATCTGGACTGCCTATGGCTTTTCTTTTGACATCAACAGTAATGATCTTAGAAGGAATCACATTTATAAAACAATCCAACAAAAAAAAAGGTAACAGAACTTGACAAGTATATTTCTCTGAAATGTAAGTAGAAAAAATATTGATTTAACGTTACAGGTATTTACGTTATTCATATTTTATGCCACTGATTAAATTCTCTCTCATACCCTGTAATGAATACAATCAAGTGATAACATCAACAACATTTTTACATTAAAAATAAGCTATTTCTACCTTTGGTATTCACCTTCATCCATCGAGAATAGATTTTTCAGAACTGAGACCAACACCAACATTCAGTAAATTAATCTGATAGCAAACCCTGCTTCCCTTGGTGCCTCCACAGTTTACTAAACTACTGTGCAGGCCAGAATACCAAATTTTTTTACACAATCTTTCAAGGCCATCTAAACTTTTTCAAGGCAAAACAACATTATACTATTGAAATCTGAAACAAGTCTCAGGAGATATTCTTACCACAAAACAAAACAAAACAAAAAAAAATCTACTTTAGGAATCCTATATGAGATAAAAAGTAGAACTTCATACAGAAAAACGTTCACCTGCTCCCACCACCAGTGAGGAACTGGGTTTATATTCAAAATATAGCCACTGCAGGAAGGATCCCAGGCATCTTCTGAGGAACAAGACTTCTCCACCAGTCCAAGTGAAATTAACTTTTTAAAGGGTGAATTAATACCTTCAATAGCACAGATATTATTTGAGCTATTGATTTTACCTCCCATATCCTTCAGTTTGATGACAGCCACTCCCCAGTGTACAGGTGTACCCATACTATTTCTGTACAGTTTACCTGACCTTGGTTTTGTACCCATGTACAAGCATAGCACCAGTATGAAACCACCCTGTGAGGGCTCCATGCATCCTCATCCTTGGTGACACAGTTTCACACATGATAAAACTTGTTTCATCTTAAATCATTACAAATTTATGGACATGGTAAACTCCTACCATGAAACAAACCCTTGCCTTTGTGCACCTTTATTGAGAGGGAGAGTTTGCCTGTTAAACCACAGAGATGGGGCTCAAACAGCCTATTTTCTCTTCTGGCTACCCCATAGATCCATGCACCACCTACCAGTCTTTTTATCTCCCTGCTCATCAGTTCACCATGACTAATGCAATGAGCATGTTGGACAGAAATAAGAGACCTCAGGTATTTGGGCATTAAATGGATGAGCATTGTGGAAAGGTGTATTGTGAGGGGAATGTATAATGCAAACAGGGATGAGATAAGAGATATCTGATTCACAAAGATTATGTCTTTTGTGCCCAATATATGGGTGGCTAGCAGGTCACTGTGCAGGAATTACAAGTAATATAAGCGGGCATGAGGAAGCAATATTTTAACTTGAAAGGACTTGTAGAGGGATGAGAGAGAATTTGCATAAAACCAATACAGAGCAGATGGGAATAGACAAGCCTGCTGGTATCAAACACATGCCAAAGGAAAATTACAGAAGAACAAGGAAGTTATTGTAGACAGCACTTCGATATCCTAACCATATATGAAACCAAGAAAACCTCTAAATCCACCAGAACAATCGCCTAAAGGATTTAGCAAAAGGCCCCAACTTTCTGCTAGAAAAATATCACATTACTGGTGACAAAATGCCTTATCATGTTTTCCCAACTTTAATCGCTTTAGAAGGCAAAATACCTGTGCATTAAATAAAAAAAAAAAAAAAAAAGTTGAGGGTAAATGCAAAGGTTGCTGCTGTATTAATGTGTGTTATCTACTCTCTAACTTTTTTAACACTGTTTTGCGAACATGAAAAATAACAGTCAATCCCAGAAGTATCTTTTCTGACAGCAAATATTTGGGGAAGTTTATTATCTTTAGCCATACACCAGACCTTTGGTTTTTTTAAAAAAAAAAAAAAAAAAAAAAAGAATGAAAAGAAAATTGGCTCTGAATTCAAAGAAGATTGCAAAAAATAAATGTTATGTTGATAAGTATCAGTGTTCTAGAATTACAAGTCCAAGATGTTCTCAGAGGCATGTGCCAAAGATGATGGTAAAAGGCAGAGAAACATGTAGGCAGAAGTGTGAAAGAAGTCTAGACAGAGGTGTGAAAATAGTTTATAGTTCATTAAAAAGAGGCAAGAGTGGAGAAACTTTCCCAACTTGCAGCTGCCCAACTCTGCATTTGTTTTGAGCAAGATCTTCTCCGTGGTCATTCTGGGAAACTAATGCCCCTCAAGTGCCATAGTCTCCTTCCATGGGACTCTCCAGCAGGAGGGATGGAGGTGTGTGGATTTATTAAAACTACCATGTTTGGAGGAGAAGTGTTCAAGTCACTTCTGCAATGGCAGACTAATTTTATTCTGTCTATACTCCAGAGGAATCAGATGCTTGATGGATGGAGCCTAAGAAAATCCCAATTCAGGCAGAGAATTGTAACACAATAACCCATAGTAATTTGCTATATAGTGACTAGGTGCCAGGAGGTCAGAAGGAAGCAAAAGTTAACAATGGGCTTAAAGGACAGGCCCCATTCCTGCAATCTCTCAGGAGCAGTTTCAACCATATCCATTCAACAATGCCACGTTGACAGGCCTCTCTTCCCGTTGTACCCATGAAGGAAGAGAGATCTGTGAAACGCCAGGCCTTGTGGCATTCATATTATTTTTTCAGTAATCCAGAACTACAAAATAAAACTTCAAACAAACAAAGAAGACAACATTGATGCTCATGGTGGATTTAGGTAAGAAAAGAAAAGTTTTGGTGCTCATGTGACCTGAGAACTGATTTCTGAGGAACATTCCTCCATCCTTGTTTCCCCCCCTCTTCCTGGCCCTCCCCCATGATATGATTATACACATAAATTAGAGTGAAACCAAAACCTTTTAATACCAACTTGGTAAACTGAGACACCACTTGACAGTGCCGAGTTTCAGCCTGGCCAGACACAAAGGATGAATATACCTCCTCTGCAACTCAGCACCCGAAATCCAGAATTACATTTCTGCTGGATGACACTTCAGTGGTGACACACATTAATAGCTCTGTTAAGCATAGATAACCCAATGCCACTTCGGTGTCTCGCTTCCAGCTCTTGCCAGTAATGAGCTTTAAAGAAACAATGACTCACGGTAATACGAACTGTCACAAGATCTCACAGAAGAGGATATGAGATAGCTCAAGGACGGTGGCACACAGCCTGCCCCTGCACTCTGCAGCACACCTCTTCCCACGGCCAGATGAAGGCACAGATAATATGACCAGATGAATAGACAACTGCATTTAAGTCCTATGAATCACACGCAGCCTTTCATCCCCCTTCCTAAACAACCCAGCTTCACTATCAATAAAGTTTCAACTGTTTTTCAGTACTGCCTCTCCTTCCAGCAACTGCCTCCCTGAATTTCTTCTCTGCTTCCTCCTGTCTGCTGTGGTAAGACTTGGTGCTGCGATGTACCTGCAAGACCCTTGTCATCAGCCATGTGCTGCTGATGGGAGCTGATACTCCAAGGTAGGAACTAACAGTAGATCAAAGCTCTCCTTTGGGGGAGTTTTTATGCAGTCTATGGAGATGGCCTTCAGAAGGGCCTTTTCCCACACACTTCCTAGTATTTCTGTCCAAAAGGGTGTATTTTTAAATTAAAATCAGGCATTTTCTTACCTGCAACACTGAACACCTTGGATCTGGAAACCCAACCGGTCATTGTGCAATCAGAGCTTAAGCCATTGCATCCACGTGCAGAGCAGAGAGCAGGGCAGACACCAGCTCTGCGTGCTGGCTCCACCATGCAAACAGGTGAAAAAACTCAAATCCTTACAAAGGAAGAAAATACCAGAAGCTTTTCTAAGGAATATTGTAAAGGACCTTGCTGCGTGAACAGCAGCTTGGGAGCAATGTTTATGGCACAGCTATAAACTCATGAACAAATTAAAAGGATTTACAAGAGTAAATCAGTTTCAAGCCAAACCTACTGAACGGCAGGAGATGATTCTCCCAGGGTCAGGAAGAAATAATTAGCACTGTACTTGTGGAAGGGGATTTAGTATCATTTCTTGCCCTACCTATTAAAAAAAAAAAAGGTTATCCTTTCAGTTATGGCAGTAAGTGCACAGGAAGATCATTCCTTATCTATTCAGTGCTTCACCTGGCTCTTTTTATAGACCCTTTGTTCTTGTTTCAACTCACCTGCTACATACAAGAGGGCTTTTTTTTAAACCCTCATTTTAATGACCCAACACTTCAGACTCCAGATTTTAACTCTATCTCAGACATCTGAATTCAAAGACTCCAGCCAAATTGTTTAAAGCTCAATGGGCTTGCATACATATTTTAAGACAGAGTTGGATTTTTTTTATACCCCTGATATGCCCTGTCCATGCTATTCCACTTGTTTCATCACTGGTGAGCATGGATGAAAAACTCAACAACTAACCTGAAACTGCAGAGGTTTGCATTTGGAGTGTTTGGCTTTTATACAAATGCCTAAACACCTGCTGATATCAGCAGAACCAATTCCAAAAGGCTCTGACCTCTGCACGTAACTGAAAATTAACTTTATTTGTGGAGATGTTCAGTACTATGCTATTAAGTGGTGATCAGCGAGAGCTTGTAACTATGAAAAGTTTTATTACAAATTAAGAAAATTAAGAAAATATTAAAGATTAAAATGTGAGGAACAGAGAGGGCTCTGAATATGCTACTGAAGGTGGTGGCATCAGTGTTCAGTGGTCTAAGTCAAAGTGCTCTGAGGGCATTATATTCCTTCCCCGGGGTCCGAGCTAGGAGAATGGAAAAGTTTTCTACAATGCAATAGCGAGCAAATTGGGAAGGTATTACATAGTAGAGGTCCATGAAAAGTGTTTGGAGAGCTAAAATTATAGACAATAATACAGAAGAATATAAAAGATAGCAAGTATCTTTTCTATGAATTTTTAAACTCTCATGTAGATATTATATTGGTCCAAATTAAATCCCAGAGGATCACTCAAAGCCCCGTTCAGAACGTGCAGTGTCATGGCATCACCATGTGATATCTAAACCACAGAGGATTTTATCTGGATGCACACAGAAAACCAAGGTACACGCTAGAGCTATTCTGAGTGCATGAGCTATCCAAGGCTTGTTTTCTACAAACTGGCAGGAAAGGTACCAACACACAGAGAATGCTCACATTCTATTTTTCATAGGACCTCTTCATTGTAAAGCCCCTGCAGTCCCTTCCCACTAATCCAGGCTGCCTCATACACGGAGAAGGATCTATCCAGATACTTTCCCTTTAGGTCGCAAAAGGAAGCATTAATCAAGCAAAAGATGGGAAATTATGACACCTAGCTGCTAAAGTTCAGCCCCAGTGGCCAAATCAGAGTTGATCACAGGGTACAGGTGACTATCCATCAAATGACCTATCATAACACACATTAAAATGTCTGGGTTAATCAGGACAGTAGCCAAGAACAATATTTTTCTGCTGACTTCCATAACAGCAGGTACAAAAGCAATCCCCTTGAAATACTGGTCTGCCAGCATTCGAGACAAAATTTGATTAACGAAACAAAATTCCAAATATTGTTTAAACCAAATTATACCATCTCCTTACTGCACACCAAATACAGGGCCAAGGATGTTTTATATGAAGTAGGGAGGGTATTAGATCCGCAGAGTTTTAGGTGTGAGCTGGAAAATGCATCAAAACCTGAGCTTAAGTTCTGTGTTGCTATCTGTAATCACATTAAAACACAGAAAGTGAGATCAAACGCTACTATACCACAACCTCATAGTGAAGTGAGATCAGTTGCAAGTATCGTTATGATTATTCTGAAAAATACTTTCATGTGGATGAAGAAGAATATCTTCATGACGATATTATAAATTACACCACATAGTCATTAGAAAAATACCAGTGTGACTTTGTGCTCTGCCTATTTCAAACTTGGCACAAGGAAATGATAAAACAGTTTTATTGTTAGACAGCAAAGTCACTTCACATCTGTGAGATTACTTCCTCCTGAGGATCTCTGAGCCATTTCTCCGAGCCTTGGTGATTAGCGAGTTGCTCAACGGGGCAGGTGTTTATCCTCAGCACCACAAGCTAGGAGCTGAGGCACGGTAGAGCTGCGTGACTCAGGCACACACAGGATGTCATTAATCAGAGACAGATTAATTATGTCCCAGCCCGGGTGTTAATCAGAGCTCTGTGCTGGCCCCCATTTCTCCCCAGCCCTGGGCCAGGGACTCCTCCTCACTGTCATACCCAGAAATATTAACTGGGACCAGGTCCCCGTTGTACATTGAGCAGACCAGTGCCTGTCGGTGGACAGTTTCCAGAGGAAAATGCAGGTTTTTTTCATGGACAGTTTGAAGGTGACTGGGCAGCACTGCTACAGAGGAGGGAGATGAGACTGGTGTCACCAGCTAGCAAGCAACTCACAAGCACTGCCCCAGAGCAGGCACAATCAGGCTGGCTCAGCACCCAGCGTCATCCTAAAGGAAGGGATTTTATTAATATTTCTTTATCTGGAGGGAAAACTAGTAGTCTGGAGCTAGTAGTCTGCAGTGCCTGTGCCACTGTTAGTCAATGGGAATCTTGAGGGTGAGTCTGGGATCAGCAGTGAACTCAGTGACTGGATCAGGTTGTTAAGGCACATGCTTAAAAGTTTTACTGGAATAAGCCTAAAAGTACCCTGAGTGGAGTATATGCATAAGCATCTGACTGCTAAGAATTTTTTTTTTCTGCCAACTCATGAACTACTTTATGATCTATAAAAGTAACAGCTACAAACACAAATAATTTATTCTACCAAAAAAAATTCTCTTTATCCATGACAACTGTCATTGCCATTGCTGTAGGTATTGCTACTGCTCTTTACTTGGAGTGGTTTGGTGTAAAGGATCTTTATATAATTAAATGGCTATAGACAGAGATGTGCACTCAGTGCATCAGCAGGCTTTGGTAGAGGGACATTTCATTTAGTTATGTCAGTTAGTGCAAGCAAATTTCCCAGCTTTGCCCCAGGAAAGTAAAAAAAAAAAAAAAAAATCTTTGTCAGGCAAATGATGGATGCTTATTAACATTATACAATGAAAGAAGAGCTCAGGATATGTATACAATGGCTTCAGTTCAAAAGAGTCTGAAGCAACAAGCTCAATAATGGAACTTTTAAGTTATGTATATGTAAACCAAATGGAAAGCTGAGAAACCTTCCGTCTTAGATGGATAAACTGTTTACCTAAACAGAAAGAAACACTATTAATTCTCATAAATGACAATGCAAAGATGCACAGACTGATAATTCAGGTCGGATCTGCTGGATGAGGGCAAAAGCACGTGCTTGCCAGCCCTTAGATGCAGCTTACATAGCCCCGAGCAGGCAACTTGGGCTGGCTCCTGCTCTTTCCAAGCCCTGCTATAACAACTAAAACACAGATTAATTTCCATGTTTGTGACTTCCATTCACAGTAATAGGATATAGGAATGATTCATAACGAGATGTCCAAAACGATTTTAGAAGATGCTTCAGATGGCGCACGCTGGGGCTGAGACCACAAGGCTGCCCAAGCAGGGAGAACCGCAGGAGGGAAACATGACACACGCAACCCCAGACACATCACTGTGCCAGCTCACCCCACGGCAGGGCTGGATCCCGTCCCCCAGCTCCACGTTGGAGCCACGCATCCATGACCCGATGCTCCCCCGGGCACCACAGCCCTGCTCCCAAATGTGCAGTTCTGCTCACACCATGTCATGTGGTTAACTGGGAGGAGTGGAGGGCGGTGGTTTTCTTTCCAGTTTCTCTGGAAGTGTCTGTACGGCATTAAGTAAGTTTGTTTCTGCAGCGTAGTTTTCCCATCTGGAAAATGGGAAAAGGGGATAAGACTTAACTTCGCAAGCGTGTTAGAAAACATAGCACTTTAATGTGTATCCAGTAATTTGAGATCCCGGGATAATAGTGCAGAGAATTATTATTACCACAGAAGGCATTTTTACTTCTAATGCACAAAGAAAACAAATCACAAGAGAGTGAGGTTTGAAGATCTAACATTCATTTTATTTTTATTTTTGAACTTTCTAATTTTGCAATAATTGAGACCACAGATGTTCAGTTCCATATGTGCAACAACCCAGTTCCAACCCCTTCTGAAAACTGTTTGCCAGCTATGGAGGCAAGTAAGAATATACTAAGCAAAAACAAAGAAACAAAATATTTAAATTAAAAAAAAAAAAGTTGATACTTCTGTAATTCACAATGATTTTCTCAAACCAGCCAGAATCTGGAGAAGCATTTGACAGTGTCTGGGCTTAAAGCCATGGACAGTATCCACTGCTTAGTGTTGTATAATTTACAAACTCCTGTTCTTTCAACAACTACTCAGAAAATGAAATTGTTAAGTAAATATATAGCAGAAAAACAACTCAGAAGAACAGAGCAACTCCTTTATATCATTCAAAAGGTGATGGCCTCTATAAGAGAAAACAATTTTCTGCAGTCTGTCAGAGCTAAAAGAACATCAAACAAACCAAACAAAATGAAAGCTATGAAAAAAATTTGCATGCCTTTTTTCACAGTAACCTCCTCTGCAGCGATATGCACCATGGAGATAGGTCCATACACGTATCTGCCATCCAGGGAAACAGATTTCACGTGACTTTGCTGGGCTCTGATAATATCAGATTACAAAAGTGACAGTAGTTGAGAAACACGGAGAAAAGTACGTCTGCGTTGCTGAAGCTGCTCGTACTACTGGACTACAGCTTCCTTATTATTTTAAAGACTCTTTACTCATCAGTCCGCAGAGAAAGGAAAGAGCTCCCAAATCAGTGGTCCAGGGAGAAGATCTGAGCCAAAACCTGACTCCCAGGGACCTCAGGCCAACAGTGGTTGCATCCCCCTGAGGACACGATCAGTCAGGAACAGAGCAATGGGATGAGCGTGTTACCTTTCCCACAGTTGGGTCAGGAAACTTAAGAAATTGCTCCTTTATTAAACATATTAGAGACTCAGCCTTGTTTGCCTACTGATATCCTTGAAGGAAGGGAATACAAAGATGAGGGTGTGAATGCTATCTGCTATATCACCACTTTCAGGCTGCTAGGACAGTTTTATTTGCTTTATAGTAATTCATTGCCAACTTCACACATAAAAGTTAAACACGCTTTTTAAATGATAACACTCAAAAGACAGTTTTCAGAAGAAAAAAACCACCAGAACGCAAACTCTACTTAAAAGGGGTTAGGTGGAGGTTACCGAAAAGTGTTCCCAGGTTTGTTTCTCCTCTCTGTTCCAGTAAACGAGATGACCCTGGCCACCCAAGGGACGTAATGACCTGTGCAGCTTCATCATAGCAGAGCCCGGGGTGGGATGAGTGCCCAAAAGCACGTACCCCATGCAGGAGCTTGGTCTCCTCCTCCCCGTGGGGCAACTGTTCGCCCCCCGTGCCCTGGGAGCTGTTTCTGTGCTCATCCTGACCTCCTCATGCTCCTCCCCACTCCCCACTTCCCCCCCCACCCAAGCACAAGCATATGGTGAGACCCTTAATGTCAGTGGGCTTTGGACCAGCCATTAAACGCTCTGTTTTCTCTAGTGGTGGCAAGAACAGCTTAAAAAAGTTTTGCTTAAATGGAGTTATGAAAATATCAGCCACTGATCCAGAAGTTCTCAACAATTCAGTGATGCAAGGTCAGTCCTAATTGCCTCCATCTTTCCTATTCTCTCTCCCGAGAATAATTACTTCAAGAAACAAAGTCCTGGTTTATTTTACTAAGATCCAGAAATTCCCTGCTTTTATAACAACAAGCAACTCCCCTCTTCTTCCGCTTTGGACTAAAGAGAATATTACCACTGTCAATTATATGCTGGGGAACTGTTAACCCTTAACATCCATGTGGTGAAAAAATAAACTGCAGAAATAATTGCTTCATGTTTAGAATTACTCAATAATGTTAAAATGATCATTTGCTTCTCTTGTTTGTAAACGGGAAGAACAAGACCATGCTTCAGAAACATTTATTCTGTACGTTAGCCAGAATAAAAATTCCCTTGGAATTGCTGTCTTAGGGTGAGGCACAGCATTTCAAAACTTCCCTTTTGATTTTTCAAATTCAAAAGCAAAAAGGATTATGTTAAAGCAGCCTAAATACTCAGGTTTAGACAGCAGAGCTGCACTGTTCAATCCCTGTGCTGGGCTCATAAAAAAAAGAGCCAAGTCACAGTGGTAATTGTAAGTGAAAAGCAGAATTTGAGAGTTGGTCCTATAGTATCTGTTACCTGTCAGAGGAAACGGAGTGGCCTGCTCAACTGCCTTCTCACTATTATTATTATAGTATCATTATTACTATTGTATTGCAGTACTATAGTATTAACTATTAAATTAAACTTTTTATTGGGCAAAACCAACCCTCACATAACCATTTTTGAAACAGCTTGGGAACAACCTGCAAAGACGACTGCTCCCAGCAGATGAGAGAGTCTATCCCTCAACTTCTCCTTAAAGCCTTCTAAGAAGACTGAAACCTTCTCAGTCATCTCTATTATTCAATATTTCCTCATAGCCACTTTCTGCAGCTACTCTGAGGTCCATAGACATCTCATGGACACTTTGGTGAAATCATCTGATATTCTGAATTTAAACTATTTATTCTCTCTCTCTGGACACTGGAAGTGGTGTGACACACAATGCAGGCAGCACTTCAGAGTGCATCTACTCAGAACCCAGCTTCAGCTATATTCTGCAAAACTACTGAAAAAAATCCTACTGACCAAGCTGTACCAGGTCCAAGAGAGGCTGCCCTAAGTCAGAAATGCTCTCCTATGACCATGAACTTTCAGTAGCTTTTTGATCCATCGAACTGTGGTTCTGTGTCATTCCAGGCATTGTAGTAAGTGGTTTTGCACCTCCAGCTCCAGCCTGGATTGGGACAGAAAGTGCCAGAAATCTATAAAAAAAGTTTTATAAGCATTTCTGACAGGACCAGAAAGTCCCAAAATCTCATGAAAAAGCCTCTTGCTTGTCATCTTCTTTTGCTTCAATATCACAGTGCTGAACCAGGACCTAACATACAGGTACCAAGAAATGCTGAAATACTGGGAAAATCAAAGGGAGGAGTTTAGCTAAAGGAGAATTCTCTTGGTCTTCTGAATAGACTCAGTTGCAAGTTGATTTATTAAAGTCTTTCTCTAAATTACTCAGTTTACAATGCAATTTTGCAGATTCAGTGAGTTATTTCAGGGCAGGCCATCATACTCTTAGTGGTCTGCCAGAAGAGAACCCAAACTGAATCTCTGAAGCTTTTTCATCACCTAGACAAGTTTCTTGATCATAAAAGTCCTGTGAGGGGCTTCAGAAATGAGAATGTGAGAGAAACAGATGCACTCTGATCAAACCACAAGGATCTTGAGGAAATCCTATTTTTATAGGTAAAATTATAATAAAAATCAAAGATTAAATTTCTCAAACATGAATAAAAATAAAAACTGCTGGTTTTCTGGTCTTCAAGCATATATAAACCAGTAGACTACCTACTTCTCATCTTAACATGTGTTGAAAAAATTTTTGTTTCACAAGAGAAAAGAGAATCGTTGCTTTAAGAAAAAAAGATGAAGCAATATAAACTCCTCTCGGGTGTTTAGTGCCTTTTTGGTCAGTGCCTCTCCTTTCTTAAGTGGAATTAACAGACTGGAAAAAAAATGGTTACCCTGAATCTTCAGTGTTGTTTGGAAGATTTTGTAAACCAAACACCAGTCTTCTTTCCACGTGAAGATCTCGTTTGACATTACAAACCTTTCTACTGCCCAAGGCAGCTATCTGGTTTCTGGACTATAATGTTTTCTTACATTCTTTTCTCAATACACTTAATATCATCCCATCTCTAGATCCATTTGGCAAGTCTGAAGCATAATCACTGTGATATAAAAATACTTTTAAGGGTAAGTCCTCTATCACCTGCCATCAGAACAGACTATATTCTGTTTAATGCCTAAATACTGCCTACCTCTGTGCTGTGCCCCTCTCCAGGGCCATCACAGCTCCTGAGAGAATAACAATACAACACAGCAGCACTGATATCACAAATTAGTTTTTCCTTGGATGAGGAATAAGAGAGGAGTTTATTATGTTGGTCATCAACCACTGTAGCCAGCATTTCATGACAGCTTTTATTAACAGAAGCTTTCTATATTCTCTTGCTTATGACTTTCTGACAATGCCTCTTTCCAGGATAACACCTTCCATGTGTAGCCTGAAGCCAGAGAAATATTTTTCCAAATAAATTTGATAACCAGTCTCATCAACTGATTTGCAGGTTGGACAAGTATTTTAAGAACCCTTTACATCATGTGTCTGGAAGAAGTGATCTAAGCTTAAGGTTTGGAAGGTGAGGCTGTGTGCATTCCTACAATTAGAGATCAGAGAAATTAAGATTTTGCATGACTGGGACAGTTAACATGAAAATTTCAGAGGTCTGTAGAGATAGTGATGATTTTAGCAATGCAGCATCCAATAAGACAGGTAAGAATTATGATCCTCAACAACAGAGTGCACACATGCACAGAAAAGAAAATGAGTACAGGAACCTTCAGGAAGGAGGGAACGTAGTCCCTTGAATCAACCTCCTTTTCCATCCTCAAAAGCCCCTGCAAGTCCACAATGATAAATCCCTCCAAAAAGAAATCAAGAGTACAGGCTGGAGAAACAGTAATTTTTTTCAGCAATTCCTAAAAATATAACCTTGCACAAATGGATATGTGTAGGGTCTCCATGGAGCAACCCACAGAGTTACCTCTTCCCTTGGAGCCCCTACTAACTTTTAACTGCAGACAGCTTAGCAGTATAGGCCAAGGCCAATAACTCTTCTCATTCCTGTTGGCTTCTCACTAGTAAAGCCTCACCTGGAGCTATGTGTCAGCCAGGGGGATTTTTCCAAGGAAGGGACAGAATTTCTGCTACTGGACTTTAGCCTTTCCAAAATTTCCTGCATCTGCAGGATCTTAGTCTTCACTTCACCACCATGAAGCTGTCAGTCAGTTCACACTCAGTGTCCTTATGGCTTTTTCTGATCCTCCAAAATTATGAAGAAAAAAGCAGCCAGGAGTATGTAAAACCAGCATCCCACTGCACACCCTCTCCACATGCTGCAGGAACATCTGCAGTGTAAGGTCCAGCATGAGCGACCTTGCAAGGACCCATCCAGATGAACATTCCATACAGTCCAAAGGAATCAATACAGAAAAGGCCAAAAATGGAAAAAGAAAATGGGTTTGATAAATTTGTAAGTGTATTTCAAAATGTTTTTATGTATTATAATGTGCTACAATTCCATGAGTGTCCCTGATTCAGCTACACTTCTCCATGCAAAATTACTGGGCGAAAAACATGAAATTACCTGTTATCAGTATTGATTTAATGAAATGCCTGCAATATTTTCGATAGATATCATGGTCTTTTTTGATAATAAATGTTTTTTCTTCCCACAACTAAATGTACTTTTCTGCCTTTTTTTATACCATTGAGACTGTTTCTATTCCCTGCATTAGGAGCAAGGCAGCCACGTTGGTAGAAAACGTTTAATGCGCTTTAACCACCTCTACCTTGATGTCCAATGGCAGATTTTCAAAGGCAGATGTGGGTGGTTACAACCCAGTTGTTTTGCAGAGCAGGGTACCTGTCTCTCTAAACATGCTGTGAAATTACTATACACAGGAAACTCCATATGGTTGAGGTGGTCTCAGATACATAGCAACACCACAAACACTTGCAGAGAATATATATTTTTTTAAAGTATTGAAGTAAGGTTATGACCCAGGATGAGTCAGTATACAGAATTCTGCACAGAGATGCTCCCAAGGATGCCCCAAAGTCAAAGCAAAGGTTAGTGGAACAGACCCACATTGCCATTTTCATCTGACACAAAGGTTTTATCTGTGTAAACGTCATCTTATTGCTCCACATTAACAGCATTGCCACTTTAGCTGGAAAACATTGTGTGTCATCTACAGATAAACCAAATATTGGCCTACCTTTTCCCAGGAACATCACCTTCCTGGAGGTGACTCTGCATTTTCTGTGCCAGAAGAGCAAATTCAGTGTGCCCATTGTGCAGCTTATTGCCTTCATGCAAATAATCCTGACCAAGTTTTGTCCAATCTGCCTCTGAAAATTATTATTTTATTATTAACAAACATGCGAGTCGAAAACTTTGTTCAGATAAGTATGCCTTTCTGGGTCAGTCAACCCTCAAGCCAGGGAACACCTTCGCTGGTGTAATGGTCTTTTATGATTTCCTGGAAGACCGTCTTATCACAGTTATAGTTTGTGAAAGACAGTGGACTTTCTACCTTCTGATATAAAAAGGATAATATATACTCAGTGCAAACTTCAGCCTGTTTAGACTAGGTAAAAGTAGCACATCATCTGTCCATCTACTTTTTTTCCTATCATTTGAATTTTGGAAGCACGTATCAAGCTTGTCTCAATGAATATAAGAAAGTTTCTGCACTTTGTTTGACCCTGCTGAACTTTGCAACACTGACTTCTCAACACCCCTGCTGAAAAAAGCCACTAAATCTTACAAACTATCTCTTTGTTGTCTCTTGCTTTTTCCCAGCCCCTCCTTCCAATCTTACTGAGCCAGTTGAGCTGCACTTTTCACCTCCTCTGTTGACATGAAATGAAGTAATCACATTTATTTGAATATTCACTACAGATCTTGTCATCATCTCAGTTTATTAGCCAAGAAGATAGTGTTTCAAGAGCAAGTCTTAAAACTTTACGGCATGGATCCACTCACTCGCTAAAAGCAAAATAAGTGAATTAAAACCTGAATTCATAAAGCAAATAAATGTCATGTAGACACACCGAAATCAAGCCATGAAAGCTAATGAGCCTGCAAAACATAAGTACAGAGCCTGAAAATGGTCCTAAAGCCATCTTCAAAAAACCCCAGGTAACTCTGTTAGGACGCTGCCAAGCCTGTCCCTCTGCAGAGCACAGACTCCGATTCATTCATTCACCACAGGGAAATGGGGAAACCCACAGGCATGAACAAGAGCACTTCCAGCCACGCTCAAACAGGTTTGTGAAATATACACTACCTATGTATTTAAGTACGCGTGCACGCATAAAAAGGAAGAAATAGCTACAGTTTTGGGGATGCAGCAGATGCTTTTATCTGCTGTGTGGTGGTTTACAACTATTTTTAACCATTTCCCCTGCCGTATTACTGATCTTGGGATGTAAAAGTTACTATACTTACCTAAATACACAAAAAAGAGACAGATAATGTTAATATTTCCCTTGTTCTACAGGCAAGATGCATATTATATGTATTATACATAGTATATTCTGAAACTGTGGACTTCAATTTCTGCAAATTTAATTCACATTTTATGTGGGAAATGATAGACATTATCTCTGGGTGAAGTGTTGCTAACTTTCTCTGCCAGTCCCATTTAGCCCACCTTAGTGGCACATCTGCACTGAATGAAGACTACCCCTTCTTCGAGAAGATGTGATTTAAAGCAAGCAAGAGGAAACCAAAATTTAAGCACCTTTGGGAGAGCACAAGAGAAAGGGCATGACCTTGATTTGTATCTGTTCTGAGGACAGAGGATTCGGTCTTTTAAGTTTGTCACTAAAGCGCTTTCCTCAATTTCTAAATTTACTTGGGAGTTGTTAAGATAAGGACAGGGAACATGATGAAAGGCAAGGATTTTTCCCTAATAAAAGAAGCGAGAGTGTCTTTCCAGCTGCTTTCTTTAATATTGTACAGAAGACCTGGGAAGAATTTGTATCTACAAGATCATTTCTAGAGTTCCTAAGGGGTTTTGAGGCCAAAGCAGCTCTTTTGAGTAGAGACTGGTGGAATTGAGCCTCCAGGATCCAGTCACTAGTGGAGCTTAGGGATGCTGTACACCTTCCCAGAAAGAGGATGAAAGGTTAAAAGCATGTTGACAGATGGCTTTGGGAAGAAGGGATTGTTTTCCTTCTAGAAAGATGACATTAAGAACAGATTTTTTTTTTTTTTTTTAAATGTTTGGACTGCAAAAGCTTGTTGAGGCCTTCAGTCCATGATGAAACTCTAGTTCTCTCTCATGCTGAAAATCTGCTCTAACAACACTGGTCTGAAAATGCACATGATAAACCACATAAATTGTTTGTCTCCTATTAAAACTCAAAAGGCTTTCCAGTTTCATCTTTTTGGGTTTTAATCTTTTAAAAGCATGTTCAGATTATACCAATTTGATTTTACTGAGCTTGTGGTCTAAAATAAATGGCCTGTGCGTGCACACACTAACACATGTGGAATTCTTTTTCAGTAATCCTCAAAGAGGCTTTTGATTTTCTTTCTGATTCACCAAAAAAAGTGCCAGTGAGCAAGTGAGATGTGCACAGGGATTTAGATGGCTCCAAGGTCACCACATACATTTACAGAGGAAACATATGGTTATGGGAAAACTCTCCACTTGGCTGAAAATGGGTTCCTTGAGGTGTTTTCACAGAATCTGATTCTCAAATGGGTAAAAATCCCGCGAATCAAAGGCCAGTTGTAGGGAAATGCTATGTGAGTTAATAAGGCAGCCCATCAGCAGCTTAGCTATGCCATCCCAGAGGCAAATCCGAAGTCCACAGCACTGGGGACTGATCCCACCAGAGTCAACAGGGGCTTGGTGGAACCCAAGGGAAAATACTCATCTCCCTTCCAGAACCATGGTCATACCTGAAGATGAAAAAGAGGCAAAGTGTATTGCACAGGCAGCAACCACAGAGTTATAGGGCAGGTCTGTGTTCTCTTACAGCCAGGGGAGCCTTTATGAGATCCAAAGGGCAGGCAGGCTGGTAGGGGAGGAGCTGGAGGAGGGCTTTCTGCTCCTGCACAAGTCTTAGGCTCACCTGGTGCCACGAGAAGGGCCACGCACTGAACATGGGGCCAAGGACACCTCTCACCCCACGGGGCTGGGAAAACAGGATGTCTCCTGTGCCCCATTGCAGGGCTGTGGCCTGCCTAGCGTTGCCATTCACCCCCCAAGAATAAGGGGAAAGCTCCAGCTATTGTCCAGGTCCTGAAAGACTATTATTAGAGAAGAATAAGCGTGAACTGCAACAGCTTTTTGGTGAAGGAAGCTTCACATGACTCATCCATCACAAGCTTTATTATTGCTTCAGACCCTACTACAGGTTTACAACCAGATGTTTTAGGGACCTTGCATTTTGCCCATGAAATATTCCCTCCACCGTGTTTAAAGCTGACAGGCAGGTAGTTGTAAAGTCAGCCATAACAGTCAAAGCTGGCAAGTTTTGTCTCAACATGATAAAAAAGTCTGTTATTAGTATTTTGTGATTAATGATTTTATATTACAAATGTACATTAATAAGTATAATATACTCTCAGTATTTTATTGCTGCTTTTATGATATGACAGGCAAACCTATGAAAGCGTATTTAATGTATTCACACGCCTATATTGTGTATGTAATTTACACAAACTGTAGAGATGACTTAAAATGCATCTAGAAAGGACACAATCAAGGTTGGTAGGACTCCAACATAACCCATATTTTTCTTACAGTTGTATCTCCTATAGGAAAATTTTTGTGTCCTTCCTAAACTAAATTTCTGTAATTTAGGGCAAATGAGGAAGGGAGAATTAGAAAAAAAATCGGTGTTGGAAGTGTAGCCTTGTGAGAAACTCCCCAGACATGAAGAAGCTACTGCAGTCTAAGGCATGGGAGAAAGCACGAGGGAAGTGTTGTAAGGGAACAATATCAGCATCTAGTTCCCAAGAGTGGAGCAAGCAGAATTAAAAATATTTTCAAGTTCTTTTAAGCGCTGTTGTTTTGCTGAGCTCAGATGCACCGTTTGGCAACCTACGTTTGCTTGACTGGCCACCACTTGCAGCCAAGGCTTGTAGAGAGAGTAAAACATCAAACACGGGTATATTGCATCACCCAAAACTTTTATATTAATTATCAACTTCACTGGCTCTAGGTCAGATTTCCAGGCAGCTGCAGCAGCTCCTGCAGAAGGGAAGGTGCTCTGAGGGTCTCTGGAGGAGGTTGGTGTAGAGGCTCCTGCAGCCCCTAGGAGGAGTATTCCACAAGCCAGCTCCTGCCTTCACACCACCTTTACACTTCCAGAGTAATGACCAGCTCCAAACCAGGCTTCTCTGACTATTTTTTCCAGCGTTTACCTATTATTGCTTTATCTGGGTACACGATCAGCTGTCAGCATTCTCAGCAGGTGCTGTTAAGGTTTTTGTCATTTCTTTTCCCTTTTCTCATATGAAAACAAAAGTCCAAAGAACCCAGTTTTTGGCCTCAGTTTCATGCCTAACTCCTCCTTGCCCTGTTTACACAGTCATCATCCTTTCAGTGCAGTGTAGGCTGAGCTCTGCTGTTGAAAAAGTATTACAGGATCTTTTGGGGGCAGGAGTAACTGAGTAGAGTGGCGTCTTAATCTCCACCTGGGCTGCACTGACAGTACATCCAGAAACAGCAAGCAAATGAACAAATCCATTTCTGCAGTTAGTCCCTAGAAATCAGTGGAACAATCCCAACCTCAAATTCAGCAGTAGCTGGCTGATAGCAAAAAACCTGAAGGCAGCAGGGCTTTTTTTTCCCCCTCCCAATTGTTTCATATAAGAAACAATTCCCCTTCCCCAGTATGTCAAAATACATCATAATAATTCATTGACACGCTGTTAAAAGAAAAGTGTGTTTCAAACATCTGGATAAATGCATATGTGTGCGCGAAAGGGGCACCCTAGGCAACTGCATTTGTTAGCACCAATTTTCCGGGGCAAATTTCTGACTATAGGAGTAGCAGATATGAATAGACATGTCCACAGATAAATAAGCTTCTGGGTCAAACACCCCAAGCTGCAGAAATCTTTGTTCTCAGTTTATCTGTGTGCGATTGGGGCTTCTCCTAATCAAAGATACATGTGTAATTAAGAAAGCAAGAGACCAAAAGAAACTTGAGGGCAAACTAAACTGAATAAAAAAAGTGAGGGTCCCATGGAACCCCTTACTTAGACTGGGGCTAAGTAATTCAGAGAGATTTTAATTTAGGGAGATCCTACCCAGGAACAAAGATGGATGTGATCTCAGAGACCACAACCTGTATGCTACAATAAAACAGGCAACGTGGTCTACTAATAAATGCTGACAAAGGCAACTTCTTTTCATGTTTGAAGTCTCAGGGGTTTGCTGCCTTTTAAAGGCAGTGTTTTTCAGTAAATGGAGCAGAGCAGTTAACGCACACCCGGATCCAGCGCCTGTCAATGCTCTGCAGGATGTGTCCTGCATGCAGCATGGCTTGTGCCAGCAGCAGCTCCCAAGCTCAGCCCTAGCATGGTAAACTCACCTTTGCTGGAAATCTGGAGCATGCCAAATGATGAAAAAGGCATTCATTTAAACTGAAGTGATTTCTGAGACAACTGTCTTCAAAGGGAGGAACAGACCCTTTCTTACATGGTGTGTTCTCTCTAAGAATTTCGATTTCAATCAATTTCTACATTATTAGTTCAGTCAATCACATTCACATCCCAAGCACCCAATGATCCCTTGATTACAGATGAAAACACATGTGTACAAGGAGCGACATTTTTAGAAGTACCTTCCTATTATGGCCTTTCTGCCTCTAGTCAGCATGAGCTGACCTTGCCAGTGAGCTGACCCCAGCAGCTCTCGGTTACAGTCCCCACAGGAGTCAGATGCACAGCTCTGCTAGAAAACAAATCTCATGGAAAAACTTAGTGGCAGCTTCTGAAAATTTGAGCTCAAAGGACTTGTGCTATAGCATGCAAAAGAGCCAGGGGATAGGGTGGTTTACTCTTAAAAACTGTTATAAAATCCATTTATAACCTCACAGGAACAGCTCATTTATTTCTGAAGAAGGTGATTATCCAGGCCAGGGAAGGATTTCAGTGTTCAGCCAGTAAGGATGAGCTTGCATAAACTATACCCAACTTTGATACAAATCCAAATAAGCTTTTGGACTTTGAAGTTTTTTCCTTTAACATTTAGGTAATTTCTCTCTACTCCAATCCACCTGGAATAACATGACTGGAGCAATTTTCTACCAGTTTTGATTGTCTTCAACAGGACTGCCTTGTTAGTGACTAGAGAAAATGCAAGTAATATTTAAGTAATAAGTACATCTTGGATGCAGAGTAAGGTCTTTGGGACTGGGACCCTTTGGTGTTGCAGGTTTGGCCATGCCCTTGCACAAGTGCTCTGCGGTTGCTCCTGGAGGGACCACAGTCCACACAAGCCACAACAGCCTCTGGATGAAGGTGTATCCCTGTGTTTGTTTCCGACACTGTCAGCACACATTTACCATTATAAAATCCCAAACAACAACGAGCAGCCTCTTTCTTCATCTAGTTCACCTCAGAGACATGTTGGCTTCAAAGCACAGATGGGTCATTAACATATGACTGTTGTTGGACATAAATAACCCAAAAAATACCTAGCACAGCTGGAGTCAAGCACATTCTGAAACACTGAAAACAAAAGAGGCAAACTTATCCACCCCATAATTTCTGCAGTCAATGGAGGCTGCTGAGCAGCACTGAGAATTAGGCTGCCTGCTTAGACACAGAAAAATAGAGTTTATAAAGCTAACCCTTAGGTAGTGAGTTTGAAAATGGTCATTTTAATCTCCCTATGCTTCTTTTTCTCTCCCTGTAAAAGACCAACTTATCTATACAGTTAAATATAGCAAATACCAATGCATGACATTTTGACACTGAGAATACAATATCTATAAAGTGCCTTGGAAATGTCAGCTGGAAGATGCTGGAAGAGAGCAAAGCCCTACCCTCATTTTCCAAGGAGAAAATTCCAAATTCTAGGCAATTTGCCCAGTCACGACATTTTAGGCAAATTGCCACTGGAAAACATTTTGTGCCATCCTGAATCAGTTTTCCCTATGATGGTTTTAACACAACACCAGCTGTAAGCTACCATGAAAAGAAGGCTTGCCTTGTTTCCTGCATAATGTCTGTGATCCACCCAGTTGTCCTGCCTTATTTTAACAGTTTGCTGTTACCCTGTGGATGACAATTAGGAGCTATAAGGGAGCAGCCATGCTGCTGCTGTTGGAAGTGTGGCTGAAATTCCAGTGCAATCACCCCTGCTCTCAGCCAGGTGCAGGAACCCATCCTTTCACAAAATACGACAAAGTCTTGTAATAACATTTCCTGAGTACAACCTGGGGACCATTTGGGAAGAACAGTGTGAAGTCATAGAGGTAGTATTACTTATAAAATGTGTGAAATATTAATAAGGGCAATATTTCTTCATCACACACACAAAAAAAGAAATCCCACCAAGAGGTACATCACGATTTAACTGAATAATCACATTCCTAGATACGAAGTGTAAATCTCAGAAAACCCCACTGTTTTCTATGATCAGAAGGACACATTATACATGTCTATAACATCACACATCACTTTGTCATGACTTAGAAGCAGCTTCATCAAACATACATTTTTTTCATTAGCAGTTCGTTGACATTGACTATTTCTGTCTCGACTAAATGACTGACCAGACGGTTTTGCCATATAGATGGGCAGTGGATGAGAATGAACTCTGACCCATGTAAATTAAGCCTAATATTTATTGTTCCAGGCCAACAATGGTCTTGGGAAGCACTGCCTTTGACCTGCTGTATACATACAATCATATACATAAAGGAACCACACAAAATAGTGTCTGGATTGTTTAAAAGATAAGCCAGTTCCTCTGAGGATGTGGATTCATATCGCAAAAGATTAAATACAGATAAACTTACTGAAGAATTTTATAAATTAGCCAAGATTAGGATAATTATGATTCTACATGTATTTTTCTATCAATTGTTCAGTAGAGAAAATTAACTTAAGAAGCAAGTAACAGTCTGTATTAGTCTGCCAATCACTCTGATTTTGTTAATGAACAGATAATACTGGACTAATGCTGGCCTAAAAACAGCAGTATATTTATAGTAATCAGTTTATGGCCTATGTGGACACTACAGAAAAAAATGTCAGTCATTTTCTCTCCCCTTATGCTGCTGTTTAATTTTTGGTGATTCACTTCACATTAAATACAGTTTCCTCATATTATCAGTTTCAGTTTTCAGTCTTTGGTGCTGGTTTCTGTAGTGTTTGGGGTTAGTAATTCCGACTGACTGACTACTACAGGGTGTATTACATTCCTACACATGTATCCATCATCTTTACATCTTTTTGATTTAATGAAGACAACCTGATCTTTATTTTTTTTGCACAAATCTTATGTTACAAAAATGGAAAGAAACATTCAATTGGGGTATAAACTACCTAATAAAAAGTAAAATACAGAAAACCTATTTGAGAACTTAAGCAAGCAGTAAACTAATGTAATCCTTCATAAAGTGTAGAAACTACCCTTCCATATTTTTTCTGTCAGTGTTTTCTGCTAGCTTTTTTATCAACATATTGTCTTAACATATTATAGAAAGCTGCTACAAAATTAACAACCAAAATATTAGTTAATGTGTAGTTCTATGGAAAAACCAGAAACAACCTTAATTCCCACACACGTTCTGCAGCTGGGCCAAGCCTGACACTGTGGGCAGTGTGGTGTCACCCAACCCTGGTTGGGTCATCCCTCTCCTCCTGGGAGCCCTCTCTCCCACCCACTCCTCCGACTCCTCTCACAAGTGCCCCCCCAGCGCCTGTGAGGAGGAAGACACCAGCCCCACAAGGACAACCCATGGCATTATAGAAGAGGCAGCAACAAGATCCCTTGCTCTGAGACTGGCCATGATCTCACTTCCATTTTTTCCATCCATCTCTCACCAAGAACATATCTAAGAAAAGAACGGTTTCTTGCCTTTTTTTTTTTTGTTAAACAGTCTGCAAAATTGGCATTTGCATGCATGTACACTGGGCCCATGAGGGGCATTTCTGAATTCAGCAGTCTTTGCTTGCTGCTAAAACCCCCTTAATTGCTGGATGAAAATAGTTAATGCTGGACACATAGAGCAGAGTCCCAAGTCTGATACTGGTCTGACAGGGCTTTTTTCTCTCCTCTTCTTTGACCTGCACCAATGCACTGCGAGCCGCAAGGCATACTGCAGAGAACCTGTAACATTATATTAAATCTTTGCAACACTGCATTTCTCATGGTTGCAGTAAGTTTGATGAGATTAGAAAATAAATCTGACTGTAGTACATGTTCACCATCAAAGAACATAAAATGGCTTTACTGTACATTGGTGATAAAAAATATTAAATAAATTCTGCTGAGCTAATTTTTTAATGTTCTCATAGTTGGCATTATATATGTATACACACAGAGGCACATTTTTCATATATTTAACCAGTAATAACTTTTATCACCACAATTTTGCTATTGATTGCTTCTTTAACAGCAAAATGCATCACAAACAGAAATGAATGAAGCTGTCGGGAAGAAAGTTCTATAGTAGCTTTACTGTCAATTCCCATCATAAATAACCATGACATCATATGAGTCTTATCTACGGGTTGCTGTTACTGATCAATGGCATCACTCTAGTAGTGTAAATAGCTTCTAATGTCCCATCTTCCACCTTCAAATAGGTTCTGATTATTTATGATAGCCGTTAGGTTACAAGTCTGAGCTGCGGTTTGGATTTATTTTCTACTTACAGCTGCTGTGGATTTCAAGTTAGATAGGATTATTTTTTAGTTAAGATGATGAAATGGGACAGAACTGTCATGGAGCCTAGAAAAACCTTCATCTCATTTGCTCTCTGTAGCAATTTGACTGTGAATCCAAAGACCTTAAAGGCTTTTCATTAAATAATTCAGAATGTTAAAACAGAGAGTCCTGGTTACTTTTGCTAGGTTCAGTGCAGCCTAATCAATTTACAGTTAAAAAGAAAAGGAATAATATTTTTCCTTGTTACTAAACTATGAAGGAGTTTCATTATATGCAGAACCGGATAACACAGCCTTACAAAATTGTCACGAAAATATACCAGCCAACAGAAAAATCTACTTGTCAGCTTTTCCCATGGTGATCATGAAAAAACTAATGATGTTTTACTCACTCACTCAAACAGAAACTATTCACCCCTGGGCTAGTCGATATTTGGAAGGATGGTATAATCTCTATATTTCTTATGATAATGAAAGACATGTCTGCCTGACTACAGAGCTCCAGATATTTTTTTTTTTTAAATACCTATTGTATTCTCATACCCCAAAATGGTTCTTAGAATTGAGAGCTGGGGCAGTGGACATACAGAACAACAGCACATTGGGAAACAAACTAATATAGTTTTCCACTTACCACAACAGAATAGAGGAGTCAATGGCACGTTAACTAACTCATTATTTAAATTTCCAGAGTCAAGTTCCAATCTTGCATTACATTTAGCAAGTGCACTAAGTTGAGGGGTATTCTGGAGAGAACAGGTTGTTTTTCCCCAGCATCAACCATAATTAATAAATGGTTAGAGTTCTCTAGCTCATTTGTCTAAAGGAAACACCCTAATGACACTAAGGGGAAAATCAATAAGGATAAAAATGCAGCAGTGATAAATATTCTGCTACTCTTATCCTTTGGTGACCTTCTGAGGAGTTTCAGATTTAAAGACTCATCCCACTACAGTCTTTTATTCCGCTCTTTACCATAATTCATCAGTTAATATGTAACTCCAAGCTGATTACAACTTATCTATAAACGCCTTTTATGCAGTAGCAGTGCACAAGCCTCTCAGTGAGACAAACTTGGTGCATTTTTTTAACTTCCTTTATGGCAATTTAGTTGTGATTGATAAAAAATTCATGATGGTATTTGGTGTGATAACTTGACAACGCAAAGATCTTTGGGTTTGGCCTGAAAGAATCCAAAACATGCTACAATCTTTGTATCTGGGTGACAAGCACTTATTTTTCCATCCAGTATTTCCTCCTTAAGATTGTTCTGTTTGGTGAAGAGCTGTTGTGCTTATAACAGCGTACACCTCCTAGCACTGCCTTGCCTCAGTTAAAGAGTAACCACAGCACCAGGGGTCACCTGGAAATGGAAAGTCTTAAAAACACACCAACAAAATCACCGTCTGGGCTGCAGAGTTTCAAAAGACATTTTAGTAATTAGCAATAAAAACCCGATGGCACTTCTGCAGTCACTACTATTGTTTGGACTTACAAAAGTATGCAATGATAGCATCGTTCTTACGCGTCCCTTGTCGTACCCATGGAGGACTTTCCCTTTTTTAATTTCCCAATGCTTTAATCTGTGTTTCGTATGCCTTAGGTAAACTTAAAACCCCGGTGGGGAGAAAGAGGGAATGTGGCTGCTGGGCGCTGACAATAGCTGTTTTGTCACCGCCAGGCACTGGTGGCCATCAGGAAGTGGGGACTAGTCCAGCCACTTGATGCCAGGGTGGATGATTTATTGCCTAGTGTCTTCAGTGGCAATTGGACCCCTTCCCGCTGTCACTCATGCCTTGCAAAGATTCGGTCCTAAAGAAGAGGTTCCCCCCTGGCCTAAAGAGATTACAATGCTTGTCATAAAGTGTCTTTTAGTGGAGGGAAATGGGTATGAAAATGGGTAAAGAAAGGAAACAATCGGAAGAGGAGAGAAGATGGATGTTCTGTAACCTTTTCTCAGAGACCCATTTCTTCTACTTTTTCTCCTGTCTTTAGCAGGTTTTTGTTTTGGCTGATGACAATGCGTAATAGCCTGATAAATTGATTTTGTGAGTCCCCTTTCTCATCTCTTGAGAAGACACTAACTCGTTGGGACTTCAGAGGGCTCTCGGAGGCAGGAGACAACAATTAGTTTGTTGGGGATGTCAGACAGGAGCTTCAAAGTTTTGCCAGGAAAAATCCTTTCTGACAGATCAGTGCTGACAACGTTGGCAGCTGCTAGGAAAAGTGGAGCTGGAAACACCCTCTGACTCTCGGGAGCAGGGAAGGATTGCAGGACATTAACTCTGTACAGTGGGTCGGGTACTGGTGCTGTTGCTTTTCACTGAAATATATATGGCAAAAACTCAAGATTTCCAGGGGATGAAAGAAAAGTAAGAAACAGTTGAAATCAAAAGTTTTCAAGTTTTTTTAGCAAACCTTAATACACAGTCTTTAAAAATTTCCAGAAAGCACATCCTAGCAAGACATGTTTCTCCAGAGTTGAAATGGGTGGCCTTGATCCTTTTTTTAAAAAACTCTTATAGGTATATGGTATTATGTTTTAACAGTGAAATTGCAAAATGGTTAATTATTCTTCCCCACGCACAAAAACCAGGAAAATCCTTCGTGACTTTCTGACAGCAGTTACATGTCAAAAACAACTGCACTGAGGTACGTCTGTGTGCATCCCCTTACAGGAAGCCCTGTGGAAGAGCTCTGTTTATAAAACCTCTCTATTTTAACAATCTATCTTGATTTCCTTAGCCTGAAAATAAAAAGATCAGCCATTTCCTTAAGGTAAAAGTCACTGGTCCATCCAGACTTGCTGAAAATAAGCAGCTAGTACCATTTTGTCGATGGATCACAGATCCAAAAAGAGAAGCTATATTTTCCTGTAATCACAGGTTTTTGGAAGGAGGATCTGACAGCAAAACCTGGCAAAGGCTTTGTGAACTTCCAAAAGAGAATCTCAGGACAATTAGTCTCTGTTAAATTGATAGGTAAATGTTATACAACACAATTGCATGCACATGTGCATTGCACATGTTGATATGGCACAATTGTTGGTTTCTTCAGATACGTTACAAAACACAAAAATACATGTTTTATTTTGCTATGGTTAATATGCATTCTTGCTGTTAGTTGGAAGGTACTTAAAATTGTGCTTATTGGTAAACAGTAACATATACACACGCAGTCTCCAGACTCTTCTGTGCTATGAATTAACCGGAGAACTCAGAGAAGCAGAAGCAGCTTAAGAATTTCTAGAAAAGATAAACTCTCAATGCCAATATTCCTAAGTGATAAATCAATAAACATTTTTTTAGAAAACTTTAGAAATCTTTTGTCTTTATCATCCTATTCCCCAACATGCACATGTGACACAGGATGGTACCTACATGCGTTAGTGTTTCCTTGATAAACTGCAGTGAGCTGGGAATAAATCATGTCATGTTGGTACCGATTCTGCATAAAGAAATCTTCCACTGAACAGCAGTTATTTTAAAAGGAAGAGGAAGGATGAAGTGTATCAATAAGGAACTAAAACAGACCTTTTAAACTCAGGGAGAAAAGGAAATGTTGTGCATTCCGTAGTTACAGATAATTTCACGAGTACAAATTGCTTTGCCAAAAATCTCTTTAGATGCATTAATAGTGCAGTAAAGACACAGCACTAGAGTAATAATTGCACAGTCATTTGCTCACTTTTAAAAACACATCAGTCCAAATAATACCACACTGAGTTATATCCTGCTAGAAGCAGCCCATTAATATCACACACACAAACAAACATACAGCAGATCCTGAATAAATCCCAGACTATTGTGAATGTGAGACAGATCTGGTATGTAAAACCCAGCTTAAGAGCTGCCAGACTAGAAGTTAGGCCCAGCAGACATTTCTCAGTCCATTGGCTGTTTCAAGTTGCTGTTACTGGGTGGGAGAGGAGAATCAGCGTATGTGGGAAAAAATGCTGTTCGAGTGGGAGAGAAAATATGGTTTTTACTTTCAAAGATACACTAGAACTCAATCAGACTATTAATCAAATAGATAAAACTGGCACTTCAGTCCCTGCCACTAACAGAACTCTGTGCGGTAACAAAACCTTCTCAGCACACCAGGAGACTCTTAAAATTCAAGCACTCTCAAACTTAGCAGCACCCCTGAGAGCCACAAATTGAGAGAAATTAATTCTGTGCCCCTGCACCCCTCATTACCAGGAAAGCTGAAGTAGGTCAAATGCAAGTTAATCTCTTAAATTCCACTTTTGTACACGGATGTTAAAGCAGCCATTACTTTTGCACTGGCAAATGTCTCCAGGCTAAAGTCCAGAACTTTAATAAACCATAACAGGTCAGTATTGAATATAATGCCAGCTAAATGTTTGCAACATTTTTAAAAATTTTTTTTTCTTTTTTTTACATTTTAGCATTGTCCCCTGAAATGACCACCCCATGCATCACTATAACCAGCATGTCTGAGGAGTGTAAGCTGCACCTAAGTGACTATTTGTAATAAGCACCTCATTCTTTTAGAATTAGTAGATGTGCATGTATGTTAAAACAACTTAATTTTTAATCTCAAACATGAAACAATGATGCCAAATAGAATAGCACGTTAAAGATGTTACTGAATTTGTCATCTCAGTAGAGGCAAACACATTTTAAAGGAAAAAAGCCTGCCACTGCAAAAGGAAACAATAACCCCCCTTCCATATAGCAACACCTATGTCAAGAGACGTCTAGCAAAATTTAAATGTTCTACCCTTCATTTCAGTCCGCATTATGCAAAGGTGGATCAGGTGTGGGTTTACAAAGTGAGCAGACTCCTTTGAAATCCAGTCTGGACTCTTTACTGACAGAAAACACCAACACTGTATTTTGATTCCTTCTACTAATACATCAGTCCTGAGTGCCCAATTTTTAAATTGCTTTCCTATGGAACACCATCATGTGTAGGAATACAAAAGGCTGGTGTTACTCCTTTTAAAACTAGTGGCAACACTCTGCCTCCCTCCAGAGTTGCAGGCTCAGCCTGTGTAAATCCACCCACGAGATATAAGAAGAGCCACATTCATCTTGGGCAATTACTCTAATGCAATTGGGAGTTTTTGGGTCATATACCTCCATCAGACCTCACACACAACTCCTGCCAATGCCAAAGGGACTTGCACACATGGGAGGAGCGTGTTAGATTTCACAGTGGGTTCCCTTCTCCTGCAAATTCATCCATGGCCAACATTCCTTCAGACAGTAGCAATTTCATAAAAAAGAATACAGGCCTGTCCTAAACATACCAGATTTAAGTTAAAAACTTAGCAGAGTCACGTAATTTTAGGTCAAAGCCATACCTTAGCATGAGCTTGCCATTAAACATTTCTCCCTGCTCCTAATGGATCTTCAGAAAACACCATTTGTCAGAAATTTCAGCTAATGATCTCCATTTCCAGTGTCAGCCTAAGTTCAGTAGCTGTCTACAGATGGGGTGGCACCTACAAGGAGAATAGTCACCAGGAAAATGTCTTTAAAAATATTTGTCTTGAAGAAAACAAACAAGTCCAGTGCTAATGAAAAAACCCAATGAAATAAAAAAAAATACTGCAAAAGAGGATTGTTTGTATTGTGATAAATACCTATGGCTTTTTGAAATATTGTTTAGATGACTGTAATAATACAATGCTCAAACTCTGCTTCTACCTGTACAGCCTGCACATGCATAGGTAGTTGTAGATTTATTGTTATGATCATGTGTTAGACAGTTGTGTTGATTCTTCCATATCTTTAGAAGCAAGTAATAATGACAATTTTTGGAGGTAATAAAATCTCCTGTGTCGCTTGTATTAATGTATTTCTATCACTAGCTTCTTAGACACATTTGGAAACAATCAAGTTCGTATTTTAAGGAGCCTTAAGATAAGGTATCTGTAAGCTCTACACTTGGGGTAATTGATCACATTTGTTTCCTGTACGTAGGGCTGACTCCTCTTTCCCTTAAACTTGGCATGTTTCTCATTACCCTATGCCTTGTTAGCCCAGTAGAAATGTTCTACCGTGGTGAGTGAAAACAGGACGATACTATTACAAACCACATCTAATCAGGGATGGCAGCCCTGCTCCATCTCCAGGAACTTTAGCTCCCGTAATGCCTTTCTGCAGAGCCCTCCTAGGGATGGAGGTATGCACTGCTCTTCTGCCAACGGGTTCAGCAGCGCTTCTGGTCTCCAGGCTGGAGTCCTACAAAGCGGTTCTGCTTCAGGATGGGATTGCAGGACCAGAAAAAGATATGACATGTACCACGTTTGGTTTTGTTTCTGATGATGGGAAAGTGTTAGCTCTTCTAGGTAGATTCAGCCTTATTTGTCAAATGCCACATGGTAACATTTGTCTGCAAAGGGTTTTTTTAATTTCAGAATACAACAGTATTTACTTAAAAACAGCCTTGTTATTCATAGCATTAAAAAAAAAAGTCATTAAGCTTTCTCATAGCAAAAGAAAAAAAATATGGGCTTTTTCATGGTCTGTCTTTACATTGGGTTTAGAATGGTACTGTTGGAGCAGATTGTATTCTGCTTAAGTTGAAGAAAAGTCATGGTGCTACATCCATATTTTACCAGCAGAGAATTTGTCCTCATTTATTTTGACTGAAAAACTGCTGTTATGTTATACTGTAAATAGACTGGTCCTGTTGCATGAAAAATACGCAGTGCTGTATTTTTAATTTCCTCTTCTTTCTTCTTTGCATTCCTTCTCCCCCTTTCCTACCAACAGTCAGAACAAGAAGACTTGAGCATTTACCAGAAAGACAGAGAAGCAACTCTACCTCTAAACTCAAACCCATGCTTGTACATGAACCAGCAGGGAGGATTTTAATCAGGCCTGGCTGGCTCTGAGAAATCACCTATGTACTGCACAAAACTGCTGCAGGAAGAGAGGCTGGGAGGAGGCAGGCTTTGGGGTATTTCATTTTACTTGCTAGAGACTTGTTTCTTGTAATATCTCATTTAAAGAGCCAGGGAGTTTTTACCTACTGAGAAAATAGCCTATAACAGCCTTTAAAACTCTTGCAGCTGGCCAGGTTTGGTATTCCAAGGTAAAAGTCTCTTGCAACTAAGAGAACTGCAATGCTTTCACTAAATGATGCAGAACATGTTGCTTATATTCAAAACTAATGTTGAAGCTATTATTAGCAGCACGATCTTCATCTCACTGAAGTTAATATTCTGAATTGGCTACCACTGAAATATTTCACTTTAGCAGAAAGCAAATACTTCATTAGGGAAATGTTATATCCAGTGAGGGATCATTATTGTGTTTAATTGATAGTAAAAAAATAAAATTACTAAGTGGGAAAGAAAATCCTCTACTCATACTGAAAAGAGATCTCATCAAATAATGAAATATTTCTGGCTATTTCTACTCTGAATTCCTCTCTTTTTTAAATACGCTTTTCATGCTGCATTTATGCAGTTCACTGTAATCTACCTAATTTGTTCCCATGCTCTTTCTGGGCTGTCTTTCCTCTCTGACCATCTAGAGAACTTCACACACTGTCAACCTATCATAGGTGAAAGCTTTTGAAGATCTACTACTTTTCTCCTAGCCTAATAAGGTCAGTGACCTTTCAAGCTCTACTATTTCCTTTTCTATCATTAGCCTGATATGTGCATCAGCTACCTCTCAATTTTCTTCATCTTTTCAATGCCTCACTTCTTCCTTTGGACACTGTCTAATTAGGAACTTAATTTCCTCTTCCCTGATGGCATTTTTGATAATAGAGAGATCCTATTCACCCCAGAATCACAGAGCAGCACTATGATTTCCTGCTCAGGGGTGTCTTCAGGTATGTTAATTAATTTTCATGGTGGCGGCTCTGCCACAAAACCACAATAGACTGACAGCTTATCACTCCTATAGAAAATCCACTGATGGGAAACAGTCCTGCCCAAATTCAAACAGGTTCACTTTGCAGTGAAGGAGGACTGCAGTTGTGGAAGTAGCTAAGGATGAGGCTTTGATGCCCTGCAGAGCCCACGCTGCCTTGAAATCCTTGCTGCAGCCAGCACTGGCTTGTCTGCAGAAAAGGCACCAGCTCTGTCATATCCCCATTCCCCAAACCCCCTGTGCTCCAGGAGAGGAGCTGCCCCTGCCCCACGGTCAGTCATGCCCTTGCTGCTTTTTCTACATGTAAGCAAATGAGAAAGAAGCTCAGTAACACAGGGGTAAAAGAGGCTGGGAAGGACTCTTTTTTTTTTCAGGACTGAGATTTTAAAAGTAGTTCCAAAAAGCACCCAATTTGTGCATAAGCGATTGTAGGCATGAGAAACGCATTCTGTGGAAAAACCTTCATGTTAATCTAAAAGCAAAATGCAGTCCAAATAAGGTTTCTTTTATGTTTTGTTACACTGTTAAGGAAATTTATGATTTGCTCGGTTTTCTTTACTACTTTTACTACATTTTTCTTTCCGCAGAGTCACTGGCTGGTCTGCAACAAGCCATGTCCTTCCTCCCCAGCCAGGAGGTGTGCCAGGGCTGCTCCGCCATCTCTAAGGTGCTGAGAAATTTTTGGTAGGAGCCCCATAATTACTACTTCATCTATGCCTATCTCTGTTGGCTTGCATAGCAAGTGCTGGGAGCAGACATGTGCATGCTGTAACATCACTGGGGTTGCTGGCATTACATCAGGAAGCGATTTGGCAGCGTCTATTGCGTCTGTCTGGGAAATTTGGGCTCTGCTGCTCAGTCCCTGATAGAAGAGGTGCCAGGGCTGCCCTCGGGGTACCAGGCTGGCAGAGGCAAGGACAGGCCCCAGGGCAGATGCTCGCAAAGCCCCCGCCCTGGGACAACGTGGCAAGAGACAGGAGACAGAGTCCCCTATCCCTCCCCATCACCACTTCTTTTTCTGTTTTTTTGTCATTGGTGGCAAACAAATTCATCTATTAAAAAACCCAACCAACCAAACAAACCCAAAAAACCCCCAAAACAACCCTGCAAAGCCTGCAGTCTGCTTGCTGTGTGTCAGGGACAGTTCTGAGGCCAAACTGAGCAATATTGAGGCAGATGCAAACATGAGGTTTCCATTCCCCTTGCACTCATCCTCTCTTGATTTTTCCCAAGCAGCTCTCTGAGATAACCCAGCATAAGACCCGAAGTCCCCAGCAGAAAGCATCACCTCCTGCCGTTAGCACAGCCCCTTCACGCCAGGAGGAAGGGCCTGCTTCGGGGTTTAGGCACTGGGGTGGGACTGGGGTAGCCTGGGCTCCATGCCTCACTTGCCTGAGGATTTCCTGGCACTGAGCAGATTCCCTCACACTCAATGTACCCTCATGCCCAGGTAAAAAGCTTGCTGAAGACCGCTGCTAGCACATGCAGAGATTTGTTATCTAAGTCATGCACTTTCTTTATTTTCATCATTCTTTGAAAGCCTCAAAAAGTTAAACATGAGCCTCCCCCGAAACCCCTCACCAGCACCACAGCATCAGTTTCCCTCTTGCACACCTATATCTCAAAAGAACCACATTCTTACTTAAATTTTTAAATCAATCTACAAAGTCTCTTATTAATCTTTTGCCACTGAACTAAAATGTTCCCTTCCCCAAACAGTGTCAAAATAGAAACAACTCCGAGACCAAGTGGTGCATCTAGAGACCATGCGTGCTCCTATACGCCTGTGTTTGTGCATTTTCCCTTCCTTTCTTAAGCCAGGGTTTGAGATTTCGGTTATTCTGCAAACAAGACCCAAGAGAGACACAATTAGACTCCCCTGGAGACTGACCCCTTATAGTGCCCACCTGTAGCCGGACCCAGATAGCATCCCAGTGCAATGAATTAGCACTCTAAGCTGATTAGAGCAGCTCTGCACAACTCTATTTTATTGACACAATGAAGAGAGGACAGAAAAGGGCCTGAAATGAGAAAATCATTTCCATGCTGACTGAATTAAAAGAACAAAAGAGCTCCTTGCAGTTGCAGCATTCAATTTGTCGGAAAAAAAGGAAGCCACTTAATGGATCACAATAGATCTGAGCAGACAGATGAAATTTAAAACTTCAGCATAAGTGTGATTACCAGCTAAACATATTCTCAATCATTTCCTCCATATGCATAATTTAGTTGGATTGTTTACTTTGGAGTTTTTTTATAAAAACACAGTGTAAGATGTTATCTTCTAAACATCTTTGCATCCCACTTTTCAGAGTCAGGGAAGATTGTTGCATTTCCTGGTAATACATTTCATTATAACAAAAATTACACTCAGTTGTGACTGGGTACGTTTCCCTTTCTCCCCTGCTTCTAGAAGCAAATTAATATTTTCAGTGTATGGAAACAAACAATGCAAGATCATCTTACTTAAAAGGAGATCTAAATTGATTATAAATCACATGCATTGTTCTGCTCTGCTTAGAAAAGAATGAATGTACTGCAACTCATATTCTAGCAAAATATATTAGTTTGCGTCACTATAAACAGCCTTCTCATTAAATTTAGGTTTAAGATAACAGTAATAAGACAAGAATACTGACTATTAAAGGGGTTCCTGTGAATGATATATATAATTACTTACAAAATAGATATGCAATTTACTTTGGCATTTTCAAATCAAAATCTACTTGCCTGTATAAGGAAATATACCTTTAAAATAAATAAATTGTGAAATAAATTGAAAACATCAGTATTTTAGGCTCCCTGTCCTCTAATTATGTAAAAGCTTGAATCTGACACAGTCTTAATTCAAAAGAGAAAATCAGCTGCATGTGTAAAAATATTCACGTTTCCCAGTATATATTTATATTTTCTAAGTAATGAAGTATTAAAAACAAGAAAATACTGAGCACAGCCCTGGGAGTGTGTTGGCACATAAATAACATCACTGCAGATTCCTTGGGAGCTAAATATTTAAGATTATGCAGAATGGGGCCCTTATTTTTCTACTCAAAATTTAAAAAGCTTATAGCTTGTTACAATACTTACAAATCAAATATCTCTTGCAGACCCCAAATTCAAAACAGAAGTCATTTTCTGAGCCTTACTATGACTTCAGAGCATCTGAATTGAGATCATTTGCATCAGTTTGCCCTGATGTATATTTTTATTTACTTAACATGTTTTAACCACTTCATTTTACATGCTTTTTGCCATTCAGTTTACAATTTTACCAGCTCCTTTGCATCTATTTCTGAGATTAGGAAAAAAAAAAAAACAAAACACCAACAAAAAACCCCAACAAAACAGTAAAGGAATTTCAGTTGTTTATAAACCCCCTATTTTGAAACTGATACCCTGCTAAAGAGAAAACTGAGTACTGGTAAGATTCACTTCTGCTGGCTGCTATTACTGATTTGACTAAGCATCTCACAAGGGTAAATACCCAAATCATTCAGGGAATGACTGACACAGTATGACATGTGGTTAACAGCCTTACCATGCATGCGTTTTGCTTTCAGAAATTTTACTGATGCCAACATAACCTTTCAAATATTTCAGATTATAATTTTTCCACACTCTTAAAAAAAACTTTTACAGCCATGTCTGAACTATTCAAAAGATTCCCGACTGGAAAGGTTACTGTAACCTTTCCCCCCCATTTTTTTTTTTCGTAGATTGATTGAGCTAAGAGTTTTCTATATATATATATATATATATAAAAAAAAAAGGACGTGTATAAAGCTTTGGGATATTTTAGCAAACTCAACGTAGTGTAACTTTGCTGACAGCTTGTCACATTTCACTGACTGTCTGTCTGGGATCCTGCGATAACATCTGCATTCACTCAGGGCGAGAGCTTACCCTAAGACAAAAAAGTGGGTCCTGCCACATAATGCTCCATCATTCTGTCAGTTCTGACATGGCATCTGAATTTTTTTGAATCACTAAACACTTTTGGGACTCTGGTCCTTATTATCTTTCCTTAGTTTCTATACTCACTCGGCAATGCTGAAAAATGTAAAATGTGCAAACAAGGTAGTGGACGGCCCGGGCTTTTTGTCGTCTAATCCTCAGCCCCTCATTCATGCTCACTGTTAATCTCTTAAGACATTATAAAACTGTTAGACAAAGAAATGTGAATACCTCTGCTTCTCAGCAGAATGGGAGGAAACCAAGGAAAATCTGGATCATGCTAAGCTTTTCTTTTCACCACAGAAATGGTAACTTAAACCTGTTGCATCAAATTATTTATAATTCCCAACACTAAGGCTTTTTTTTTTTTCCTTCTTCAGCACTACAGAGCAACCCTGGCAATACCACAGGAGGGGGAATAGTACTGTTGAATTTTCCAAACACATCAAATGTGTCTGTCACATATAAAAAAATTATACAAAACCTGTCAGAATAAGGGCAAACTCGGTTTTAATCCCTACACTGTTTAATGTTTGGCAGGGCACACAGCTCAGTTCTGTCAGAGCTGCTTGAGACCCACTTTGGGGAATTTCTTTGCCAGGGAAGGACTGGGGACTCAGTGGCAGTGGGTTTGGTGGGGAGGGCTTGTGGGGACAGACCCAGGATGGGGTACAGCATGGGTGTCCCCAGGCTGGCTGGAGGTTTCCTGGCTGGATGGGATGAGGGCCCCATTTCACATTAATCCAGCTCTGTTTAGAGCCGTCTGCTATTTCAGGTCATCATTTCACTCCTCCTGACTCCTACTGCTTCGGGGGCATTAGCATGGGGACAAAAGCTGCTCAAGCACCTATTCTAAACCCATTCAAACTCAAACCCACTAAAAATCACACCCAAAATGATACTGTTGCAATCAGCTAAATTTTATTCAGGAATGCTGGGACTGAAAACCAGAATTTTCATCTTCTGCTTGTGCATTGTTGTCATGGGTGGTGAGAGCAGATAGTCAAGTCTTAAAAATGCTCCAGAAGCACAAAAGTATTTGAATGCAAATGCCAAACAAGTCACACTTACCGAGCCAAATCCCTACCATGAGGGTTTCTTTACAGACACAGCAGCTTCTGTTAAAGTTGTAATTTTCAAATAATTATTTAAACTAGTGTGAAAACAGGGCATCATTATTTCTGCATAAAACACATGTTTTATTCGGCTTCAGTTGCATTTGTGGGAGGGCGCAGGCTTTGAAGACAGAAGTTGAGACGTTGCCTTTTCGTTACAAAGCTAGCCATTAAATTTGGGAGATGATTTGAGAAAATCAACTTTTGAAAGGAAGTAGTGGGGCCCCACACTGGTAGGGGCTGCACTGTTTTGCCAAGGGTGAAAGTGGTGATATTTCTAGCAGAGGAAAGAGTCTGTGGGAAGGTACAGGCAGACTGCATCCCTGAGAGCAGTGAAGCACCGAGACTAGATGGACTGAAGGACACTGAAATGTTGACATAAGGAGAGCCAAGATAGGAAAGGATGCAGCAGAAAACAAATATATGCAGACACTAAAAGGCAATCAGAGCCTGGTTAGTAAACTGTGTACACAGTTAATGCCAGAGGCAAAGATGACCATTATGGCAGTGACCTGGTGAAAAAAAAAGTGAGGAAGATGAGAGCCAGTTGTAAGGGACAGAGAGGGGCTGGGCAGAAGGAAATTACAGGGTTTTTCACGAGGCTGAACAAGGATCCCAGCCAACTGCAAGGTTTTGGGATGATGCGGAGGACAGTAGCACTAGCTATGGGAAGAGGAGGAAAACAAAGATGAAGGAAGAAAAGTGAAGTGCACTGCCTGGGATCATCATGTCAAGGGAAATGCATTTTGAGACCGCAGATCTTCAAACAAAAAAGAAAAAAAGACCTCTTTGCATAGAGGGCATGACTGGGGGGAAACTGTAAAATATTGCCCCCTGTGCAAAAGAGAAGACATATTTCAAAGGGCATGGCAAGGCACTGTAGCACATCACTGCTCTCCCTGGGCATCAGCACCATCTTCCTCTGTAGACACAGAGAGTTTGGTTAGGATCATTTCTGGTTTTAGCTTTAAAGGAAGACAGAGAAACAGGTTTATCCTCCTTGTCAGCTGCTCATTTGCATGCTTACGCACATAGGTATTCCAAATAGGTAGATGCCAAGTTAACACTAGCAAGAAAAATTATTTTTGCCATGTTCACATGCAAATTTTGGCTTTTGAAGAGCTTATCACTAGATGACTGCTTAAAATTTGGCTTTAAGAATATATATATATAAAATTTTATATATAAGTAAAGAATATTTTCTGTAAATGCAGTAATGATGAAGCTTTCCCATACCCAAGCTTCCATTTTCCCATCCCAGAGAGATTTACATTTTTGCACAAAATCAACACTACTGCCATGGTTTTGAAATTCCTGCTGTTGGAAGCAACAGAAACTGTGACTGAAAGTCTCTTGGAAAACATGAATATTAAAAGATTTAATTTGGAATAAAATACCCATAGAGTCATAACTACACTTTTTGAAAGCCAATTTACCACTCGAGGCCATTTCAAGAAGATCGGAGGACACTGAAAGTTACTCTTGGAAATCCTGAACAGCTACACACCAGGTCGCCAACACAGCACGTAACAAGCCCTCTCTGTCCATGCTGCTAATACACTTCAAGTGTAGACTAAGAACAACACTTTGGGAAACCCACTACACACAAGAGACCCTTTACGCTGTAGGCTTCACGTGATGAAATATTATTGCCTTTTGTGGGATCTTTTACATCTTTCCACGCTAAATACTGGGTCTGTATTTTAAAAGGAAGGGCTACTTAACATTTGTAAATTTTTTTCCAAATTAATGCTTATTGTATGCACCAAAGTTAACACGATCACATAAAATCGGTCTGGATGATGACAATCTATGTCTTCACTCCTGTGTGTGCCACCTGCTGTTCAGCTAGGAGTCATGAGGGCTGTCACGTCAATAAAACACCATATTAATACTCTCTGAGGTAGAAATACCTTATTAGCCAATTATTGGTTTTTATTCCTTCTTTCCAAATATTTTTTATACCATTTTAAAGAATACATCCCAATCTGCAGGCTCTAGCAAGCAGGAGTGGGGTGGTTTGTTTTGTTTTTAAAGTTTAGTGATGTCTTTATTAGACCAAATGCCGAGATTTCAAGGGTACTGTTAAATCATGTAGCGGTTTAAATGCCAAACCTCAGTGCTATATCCTCTGAAGTGCATCTGTTCATTTGGGTTAATAAGCATTTTGCCATACGCTAACTCCTGTCTTCATTTGTTTCTGTTTAATGATGACTGTCTCCTCCTGCGCACATGTATGCTCCTCTCTCCACTGCTTGTTGAGCCATCAAGACACACCTTTGTTTCATTTAGTATGCAATTTTCACCTCTGACCCAAGAAACTAGTCTTAAGCTTCCTGAACTTTATTGCCTGTTAATAGACTGCTGGCTTTCTTTTCAGCAGTCATAGAAATGGTGGAGAGACATTTAATTGAAAAGAGGGACAAAGCTACAGCCTGAAAGGCAAAGTCAGTAGGGTTTTAAAAAAAAAAATTAAAAAATCCAGAAACAATATGTTTGAGGAGCTTTGGATATTCTTTACAAGTTTGTGCCTCTTTACACAAATAAGACAGACATCATTGATTTAATTATCTTCCCAGGGAACAATGGTATAATACTCTGAATGGTGCTAAATGATTGATCTGGTAATTCATCTTCTGCTAACAACTATCTATGCATTTTGTTTCTCTCCAGTCCTCAGACCAAGGACATTAGCAGCAATGTCACAGAGCAGACCTGGGCTTTCATAAAACACCCACAGATGCTCTTTCCTGTCAGTATTTAGGGACACATGGTTATAATTTTGTCTGTACTTCTTTGTCATAGATTACTTTTAACTACATCTGCTCAATTAAAATAAAAGACACAGCTAGAGCCCATCAGCTTTGTATCAAAAGTAGTCTTTTAATGAAATAGGGAGATTTAATTTTGTAAGCGTTCTGATGAGTGAGAGATACATTTCTGTTTTTTCAGAAGTTCTCTGTTTGGTGAATAGTTAGGAAAGGACATTATTACAGCATAAGGATATTATTGTACATGGAAAGGCATTATTAAAAGTGATTTATTGTTCTGTGTTAGGAAACTTATAGGAAAAGTCTGATAATATATTAAACTTGTTTATTATGGACTTCATATAATTTTTGAATAATGCAGCTTTTTCTTTTGACAAGAGCAATAAACTCTGCTGGTATAGACATACGTTGATTATCCCAAGTCAACTGTGTTGCTTAAAGAAACATGCCCAAACAATCAGCTTTTGACAGCTGCATCTCTTGTTATTTACAATAGCCATCACAGTAATAACTCACCATTTCTATATTAATAAGGCAGTGAAATTTATTATGATGGTATTGAAAAGTTATTAAGTACTGCATCCCAAGTGACAAAGTACCACAGCACTGTCACTATCCAAAAGCAGTTGCCCATCCATCACAAAGCTTTCCAGATGGTCCTGCATCTTTATCGCTCCCAGGTTGGTGACATCACCTGTTCACCCACTCAAAATTGATGATGAAAGCAAACAGATCTATCTTACTTACATTTACCAAATCAATTTAATTTTACAGGCCATGGCTTAGTGACATATTGACTGTTTTCCTTAATGGCATCTACTGTACTTAATGCAAAGAACTCATCTTTGAATCCTGACTTGCATAATGTGGCATTTCATAATAAATTTTTTATAACATACTTATTTAATGGGAAGAATTATGATTGTTTGTCAGTTCTATTAGATACAATTATTACTCTCTTCAGTTTTACCTTTTTCATTTTTCTTTTTGATGTTGTCCATCTTAATGGCTAAATTCAATTTACAGTTTTTGTCTTTTAAAGGGACATCTGGCATATCTCACAATTATTTTCCTTCATATTTTGATAATCTCACAGATCTACCCCAATGTCAGCTTTTCTCTCAGTTTATTTAGTGCTATTACCTGTTTGGACAAAGTGTTACTGAACTCAAATAAAATCTACCCAGGTCATGTTTGAGTAAATAATAACCTGATTCTGATTCTGAAGAGGAATACACATTCCTGAAACATCCCCCCAGTTCTGCTCTAAAGAAGGTAACAAAACTTTCTTCTCCCCTTCCTATTTTTAAGTCCACTTAACCTTTATGGTTTCACTCTGCTTCCCTCAGGAGTTAATGCTCCTCCTGATTAAATTAAAACCTCAGTGGCTTTGTGGGGAACACATATACAGACCTACAGAGGAATTTCTCTGACTTTAGACTATGCCATGAAAAAGGCAATTTCCTGCCCCCAAGGTCAAGGACACAGTGGAACATCCACTGCAGGTAGAGAACTAGTCAATTCTACATAAACCATTTCAGGTTTAATTGACACAAAAGTTTTATGTGAGATTTCACAGCCATGCCACACCAGCACTCACTCAGCCTCCTGCACCAGCCCAAAACCTTTTCCTGATACTGTTGTCACGTTGACTTTGGGTTGGCTCAGCAACTAATCAGCCCCATGAGCAGCAGCCCTGGTGCCAGAGCTGGCTCAGGACAGGGACAAACAGCACCTCCCTTCTGGCAGCCACTACTACCCCCCAGCTACCTTGCGTGATAGTTTTGAATGTTTTCTGAGAATAGCTCCACTGTAGAGCCAAAAAGGGAGCTTTGCAGATCTTGTTTGCGCTTCCCTTCCAGTGAGCAGCAGCTTTGCCTGAGCAAGGGAAGGTTGTGGTCTTTGTCCAAAAAAAAAAAAAAAAACAGAGCATCACATCCCACAATGTGAGACTCTGTTTAATCGTGTTAATCAAAGAATTAAGAGAATTGAACAGTGGAAGGAACAGTAGGAGAAAGACAACAGCAGACTGCTCTGTGTTGTCCCCATATCCTAATCCACGTGAAACAACCCAAAGGACTAACAACTCCCCTTTGCTGTCAATATATTTAATTCAAACTGAATGACAAGTCCACCTGCTTGTATCTCGCTATTCGAGGACCTGATGTTGGCTCACTTGTAATTATAAACTGTCTGTCCTCTGGGCAGGGAGAAAGATGGTGTTAACAGTCAGGTAGCTGGTCAGGGTATACAACCGACATCACTTCTTAGAGCAACACTTTGCTCATGAAGTGTCTGTCTACCTTGCTATCGGCCTCCTATTGCTGTGGTAGCATCTGATTTAGTCACAGCCTCATCACAAGACACAGATGCAAACAACAGAAAAATTCAGACTGGTAACATCAGCAACACCACAAATAATGTCTTTTTTGTACGCAACTTTCAAGGGTCTGTCTCAAGCACCCTTGTGCATACTCACCCCAGGCAAGATATATGGCATGAACTCCATCCTATGTGGCACTGAACACTATGTCCCTAACAGAGAACTAACACAGCAGCTAAGCACATGCTTAACTCAAACACCTGGGTAATCCTGTGGATGATAAGCCCATGCCTAAGTGCTTTATTGGATCTCAGCCAGAGTGCTCTACGCCTTGCAAAGCTGAGCTCCAAATGGGATAAAACATCACCTATGCATTGACGAAAAGGTAAGGATGTCATCAACCCCACCTGCAGCTGCCAGAAGTGGATGGTCTGGTGACCTGGGGCAGAATATGCTTCTGCAAAACTAGGTTGGTCTTGTAGTGATTAAAAAGTATTCCTGCCCCCCACTATAAAACAAATTATTCCTTTTAATTCCAAGTAACAGAATAACCCACATTCTTATTCCCCCTTTTGCTTCAATAAAAATGTTGCGAGGGTTCCTGGAGTCCCTATACTGATGAAATCCATAGGCAAGGAATCTATTATACTTCCCCACTTTCCAACAACCTGGTTGAGTGTAGAGCTGCTTTACATGTTAATGCTCTTAAAAACAATTCAAGGAAAGGTCAAGATTTGGTCTGTAAAAGTCACTGCAGCGTGAAAGAGTCAGACAACAGCAGAAAATTAAGGGCTTTTTTATTTAACACTAGAACAAAGTCCATATCCCAAAGAAAAATATTCAGAAGTGATGAAGTCTTTGTTACTTTTTCCTTTTTGAAAAAGATATAATCTACTCCTCTCTCCCAGTGAGATTTCATTGACTACAAGGGAGTTATTTCCCTCAGCACTGTCATCATTTATTAAGAATAGCTTAAGAAGAGTTTTAAGACGTGTCAATCCCATGTGTAGTTATTTAGAAGATGCTACTTTTTGTGGTTTTTATAAAAACTAAAAAAAAAAAAAAAAGACAGATGCTGCTTTCAAATTCCTGACAAAGATTCTCCCGAGGACCTAAAAATAGGGGATAAGATCTATACATAGACAGGAATCAGCTGGTAACTCCTGCTGATAGCAGTAGAAGTTTTTGGATGCTAAGAGCAAGAAAACCAAGCTATCAGTTTAGGTGCTACAACCTGAATTTGGGAGCATATACATCAGATTCCAACTCTAAAAGCCTATACCTTTATTTTTTGTAACATTAATTTTCATAATGTTAGATGGTACACCTAGAACCAGAATCTCAAATAAACCTAAATTTAAATTTAAAAAAAAAAAAAGCCAAAAGAAAGCCAGAGTGCAGAATTGAAACTTAAAATTGTAACTATTTCAGTCCCTATAAACCAGTGGGAAGCCTGTACTCTAGAACAGTTTTTAGCAAGTTGTGCAGCTTTCCCCAAAGACTCATGTCAAAAATGTTAGAGAAGTAAACAAATAGCCAAATGGCCTCCTAATTTCCATTTAGAAGTAATAGCATCAATTCAAGCATACTCTACGAAGTCTGAGATGTTTTTCAACCTCACTGTCATGACAGGAAAATATACTCTGCTCTATAAACAGATTATATGCTGCTTTATAAAGCTCTAAAATATTTACTTCTGTGACAAGTTTGATTTATATTAGAGTTTATTGCTCCTGTTTTTGCCTTCCTAGTAAAGAAATACAAGTTTAGGATAAAAAGGCCCATGAAGAAAGTGTCCCTATGAATGAGGCTTTGAGTTTACTATAGCAGTAAGAGACCTGAATTTGAATATCCAACATACTCCGGAAGATGCCGGTTGAAGATAGGTGCATGTGCTTTGGTGACCTATTCAAAGGCTTTCTTTGAAATACTCTCTCAGTTGTTTTTCATAGCAGGGCATGAACCATGATGAAATCACTAAATTTGTGTTCCCTTGCTTTTGTTTAAAAAAAAAATTACTGCCATCCCTTAAAAGCTTGTTTTCTTTGTTGATTAAGACGCAGTCAATTTTCCCTTTTCAAACAACCACAGAGCAACAGCCTCCCAACCCCCTTGGATATTCGGGCTGCCGGCAAATACTAAAACCTCGATGACAAACTGCAAAAAAGCTCGACCTTTCCCCTTGTCCGGTGACCCCCTGTTCGATTTGTACTTTAGCTAACCAATACCTGATTAGATAATGCTCGGCTCTAGACCCACAAAATGAGATAAAATTCAAATTTATGGCTTTTCATTTAAACTGGTCTGCAGCACTCTAATCATGACCCAAGCACAACTATATCACAACAAATTCTCTTTGTCCCAGAGTGTGTTTTATGGCTGAAGTATATAAATGAACACAATAGACATTGTTTTCTTGGACTTGCTCCGACAAAACTCTGTGTCAATGGCATAGGGAGTCTTGCTATAGGGAATGTAGGAACAGACCCCATGAAATTCCTCAACCTTCTGCAGCAAATTTTTCTTTATCATCAACTACCTGGATGCAAAATTTAACAGTAGCAGTTCCTCCAACTTCCACTTCTCTCCTGAACACTACAGGCTAACCCTAGTATCACAAAAACTGGAAGTCAGAAGCATCCCACAGCTGGAAATACCCAAAACCATGACAACATTTTGTAGGGGAATAAAAATGTCCTTTCCAAAAATGTTGTTACAGTCTGAATTTGTGTGTAGCTATAAACTCTTCCCTGCAATGTGCATGGAGGGTTTTGGTTTGAAATTTTCTAATTTAAGAATCTAGGCTACTAAGCAGTCCTAAACAATTGCAAAAAAAGCAGCAAATCTTTCATAGCAAAAAACAGTAATATATGCAGCATCAGAAAACAGCTGAGGAAGATGCTCAACTTTCTTTTCAAAAACATTTTAATATGTTTATACTAATTATATTTCTGAAAAGAGATTCTTTATCATCTTTAAAAGTCAAACACCATTGTACATTCATCATTTCACTTTAAACTCAGAAAAATGCAGATAAAACAGAAAGATGGATTTTTCCAATAATTAGTCATCCTCACTGTAGCCATAGGGGAGTCTATTCAAAAGAATTTAATAAGTACACAAGCATTAGCAATGTTGCAACCTCACTATGTATTTCTCTGAGCAATGCACGTGTGAGGTGAAGAAATAAGTAAGCCAGGACACAGCACAATGTTTTCTTTGGCCTGCGGGACCAGCGAGCAGTTTGAGCACGTTGAGACATCTCACCTTTTGAGGCCACCAGACACAGCTAACCTCTGTAGCACCATCAACTATTCTCAGAATCTCATATAATCAAACATAAGAGAATATAGTGACAGTATCTGCATCAGTGCAATTCACTCAGCAAGCATCACTGTGGAAAGATTTTTAAGCCTCTCATACTACAAAGTCACTTAAATCCACAGTCAGTACTATATAGAAACTTTGGTTCCATCCTTCCTCCATTTAGAACACAATAATGAAATTTCACCTTGATACCAGCAACAGCAGACTGAATTGCCTGTCTGTTAACTGACTTATTGGCACCCAGCAGGACAAGTGTCCTGTTTCACTAAAATGCCCATTCAGGCAGAAAAACTGACACCAGAAAATTTAAATTCCCAAGACCATACTTAAACCTCAATAAATGATACCTTTCCCTCACCATCCCATGCTTCCTTTGACAGTACCTGAGCCCACAAACCAGTAACAGCTTCTTTCTCCCTTTTTTATCCCAAGGAAACGGTGGTTTCCAGAGCAGTGTGATGATGAGCATCTGGACTGAAATGGGCACTAGTAAGGTCTTCTCCAGCAATACCAGGACCCCCCACATCCGTCCTTTAGCCTTAACCTTCACTACATGCCATTTTACTCATTGCATAAACTCTGGTAACCAATATTTCTTTGTCTCCCTTCAATTACAATAAATGTACTTAACCCTCTTGTTGGAAAAATATTCTGTTTCAAGCTACCCTGAGTACCACAGAGTACTTCTAGATGAGTGGCCAAGTTGCAGAGGGACTCGACTGTTGATTTTGTGTGATTTTGCTCCAACACTTTTCAATAGCTTCTCCCCAGCTGTCCCAAATACATAACACTCTTCAAATGGCACGAGTCCTGTAGCTTGAAAGGGATTCAATCTGCCAGCTGGGCTTCCAGCACTATCAAGATAGGCATTTTTTGTCTGGATTTTTTTAGACCCCAAAACCTTAAATATTTTAAGCAGGAAAACTAGTCTCTAACATTGCAGCATATTATCAGCATCTAAGGGTGTGAAGATCAAGATGAGTTTCCCTCAATTTTAGTGGGGTTATCCTACACTATACCACCTGAGGATCCAGTCTAAAATACCCTAATTTTGGAATATGTTAAACCTGCAAGTACAACCATGTCTCAGCAGTTTTGCTCTAATTTCTGTTATCAATATCTGAGCTTGATTGTGGTGTGGTTAAAGGTCAGATTTTATGGTTTCCTGGTGCCTTTTTCAAATAATAAAGATTTTTCACCAGCAATTATATTGCATCAGGGTCTCTTAACTCGATAGAGTGCTGCCAAGTCTATAATTTCTCCTGACACTATTCTGTCATATTGTCACAGGTCTCACAAGAGTTTAAACAACTGGATGGAAAGTTTGGAATGAACTCACCAAGTATTTATAGACAGTTAAGAGCAAATAAAACCCTTATTTTCCACCATATCTGCAAGGCTCTACTCCACAGTGAAACTCCATTTTTCCTGGGAAAATGAACCTCCCATCTCTCCAGAGGTCAGTCAGGCCCCTGGAGAGCCATGCAAACCCTGCACTTCTCTCCTTATCAAAAACCAAAGGAAACGTACAGATGGAAAGCTGAGATTGCACTCTGTTTCTACAGCACATTGTTAAAACTATGAATAAAACCATGCGAGAACATTTGTTACACCATAACACCACTGGCACCGTCTACCACTTGAGGTCTAAAGCCCTGACCTGGCCATGGACCTGCAGCTCAGCCAGCTCCATAGTGATATCACAGCAAGGAAAACACATCCCCGAAGGCAAGGAAAACAAGAGGCAACCACTGTACTCGCCAAAGGAGGCCTTGAGCTCCTTCAGGAAAAGCAACAATTCGCAGAGCATCTGCAGAAGTAACATGAGCCACATCATCCCGATGTGTACTAGGTTTGACATTAGCATTCAAACATACTTCACAAAATGAATGCCAAAATTCCCATTAAGATAAATGGAAGCAAGATCAAACCCCCAGCTTTCAAAGTCCAAGTAGCACAAGGTTCTTCAATAGCAATTTTATCCACACACTGTTAGATTGTAGGATAGTTCTAATCATTGTTGACAAAGTGGCGATTCACAACCCTGAAAGCAACTCCCAGTTTCTTTTCAAACAGATAGTGAGGTGTCATTTGCAAATCCCTCACCCACAGACATACTGCAGGACTGTCCAAGAGCAGAATAAAATTGATACAGAAGTGTTCCAACAACGCAACTTCTTCCTCTCTTTCCCCAAAAGAAGCATCACCTGCCAATATCCACCAAGACAGATTTCATGCATGAAGAGCAACAATTCCTGCCTTTTTTAATTTACACTTTTTTCCATCCAGAAAGCCCTGAAAGGCCACAGAGCAGTCTTCGTGCACACAAATATCCCCTGGCTACTGGAGGATAGGACTCAAATTCTGCAAATATTTCTGTGTTTATAGACACGCAAGAGAGATCAACAGACCAAAAGAATGTACAGTGTCTTACCTCCCAACCGTAACTGGGATCTTTAAGGTGTGGCCGCTGCTCTCCTACAAAAGGGCCAAATTTTTCCCCTGCTTCAATCTTCCTTTTGGTCCATATCCCTAATCCTGCTCCAGGAACATTGGATTCTCGGAGCTCAAACTCTGAAGGAATGGGAATGTCATCGGGAATGTATATCAGAGCCTTGTAAGGAGAGCTCTCCTTCGGCGTGAAAGCTTCACTAGAGGTTGCTGGAGAAGATGGCTCCTGAATGCTGACGGATGTTGGACACTGGATGTTTGCAGCCTCTCCATCAGCTTCTGGCACTTCCTCCAAAGGAAGTTCAGGAAAGCTTTCATACAAACATTCATCACCTGGAAAATAAAGCCAAACAGTAGGATTTGAAATATCCTGACAGATTTTGCATATGAAACCCTTTCAGCCTGCACATGAAACAGAGAGGACAGTTTGGTAGGCGGGTGGCACCTTCATCAATCACTAGTCCTGCAGCAGAGCCTCACCCTGGAAGGAGCTGAGTCTTCCCTATTGTAGGCCTGGGGGTACACAGCGTTTCTCAATATTCCTGACATCAAAAGTGGTTTACATCATTGAACACAAGTGAGGGAATTGCATACAGATGTATATGCAGGCACACCCTATTGTCCAATCTGGTCCGGATATAGCGCTTTGCATTGCATACTCTTTGAAATTACAATTGAAAGCCAGCATTATATGTTACAACTGAAATCTAAGTGAAGTGAAAAGCAGGAAAGCTTTACTGGTCTTTCAGAGAGACAGATTGAACCTAAAGTAGCCAAAATTAAGTTTGATGGCCTCCAATTAGTCTTTGGAGGAAAGGATCCAGCCTACCACACAACTCTTGGCAAGAACCTCAGCTGATGTAAATCAGTGTCTTTCCATTGACCTCCAAGAAATGCAATGGTCTAAAATAAGTTCAGGATCCAAACAGCACCTTATAGAGAACATAAACCTTCTCCTCTTACAGTTGCAAAAAAAAAAAAAAAAAACCTGGGACAGATCCAAAACACATTAAAAAAACCTTCATCTCTGGGGCTTAGCCAGCAAACAAAAAGAAAAAAGAAAAACTCACTGTTTTTGACAGCTCAAAATGTAAGGCTGATTGTAAATTCCTTTTAGTCAAAAAACTCTGAGTGACTTCAGCAGGGACTTTAGCTGCACCAGCAATACGGTACTCAACCCAATAATACATGCAAAAGGAGCAAAAAGACAAACTAACCAAAAAACTTCTTAATTATTTGCAGTCATTTAACTTTATTAATGTTACTGTAGTTTTCCTACACACCAGAACTCATTCCACTTAATTCTAACCTAAATAGGAGTACTAAATAGGAATACTATTCTCCTAGGAATGAAGTTGAGAGATTGGGTATTTAAGATCTGAGCACGAGGATATTTGCATAACATGGTTGGCCCAGAAATTAAAGCGTTACGCTGGGCTTGGCGTTCAGAATGACTCCGTTTCAGTGAAGAAACAGGAAACTTTAAAATGTTCTTTCAATTTCTTGCTCATTTAAGAAACTATCCATGGTAGATTAGCACCGTATGCCTTTTCCACTGGAAACTGGTCATAGCCCATTATCTCTCACATCTTTGTTACATATTATCTCACAGTTTTATATCTGTACTTTCATGCTTCTGGTACTGCCTAAGACAAACACTGGGACATAACAAATCATTTGAATAGATTGCTCCCATCACATGACTGGCAAACTGGATTCTTCATCTGTGAGCAATTTATTCACAGCCATGAACTGTTTTTCTTTCTTTTATGTGGCACTGGCTATGACCTCATACATGTCACAAGAAAGTTCAGCTACCCTCGGCCTCTGGTTTGGCAGACTCTCTACACTTTAATAATTGTCACTTTTCTAATACCTGGTGCTCTGAGAAGTAGAAAACCTTGACTGACTCTACCATTTAGCCGAGAAGGACACACAGAGGGATTTTCCATCACTTATGCTTCAGAAATCCTGCCTGTCATAGCTCAGCAGCGCCGAGTTTGGGAAAGATGCTCAAGGGTTCATGAAAGTGCCAGTGCAGAGAACTTACTCTGTGCCTAGCACCTGCGAGCCCATGCCCGTACTTCCCCGCCCACAGCAAAACTCAACCCAGCCTCCAAGGGACAGAAAAGACAACATGAAAAGGGTAGAGACACAGCTCCACCTGGATGTCACCATTCACTTCGCCCTGCACTGAGATGGCCACGTTAGCAGCCTTCTCTGTCACACTGTGGCATTTCTGCTGCCCCCAAACCCAGCTCTGCTCCAGTGTGGTGGGATGGGTGAGAGGTTGGTCTGCACCTCCTGAACATCCCCAAAACTCCAATGCACTCCCTGACTTCACAGGCTAGCAGCAATGCTGCACCCACCCAGGGCAGGCTCACTCCCATTCAAATATCTTTCCCCAACTGTTTAGATTGCAGTCCTGCCTAAAAGACTTCAGCTGTTTTTGAAACAGGGGGAAAAAAACCCAACCTAACCCATGTATACACATGGGGTGCAGGAAGAAAAATCACACAAGGAAAGTGATCTGGATGATGATAAGCACATGGCTCGCTGGAAGGGGGCGGGGGGTAAAAACTTCAGACATCTAAATCCTACTGATTTTCCATGACAGCTGGGTGCCTGACACTCAAACTCCTTAAAAAGCCCATCTCACACAGTCACTGCCATTGTCCCCATCCCACCAAACAGTGCCCCATAAAACCAAGGCTCTCCCTGCGCCCACAGCCATGCTCAACTCTCTTCCACAGAACAACAAAGCAGTTCAGCCAAATCATTTTAAGTCTCAGCAAGAAATGACCCTTTCTGTACCTTTCCCCAAAGGGCCACCTTCCTCAGCCCCACTCGCCAGCAGTGCCTGCCCACAAGCTGGCACAAGCTGAGCCTTAAACATTTAGCAAGCATGGATTTACAGATGTTTCTTCTCCCCCAGGGACAGTCCAGTTTAATTTCTCTCTTGCAGACTCAAAGGCCTCGGTTATACTTATCTCAGTCATTCTGGCTACACTTGGTTTTAGCCATATAGGGTCAAACCTGCAGCTGATAAATTGGCCTCTGGAAGCCTGGCAGGGAGACAAGTCCGTTTGCTGGGTCTATTGTGCCTCCTTTGATTTCCAGCAGCCACACCCGATGTTGTCGTTAAACACGAGCTTTCAGTTTGAAAGCTCTGGAAAATATAATACGCCTATATGCCCCAAAGCCCTAACAGTGTGGCTAAAACGGATTACTGAAATATTATTCTGCCTGAAATAGCAACATATTCTAGCAAAAATACATTTTAAAACCTCAAAATAAACAAGAAGTTGAATTATGACTGACCAAGAGACGGGAAGACCATTAAGACATATTTGTGAAATTAATGATAGAAGGAGCTATATTAAAATCAATATACATGACTCAAGGATCTGGTCTTCATTTTCAAAGGGAGTGGGACTATTCCCCCTAAAATTTACACCCACATGAATCAGAGGGACTTCCAGCAAAACTGCGGGATACTGACTGATAGAAAATCTTTGTAAGGTTAGAATTAGACCCAGGGACTGCACTGATAAGCATCGTTTTCCCAGTGAACTGCAAATCATTCACACAGATAGCACTACAGTTTTGAAATTGAAGATGGCGTCTCTAAAGGCCGATAATTATCCCCATTAGTAACGGGATGAAGTAGAAATCGAGGTCCCTTATAAGGGAACAGATGAGATGTGAAAGCTTAGATATTAGCCTTCATAAAATTCTTCACTGCTATTTTACAGTAAAAACATGAACAAGCTTCAAAGGAAACCCAGGAGGAAAAGTTAAAAGTTAATTGCTACTAAAAGACCAGGGTGGACACCTGCATTTGCATTTTTGACACAACCTTACACACCAGCAGGAAAGAGTCCACGTGGCTGCGTGCTACGGATGTGCCTGATGAGGACTGAAGAGTGTGTGCCAAAGCTACCATAACTTCTGAGCCTGGGGTCATTTCAAGACTGGGAGGGCTTCTGTGCATGGCTGTGAGGAGGTGAGGACTTCCTTCCGTTTGGATGTTTCTTAGCAGTTCAGCATGCTCTTCCTCTCCAAGAGTAATTAGGTAGGAGGCACTAACAACTGAGGGAGGCAGAGGTTGCTGTACCCAACCCAAACTGCTTTCCACTGACTGCAATTGCTAGCAAGGCAAAGGCATGCTGTTTTCAAAAGCACACTGGGCCACACTTTCAATAAAACCATGCCTTTCTGCAGCTGAAATGTCACATGACAGTATCTCACATAAAGGGAATGGGCAAGCTTGTTACATGTATCAGTGTTTCAGGGTGGTCTTCAACTCAAAGTTCACACAAAGTCCTCCAAGGTTCAAGTCTGCATCCAGATCTTCAGACCCAAATCCACACCTAACAAAGAGAAACAAATCCATACAGACTATCCATTCTCCCTTTCTTCAGGCAATTTGTGCCCGAGGATAATACATTCCCAAAGCAACTATTGGCTGATAAACCCTCTAGTACATAAATCCGGTTCTCTGCGCTTGGAAACATGTACGTGGCCACCAGTGACTTAATCATAGGATGGGTGGCTGATTACTCCAGATGAAAGAGGTAGGCTGGAAGCAAAAGCATATAGACAGCCTACTTCAGAAGTGTTTCTAATGCCATCATCTCTGAGCAGGATAAAGTAAGAGCTGAGATAAATGCAGAAGTGTCTCTTTGCAATGAGAAGATACACACAGGTTCATGTCTGCAACTTCTCAAAGTTGAGTGACAAAGATGACCCCTGGCCCCAAAGACTAGACATCAGATGGACCTGGTTCTGTTTAATGGGAGAAGTCCCATCACATGTGAGGAGCTTGGAGCTCCACTCTGTTGACTATGTCTGATAAGAGCCTTTGTCGAGGATACATTAATGAAGGCTTTGGGGGAATACAGCAGGATTGGGTGAATTAGTCCCTTCTCCTGCATAAGGTGAGGGTGGACCTGAATGTACCACAAAGCCCTGAATCAGATCCTTGAAAGAGGCTAGAGAGCATTTGTATTAAGTTGATCTACCATTTCTATTCAGTGCTGAGGAAATCAGCATGGAGTATTTGCAGGGATATCTGAAAAGGAGGCAGGCATTTCCTCTTGCATACAAATGGGACACCTTTATCTGAATTTGTGTTTGAACAAGTATTAAAGGAAAAAAAAAAAACCAAATGTTACAGACAGGGACAATTGATTACAAAATATATCCACATTGGTCTAGAACACAGGAGGTCAGGAAAAGAAGAAAATTAAGAGAAGAAAGCCCATTAGCTTCAAAAGGAGCATATAGCCAGTGCTGAACTACGTGGGAGCCACCTGACAGTCCCATAGCAGGTAGACATGGCTCAGAGGGGCCACTTTTAAATCCTCTAGAGGAGAAGCAGAGAAAGATCCTTAGCTTTAGAAATGTGCAGAGATTGGGTTGCTATCTCCAGGCACAGAGGGACTCTAGCCAAGAGCTACATTACTCTGCTTGAACGTTTTATCAGTTAATGTACCTGAAACTGGTTTGTGCTGCTCCCTATTCACAGAACTGTTCTGTGGAGCTGGACCTAACAACGAATTATTTATTATTATTTGTATTGTAACACAGTCTGAGGGCACCAGACAGGACCCCATTGTGAAAAGTATCAGACAGACCTAATCAAATGAGATTAGAGTCCAAACAGACTAGAGCTAGCAATTCCCAGTTAGGTAAAAATCATAAAACAGGGGAGAGAAAAAAACTGTTTTACAAATAGAAAGTTTGGTTGTACAACAAAAGAGATTATAAACAAGTTTAAAGATAAATGTAGTGCTTGAAGCAGTTTTGAATCATTACTTCAGTTACCAAGGAAAAACACTTTCACAAGCGTTACTCTTCAAATGCATGGGAATTTTGCATAGATGTATTACTTGACCCTAACACAAACATGAGAAAACCAAAGCTGTCCTGAACACACTCAAAAAGGTCCAACTGAAAATTATGCTCTTGGACCATGCAACAAGAGCAAGGGGGGCCAATGCACCCGTGCAGTGGCCCCAAAGGCCAGATTCCGATTTCTCTTACATGACTGTAAAATCCACAGTAATTACTTTAGACTTCCACCAAGGAATAAATGAGATCAGTGTCTGTCCTAGAGTTAGCCAAAGTCGCTCGAATTTCTTCAGATTGACACTAATGTAACAAAATGAGAAGGAAATGTGGTGCCCAGATTTCAGCTTTCCCTTCGTGCTCGTGACGCTGCAGATTACAGAAGGCATTCACACGGCGCGCTCGGCAAAGCCTCCCCGCACCGAGCAAACCCTTCCGCAGCGCTGGCAGAAGAGGGAGTTGTAGGAAAAGCTGCGCAGACAAAGGCAGGAGAAAAAGGCAGCCCGAAGCAGCCTGAGCACAGCACACTTCGGGGCTGAAGTAATTGCCAACTTCTTACGGCGCTGCACCGTAGGTTGCAGTATCTACATGAAATGGGAAGGGAGCTCAGTTTGGATCACCGCTGGAGCGCCCCATGCAAAGGGCTTAGGGCTGCTGGTAGCTTCTGTCTGTGCCTTGTGGCAAGATGGGTATCAGTAACAACAGCGCAGATAATTCAAAGACAAATTAAAATCCTTCCTTGTGTGGGAAGCATCTTTTTCTTCTTAAATTATTGTGCCTGCAGAAAATAACCTTAAAACAAGTGGCCCATACTGGAAGCAGAAGTGAGCTCCCGATGGTAGGATGAGCACGAAGCGCGTGGGAGAGATCTGTCCACAGGCAAGCGAGAAGTTACACGCACTCAGGAGCATCAGGCCTTTGAGAGAGGATAATTTCAGCATTGCCAAGCATTGGTACTAGACCAGCAAAGTCATAATATAGTAGCTGCATAGGGACCTGCCTGCCATCTCTGGCAATTTTCACTATCAGTCCCTACAATAAATAACTAGTAGTGTTCAGTGCTCTGTCTAGTGTCATTCATGTCTAATTGAGTAACACAGTCAAAAGCATCTGATGTGGACCAGATGCTGGCTTTTAATTAGGGTCCAGCACTGAGAGACTACGGGTCAAATTCTACTTTCATTTACATGGGAGCTGCTCTCCTTGATGTCAGGGAAAGTTGCACCTGTGTAACTGAAAAGCAAAATTTGGATGCTTGTGTTCCTGGGCACTTTCCATATAAATTACTGTATTACGTGCAGCAACAAAGAATTATAAATGTTGGCTGGCACGCACTGAATTTATTTACAAGTTAAGTCTAATTTTATTTATAGTTCCAGTACAATCATCTCTGGTAGAAATATTTATGTTATCTGTACTTCTGGTCTGTTAGAGTCTACTGCAATCATAAACACCGCTGAAAAATTATTCGCAGTTAGCAGGGTTTAAACTACCCATTATATCACTAGGTAGTGCCAATAAACTTTGGTGCTGGTTGATAAAGTTTCCTCAATGGAATAAATATATATTTGACTTTCAAAATCTTTTCTGGGTTACACAAAGCAGGGGTAAGAGAAGAGGGAAATGCCAGCTGTAGGGTTTGATATACTGAGAGCCAGATCTGCAGCTAGCAAGGAGCCTGTAGAGATCCATGCTGGCTAGGAGGCAGCCCAAAACATGCTGAAACTCTAACTAATAGCTTAAATTTGTATCTTGGTAAAATATTTCAACTGAGTGGAACTGCAGCAGTCCTTTGTGACACTCTATATGGATTAGACTCAAGGGGAGAAAAAAAAAAATCTGCCTTGAAATTTTGAGCTCTGAGTACTGGTCACTGCTAAGGGAGGAAAATGTGTTAGAGGAACCAGCTTTTGTTCATTGTTCGATTGCCATAATGATAAACATGACATATTCTCACACTGACATAACATGAGGAGCCAGTGTGCTTAGGAGAAAAGTAAGGATGTTAAGGTCAAATGAGAATTAGCGGTCAGCCACTTATATATAGAAAGCACTAACTGGAAACAAAATTTAACTAGATCTGTATTAGCTGGGCTAAGACAGAAAAGGTAATGCACTTTAACAGTCCCTGACATAGTGAAAAACTACTGCTGCAAAAGAATGTTTTTATATCAAAACAATTACTTAGACCTACAGTATTATAATCAACACAAATGAAACTTTATCTTGATGTAATAAATCAGTGTAACTGAACTTTTTTACTCATTAGTAGACCTTTACTGTTTTAAACTGAGATGTGTCACAAAGTAGCACTGGAAATCACATGCCTCTTTCTAACAGAAAGCGGTAATAAAATATGACTATTCTACCAAATTATAATGAAGACAGATAACAAGAGTGAATTATAAAACAAAGGTTATAGATAGAGACTGAGCCTTGTAGAGGTAATGACTTTTAATTGGATTGAGTTTATCATATTTTCAGAGGTACGACACAACCAGAAGAAAGGATTAGAATTATTTCCACATTTCATTATTTGGCATAATGAGAAAACAGAGGGAGGTCCACATCCCTGATGTGTTTGGTAAGCCACAGGAGATGTTGAACATGTCAGTATCTGGTAGAGTACAGTCCTGAGACACAAATGCATTTGCTCCCTTATAACGTAGCAAAGTGTAATCACTTGAGGGGGGGAAGAAAAAAAAAAAAAAAAAGGAGAAGCCAGGTCATGAAGTTTGGTTTCAAAAGCACATTACAAATAAAAAGGAATTTAACCCCTTCCTCCCAGCAGCCACTTCAGCGCTAGCCTACATACACCCATATACCTGCTTTAGGAAGCTGAGTAATTCCCACTCTAAGCATCAATAGGTTAAAAAAAAATGAGTTGGTGAAGGCTCAGCCATGCCATCCCCTCTCTCACACCTGTATAGTCACACTGTCATGGCAAAAAGGCCCTGGGGAAACCATCAAGGAGACACCTTGCCCTGCCTGAATCCCAAAGGGATGCCCTGCCTGCACTCCACTTGGGAAGAGTACGGGACATGGACCAGTGGGGAAAAGGCAGCTGGGAAGGGAAGAGCAAGAGCTGAGGGATTATCGGAGGAGGCCCAGTGGACACGGCAGTGTACCAGTGATGTACTTGTTCACATGCTATACCCAAGTATTTCAGGGAGGGCTAGAGTTTCAAGGAGTTGCCTCTGGAAGACCAAGCTGCTGTAGACCAGGGACAGAATGGTTTGTACCAGCAGCCAGACAGCTTTTTAATTATGCAATTACAGTGAGAGAGTCTTAATTATGTTTGAGTGACACTGTGATACACTGTAGTTAAGTCCTTGAAACACTAACACAAGTACTCATAATAAATACACTAATCAGGAAAAGTATTGAATAATTAATCCTACAATACTGTCCACTTCAAAAACTCAAGGTCTGGCAAGACTGGTTTCCAGCATTTGTTTCCGAGGAGCTACAAGGCCACAATTTTTCCTGCAAGTGACTTCTCAGCAGCATGTGCTGTAGCTATATCTTCACAAGGTCACCCAGTAACAAGCAGGGCGTACTTAGCTGATTGGAAAATCATGAATCTTAAGAGCAACTATACTTCATATTACATGTGCGGATATATTCTGGGGCATTCCGTAGGGCATCAGTGTGTTTATATCCAACCTATCTGGATGAGTAAAGTCGTCATATTTTACAAAAAGAACCCTTTGGGATAGTTTTATTTAATCATACAAAGGAACACTTTTATTCCTGCATGACAGCATTGTTTTGGGTGGGATTATTCCAAGACGTGGATGACAATTTGTTCCCATTTGTCTCTGGGAAACCTAGGTCCTTGTCTGACATGCATAGCTTTGACAAGTTCTTCTCACTGGTATTTCACTCAAAACAACATACACATTTTCAGAGTGCAAGAATATTTTTTGTTTCATTTTTCCAGCAAAAAAGCATTCCAAACAAATTTATCTAGATTATCTCCACTTGATCCCACTTTCCCTTTGCTCCAGACACTGCCTGTTCCTCCAAACACTTCCACAGTTTGGTCTGTACATTTTAAATATGCACTTATTAGTTTCTAATATCAACAAAATATTTATGATCAACAAAATATATTTGTGTTTCCTGGCACATTTTGGAAGGCAGGTCTGTCCCAGCAAACTTGGGATTTATGGAGTATCTCAAAAACAGTGGGACTTTTGCCAGTGACTTTAATGAAATTATAATTTCAGCAGTGATGCAGATAAGGTTTGTCCATGAAACTGATAGCATTTATTGCAGGCATCTAAGCACAACTGGGAAAAACCTACTTGCTTCCCTACAGCAAGTCCCAGAGTCCATGGCAGTACGACTTTAAACAAGGACAGAGGCAAAGAAAACTACACCCTTTAAGTACACTTACAATTCTCTGTTGCCTTTCTAGGATAGTTTATTTTTTCTAGAAAGCGTGGCATACATGAGAGTGTGATGAGCCACAAGGATTTGTAGCAATTATTTTCCTTGGCCTTTGTATAAGAGGATGGGGGGAAACGTTAGGCTTTTTGCAACAAAACCCCTCATATGGAGATAAAACAAGGGCCCGGCGCCTCCATCACCACTGTGCTTCACGCACTCGTTCAGCTCGGCTGAAGGATGTTGCACTGCCTCACTGCCAGCAACCACAGTTCCCTCCCCATGCCCCATCTGCATCCTCTGCTATGGGAAGGTGTTTGGAAAACAGAGGTTAGCTTTTCCCCTGAAAACCCTTAATTTTCTCTCCACTCTCTCCCATTTCTTTCTCTTCCCACTTTTCTCAGAACTGCTTCATTTTCTTTTCCAAGTTGTTACCAAAAAAATCATGGAAAAGGAAATCATTCAGAGAAGTTAAAAAAAAATTAAATCCAAACCCCAAATATTACAGCTTTGAGAGTTTTGCTGAGCAATCAGACTTGTTTTAAAAGGATAAGTGTTTGCAGAAATTAGGCAAATCCAGGATGTTGTCACCTCTTTCCTATAAAAAAAGTTCCTCATGCAATTTAGAAACTTCTCCGAGAGTGTTTGTCTGGCTGCATTTTTACCTAGCACGTCTCTGAAGGGTAAAGCTCTCTGTGGGCTGACTGCTTTGAGGTTTTCAACACTATCTAAGAGTTTTCCACTCTTGCTTTTCTCCCCTGCTGGTGGTCCACAGCCGACGCCGGGAGGAGCCTGCTCCCTCTTTAACAAGTATTTGCAACCTCAGCCAAAATATACCCTTTGCTACACCCTTAACTTGGTCACAGAGTAACACCTCACTCTGTTCACCCTTCTTTACTCTTTCTTTGGAGGAAAATGAGCAAAATTGGTTACATCCATCTGCATTTCTGTTCTCACAGGGAAAACCTTTCCCTAGCAGCTCTCAGGGACCAGGAGCCCAACTGCCAATGGTGCCCTTGTCTCATGTTTGGAGACCTCCATGCAAGCCAGAGCTTTACAGAGAGAGATATTACAGACACAGAAACCACAGGAGATTTTTTGACCAAAGACCAGAGTTTTTCAAGACCAGCTAGTTAAAAAAAGATTGAGATATCTCAGCACATGCAGGACAAAAAGGAAAGACCTCCTGGGCTCTCACCTCCTTGGTCTGTCAGACCATGGAGCCTTTGCTTATACTAGGAACAAGTAGCTCTGATGCTGCACACTCAGGTGTTTTTGCAAAAATATCCAGTAACAAATTCTCCCATTCCCTCCTGGGTTTCCCGTTTCTTCCACAGGATCATATTATCTCATTTGCCTTAGATGAGCCCCATGGCGAATAGCTCATCCCTCCCCAGTGCTTTGAAGATGCAAAGCAGGACAGTATGGAATTGCTAAGTGTTCTCATAGCACCAGTAGCTCGTTGTAAGGCGGGAGGAGTGACACTCCTTATTCTGATCACATCCCCCCTCCAAAATCAACAGTGACACCAGTGTGAAACCAGAACGAGACCCCTACTGTGAAACAGTTAAGATCAGTTAGATCCATTTTGACTTTAAAACAAGAAAAGGGAAGAAAAAGAGTGGGACTACAGTTTATTTTACATGGCTTCCTGGTCAAAGCCTCAAACGCTTTATAGATATTTATTGATATATATTAACTGTAAAGAAAGTTAACTGCTAATGTAATTTATTCCACTCTTTGTTCCATACACCTTGTATTGCTTTCTATGAAGCTGTTGATCTTGGAGAAGCAGAGGGGTCCTGGTGAGCTGCTAGCAGAGCAATAAATCAGCACTCTGAAAGCTTCTGGTTCATCCCAATAACTTGGAAGCAAATTTGAAAAGTAATCTTTTTTTCTTTTCCCCCCAAACTGGCAATCTTCACAAGTTCTATTGTTTTCATGTGCAGGCTGATAGATGACAGCTTAAATAAATACACAGCACTTAATGGAGCAAACTCAGCCTTAGTGTAATTGGATGCCATGCCATTAGAGACCTTGGCCCAGGCAGTGCTCTCCATCCCAAAGGATCTCAGAGAACCCGACAAGCTCAAACTAACATGCAGTTGTTATATACTTTAATTCTACTTATTATGTCACTACAGACTAATCTTCTGTTATAAAGAGTACTTAATTATATATCTATTTATGTTTACAGACATGGATTTAAGTACTGTTTATAATGACAAGAATGTATATATACAAAATGTATATGTAATATTATATGTATACAGAGACATAGCCTAAATCATGGAAGTGATGGAGTCCTTGAGAAAAAAATGTCTTGAGGTTTTTTTTTTTTTTTTTTTTCAACTTGAGGAAAACAATGCAACTTTTCCTGACATTGCTCTGAGAATGACTTGAATTCCTTTTTGCCAAAATAAAGCCAAAAATGCTCAGAAAATTTCAATCTAAACTGTTCAAAGCCATAAGTGGTCACAAAAGGGATATTTTGTCAGATACCCTTCACCATAGCATCAGTGTCTGTACCGGGAGAGCAGAGCACAGCAGGAGCAGCGTGGACTGCAGTTGCTCAAGCAGCAGCAATGCAATTGCTGGTCATAGAAGAGATTTTTCCAAGTGAGGAAGTGGAAGCAACAAATTGCGTTTTAAACTTTCCCTAGTAAGCTCATTAGAAGCTGAAGTCAAATAAAACCAACTCTTCCTAGAGCACTTTTCAAAACAGGCATCAAACTGGTATTTAGCTGACCTTCTCCACACTCCTATGAACCTTAATTCAGCAAGTTAGGTAAGGCCATGCATAACTCCAAGCATGTCAGAGGAAAAAAAAAATACAATTATTGTGAGGATGTGTTGAAAGAGCACTCCGCATACAACCATGCCTCCATCTCACCCATGGACAGGCTGCAGCCACGTGGGAGAACATAACCAACCCACAGCCACAAACCAAATTGGTGGCAAGTTTAGAAAATAAGCATGTTGCCTGGACTTGGCATCCCTTAGTGCTTCCCCACAAAGCCGCAGTCCGGCAGCTCTGCAGAGCGTTAGCTGGCGGTTCGCGTACGGACCACAGCCCACATGGGAGAAGCTGGAGATCCCCAAAGTGAGTCTTCACTCTAAAGCAAAAACTGAAATCTGGTGAGCCTCGCACAAGAGCCCACGGTGGGTACAGGGAAAAGCTGCATTTTAATGAGGGCTCTAGAAAGGTCAGCTGGAGGAAGGGGGGTTAGGGACTGAGCATGGGGCTGAGCCTGGCTGTGGGATTTCTCTCTCCGGTACTGTGCTCAGAGCTGACTGTGCCCCTCCTCGCACCATGCCGTCTGACATTCCCTGCTGGAGCCATCACCACTCCTCTCCAAGATCAGTGGGAGCCCCAGGATCTCACACATGCCAACCCTGAGGGAGCACAACCAATAGGCCAAAGCTTGAGCAATACTTCCCAAAATACAGAAAACCTGAACCAAGTGCTGCAGTCTGAAAGGAGCTTTGGTCTATTAGAAAGTGCCTACAAAAAGCATGTCCCTGGGGCAGAGACCACCAGAGATGCTGCCCAGTTCCCAAGACTGGGCTGGCAGACTCCCACCGTGCAAGAGAGTCTGTTTCCAGTCCCTGCTGCTCACCAGGGATTTCATCCCATGGTTAACCTTGTGTTCTCTCTCAGAGGCCAAACTCCTGGCACTTGTTCACCCACAGAGAATTTTACAGGAGAAAAAGAGCTCAGCATCAGTTTTGTCCAGGTATTATAGCTGAACGGGATAGACCAAATAAATACCATTTGTTGTTTAAAGTGCAAATCCCAGCAACTTCTTTGAACAGGAGCATTTGGTAGTTGACACATCTACGGATGTTTTAAATCATAAGGGCATCCACTCCATTTTGGTTTTAATGTGTTTGTGTGTGAAGTTCTTTGTCATTCCAGCCCACCTGTCTCAGAGCACAGAAATCGAAAACAGGAGTAACTCTCGAATTTCACCTCAATTTAATCCATCACAGAAAGTGGACTGGTTTTGCACTGTATAGAAAAAAAACCACCAGGACATTTAAACAAAGTGACACAGATCATCAGCAGATCAACTGAAAATGACAGCTCAATCAAACAAATGTATGTTGAGAATTTCCACAGGGCAGCTCTAGCTGCAGCCAAACCAAATTTGTTTAGTATACATAAGTTAGCTGCTTAGAAACATTCAGTATGCTGCTAGCCAGATGATGACTTTCCCAGATAAACATCTATTTAACCAAATATCCCCCATACATGAAAGTGCTAGCAGAGTTTTGATGTATTCTCCTAGTCTCTTAAAAATATGACTTTGCTGTGGTGGCAGGCTGGTACTGACCCACTCATGTGGCACCTAAGTAAAAATAACTAAACACTCCTTTAAAAAAGTGTTATAACCACCAAAAGGTAGGCAAAACTATAATCCTGATGGAGTGCTTCTGGCTGCCAATAAATTCACAAAGTGGCATTAAGGTGAAATACAAATTACAAACTTGGGAAGTGCCAGAGAAACCATACATCCTGAGCTATATATCAAATATACAGAGAGAAGGGGATTTGTCTGATTCTTCTTTTAAAGCAAGGTATTCCTCCTGAAATCAATGACAAATCTCTTTTTGATTCCACAGGTGCCACATAAAGCTTTCGCTGAGGAAATATATTGATAAGAGCTACCCTCTGTGATTCTTCCCTGCTTTAGAGCAGCTTTTCTGCAGTGTTATTTACTAACAGCAGAAGTGGCAAAAATAGTTTTGAAGATTGGGAAGCCATCTGGCAAATTTAGTTTAGAGGTCATTAAAATACCCATGAAGTTTCAGCCAAAATCAGATGCCCAAGTAAAAGAGTCTTCAGTTCAGACAACGGCAGCACTCCCTGCTCTCAGCAAAATCAAGGGGACTCCACTGAACTTGAGCCAGACTGGAAGGACACAGTCCCCACCCACTGAAATCAGTGGCCAAAAGTCCAACTGATGTGAAAAAGCCAGATTTTATTTAGGGTAACTAAAGGGACACTTGACATTCACCCAGCATATGGACACACATCTCTGCATGTATATAGATGTGTTTAGGGGGTGATCGTGCAACAGTATAACTCTAAGCTGAATAAGGGACTGGGAAGAACTGGCTAATGTAATGACTTATGTTATAGATTATAATTTTGGTGAAACCCTATTTTTTTTTTACTTCTGATTTATTAAAATAAATAGATTCAAAAAATAAAAGCTACTAGGCAATATATATCCGCTCTTCAAAGTTCTGTCAAACAAAAGAGTGCCTATAAAGCACATTTTCAGATGGACATCTGCTTACTATTTAATATCCACAAAGAGAATATTTACAAGAAAAAACAAGTGCAACAAATTAGGAGGCCTGTGATGCTGGTGCATCCTGAGGAGCAGTGTTTACGCAACAGAGTGATGTGTGATGGTGGTGGAGAGAATAGATGCTTACAGATTTGTCATAACTTATTTCCTGGGACAAAAAAATGCACCAAAAGGTGGGTTGTAAGTGATCTGACAGCCCTAAATAACTAGTACCCAACCTGGAGGCTGCCTGAGAAAGCCAAACCCAACTACACTGTGCCAGCAGTAAGAGATAAATGTATTTTTCTAGCCTCTTGTTGCAGAGGAGGCGGCCAAGCTGCTTGTGTTTAAATGCAGAAACTCCAGTGTCCTCATCACCAGCGATAGAGACCCACAGGCCCCATGAGATGAATAAAATGAAGAAGATGGGCCCTAAAGAGCAAGAGTCTTGTGGGGGTCAGGGAGAAGGAAGAAAATCCCTTAAGTGCTGCTTTACCAGCCAGGTGCAAGGGGTTTGCTGTACACAAAAAAACACATGTTGTTGAATACCATGGGATTTCCTTAAAGTCTCTATTTTGGGGGAGTTTAACTCATGAGTTTCAAGTGCATAATTGCACTTTCACCTGAGTTTGCAAGTTGACAACCTGGTTAAGAAAACCACAGGAAAACAAGGATGAACAGCAGCAACATTTGAAGTATTAACCTCATGAGGAGTTCCTGCTGGATATTGTTTTTTCAAGTGCTGTGTTTCTACCAGTGCAAAAGAGCCACCTGATGATACAGAGTGGACATCACAATGCTCAAAGCTCATATTATTTTCAATGACGCATAATTATTTTTTCTTTTCCCCTTCCACTTCCCCTGAAAACAACACACAGAAAAACAAGCTAAAGACACACATACAATGGGGAAATTTAAACAAGATGTAATCTTGCAAATTAACACTCGGAAGAGAAGAGGAGCAACCATAAAAATAAATAGAAAAGGGAGCTTAGACAAACTAATCCAGACTACCCAGAACAACAAAAAACCAAACACAGAAATAACACACCACCTTCCAAAACCCCACAAAAACCACAAAAAATAAAAAAAAAAGAGGATTTGGTAAAGTTTTCTTTGATTTTAGCAGCATGGCTGTTTTCAAATTGTATGTCTGGAGATTCAAGCCACCTCAGATGACATCCATGCAAGTCCTCAATGTTATAATTGTCCTCTTTCTCTCTAATCCCAACCTACAAACTACACAAAACATGATTCCTGACTAGTTGAGCTGCAGTGTGAACTCTTCTGACAAACATATCAAGGAGGGCGATGCAGATTATTACTAGTAATGGATTTCAGTTCTTACATGGGGAAACCAAAAGATGAGACCATAAAATCTTCATGCTCATTGACGAGTGGTTTGTCACTGAAATCCAATTTTAGTCATGTGGGTAAAGCAATTTTATTCTGCGTTGAACACACCAGTGCAAAGAGCTGAACAGGGCATATAACCAGCAAAGATACCCTTGTCCTACTGATCACTGAAGAAAATATACCCAGGACATATATATATATGAGGAATTTTTTTTCTTTCATTTTCTAATAACAGCCTCGTCCCCTAATGTGCTGAGCATCTATCCCGCCCATTGGTAGGAGTCCAGAAAACCATGCAGCTGCCTAAAACTGGACACACAAACCAGCAAACTTTCTGTAATTTCCCTAGTTTCATCAGGAACTGCCAGTAGTATTGCTTGCAACATTCACAGCCCTGATTCAGGGATAATTTAACTCAGTCCAGAGTAGAATTGAATCAGCTCATAGTGGGTATTGCTAAGGTTGATATGAATAAATCACAGTCGTAGAAGCTAACATTGATAGGAGCAAGAAATTCTGCTTCATAACCACAAGCAACACAGAGAGATCTGCAGAAATCAAAGCACAGGATGCACTATGATTTCCACTGCATTCCTCAGACTCAGAGATCTGCCAATATTTTGTACGTAAGCATGCGGACCTTCAAAAGAGCCGATTTTGTCCCAAGAAAGTACAAAACAATCACTACAAAGGAAAGTAATGAAAAATCCTCCTCCTGAACAAACATGCCATAAAAATAAAGTGTAAATCATAAAACTCAAATGAAAACAACCACTCCTCCCCCAAAATTGCCCAAATAATGGGATGAGGAAGTTTTCACTGATTAGATTAAATAATGTGAAGCACTTTCATACTCCAGTAACAAACCACTTTATTTTAAAAGCAGTGACAGAAAGCAATGCACAACACATGGAGCAATTCAGGGGTACACGACAGCAAAGTGAGGCCTGATCCAAAGCCCTTGAACATGGAAAAGGCTTCTCAAAAGTGAGCCACCTTGGCTAACTCCACTCTCGGGGTTTACTGCTCAGGTCAGTGGAAGAAAAATGAAGCTAACAAATGTTTTTGAAAATGCCAGTTCTTGAAAGCAAAATTATTACACAGAATGAGCACCATCAAGCACAAAACTCCAGCATCACAGCTTGAGACAAAATGACAGACCCTCACACAAAGCACCTCTCTAAGATTATTTTCTCAACTCAGCAGAGAATATAGTGAAATAGGTCATACATCACAGGAGTAAAACAACATGATGCTCAGGAATGAAATTCCTTGAGACAAAGGGTCTCCACATTTATTCTACCCCACCAGCTCTCAATGTCAAATATCTCAATCTTACAAGGGGTCAGCTTCCTACCCTCAGTCTGCCATGTTCAACCTTCGATCCAAAAAATCTGTCAGTGACAGAAAGGAGAGGGAAGATGCTACCGTGAGTTTCTTTACTGTCTTTTGTCTTGAGATATTTTCATCCTTTGTGTTGTGTTCCCTTTCAAGCAAATGAAAGCCAACAAAACAGGCAGATTCCTCTTATCCACAGTAAAAGGCATTACAAATGTTGGTGAAACAGCAGGGAATCCATGCTTGCTATTATACATCCACCAAAAGCATTGATCTCATGGTGGGCCTGCTCCACCAGGATGCTGGAGCACTAGCACTGTGTTGGGAGGCACTTTCCACACAGTTCTATCCATTGATCCTATGGAGAAGGTGGTCCTCTCTTTTACCCCTCTTACTGCTAGAAAACTCATTTCCAGCCTCAGAATATTCATGGACACGTTATTGCCTATTTGTACTTGTTCCAGCACTGTCCTTTAGCTTAAATGGTTTGCTGTGTGTTTATCACCTTCAGCACCAGTCATGACCTCTATCAGCCTTCATTTTCCTCAGCTAAACAAGCCAAGCTTTTTAGCCTATTCTTGTATTCAATTATCAATCATCAGCCTCTCAATTAGAGATGGTGCAACTCCAACACCAAGCAGCCTTAGAACACAAGATATCATCCCAGTCACCGTGACAGAGACAACGTTAAATTGTGTCAAGAGCAAGCATACAATTAATCCATAAATCAGGAAAGAAAGCAGAGGCAAGAGGAGAATTGAAAGCAGCATCTCCCCTTTCAGTGGGTTAATGTGACTTCCTCCCACGTTGCTGCAAAAAATCACATCCAGGACAAGTTGCTCTCAGGAAGCAATTACAGGGAAGCAGCAGTGCAGAAGATGGATCTGTTTCTCAGCTCTTCCACATGTCACTTCTAAGGAAGGAGCTGGTCATGTGGCTCACAACTTCAAATCTAAGTAATATTTCAAAAAGGAAACATCCCTAAATGTGAATATTATCTACCAGCCACACAGGATCTCAAATTACGCAAAAACACTTTGAAGGTTTTTAAGGACTAATCCAAAATACATCTGTTAAATTCTGATCTCTCTGCTGTTAAAGGCAAACTACTGATTGATTACATGGGGCAAGATGTCATCTGTGCTCTCTGTTGGACTATTATCAGGTTCTGTCATACAAATTTCACATGTGCCATGGATGTGGGCGACAAGCAGTGTGGGGACAAACTGTAAAATACAATTGTATGAGCTTGACCTAGCATTTTCAATTATTTCTATTTAACCTAAATGGAACATCTTTGGAAATGCATCATTGCTGAAGATATTTTCAGCTGAAAGTTGTTTGTTGGGGTTTTTTTTAGTCCTGAATATAGGTGGACTCTAAATATATATGTGTATATATGTGTCTGTTTCAGGGCAGAGGGGGAACCTTTCTTTACAACGACCTTTCTTCAAAGAAACTTGATTTTACTGATATTTAAAAGATGGTATGTTTTGATACGGCTCCCTTTCTTCAGAAACTTCTAATGATTTCTTTTCATTCCAGTGTGAAATAAATTCCAAAACATAACAGGCTTCTGTAGAAAATAAGTTACGTCTTACAGGAAGCTGCAGTGATCATGCATTTATTCAAGTCAAGCTAAATATGCCCTAAAGAGTTAAAAACTCCTTTTAATTAAAATGCGTATCAGTATCATTTTACTTGCTGCAAGTATGACGACAGATGTGAATCTGCAGCAAGTATATGACTATTTCTAACACTCAACAAAGAATACGTAAGACCATTTGAATTTGTTGTCATATTCCCACATCTCTTTGCTTCCCTTCTGGGAAGAAAGGAGTTCGTGTATACCTGCACCCCTCAGCAGGCAAATCTAAGCCTTGCCTGTTAATAGATGTTGAGGTTAACACTAAGCAATTCAAAGCTTCTCATTAATTACTGCTAATTGTCATGGCAATCTCTTTTCTCCTGTTTTACATCATGGGCAAATGATTTTTCGTTGCAGAATAGGTGGGAAGAGATGCTTGGGAAAACATAATTAGTTTCACTAATTAGTGTGATCTGATTTGAATATTTATATTTGCTTCTGTAATTTAAAAAACACCCCACACCTCAGTGAAGTGAATTCCACATTCTGAAAATTCAGTCCATGAATTAAGATAACGAGCACCTCAAAGATGTTTCTCTATAAAAAAAAAAAGCCATCTCTGATGGCTGAACATCCCCTAGGCAATGTTGTCCAAAATCAAAAAGGAGAGTTCCCCCTCCCAGAGACAGAGCTGGGAGGACATGGTCCTGTCAAACCTCCCACATCTCAAAGAAGATGCTTACTAACACTAATAACCCCACCTTAGATATGTTAATGGAATAATTGTGTCTGCTCACTTTCACTTTGCCTTTCATCAACTAGGTCAATTTGCATTTGGCATCTCTCTGCCCATCACACCATTGTATTTCGCATGCCCAGAGGTAGATTTAGAATAAGGTCTCATTCAAAGCAGCACGTGACAAATTTTTAGGGAGGGTGGAAAGTTCATACAGAATCTGTCCTAGAGGTGTGTCAAAGTCAGTTTTAGTTATTTTAATTCTAAATTGCTGAAGAACTCCTTCAAATCCCTTCAACTCTCAAAGTTTAAGGTTTGAATAGATTAACTGGATAGTTTTATCTTATTGCACCATTCTAGGAGATCTCCATCAAATCCTCCTGGGACAAATGATGAGTTTTCTTCTTGATGAGAAAAGTGAATGAAGTATTTGTCCGTACATAGAGCATGCCATGGTAGTGATTTTCCTAAAGCTTTGGATTTGACTGAAAAACCCAAGCAGTGAAACACCTACTACAGTTTCTTTGGTTATTATGCACCAAGAAAGATGCTCAGAACTGTTGATTAAGTATAAATAAAATCACATTCATTTATCCAACACTCCAGCTACTACTGGGGCTGATGTGCAACTAGAGAAGACCAAGCATATTGCTTTACACTGCTGAGGCGTCACAAGCCTGTGGTGTTAGACTAGCAGGAGCTGGGTGAATAAATACAGGTAACGATTTATTCAACACGTTTCTGTTTCACATAATGGCCTGAGCAGATTATGATATTCTTTTACGTATCCCCTATTCATATACACTTCTGGATATTTTTAAAGTCACGACTGACTGGAAATATTGAAGATTTTAGCTGTTTTGTTTAGCAACAAGCAGTCAAAGCTTGCTTCTACCCCCCAACCCGATGAGCCCCCAAACATTTCCAGCACAAGTTCATGCAGATGTGAAATTAATGTTTGCCTTCTGCTGTTAACTTTTACCAGCAAAATAATAAATTCAGTTAATAACAGAAAAGAGTATTCATGGTGCTTTCTTGACAGTGCTCATTCACCTCTGCACTTGTTATGGTAAAACAGAGTATTCAATGCTGTTCATTTCTGGCAAAACTCCACCATTCAGATACTGCTGCAGCCACAGGCTGGAACTGATCCGGGGCAATAAAAAAAACCCCAGCATCTAATTGTAAAACACAAATGTTTTCCCGATGGAGCAGGGGCTTTCTAGGAGGCTGCAGCCCATCTCCAGGTAGACTTTCACACCACAGAGGAGATGGCGTTTCCATATCATGGCTATGACTATTGTACAGAAACACCATCTCCTCTGCAGCGTGAAAGCCTTCGGTTGTTCTTCCAAGCGGGACACAATATGAAACGTGACTAGCAAGTTTTCTCCATAAACAAACCAAACCTCTCTCCCTTACAGAGCTGCCTTTCTTCTCCCAAGACCTACTAAAAGCTTGGAGTCTCCTTGAATCTATTAGAAATCCTTCCCGGAGAGAGGAACCAGACATTGTAAATGAACCATGGCTTAGAAGCCCCCTTGTACCTGCAAATATCCCACAGATTCCAGAGACATTTATGTTGTGCCTATTTACCTGTCATGCTAGTTCTCACCCTATGATTCATTTATTTTTAATGCTTTCAGCAGTTTTTACTGATACTTTTCAAGGTGTTAGGGTGTCCCCTCTGTAGCACTTTTGGATTTGCTTGCAGAACTAATACACTGTGGCAACATACAGAGAATATTGTCCAGATGCTTTGAGAAAAATAAAAAAAAGCAGCAAGCTTTCCCTATTACTTACACACACATGCTCACATGTAAATGACTAATAAGTCAGACCAGCCGTTAGGCTCTCAAAGAAGTCTAGTGAGCACAGTTGGGGGGCAAACCCAGAATCAGGTCAGCCAGAGGGAACCTTGACCATCAGCCTCCAGACAGGGCAAACACAAAGTTCATCATGGCATGGTCTGAATGGTCTGCAAAGCCAGCAAGGATGGAGAGTCCCCACCTCACTGAGTCCCAGTGCTTACATACTGTGGGACACTTTCCTACACTTAGCTCCAGTTGTCCAAAAATCTTGCTTTCACCAGGGTGCAGAACTGGTATTTTGGGTGCACATAGCAAGTAAAGGGGATAAAACCTCACTACTGTCTGTGCTCTGGTTGATCCAGCCTTGGCCCCACTGCCAAGGTGCCCACCTGGTCCTTTCAAAAAGAGTTGCTGCCCATCTGGTTCTTTCCCTGCTTAATTCTCTAGAAAAACCCTATTCTGCCATTGTAGCAGAGCTTGTTCTTGAGATATTTTATGGGGGTTTTGTTCAAAAATATTTATTTTTATGGAGGACAACTATAAAGGTCTATCAGTAAAGAGAGAGATCCCCAAACAGAAAGCTGCCGAAACTTATCCTCATCTAAATTCAGATCCAACAATATTGTAGCCACTCTGCAGGGTTCGGTCTGGCACAAAGTTGCCAAAATATTTCCCAAAGTCCTGGGCAACTCTGGAGCTGCCTCTGAACTGTGCATTGCCTGGCTGGCTCCATCAGTGCTCTCCTTAGGGAGCTGGCATGAAGTGGGCTTGCCTGTCTGCACAAGAGCTGCTGTCACACCTTCTGGTTCCCCTTTTGATACTGATATTTCAGTGTTAAGGGCAAAAAACCCTTTCTAAAAAAGCATTGAAAATATAACTCAATATTGAATCATCCGCACACTCTTAATTGTCTGAGTCTCACTCTCCATCAAAAATATTCATTATATGCTGCATTTCCTAAATAACCAGGAAAAGTCACCACTGCATTTCCTAATAACGTATGCCCACAACTCTATTTTCCCCATCTGCTATGCTTGCCTAAGACTGGTCATTTGTTACCTGCTAGTTCCAATTGATTTCCTTTTGCCTCTGCTTTCCTTCACCATGAGTGCAGAGAACAAACAACACGATTTATACCAGCCATCTAGTACCAATCATTAGATAACAAGGCCCTTTACTGAAAACATTTAGAGTAAAACAATACTTTAAGTTTACCTTTGCCTTCATTTCCTTCTTTATTACTTCAGGTTCAAAATAAGGCCAAAGAAGTTCCACTTACACAGAAGATTAGACAGTCATCCAATATAAATCCTCCACATCCTATACAATGTATAGTGCCCAGTTTCTAATGTAATTGTTTAAATTTCTTTTTTAAATTGGTTTAATGAAATTCTCAGCCCTTCTTCTCTTGTACCCATTTGCTACCTATTGACCTGAACATCAACTGCTCCATTTGTGATAGGGTGGGTTTTATCCCACAGAAGCCCAGGCATGGATGACCTTTGGACTTCAGCTCATCAAGCCTGAAAGGGAAACAGAGAGAGGAGGGAGGATTGGGAAAGTCCCACTGGTGTCCCTCCTCAGCTTTTCCCACCTCAAACTGATTAGGAAGCAAGTGAAGTTTAGTTAGTTTAGCCTGGTTTAGTTTCTGCTATAATTTTCTCTGCAGTATGCAAACATTTCTTCTCCACACAGAAAAGAGCTGGACTAGAAGAAACTGAGCTGGACTAGAAGAAACTGTATAAGCCCAAGGATATAAAAATCAGCAAGAAACTCAAAAATGCAGACATGATGGGTGTGCTTTGAGGCTCTTTTGGGTTACTTGGTTCTTCACAGGGGAGTAACACTCCATGGCTGGACAGAGTGCTGTCCTAATACAACGCGCTTCCCTTACTAATAATTCATGTGTGCATATATACTTATGCATTAATATGCAACCTTTGACAGAGTTAGAACTTTCCACCAGAACAATATCAACATTTTTCTAAAGGCAGATTTTGCTCCAGTAAAACTTTAGTAACATTATTCTAGCAATGGTTGTTCTACTTGCTTATAATTCAGTGTCAAGGAAAGTGGTTGGCATTCAATCACCTAGAGTGACAGGAGAGGCTCAGGTAAAAAGAGAGCAGCTTTCTGGAGGAGAGCTGTGCCCTCTTGTCTCAACCACTACCAGAACCATAAGCTCTCCAGCAAGAGGCATATAGAAATAGCAGTGCTATTCTGTAGACATGCCTGAAACTGCAGAACCAACAACACCCAGAAAATCAAAACCTTTTAGGTCAAGGCTGCCAAACAGACTGGTTCCCACTGTGACACCAAATGGGCAGTCTCTGTTACATAATTCTTCTGGAAGTTCAGGAAAAAGTCTCCCAGTGGAAAGTCCTGACTCCTGAGCACTTTGGAAAATCTGGATCTTATTTAGATGCCTAACTGGGGGCTGAGCAGTAGACAACTAGTGGGGTGATAATAAAAAAAAAAAAAAACCACATTGCAGCAATTTATCATTGGGGAGCAGTAAGAAATCCTTCCCAATTTTTTTGTTAAATAAACTTTAATCAATATAGCCTGCTTTTCTGAAGTTAGACATGAGCTGTGAAATCAGGATTTTGTTTTCCCCAAATACGTCATGGTTACATCTCCAGAAACAGACTGGAGAGTCATCCTTAATTTTCCAAGGAGTGATTCTGCTGGAACAAAACTGGCTCTGTCTCTAGTATAGCAACACATTTTTGAATGCTGCTTTATACATTTTAGTAGAAGCATATATTGTACAGTATCGCAGCTCTTTTACTATTTTATTAATTATATATAAAAGACAATATAATTTATCACAGCATTTTGGGACAAGGGTCAAACATTTCTTCTGAGAGAAATTAAAAATCCTTTTTATTTAATATTTATACGTTCTATAATGAATTAAAAAAAAAGGTGTTTTCACATAAAATTCTATTCATTTCAAATCCAAGAGCTTTGGGTTTTATGCAAGTGCACAAGGGACACATCCAAAGCCCAGTGAATCACTTGAAAATGCCCTTCAACCCCAAGGGGCTGAGCTTGGGCCCTGTGGCATTTAGCTGTCAAAAGGAAGACCTGGGTACATGCACTCCTGTGCTAATAATTGAAAGGTCAGCTCCATATACCTTTCATTTTGCAAGAGGCTGTGCAGGATGGAAATTTCATCTCCAGTTACCCACAATTCAAGATAAGGTCCAAGACTGGCTCAGCTCATCACAAAATGGAGACAACTGGTGCAATTCAAAGAACTGCTATCATGCCCAGGTTTAAAAAAAAAAGTGTTCAAATTCCAAATAAATTTGACTCTAAGGTTTTTGCCCAGGCCTCTGTGAACTAATACTAGGTTATTGTTGAGCTATAGCAAAAAAACCCTCTGATTGTAACCAACTGTCCATCCTCCTTTCAGCAGGGGGGCTGCATGTAATTTTCTGCTTTCGATTAAGATTCACCACTAAATTCATCTTCTTTTAAAACCATATTATTGCACCCTATGGTAGCACATGAAATGCACAGCAAAGGTTTGGGAATTCTTTTGGAGGATGATGGGGAGTGGAAGCCCATGTTAGAGGCACAATGGAAATAAATGCATAATTCAGTCTTTGCTTTTTTATTTGTCCTTGGCATTAATGAAGAACAAATTAGCTACTCTCCTTGGGTGTCTACCAGAAATAATAGTAACAACTAGAGCTCTTTCCCCCCCTCAGTAATATGTTCCTTTGTAGATAAGCACTGTGAAGAGGTAAAATGATGTCTTTTAAAAGTTTACTGTTTTCTTGTTCTAAGATGTAAATGATAGGGCTGGGACTGGGAAGTAATTCAGAAATATTTATTCCACTGAGACAATAGCTTTTTGTCATCAGAAGAAAGAATTGGTGACTGACTATCAAAATGAAACAAAGAGACAACAGCATTAACCATGGCATGTGCTCCATCAGTAAATAAGAAATACACCTTTCCAACAACTCCACATGCTGAAGCCTGACCCCCAGGTGAGGGAAAGGATCATATCAGGAACGACCGCCCCGTAAGGTGACCTGGCTAAGGGACAGAGCATTTTTATTGTTATTCATATGCATGCAATAAATATAATAAGATACCCAAAACATTTCCTCCACTTCCAGGTGATTAATTTACAGCCTGTTTCATCAACCTTTTATGATGTGTAACAAGGACTTGAAAAAATGTAAACATCTTTGCATCATTTTACAGTTACGATATCCTGACCAAAGCAGTTCTTGGTTGGAAGTGAACATTCAGCCTGGAACTGGAATTTGCTTATTTAGAGACCGCAAAGCATTGAAACCCATGGTACAACCATGGCAAAGCAAAATAATGGTTCCCAAGTGAAGACCAGCATGTGGGCCTAACTGAAAGACAGATCTACCTGCAGTGCAATGCGTTTGTATAATTAAATCAACCTGCCACTGTCTCATCTATTATGTAGATGCAGAAATACTAATAATAATTATCCTCACATATCTAGAAAGACTGAATTAATGGTTGCAAACAGCAAGAACTTGTTTGTGTTTGGATCTCTCTCACCAGAGCTTCTTTAACTAGCTCCTGGGTAGAATTCATTAATTTTTATTAACAGGGAAAACATTTGTCCCCGTGACAATATTTGCATTGCCTGAATGATTTTCACCTCTGCCACAAGGTGTACTATCGGCTCATACATCACGCGATTACTTGGAGAGCAGAAAGACCCTCAGTCATTAGTGAGTGAATTAAAGATGATCTAAAGAGCTATTAATCACAGTGACAAAAGCCTTAATGTTGCTGTGACCCTAGCGGAGCCTGGGGACTAAAAGGGAAGCCGAGGGAGAGAAAATGGAAACATATGTTTTCTCCAAAATAACCTACCTTAGGAGAACTGTCAAAGATAGAGTCACATCAAACTGAGAAATTCTGCCATACCAATGCTCCTAGATTTTACTAGAGGGGGTTCTGCAGTTAGCCTACTTTTTTTGTTATTATTACTACTTACGATCAGCAATAAAAAAAAAGATACATGGTAATTCAGGCCTTCCTTTTCTTTGTCAGGAGTTATTTGAAAGTAATATACTTAGAGCAAGCTGATACTTGTAACATACTCTAGTATAAACAGAGATCACTTAGAACACAACATAATCCAGGTTAAAGATTTAGCATCCATATCCCAGGTGGAGAATACCAGGCAGTGAACCCTATTTCTGTGTTTCCAAATGGAGACTGTACTATTAAATAAATTCAAGAAAAAGTGAAGTCTTCAATTTGTTGACACTAACTCAGATTCAGCAAGATGAATCAGATGTTCAGACATAAAGCTTAAATCACAAAACCCAAATATATTAGTGACAGATATTTCTAACCTTTCCAATAATCTCTTTAGGCATTTTCAGTGACAATCTATTCTTATTGACACTGGTTCAGTGAGATGTGTCTAACGCTATCTCTTTTTCTATGGGTATTAAGATACTCACACAAAAAACTGTACATACAGATGTAGCTGAGAGTCTCATTAGAGACGTCACCTTGTATTGTACTTTTAATTGTTTTCTTTGAATATTAGAGCCTGTAGATATCAAACACATACAGATCAGGACATTGGAAAAAAATATATGTGTTGCCTACCCAAATAAGCATTAGACATTTGGAACTTGGTTAATCAAGTGATTTTAAGGTCATGCTTATGATTCACAGGTTACCACTTTGAAACTAAGCAAAGAGTAAACCCAAGGTATATTGTGAAGTCTTAGACTTCGAAACAGATCAGTACATGAGCTTGTATCACATCCCTCCTCCAGGGAAGGCAACCACCTGTCTCTCAGAGTCCCAGAGCAAGTTGCTCAGCTCTTCTGGGGATCCCTCTCTACCTGACCCAGCAAATGTCAAGGCCCCAGTGACCTTCACTCCTCTGTCCCAAAGGCAAAGGCACAATACTGCTTTCTGGTAAATGATGTTACTCAAGAAGATAACAGACACTAGCAGTCGAGTCTCTCACTCCACCATTTCAAGTAGGCATCATACCAGGGGACTGAATGGTAGTTATGGAGGGAGCTGGCTTGTTCCTGGTTGCAAGTCAAGTCAGACAAATTGTGTTGAGGCCATGTAGGGGCTGGCTGGTGTTCTGGACACGGCTGCTCCTTCTGTACCTTCCCATCACCCCGCATCTTCCTATTCCTCCTGTGCTGGGAGGAGTGCTCATCCCATTTAACTCACTGACACAACAGAGCATCTTATTCCACTTTCTTTAATTTCTTTCTCCATCTGTATGCATTACAAAGAGATGGTATTGGAGCAGCTGAGCTCCTGGCACTCTCTGCTGTGCTCGTCTGTGCCTCATGGACAACCCACAGTGATTTCCTTCCTGCTAAGTGTGTTCGAGTGTTGCTTCCAAGTTATGCTCCCTAAGGATCTGACCCACAGCTCCTGAAGAGCTCCAATTTGCTTCATCACCTTTGAACAGACACAGAGTATAGGGAACCAACTGTAATGAGCACAGCAGCCAGACATAAAAAGAAGCTTAAGTTATAAGGATGCACATCAGGAATCTTCCACCTCCCTCTGCCCTCCTCTCCCTCCACCTTCTGGGTCTTCAAATTCATTTGTCAGGATCCAGACACAGTCTCCCAAGATTAATTTAAGAGGGTTTGAGATCACTCTCTCCAATCTCAGGCTCCAATCTCATGCAGATCTCTGGGATATTAATGGGCTCCACAAAGATGAACTTGTTTCTAGGCAGGATCGTTGCCTTACTTTTATAAAACTCTTAGTATTTAGTGATGTGATATCTGATCGGTCTAAAGTAAAACTTTCATCTCAATGAGAAAGGTCACTACATATTCATCTGATGTCAGACCTATACATAAACAAGCTTCTTTAAATGACAGATCAGAAGCAAGAAGTGGTCTTTTTTTTCTAATAGCATCAGCCCAGCTGCAGTTCTCAGTGGCGCTTATTCTCAGCTGGTCTGCTTTCAACTTTCACTTCCTATTTAGAAAGCTAAATTGGGAGTGCTTTAATCTTCTGGGTTCGTTTCCTTAATGAGAAGTGAAAGGTATAAGTGGCAGCAGGTAAAGAGATATTGAAAGCTGTGGCAGACTAGCATTTAAATTTTCAGAAAAGCTAGATCAGAGCATTTTCTAACATTCCTTTCTTCTGTGATAGTAAAAAGAAAATTACAAAACCAATAAGATCCAAAGCTGTGATTGCTGGGAAGATGGCACATCAGCAGAAGGGCAAACTTTGAGTGGGGCAGAGACAAGACTTTGTGGGCTTCATCCTGGGGTAAGCCAAATAGTTCTGCCCCGATTCAGCCAACCACTGAAACATGCTCATCCAAGCTCACATTTCTAAAAACAACAGCTTAAGTAAGCAAACACAGACTTGTTGCTAGTAGTGTCCTTGGCACCTCACAGGATGAGACCTTAGGAGCAGAAAACAGAAAGCTGTAAGAACTCCCCTAAAATCTTCATCCTGACAGCCTTTGCTGCCTGTGACAAACATCACAACTTGGCTTGTACAGTTTTGCTTTCCACATATTAAGAAACTATTCATGTCCCTGCATCACTTCTTTCCCCAAAAACCTTAAGAATATTAAGAGAAAAGCAATCTGATGTAACATCCATCCCTTGAAGAGACAGGTGTGATACCAGGACAAGCTTTGTTTCACAAGCCTCAGCCTAGAAAAAAAAAAAAAAACACAAACAACAAAACAAACACATTTAATTGTTTATTTCTTTGCCTAATTGCTCTTCCTGCTAATCTGTGTTTGTTCAGAGGGAGAAATTCCTATCCATTTCAGTCACAACTAAGTAGTTTCACAGATATCCAGGCCCTGGATTTCAACATCTGTGCCCACTTGAGGATATCACTTATGTCAACATTTTCAGAAGTGGCCAGTGCATGGGACTCCCCTTCCACACATGCAGTCTCTGCACCACTGGTCCACTCCTCCCAGCACCTCAGCACATCCACATCCCCCCAGTTCTGCTCCATCATTTGATGCCTTCTTATATTTCCATTAAATGATTATGCAAGAGATAAGAGTTTCACTGCTTTTGTATCTTCCCTTCCACTAAGTTACAGCTGAAATTACCTGGAGAAGAGTTGTCAGATAAAGTGCTAAATCTCAGCAGCAAAAAGGAGCAATTTGGGCACTTTTTGAGCAGAAAGGTTGAATATTGCCACAAGCCTATGAGCCATCATGCACTGCATTGTGTAGCACACCACTGGTGCTGCATTTCCATGGGAAGTAGTCTGGAAAAACAGGTTTATATCATGCCAAGACACCTGCTAACACCCTTCACTGTGGTCCCCACTCTGTACCTGAATGTTTCATGGCTAATTAAGAGGTAACAGCACCTAATTTCCCACTGCACTTCAGGTGTTTGGAGGAGCACTTTATTGTGTTTCCTTGCATTTCCCTTGGGTTTTGTTCCTACACATCCTATTCATGTGTTACTGACTTAGCTCATTAAATATAAATTGACATCTCTACTACACTGGGTAGAGTATCCTCAAAATCCCTTAAATATCATGGTGCCTTAGAACTAACACGCAGCAGGCTGGAATATCCTGTACAAGTGAAAGTGAGTCTGGGAAACAACACTAACAGAGGCTTATTCCCCTAATACATGGAAAAAAGGGGATCCAGTGCAAATGAAGCATAGGATGGTAAATAAGAACTGTGTTCGCTTGCAGTCATGCACTATAGCCATTAAGCCTTAAGGTCTTAAAGGTACCAAGCAATGCATATGATAAATTTCTCAAAAACATCCCAGCCATAACATAGTTCTTACTGATTGCTCATTTACCCATAATGCATGCTGTCATAGCAAAGCCTGACAAATGACAGAGAAAGCTCAGGTTATTTTTTACACTGACTGCCAAGCCCCTCACCTCAGATTATTCATTTATTAGGGCAATCACTGAGGTCTGGGTACTTAATATTGTTTTCACCAAATATGAAAATGATCTACTTGCCTATTCTTTAGTTCCTCCTAGGGCAAGCCATTTATCATCAGCCCTGGATAAATGACTGCTTCATTATAGCCTTAATTTATGAGATGTTAGAACTAAAGAGCCACACCTAAAGACTTAAAGCTTTAATATGGATTAAAATAAGATAATCAATCAAGCATATACAAATTTTCTTTAGAATTATTTCTTTCTTTAAAATGGCTTTGCATTTTTAGAATGGAGGTAGCCTTAAATTTCTTGTTACCCAACCCCAGGCAAGCTTGTTTAAAAGTCCATAAGGAAATCTAGGTTATAACCTTATTGGTCAGTCTTAGATACCACTTGGTAATCATTACATGATTCAATAAAATTGCCTTTTGGGCTAAGGGGCTTGGTTTGTGTTTTTGATGGTGTAGGTGTAACCCAGACCAAGAATGGCTGCAAGTCTTCAGTCCAGAACAGGTGGGGAAAATGCAAATTGATGCCAGACTCCTGCATTCTCTGTAGATATTGCAGTGCTTTTCATCTCCTTCCTTGGAAATTTGCTCATCTGGGGTTACAGAAAAGAGAGTTTAATGTTATTATTTAAAAATATTTCCATGATTTTTAGGGTGTTTCTCTGCCTGAAACAGTGTTTCACAGCTCAGAGTTTGGATGAGGGAAGACTTTTCCTCTATCTGGGGAATGAAATATCCCTTCCTCCTAAAGCAGCATTACAGCTTGAAATAAAAAGTTTCTGGTTTGTCTCTTGATTGTATATTTGCTAGCACAGAGCCAATACAAATATTATTTCTCAAGCATGTGCCTTGCTTGAAACACTAACCTAAACCTACTTAACCCTGCATCTTTTGAAGCCTGTGCTGGAAATACATACTTTGTCAGATTTTTTTAACACATACCACTAAGACAATGATGCAGTTACAGCTCCTGTACAGCTACTCACGGGGCAGACCCGTGCTGGCCAGACATGGTGTGGGCACAAAGGTCTTGGGCAGTGCTGGAGTCCCAGGGGCTACAGGCAAGATGAATGGGCTATCCCAGGAACTCAACTGCAAGCCCACAGCAACAGGGAATGCATGATGTGATGAACAGGCTGCTGGGCAAGGGTATTTTATTTTCTTATGCACCAAGAGCACAGCACACAACCCAGTGTAACTAACACCCCCGGTAGCTGACATGGGCAACCTGAGCATCTCCTTAAAACTCAAGCCTGGATAAATGCACCCAAAATGCTCAGGAATGTGATGCACCCAAAACCCCTGCACTTGGAGCCACAGTTACAAATGAAAACCAAACTTTCCCAATAGCAACAGCTTCATGGTCTCAGAATAAGTGTCTGTGACATATGTTTAATTGAAGCATATTGTTGGGCTTATGATGAGAGAATATACTGTAACTTCATACATCACTTACAGTTTTAGCCAATGAAGCTTCCTCAGTAATGCTAACACTGATTTAAATTTAATCCCAGCACCAGGCTTTGTTAACTAAAGGACATTTTTCACTCTGGACTAAGCTTCCCCTTTCATACAATTTGGTGTCAGCATTTCAGCGGGAATAAAACAATCCAAGCTCTGTGGTTCCCCTGTGTAAGAGCTATTTAGGAGTATCTGAGCAAGGAAATACTTGATACACACACATTATAAACGCAAGTCTGCGAAATATATCTACCTATGCATATATGCGATTATGAACATATACATGTGTAGGAATATATTTGTTGGCACAGCTACATGACAGATTTTTTGGATGTATCTGCAAATAAATGGCTAAAATACAAAATTATAGGCACAGTCTCAAAAGTGCTTAGGAACTATATTTGCATCCAGCACCCCAAAAAGCCCATTTCCCTAATTATTTGGGGAATTTTTGACTGGAAGCTTGACAGAATTAAGCCGTGATACAATTCTCAACCTCAAATACCGAGATCTGGGCAATGAAACAGTTTTAGCAGGACTCACTTGCTAGCTGACCCATAAGCAACCTTAGGCAACACGCAACAGACACTAGCCTGCTCTTCCTGCAAGAGAAGACCTGCAGATCCTGCACACAACCAAGACTAGCAGAGCCACAAGGTGCTAAGAAAAACCCAGTTCCCCCTACATGAACCATTCCCCACTGACCAGACCTTCCGACAGAGAGATGATGCCCTGTGGCAGTGGAGAAGCACATGGACCACCTTCACCAGACCCAGACATCTCTTTCACACCATGGTGCCGAATGGGCTGCAGGACAACACTCCCAACACCAGGCGAAGCCAACCCCTGTCAACTCAGGAGGGCTGCATTTTCCTCAAGGACTTCAGCCCCTCTCCAAGTCAAAATTCATCATCATCTCTTAAAACAAATTCTCTCTCAGGGTAAGAAGTTGTGTTCCACATTCTTCGCCAAAATAAATGTAAGATCAAGTTAGAAATCCTCCAAAATAGGGTTGGTAATGCAAATATTGACACAGCAAAGAGGAGAGAGTGCAAGAGCATGGCTGGACAGACAGTCTGAATATTAAATATTTCACAAAAAAATGTCATCTTTATTTAGTGGGTGATGAAATCAGTGACTATTTTAAAAGATTTATAGTCTTTGTAGCCTAGACACTTATGCCCCCAAGTTATATAATGGGAATGTGAAGGAAAGGCAGTTTTCACAAGTTATTTTTGGATTAATGTAGTGAGCTCTCTATATGCAGGATTCCTGATGATTTCCACGGAAGTTTTGCAGGAGCAAAATTTCTAGGAACAGATAATTAAGTAATACTTCCCGCCTCATTTCTACAAAATGGTTTTATACAGTTCTGCAAGCTAATTCTTCTTACGTGCATGCTTAGTTGCTACATGCTTACTTGGCACAACCAGTCATCACAGCATCCAAGGCACATATTAAGAAAAAACATAAAGGAAAAAAAGAAAAAACATTTTTTTGCAGTGCTATCAAGTGGCACGTACAGCCTGTTCGAGATTTTGGGCCAAATCATACAGCTGCACAGCCCTCTTGTTTGGTTCATCAGGAATTCTGCAACTGAAGTGACTAAAATGTTGTATTGCCTTATTGGCTTCCACATGGATTGTTGATCTAACCTATGTTGACAAGTCTTGCTTCTCTTCTCCTTTCATGAGAAATAAACAGCATTTAGAAGAAGGGCATCTTTAAGCTTCTCAATAGCTTCTTTCCTTAGGCAGTCAAACATATCAGGCGAACAGGATGCAAACCAGTCTTGGTGGCATTTTACCAATAGGAGTGACACTCATTCTCCACTGCTCAATGATGAGCCAAGGTGTAGGGCTACAGAGAATTAGGACCAAACTGTAAAGGCATCAGGGTTTTCAAAGACATCTCTAATGACTGCTCTTCAGCAGCTCTCTCTGCAAGCACTGGTAGCTCAAGGCGGCTGTTGTGGTGTCTCCAGGTGGCCAGCATCTGCTAGCAGATATGTTTGGGCTGTGGGGGTAAGATACAACATCATCTGGATCCCATCTAATTGGCTTTCAGCCCTCAGAGAGCCTTGTATCTAGGCACCTGCCCTAACTCAGCAATGCCAATGGTAAAACTGGGTCTGAACCAAATCATTACACCTTCCCTAAAAAGTTTAGATGTGGGCTTATTTCAATATTAATTTATGTTGCTAAAAATATCCCATTTATATTTTTTAATGAACACTGTTATTCTATTAAGTTGAAAAAGTTGATGTGAACTGAACAAGAAACAACTTCCATGCAAACTACTAAGTTACCAATTAGCTCCTTAAAACAATTGAAAGTCACAGAGAGCCCTCAATGCACAGAGGCGGTTAATTAATTAACATTAGATGTAATTAATAATGAGTCTTGTTTAATAGTAAATATCTGCCTGCAATGCCTGCATGTCGGAACAAAAAGCCTTCAGAGAGCAGGCAACTATATTTATCCTGATTGTGTTTGGGATTTTAACATGTTTTGTGCAGGCTGACAAATGGCCTATTAATTATCTAATGTTGTCTGACAACAGCAGCTTGATAAAGATGTATGTTTTTGAATTGCTGGATGAAAACTGCTGGAGAAGAGCCCCACAGGGGCCTTGCTGTCCTAAAACTGGGCCCCAAGCCATGACAACAGGCAAGACAAAGCCCTATCTCCTGCCACAGCCTTCGGAGATAAAATATGCCTTGGCATTAGGGACATTTTCAGAAAACTGCTTCTGCAATATCTGATTAGGAAAAGGAGGAGTATGTCTTTACTAAATTGGGGTTAAGGCATAATCAATATCATATATGGAGTGTCTGGCCTATTCTGCATAAACACAGGCACTTCATATTATTAAGGAGTCTATAATGCAGAGGAAGCATATGGCAGGACATTGCAGCTCTCTCTATTCTTTTTATTTAGAACTTTATCTTCCAACCTGTTTGACAGCTGCTCCTAAGTGGTTTCACAGTGCCAAATTATTTTTATGATTGTTTGATGTTTTATTCTCCCATTTCAGTTAATGAGATAGGATCCCACAATGGTCATAATTCAGAGCTGTCAGATCTAAAAAGCATGCTTGTGGCAAGATAGCCTGATGGTAAATAAAGCTAAAAGCTGCGGATAATAAAAACTCTCTTATCCAAGTCTCCTCTGCAATCAAAACTCGTTTTGGATCCTTCTTTCCTTTGTGCTCACTTGTACTGCAACTTTTCCTTTTGGACAGGTAAACTATCAATCTTTGGGTAATGTCACCCTTTTAATTCTGTTCAACCTTTCCTTGTAATGAAATGTGTAGGATACATAGGAAACATTGAAATGTCTAAAGATACTGAGTGCTATATTATAATTAAAGGGCTTGAGTCCTGTTTATTGTGCCAAGGGAATAATTTGTCATATATGCTTAGAAGAAACTGTTCAACAAATGACCTTTAAGAGTCCCAGGAAATGCCTTATATCGGCCATCCCTGGGATTTTAATGAAAACTTTCAAACAGTTCCCATTTTGAATCCTAACTTTTAGGAAAATAACTGCTGTCTCTCTTTTACATACTTTGTATGGGGAAGATGTAAACAGAGGGAGATATAAATAAGTAGTCTTGGGAGTTATACCACAAGACTGAGAAATGGGACTTCTTTGTTCTTATCTCTACCAACAAGTGTCTGCATGACCTTGCCATCTCATTGCTGATTGCCTCAGTTTCTCTAGTTAGAAAGTATCTGTAAAATACAGTATTGCCAGTCTCAGACAAGTCTTTCATAAGTTTGTTAGGAATGTACCAGGCAATTCTGCTCTACAGCTCAGACACTATGACACCTCTGCTTGTGACCAGCCAGGTGATGAAAGCAAGAGCCTATTTGCCTTCGGAATCACAAAAACTGTGTAACACATGGCTTAGGAAAATATCACAAGCATAAAACCTTTGAAGAAGTTGCAGCAATTGCACTAGTCCATTTATACACGGTTAAATGCAAAGACAAGTTTCCATTATTTGGCAGAGCAACAGCTGACATAACAGAAAGGAGAAGGGAGATGCAGGCACCTTTCCCAGGTGGTGGTAACAGGTCAGACAGGACAGGACACAAACTCCTCAGGCCTTTCCTCTGGAAACCTGCACCTGTGGGTTAGCTACTGGGGCAAACTTGAGTCAACAACTGGAACTCATAGGAAACCTCCTAACATCCACAAAAACAAATACTAATCCCTGCTACTGACAGCCAGGCACCTCTAATGAAGTCTCTTCAGAATGAATAATTTATATCACCTACATGTAAACATTTCTTATTTCCTGCTACACTTTTTTTAACAAAAAGTCATAGAAATGTCTGTGAAGTAACCAAAATATAAGACACAGCAATAGCCAGTTAAGCCCTGAAACAAAACAAACAAACAAAAACAACAGGAGAACTTTCTTCCATAGAAACAATGGCCCAGAGACACTGAGCAAGCCCTGGATATGTCCATCGGGAATCTGTACACTCATGCCTTAGCAGCTGGGTTCAGCAGGCAACAGAAGAAGGCAAGATCTGTGACTCCAGATCTGAGCCCTGGATGGCCCCATATGATCTCTAGCAGGGGACAACACCATCTCCTTCAAAGGAAGATGCAGTGGTTTCAGGGGGAATCTGCAGTTATGGAACACCATGTATCCCATAGGAGTTAGCATTCAAAGCCCTAATATGCAAGTCCATGTCTGAACAAGTCTGCCTTTTTTTTTTTTAATATATTTTAAGTCAGTTTCTTTAGACCTTTTTAATACATATCTCAGAACAAAGCAAGACAACTGGATAAACCTAATCTCGGGTTTTCCACTGCATCGGTCTCAGCACAGGTCTCACATGCAGTTAGTTTGTGGTTGGATCATGGCAAATCAACATTGTTGAAATTTTTACATCTTCTATTTTGAAGACTTAATGTGGAAAAAGGGGCATAATACTGTAGGGGCTACATACATCAAAATCCAAACACAAGAAAGCTGATTCAGCAATTGCCCTAGTAGATTATATACAAAGGGTGTAAGAAATGCTTCTCTTTGCATCATTTGCCCAGACTACAGCTAATAAATGTTGCTGTAACTGTCAGATCAGATCCTGGGGATACGCCAAAAAGTCATGGGAGCAAGTCCAGAGGTGGAGCACATAGGAGCAGATGAAAGCCAGTTGTGCTCCTGCTGTCCACACCAGTTCTGGATTGCATTTGTGCCAAAGCAACCCTTTGGGTAGAGACACCTCGACCACACCAATTGCATCAGCCTCCAGGAAGGAGGGGGAACAGGAGCACAGCACTGTGCCTCCACCGCCCGGGGCTGCCTGCACCCGAGGGAAGCACAGCAGATAACCAGCACAGGCAGCCCTAGGGCAGCATGGGGCTGGAAGAGGACCAACAGATCCCTCCCAGTGTTGGAAGAGCAGGAATATCACATCATTTTCACATTCCTGCGGTCACAGGCTTGTCGTGCTAGACAATCATCACTATCCAGGTTTTAACATTTATCAAACAGCAGAACCCAGAACTCCCTCGGCTACAGGGGTCTTGCCCAGGGCTTGATCCAAAGGATCCCAAGTCAACAAGACTCTTTCCATAGACTTCCCATCTGGGTCTGCAGCAGATTCCCTGACCGCTTTCATCTCCAGTTTAGTACAAAGTGTATTGATATTGATTTGGAATGTGGTGGAAAGCAAGGGAAAAAGAGAGAAATCTCAATGTGGACAGCATAAGGAAATTTGATACGGCTTTGCAAAGTTCAGGTACTCCTTTTTTTCAGTCACAAGGAAAGAAAATTGATGACGCCACAAGTTTAATGCTAATTGATTTATTACCTGCCTAAGCAAATCCTGGGCAATGCAATGGCAGGCTTAGCCTTAAAGCAAATGATTTACAAGATAATGTTTGACTCTGGGAAAGGGTAATCAGATCCAGATACAATGGATGATAGGATAATTGAGAAGAAATAAAAGAGGATAAATTGCCATGTGCTAATGAGCTTACAGACCCTAATGGGGAGGACATCAGTTTTAACACTCAGGTTATGAGCTAGGAGCAAGGCTTCTTTTTTTTTTTCTTCAACAGCTAAAGATGTAGTGCTGAAACAAACCAAGATTAATGGTGTCCCACTCACTTACTTAGCCATTCTTTACACCTTCGACAGCTTCCTGCGTTAAACGTATGGTTATTTTTTAACCAGGTTTATCCAAAGCAGTTGGAAGCCATATTACCTATTTCTAGGTTAAGGCACATCTGTTGTTTGGGGATGAATGACTCAAAACAGCATTTCTCCTCCTCCTTGCAGCACTGGCCTCCTGATGAGTTTGCAATGTCTTTGCGGGTCTCTTTAGGATCATAGGAATATTCTCAAGCCTTTATACAGTCTCACTGCACTCAGGTTTTGAAGCAGTTGCCAGAGCAATGCTGTCTCACATCATGATTCATTTTTATATCTTTCTCTCCCTCCATCCCACATCACCACCTAGAACCAGGGACACTTTATTGGTATTTCTGATTACTGCTGTAGCCATCTAAATTTTTCAGCAGGATGGGGGTCTCTCCAGCCCTGATGTAGAAATGCAGTATATGAATGGTGCTAGCCACAGAGTAATAAAAAGACAGTGCTGTATGCTGTTATTGGTAAGGAACACAGAAATGAAGCACTTCCTTAGAGACCAAGCCCATATTCCAGTGCAAGGCTTCCAACAAATGAAGTTTAATATGATGAATTGTGGTACAGTTCCAGAATGAATACAACTCTCAAAAATGCAGCTCCGCTGAAGCTTTTAAGTTATAATACACACAACATGTCTGATACTTGATTTTGAAGAGAAAGATTTCTAGTTAATATGCACAGAAGTAGCTATGACCATTCTGAGTTAAGACATGGGAAGCCTTTTCCTTTCCTTTTTAAAGCCATGGCCTTTAGGAATGCAGACACTAATTAATTACATATCCTATGCAGTCTCAGTGCAGGTAGCAGCTCGAGGTGATCCTTTACAGAGAGGGAGGATGACAGCAGGGATACATGTGGTCCCCACCAGATCATGCTCCACCAGCCACACCAGGGAGCAACACCCCAGTGAGCAGCTTGTGGGCAGGGGGAGCAGAGATCTGCCCACACCAGGAAAGTATGTGCTCCGAAAGGCTCTCCAAAGAGCAGCTCGAAGCTCTGCTCGTTAAATCAAGTTGTGAGTTTTCTTTGTTCTGACCCAGATTTTAACATTCAGTTTAGAATTAGAAACATGGATCATAAAAGCACAAATTGGTAAACACAATAGTTTGATGCTGTTAGTGCTCATGGAAGCAGGGAAGTAAAACACAGGTTTTCTTCCAATGAACTGACTAAAACTGAAAGCCTGGATCATAAAAGCTTTGAAATGTAAACGCATCTGGAACTAGATGCAAGTGTAATGGTGCCTGTCCCTCTGTAAGCAGAGATGCAATAGCAAACGGGTTCAAGCACTTCACTGGAAACCAGGAACAGGCTTGTATCAGAGATGATCCCTTTCTCCCCACCCCATCTTATCAAGTATCCCCTGGAGCTAAGCTATTGCCACATTGAATACAGAATGATTTAATGTCAAAGTAAACAAGACTTTCCTAGTTTCTTCCACTGAAAAGTCTCTGGTCTAGTTGTAAAACAAAAAAGAAAAACTAAAAAGAAAATATTTATTAAATGTCTTAACATATTACAAGTCTTAACAGATTAGCATGTTCATTCAGGGAAACCAGCCTGGAGTGGCAAAATTGAAATGGTTGCAATTAGTACAAGAATTGTTCTACTTGAAGCAACTTGCCTTTTCTGTTTGAAAGGAACACACAATGTGAGCTCGTCGTTCTGGTATCGGGCACTTACTGTACAAGCAAACAGGATATGATAGGTGTGACTCAAGTAATTGTCTCTATTCACTCTCACGGATAAAATATGGGTTTAATATGCTGGGAAAAAAAAACCCTGACTGAATATTGAAGAGATTGCTTGTTTGTTCATAGGCACTGATGGTAGTTTTTATTTTATGTACTGACTTTTCAGCTCTGAGATGGACCCACAGCAGATCCAGCCCCCACTTTCACAGTTGTGGGAGTTTTTCCACTGACATCAGTGGAAGTTGCACTAAATCCCAGGGATCTGTGTATGTAAATTCTCTTCCCTCTGATGAGCCTTCTAACATTCATCCACCAACAAAATTCATTCTAAGCACAAAATTAATTGAAACCTTTGCTCTTTTAAGCTGCCACCTTTTAGTCTCTAGTTGCCTATCACACTGGTATGTGTATTGTTGCTCCACTTCCCTCTTCATACCCCGCACTCAAAACCCTATCCAGCATCAAACATGCTTTCTCACACAGTAGTTGGAGCACCCTCTACCACTGTTCATGCCCAGCAGTTCTGCAGTACATGACAAGAAGCCTGAACATTGCTGCATGCACACCTCACTTGAAATTCAGCAACGCTCCATACTGTCAGTCCCACTCCCTCCAAGGACACGTTGCTTCTCCCTTCGCTGCTGTCCGCTACTACCCTTAATGCTTGTCCTTGCATCGTCCCCCATAGGGGAGAGCAACAGCCGGTTGTTTTACCACAGCGGAGCAGAGCTGAATGCCAAAAACATGCATGTGATTTCTGTTAGAGATGCAGTATTTGTGCCTCGCATCGCCTGACCATGGTTATACTCAAATATGAAGAGGCAGACAGGGAGACTTACAGGAAATTGCTGTGACTTGCACATAACTGCACAAGCTTTTTTGAATGGCAGACCAAAATGACAGCGCATCAGGAGGCCTGAAATAATGCAGGACTTCCTTTGCAACAAAGCAAAATCACCTGCATCCCCGATGCTTGAGGGGCAGGAGACCCCACCACACTTCTCAGCTGGTGCAGGGGTGGCTGGTCAGAGGTGGGGAGGCACTGAGCTACCTGCACATCTCACACGTGCCCAAGCAGGAGCTGGAGCCCTCGTGCATCAGCGTGACAATACTGAAGACATAACAGGTCCTTTCTCAGTGCTGTCATATGGGTGTTCCTGGCCTTGTATTTCTTCTCACCAACATATTACATTATGTCTAGAGGTATTCTTTTCCTTAAACATTTTTATTTTATAGATTTTTGGGGTTTTTTTCATTGTAACACTATTCTCCATTGCAACCGATTCCTCAGCCTGTAACCACCATGTTGGATTTAAGGACACACATGTTCAGTAGGAAATCTGCATCATCTTTCTTGTCTCTAACATGTTTTTTTGCTGAGGCAAAACCTTCTATTTATTCACAACCTTTCTTCCAAATCCTTCAACACCTCTATCTGTCTCCATGGCACATGCAACACACCCTTACACCCATCAAATAGCAAGGGTGTATTTTGGAAGACTCCACCCCCAACAACCACCACTGTGCTGTCCCACAGCAATCGATGGAAGTGTGGCAGCACAGCTTCCCCTCCTGCAGATCGGGGCAGCATCCCCACGCACAATGACTGCAGATATCTGGAGAAAATTTCTCTGTTATAAAAGAGCATTAAAGTATCTTGCTACCTGCAGCAGCACAGGGCAGCTGCTGTGCTTCCCACAGCACTGTGGCAGGAAGTATTTTATTCTCCCACAGCTGTGCCAGCATTTTCAGAGTGCCTTGGTTCCATAAAGTCACTTTTTGACCCTGCATTTGGCACATTCATGAGAAGAGACAAACATGCTCTCACATGGGGTCAGCACAACCCTGTTTGCAGGGACTCAATCCCAATGTGAGCAGCACCTGCCCTGACTGCGTACTGGTGTGGGTATGCACAGAAGCCCAGGAGGAAACCCCCAGCACACAGACAGACCGGTTACGTGGACAAAACACAGCGAGCCACGTCCCCAGGCACAGGCACCTGGGAAGGTCCCAGCTTAAGTCCCTTCTGATGGGGCTTGAACATCAAACACCAGCAGGCCAGAGGGATCCTTGGTCAACACACTGGAAGACTGATCAGGAAACCTGGATTCATGCCTCTACTTCATTAGCTTTCCCACTGGAACAGGTAGCTTTTAACTCAGGCATTTTTAAAAACTGCCTCTTACCCATTTTGTGCCTCAGTTTCCCATCTGTGTAAGGGGATAATATTTATTGCCCTACTTTATCCCAGTTTATTCCTTCAGACCACACACATTTCAAGGCAATAACTACTATGTATGTGGAGCAACTGGTACAACTCACCCCTGATCTCACTGCAGTAGTACAACAGCTGGCTTACCAAAAATGACAAAAAGGTAATCTCAGCACTTCCCCGCTCCCCCGGATTTTTTTTTTTTTTTTCTTTTTTTGCGCTAGCTCTCCAGATTTAGTATTAGTTACCAGAAAAGTCATTTACAATACATAGACTTTAAATTCAGCTGAGTCCATTTTGGACTTAAAGTAAGCATCTAAAACCCAGATGTTAAATATGATTCTTAAACTTTTTTGAGGGTGGAGAGCAGAGAAAAAATTTCGTTAGAAGTGTTAGCTCGTATGTCAGTGATTTCAGCTTGATGCCACTAGAAATAACTGAGACACAATGTTTTGAGAATCAGAATGGATAATGGAAACATCACCTCAACCTTAACCCTGGGTGCAGAGCCACCACTGCTGGGCTACAGCCCCACTGCTTCTGCTTCAGCCAGCAGGTGAAGCTCAGGAAGGAGAAATACACATAGGAATTAAAAAAAAAAAAATAGTAGTGTACAACATGGATAAGCCATACACAGATATTGGTAATTTCAGATAGGTACTTCTCAGAGGAGCTGTACTGCACACCTTTGACCTTTAACTGGAGTGCTCAAACATTGCATGTAATGATGACTACCAATGAAAGTCCTATGCTGTGCTTGGCTGCACTTTCTGTATGAGTGCCAGCAGTAAGATAAATGATAAACTGGTTCACTGGAGTACTAGTGGTTTGGGGGCTATTGATTTTTGGTCCATTCTCTTTAAAAGTGAGATCTAAAAAGTTGACAGAGGGTCATTAATTTCATCATATACTTGTCGTCTCATCCATAACCAATCCAGGGGCTGAGTGCGCTTGTCACTCTCTGTTTGCACTTTATTTGTTTAGGTTTTCTTTGTGATTCTACATTTTTCCCCTTTATTTCAGCATTGTGTTAGTTTTGCTGCTGTTATTTCTTTTTTCCTCCAAATGAGCTCCTTGTTTTGGACTTCTACTGCAAGACTCTCTGGACAAATATATATTTCTATTATAAGTAAATTCAGTGGCTTTATTATCAAGTCTGTGCTAGGAGAGGAAGTCACCTTTGTTTAGTGCTATTCATTTAAAAAAGAAAAAGACTGCCATAAAATTCATCAATCTTAATTGTGCAATCTGAAGGATTTTGATTGAATAAACACTTGTCTGAAGACTTCAGGGTCTTGTTTGAAAAAAACATTAAGGAAAGTGTTGGGGAATTCTTCCCCTATGAAGTTCCACAGGTCCAGGACAGTGTTCTCAGGTGATAGGGAAAAAGATGAATTCAAATAAACATATGACCATAATTAGTAGAGTTCCCTTTCTCATGGTTTTCATTAGGTCCTTGGTGACCCTTTTAATGAATTAAGAAAATCTTTTACCAATACTAAAAAAACCTGTGTCACTCATGTATCTTAGCTTTCAGTTGAGTGAGAATATACAGAGAAACCACCATAATTATTAGTATAAAAACCAGAGGAGCATTTTATACATCTAGTGCACAAATATCCATAGAAGGAAGTTATTCACATACACAAACTGCATACAGTAGGCCATTTTTACCAAATTCAGTGGGTTATATATATTTCTAGATAATAGTGTCATCCATCTCCCAAAACCAAGTTCATCTGCACTGTCTTTCATTGGTAACCCAACAGAAAACTGTATGTAGAAAGTAAAAAAAGCGTGATTAAGTACTACAGATGATGGCAGAAAAAATCCAGTATTAATAATATCACAACCTGCCAGTAAATCTCTTTTTTATAGGTAAAGAAATACATTTCTACTTTAAAGTGTGTTTTTATATACCCCTGAGTGCCCAACTAGCTAAACTACCAAGGGAGCTCTACATGATTTAGAAGTTAATCCTTCAAATAGCTAACAATTGAATGCCTCAGCTGTTTGTAGTTTCCTACCACTGGCTAATTTCATTTTTGTTTCATGCGTTCGGTGGCAAGCTTTCATTGTTCAGAGCTCTGACACCAAGGTTGTAAATGTAGTTAATTTAGTTAAAATGAGGCTGGGAACATTCACGCCATGTTCAGCTTGTTATGACTAGACCTGGTAGAAGTTGAGGAAAATATGCCTGGAGAACAAACAAGAATAAAAAAAGGGGGGAGAAAGCAAATAAAGGACACAATCCAAATTTGCCAAACTCATAAGCATCAGGCAACCTTTCAAGAAAAAAAAAAGGAAAAAATTCAGAAGAGAGAAAACATCTAACCATTTAAGCTTACTATTTTGAGGGCCAAAAAAGACTGGATGTGTTGAAATATTGAATCATTAACTGTTTTAACAGTAGATTTGGCTTTATTTGCCTGTCATTATCAATTCCTCATCTTGTGCCAACAGCAAACGCTCATCAATCCCCTCCTTTTTCCAAACCCCATTTTGTTTGTGGGGCACTTAGAGATCAGAAGGCACATAAGTGTTCAAAAATACTATTCATAGCAATTGGTGCACAGTTCCTTACTGCCCATGCCAGGAAACACAAACTGTGCTATGTTTTTCAGTCAAGTATTTTAAACAAGGACCCAACACTATGGGACTCATCTAAATGGCATGAAACCCTCCCAAAAGTCAAGAATTTTTGCTGACTCTACATGAATGGCTGCATCTGTTCAGCTGGTCACCATTTTTCCCACTCACATCCCCAAATATACAATGCAATATAGGTTGAACCTCATCTTGAGTGCAGCCATCTCCCATCAGCAGAGTCTGCTCTCCATGGGGTTGCTGGGTGGCAGCACCCATAAGGCTCGTGCCCAGGCTGCAAACAGTGCCATGCACTGAAGGCTCACCAGCTCTGGCGCTTCCTTGCTGCAGTTCTCAGCTTGAACAAGCAGCTTCTTAAAATCCTAATTATAATCTTGATTAATAGATATTATAACACAGCTCCTGTTTGCCTGTAATTATATTTGACACAGAGATACAAATCAGCAGTTTAACATGCTGGAATAGGATTCATAGGATTTCATAGGATTATGGACATATACATTTTTATTAAAGCTCTATTGGTTTCTCTTTAGCATTCATCAAATCTCTCCCTTTATACAGAGATAAATATATCTTTTTTTCAGAAAGTCATTAATTTTGGAGTTTGAGAAAAATGAAATAGACGAAGTGGGTAATTTTTCACACTTAGAACAATTTCCCTATGATATTATAACTCTTTTTCTTGCACTGCTCTGGGAGATTAATATGGCTGTTATTTTCTCCACTAATTGGCTTTACAGATAGCCATGGGAGATAGCACCTAATAAAGCCAAACAAGAGAGAAAAATGTTAACAGTGCTAAGCTGTCCCATAACAAGGGGGTCTATTCATTAAGAAGCAATATTCTATTAGGGAAGATCTTTTTTTTAAACAGATTTTTTAAAATAAATAGAGTACACACTAAAAACTAGAAGTGGATTACACACGTTCATCCTGTTCCCTAAAGCACTCCACCTCCTCACTTATATGGTCCCTGCATGCTGCCCATGTGAACACTAACCACCAGCAAAAGAGAAATCACTATTTCCTTTCCAGGCCAACAAGTCCTCCTACAGCACTCTGGTCTCCATGCAAGGTTTTTTGATATGTAAGCACTGAGCCGGGTTAATAACTTTTCCTGATCTTCCCCTTTTCATATTACACTAAGGTAGTGGAGGCTGTCTCAACACTCCAGTTTGAAAACACATAACACAGGGAGCAATTGCCATTAAGGACCCCAGAGCTGAAGGATTTCCCAGCTTGGTACCATGCACATATGGATCCTCACTTGGATCCAGGCCCTTGTAGGAGCTCTGACAGTAGGAAAGCAGGATGATTATTTTATAAATTACTACAGCACCCACTAACAGATAGCCCCCAAAGGAGCAATCCTCACTGGCATAGGAATAAACTGTTCCCCTATCCATGCTGAGATGCAGAAGCGTTCTCCATGTGATGCCCAGAGCCCAGTTCACTCTTTAGCCTCCACACTATAAGCACGAAGCAGTATCTGAACTTTTCTGGCATTTTAGAGTCATTTCATGGTGCTGCTAAACCAGGTTGTACAAATAATTTTTATTCTAATGTGAACAAGACTTTTGTCTTACTAATGGAACTCAGAAAAGTTGTGGCACACAGTAAAGGCTATTTTTTCTATATATTTTACTGGTTATTGGACTATGTAGGTCTATGTAAGAAGCTATCAATACTCCTGATAACCTCCTTCCAACACAGGTATTTTTATCCTTCTCACCAGAATTACACTGCCAAATAGCAACAGTTATCCAGGACCTCGCAGAGAGCCTCCCACTGGAGGTGAAGTCATCCATCCAAACACCATCTGCCATTTGGCTTCCTACCCAGGCAGACCAGCCCCAGAACAGAGACCATAATAAGCAGCTTCCCAGCAATTTGCTTTTACAGACATCTCACATGAATACCTGGTTCCTAGAAAATTACTCTGTCCACCTTTAATCTGAAATGATCCTAAAAAGCCATAGAAATTTCCAATTGACATATATAATATACAAATATGCCACTCACTCCTCACAGTGAAATGAATTTATTGTCAGTTCTAAAAGTTTTGGCTGTTTTACAATACAATCAGCATAGAAACTGAGATTTGATAAGTAACACATCCATTTAAACCCACAGAAGTATCTAGTTAGCATGAACACGTACACCTAAAGCACAGATGGGACACAACCACAGCATCTAAAATCTCTGCTGTTAGATCAGAGAGGGACTCTCATAAACCACAAATGGTTTCAGATCTAAAATAAAAAAAATAAGCAGCATCACCCTATTACCACAAGCCCTTTCCTTGAATCCAATGCTTTATTTAAAGCTGCAAAGCATGGAGAAAACAGACTACACCTGAACTCATACTAAAATGCAGTTCAGCAACATGTATTTGTTGTTACAGATCAACACTTAAAAATGACCCAGCTGTACCTTAGTGACAACACCCAGGTGTCACACCAGAGAACTGCTTCATTAGCAGCTCAGAGAGAAACATCTACTAAGCCCCTGCCATCAGCAATTCCCAGTCTCTTCTCCACGCACCAAGTTAACACGTCTTGAGCAAATATCAGAAAGAAGGTGGTATGTCTCCACTTTGATTCATCAGCAACTTGCTTTTGAGAGCAGATGACCTCTCAATTCCCAAGGATGTAATTTTTTCCACAGCAAGTAAGCTAACAATCTCATTTCACTGATATTTTGATATGGGCATAAATCTCATACCATTTACTGATGGCGCACCAAGACACCAGGCACCCACAAATATCTTGACACAGGATACTCCATTTTGGAGCAGTACAGGATTTTTTTAAATGTTTTTCCAACCTAAAACCATTGTGCTCAGTAGCCAATACATTAAATCAGCACTTTGAAAATAAAACAACTCTGGATTACTACCTAAGAATGCCTGCTTCCAGTATCCTTATATCAAGGCAGGGCAGTTAAACCAACACTTATGCATTTAGCTGAAAATCCTATACAAAGTCCTACACTAGATATAAATCCTCAGCATTGTATTTGAGAGAGACATTAAAGGAACATTTCACTCCAGGTGAGTTTTAGCTTGATAGAAGGCAAGTGCCTAATCATAGAAACTCTGAGCAGCTGGTATTTCATTTCACTCCAGCTCCTCCTGGCCTTCAGATTCTCCACCACAAAGAGTGCAAATATAGGTACAAAGAGCACTTTTGCCGATGCTACTTGTGGGACAAGCCATCATTTCTCCACTAAGGCAGACAATGTCTGAAGTGTCCCCCAGGTACATTTTGTATTTAGAAGTGTTACTGATACTTTAGAGGTCAAGATAGATCAATTTAGGTTCCCACTACAGCAACCTCTGAGGAAGTTTAACAATATTCTAAAACAAGGGATTAAATTTCACAGGAATAGAGTTGTGTCTCTGTCCTTCCCTCCATTACTATTACTTGTCCTCTTAATCAGGTTTTCCACCATTTAAACAAGTAATCAGATGCTCCTGAAGGGAACAAAGTGAAAATAACCAACAAAGGTATATTAAGCAATGACCCTGTAGCCTGATATTGTTCACTCCTAACAAGTGTTTGTGAAGGACAGAAGTCCAAGTATCCAGAAGAGATGTTTAATCACACAATTTATCTAATTAATTGTTCTATAGGTGCTTTGATATAATAAAATATTGAAAGCCACCTTAAGAAAACACTGCTCGCAGTTACACAAGCACAATTCCCACTCATCTCACTTAGCATATTAAGTGTGCCACTCCAATAATGGCAAAGATAGTGGGTTTTTTACTAAACCTGGAAATGCAACAGAGTGGTGCTCATAAAGCTTTCTAGAAGTTTTTCCCTCTTGCTGTATCCTTCTAGATTACATGCCCCTCTTGAAAATTCATCAAGCATAATCTTAAAACATCAAAACACAAACTTTCCTCTACAGTCAGATTAAGAATTTGTATTTGAGCTCACTTTAAGATTTACTTTTTTTTAAATGAAGAAAGTTTAAAGAAAAAATATTTGAAGAAGTTTAAAGATATTTTCCTTAATGCAATTTAAAGAAAAATTTGCTATCAAAATTTCTACATGCCTATTTTACTAAGAACACTAGTTTCAGAGCAGCACCATACAGCCAGTAAACAGCACACAGCTCAGGCCATAAGAGGCCAGTTACCATTTTAACATTAAGAGAAAAAGGGAAAGGGTTTTTTACAGACACATAAAGTGTAGAGGGAGAAGCTGGAAGATTGTTACTCTATTAAAGTTACAGAATTATATAAACCAAACTTAAAGGAAGTTTAAAACTCTTGCACAAGAACTTAGCTTAAGTATTTAGACTAAATAAAATTAGCAGAATAGCCTACCTCATTGAAAGGTAGAAAAGGAGTTTTAACCTCCACCCAGCACCACAGACACTAGCCAAGAACTCCTGAGCACCCCCAGCCAATTTTATACCTGCTTTTCACAGCTGAATCTGGTGAGTTGTGTTACCTGAACACCTGCAAACTCCAATGGCAACGAGCAGGCTGAGCCCTCATCCACCAGTCAGGGGATACAGCCTTGGCTGCACCAAAATTTAAAGCTCAGGTATTTAAACCCTATATATATAAATATATATGCACCTAATATATATAAAAATTGTATAATAACATCCAGTACTCAAAAAAAAAAAAAATGCTCAGAGAAAGACCAGAAGAAACAAACATATGCAGCCCAAACCATGCTCACATGTCTTACGACAAGCCTGTTTCTAAAATTTAACCAGCCGGTGTCCTTCTGCAGGTGGCTGCGAACAAGTTAATCAATATTGCTCAGGGCACCCCTCCAGCATGACCCATCCCGCTGTGGGATGATTGCAGGTACCTGGTGCTCACCCAGGGAAATGTCCCTTCCATTACAGTATTGGCCAACAATCAAGGAATTGAAGGTTCCTCTTATCCAAATTAGAGTGGTACCAGCCCCTCCGCCAGTCACTCCTTCAGCTGTCAGAGCTACTAATGCTAACGCTTTGGATGTCACTGGAAGTGACACTTCTGGCTGCTTCAAAGGAGCAGATAATTAACTTAATTCTTTAAGCTTATGGTGGAAAGCCATTCCCATAAAGTTAAGAAAGTGAAATTTTTTTTTAGTATCAAGCACTTCTCTCCTTGAAACAGCACCTGTTGTATTCAGTGGGAACCATCATCTATCTCCTGGAAATAACAGGGATAATTTTGATCTCTCACAGCTTTTACACTTCTGCTCTGCCATGAGCTTCAGCAAGGTTTTTTTCCTGCTGACACCAGTGGAACTGAGGAAAGCAGCAGCCCCCACGTTTCTTCTTGGGATTTCAGCCATAACACAAACCAGTGGTAGCTGCTTTTCCAACCAGTAGAGAGCAATGATTTCCTAATTAGAAAAAATCCTGCACTTTTTATTGCAAATGTGTATCTAGGAAGTCAAAATGTACAAATTAATATCACAGGTATCAAAATACTGGACACAGAGGCATTGTTATTATACTTAAGGCTGTACCAATGTTTCTCTTTCAGTGGTTTATAACTTGGCTTAAAATTTTATTCCTGGCTGAAAACTGGCACAAAATTTGAAAATTTGAGAAAAACCAGTAGGCAACTATAAAACTATAAAAAGTAGGGAAATATTAAACATCCTTTTTACCGTAAAGATAATATTTTTATTTGGAAGATGAAAGGAATTTTAAAAAGATGTGGTATTCCAGCCAATGCTCTTTTGTGGGGAAAAAATGTTCTTTGCCCTGTCTTCCCACAAGATTGCTAAAAAACTCAACACATTTTTAGCAGAAGGTTTTGAAGACAAAGGAAAAGATTAGGCCCAGTTTTCAAAATGGTGTGTGCCTTACTTTCTTGCTTATAGCAAAAGCAGCACCATAAATATATATATGCCCAAAGAAGTATTTTTATACACATGCAACTGCATGTCGATCAACGGTACACAATGCTATAGAAAAGCTTTTTGGAGTGATACTAACTAAAGCTACAGAAACAAATAGAAAAAGGACTAAAATGCAGCCTGGAACTAATAGAAGTTAAATCATATGGGAGTAACGTAATTTTTTTCTTTTTCTAGATAAGACAAGGAAAAAATCAGGTCTACTCTACCTAGATTTTGATAAAACACTTGATGCAATGATACATTGACATTATTAGCTAAGATGATAAAGATGGAGATTTGTGCAAAAAGACTTTTTTGGTAGGTAGGAGGAGATGGCTATGAAAGGAGAAATATCACATTGCAGGTGGTAGTGAATTTGGCAGAAAAAGCAGGAATCAGGCTAATGAAAGGTAAGAAAAAGGAAACCATCATCATCACTGTTTGAGAATATCATTTGGGGAGAATTGGGTGACTTTGAGGAGTGGAGTGGTGGGACTGGGATGAAATGACATGCTCTTAGGG